>NC_091136.1:51889584-52623235 GCF_041381155.1 Argopecten irradians | reverse complement strand
ATGCTATCAATAGTTTAGGAAGAATAGACCATTTGCATTTCTGCTAGTGAAGTCAGCAGGCAATAATTTTGTAATGACGTAAGTAATACCACCTGAACAAAAAACGGCACTCTACCGATACTATTCCCCGATCACATTTTGTTAACTCAGATGTGCAAACGACGACGAAAACAGCCCGTTGTTTTTGGTTTGTTAAATAACGTCGTGACAACTCAAAGATGCATAGATAATAAGTGCTTTGAACGAAGGTATTTTTTATACTATTTTACTATCTCTTGAAACTAAGTACACACACAGACGAAGATTTTAAGGGCTAACTCGTCATCGCCTTTACAATGCAATGTTATATTAACAAACTCTGATCATCCAATATTGTACAGCTGAAAGTCCGGAACGTTGTTGACAATGTTTAAAACATCCTCATTTTTACCTACATCAATTGACAAGTGTATGACATTTCCAGATCATATTACATGATACCACGTTTTATTTATGAAAGGTTTATTATGAAGAAATACTTGGGGCTCACTCATATCTACTGTGTCTGTTGACGTTACCGCCATTGAAATAAAAATAATAACATTCATGTTCCAAAAGTACAATGTACACATGTACAACAACGCACTGTACACTTGTCTAGGTCCCCACTCAACCATTAACGGATGGCAAATGTACATGTAATTACCATGAAGCACATTCATTAAAATTATACAAATATCGTACCATGTCCCGGCGTAATTCATTTAATATACTCATTTAACACCGAGAAACATTTAAGTCCATTGTTTTGACAACACAAGTCAAATTTAAAATATTATTAACATTTTCTTAGCCTAAGATACAAACAGATTGCTTATCAATCTGCACGTAGGTCTACATCTTACGTCAGTATCAAGATCAAAGCCCATAGTACATTAAGATTGCCTCTGAGTTGAGTTTACTCCTTGAGTTTCACATAAGGGACACGCAGTACTCTGTAAGAATGAGAGGGATTATTTCTCAAGCAGATATTATTAAAGAAATATCCTTGGCATTCGCGTTTTTATTTATGAGTCAATTAAAATATTTATACAGGTACCATGGTCTAAAGAATGTATGTAACAATGTAAATTTTACATGAATCTTATTTGGTTTACTTGGCGACAATCTATGGTGAACACTATCTAAATGTTTTATAAGAAGAGCAAATAAAGTACTTCTGGTTGTCTAATATCAGCTCCCTTCTGGTTGTCCTATTTGATGAACCATTTTAATCGTTTCCTTGTGGAGCAGCATATTGAAAAGAAAAACCACATTCTTATTAACAAAATTGGATCGAGGAATAAAAGCTTTTTTTCTTGACTAGCCATAGGCCATTGTCATAATTAGTCTTATGGACTCCAAATAACATTTATTGATATTTGAAATAAGCTGATGGAGATTTTATTTGAGACTAAATATTCAAATTTAGTTATTAACAAACCAAATAATATACTGTATATTGCACTTTTCTTTCACCATGTAAATACTGTAAACAAACATAAGCTCAAAAATACATGTAATGGATCAACCTTCCACTTCCTTTTATGTGGGAAAAAAATTTTTGTTTTTTTTTATTGAAAAGAAAAGCCAATTAGCGGTAATGATCTCAATAAGCCTCTTAAAACACATGCTAATATTGATCAACTAAACCAGTCATTCTAGTTACATTTCAGGCTCCTTTCAATTATTTAATTTATAGAATTCTTGTGCATATTTTAAATACACTCTTTTCAAAGATATTTAAGATTTACTAGAGATTAAGACTAAGATGTCAGAACTTGACATTTTGATATTCATTGCAGCTGTTTGTTAAAATAGTTAACACAAAATCTAAAGGATGAAAAGTCACAGTTAAACCATACAGAACAACAAACAAATGTTATGTTTGTCGAAACTAAATCAAATATTTATCTAAATTGTATTGCTCGGTAAAAATAGAACGTGGTTCTACATATTTAAAAAACAGTGCAATAAAAAAAGATAACACAAGGATTTTATTTTGTATATAACACCATGTTACTCCATTGTATATACATTACAATAAACATCAGATCTTCACCTGTATTCGGTTCTGGAATTTCCTTCGTTACTCTGTTTCACATCTTGAAGAAACACAAAATGACATCATCAACTATTCTTATTAATGTAATCAAATGTATTGTAGTATTTTTTGGATGGGTCCCCGGGTCCAGAACACAGTGACACACTTATACTTGACAGGTGTAGATGTATTCAAGTTACTGCCTCTTAATAAGTCCATCCACATGTATATTCTCCCCCTTACTAACTACAGAACAATGACACTATCTCATGAAAAAGGGAGGACTGCTCATCCTCTTGATTACTCTCCAAGATGGTTTTTATTCATATCTGCAATTATCTCCACAAGGAAACTGTTGAAACTCTCACCTTAAGCTGAATGGAAAAAAATGACAAGAAATTTTCATGATATTTCATATAATCTTACAAAATATAATTATGAGCTATCTTAAGAGTACTATAGAAGAAACCACTTAGTTTTTTGAAGGTACAGCACTCGTGATTGCTATTGTCTGATCCACTCTGCAGATGACTGCCACTGTGCAAGATTGATCAAATTTGATCAAAATATAACCATTATTATGATAATTTCTTGTGTGTCGTTAAAATACTATTTATTTAAAAATTTATTCTCAAAGTGCAGAATCTATATAAAGTTTCTAAGCAAAGTAATTCTTTATCCATTATAAAAAACCCTGAACTAAACAAACCACCACTCATCCAATGGTTGCTAATGTTTTCAATGTTGCACATCCCAAAGCAAAAGCACTTGTAGTTTTTACTTCATAAGAAATCATGTTATTAGTTAGCTTAAATTATCCTTTATATGAAACAAAATTTTAGTAACAACTAAAAAAATGATTCCTGCAGAGGTGGATCCTCATAAACTCCAGGGTGGTTACTAATCTTACAGACACATTATATCCACCCTTGGGGCTCTGGAATAGCAAAAATGAAGGCAACAGAAGGACAACAGGTAATGATTGGATCCTTTAGACATGTTCTTCGTACTTCAAAATCAATTCTAAATAAAGGTTACACAGTGGCTTGACTGTGGCTTTGAAAGTTAGGAATCGCTCACTTCACTGAAATCATAAAAGTGATTTCTCTGCAGACCTGTGACATTGGCCAGTTTATATCTTCTATGAACTGCCTCCTGTTTATAAATGGTGAAATAGTTCATAGGGCAAGTGGAATCCGGATGTCTGAGTCATATAACCCTGGGGAGTATCGAAAGCTGGGCAAGGGTTGTGTAAATTTCAATAATACCTTTAAAAGATGCATATACATTTGTATAGACTGTCCATAATATTATACTTTTGAAAGGAAACCTTGAACAACAGTTCAGTGATTACTGTATCACCACATCTGATGCAAGGGAACTACATAAAGACAATTAACACATCACATCAGTGTCAATGGACACTGAATCCATTTCTTGGAGGTAGGAAGGGGAAGTTGGACCAAGGCGGCTGGAATCCGGGAAACATTTCCGACATGCCACAAATGATTGGGAATACAGGCTAACATGTAGCACATAAAAGTTTGGAATACAAATAAAACAACAAAGTGCTGTCATAACTTGTATTTTTCACTTTAAACACATTTTAATAAAAATACTGGATTACATTTGTAGTGTATCTACAATGCATTTGTATAAAATTTCTCTCTGTCCATAAGTTATGATGTCCATTCTTTTAATCCAGTCCTTTCCTCATATGCATGTATGTCCTTTTGATTTAAGAACTGCTATCACATCAAAGTTTTCCATGATTAGCTTCCTGTAATTAAAAATAAGCATGTGATTAATTGTTACACTTTGACTAAGGTAATATGTCATTTATTGACAGAAGATCATTTGTCATTTAATACAAATGATCTTTAGTTCTGTAGTATACATGTAAATATAATATTGTTATTGATAAAAAACTGGACTTGACAATCTACACAAAATATTAAACTTTAAAAGCTTTAACTTGTCTTATACTCTTGCAGGTGCTTTTATGTTTCATCTGTAACAATATAAAATATTTCTGTCACAATTACATGCATATTTTTTTTTCAATTTTAAATAATTACTATTGAATACATGTATAATATTGGATACTTCTCATTACTCTAAGAAAAGTTTGGAATTTAGACTGGTCAAAGTAATTGTTTGGAGGTGGCAGTATCTTATATTTACCTGGAATTTTTATGATAATTGTTTGAACCTAAATGATAATCAGATGATTTCTAAGAAATAGTTAATGATTTAATAAAATTCTATGCCTAATACAAATTTGACAGTATAGGCTTGCCTACACATGCATAATTTACTTCATTTATCATATTTCAAGTCATTTGTGAAACAGCAAACTTTTTCCTATATCTGGTTATAAACGTCTATGCTTGACGTCTCCGCCATGTTAGCACTAAATACATATACATGTATACAGTACAGTAACTTACATGTACATTATATTACGTTTCTACTTCGTCACTGGAGTGTCTGTATAGCATTCTTCGGAAGTGGTTCTTACTCAATTCCTTTTCAAGTCCTAAAGAGCTATGAACCATGTTGCTGACAAAAGGGTTTAATGTAGTTATTCGATGAACCAACAGACAACATGCATGCTGCAACGGTTACATTGACCTGTTGAACGTGCGATTGAGTTTACATTGCCAACACTAGTTATTTTTCGCCCGTATAAGAATATCCATGCATAACATGCATCAATCTTCATATATTTTAACAGCTGAGGAAAATATGTAATATCACGCTTTATACATAAAATCCAAATTCTTCAAGCGATTGTACGCTTCGTAAGTAACTCCCAAACGACAGTGCTTTCGCGCATTGTCTTGACAACAGGCTGTCAGGCGACGCGATTTTGTCCAGGTGGTCCTTACGTCCATTACGATTTTAATACGATTATAATATAACGACATATGCGAATGGATGCAGGCTTTTAGCCTCTATATCCATATCAATATTACATGAATTCAATGATTACAGTGATTACTACTTCTAGTGTAATTATAAATGTTCTTTGTATCCATATTCTTCTAATCGTTCTATTGTAGAGTATACAGTATACATATAAATATATACATGTAATTTAGTGTATTCATTTGAGTTAATAAGCATATATAAAAGTTAAAATATTTGTTGACAGTTTCTCCAATGATTGTCTAAAAAAGAATTTCAAATTTCTTGACATCTGTTGCATCTATAACATGCTGGGGTAAATTGTTCCAGGTATCTACAACTCGAAAACTGAAAAAAATGTTTTCGAATATCAGTGTTACATCGTTTTTTGAATATTTTTAAGGAGTGTCCTCTTGTCCTGCTGTTGGTATCCATTTGGAAAATAGACGATGTGACGCGGCTCATCATAAATATTTTTCAAGGATTTTGAAAAACATTTATCAGGTCCCCTCTTTTCCGTACGATGTTCTAGGGTAGGCAGATTTAGTCTCTGTAGACGCTCTGGGTATGGCAAGTCTTTAAAGCCTGGTATGAGCTTTGTAGCTCTTCGTTGGACGTTCTCAATAAGTTCTATGTCCTTTGTCCATATAAGGACTCCACACACTTGAGGCATATTCCAGGTGGGGTCTCACGAGAGCCTTAAACAGTAGTTTAAAAATTTTTTCATCCAGGAAGGTAAAGGTTCTTCTTATCAGTCCTAAAATGCTGTTTGCTTTATTATACTCCTAATTGGATGTGTGTTCTAAAATTTAAATCTTCATCCACTGTTACTCCAATATCCTTTTCTGATGTAATATTATCAAGATCTAATTGCTCGCCTGTTGTTCCAGACATACTATATACTCCTCTATTCTTTCTGGAATTTAATCGCAAGGACTTAACATTTATTTGGATGAAATTTTAAGTAACCCCTTTTCAGACCAATTTTTCAAGATTTTATCAAGTCACTTGCAAAATGGTTATTTATCTATCTATGCTTCTGATTTCTCTGTATAATTTTGAAATCGCGTCTGCAAAAAGTGGGCGACTGGGATTCTTGTATTTTCTGGTAAATCAGAAATCGTATAGTACAAATAAAATTGGTTCCCAAGTACGCTTCCCCTGGGGTATGCAGCTTAAATACAGTGATATATACTTTAGATGTTTCTCCATTTACAATGACCTTTGGCATCTATTGCTAAGAAAATTATTCTCTATCCAGATTAGATAAGCCCTATCACTCACTCCATATCCTTGTAAGGTTTATTCATCGAGTACACTTGTATACTTAGGATTTTTGTGCGTTATAAATATAATATAAACAACCTTTTCCAAGTTTATTCTTAAATATGACTTACTTTTGTAATACATATATACATAGGTTTATGAAAATAATCATGCATGCAAAAGGTCGATTCTAGCAATGAAAGTTGGAGCATCAATGATAAAGTACCTGTATGTCTGGACAAATCATTATTTATTGCAAAGTTTAATATGTTCAGCAAATGAGACGGATCGATATGAAAATGTCTCGCCAACTTCATATTTGTAAAAGTGGTATCACGTTCAAAGGCGATGCTAGTTCTTGTTATTCAATACTCATACAACTATGATGGGGAACTTTTAATTTTATGGATACAAAATCATTCATCCCTCTGTACAAAAGTTTGGTGAGATCACAACTAGACTATGCAAGCTCGGTTTGGGCTCCATACAAGATCAAGAACATAGATAGTATCGAAACGGTACAGCGAAGAGCAACTAAAAGCCTTCCTAGGATTGAATAATTTACCATACACAGAAAGAGTCCAAATTCTAAACCTCCCAACACTATCATACTGAAGGATTAGAGGGGATATGATTGAGTTATATAAAATAACAAACGGAATCTATGATGAAGAGACATGCTCATTTTTAAAATTGTGGGATAATGTTGCAATAATACATAGTAGACGAGGGAACACAAGAATGATATTTTCAGAGCAAACGAGGACACTACTACGAATGAACACTTTTGCTATGAGAACAGTAAAGCTATGGAACAGTCCTGCTGAGAAAGTTGTATCGGCTCCTAATATAGACTGGATCAAAAGTGGAAAAATAGATATCCTATTTAACTAGCCGGAATATGATCTACATGTAATCAATAACTAATACTTTGAGTCCGGTGAATAGAAACTATCAGTCGTGCATGTACTGAAAAATTTCTATATCTATATCTATCTATATTATACAATTATCGACCTATTTTCAGGTGGATACGGTGAGTTATCAACCCGAGTAAGTGATATATCCGGTTCATGAACAGTCCTGCTGAGGAAGTTGTATCGGCTCCTAATTATAGACTGGATAAAAAGTGGAAAAATAGATATCCTATTTAACTAACCGGAATATGATCTACATGTAATCAATAACTAATACTTTGAGTCCGGTGAATAGAAACTATCAGTCGTGCATGTACTGAAAAATTTCTATATCTATATCTATCTATATTTATCTATATCTATAATAAATTTCATAAGACCAAAACAAACAAATACATACTGACACTTAAATAATTAACTTCGTCCACCACTAAATCACTTAATTAGAAGACAGAAGAAAGTGACTTTACGGCATTCCGATTATATACATGTGTATGGCATATTATTATTTCTATGGTCGTTGATCTACAAAATTTGGTAGCTTATTGTTTTCCTCGACGTGTGTTTAACGCAGGTTCGTATATTTGTTTTATTTCACTGGGTAACTAAACCTTAAATAAAACAGTACTGTAGTAAATCTTATAAAGTTGTTGATCTGATTATCTTTTAGGGACACGGGTGGGGTAATAATCAATTGTCAAATAAGAAACATGATGTATAAGTTATGTGTTTCTGATCAAATGCGATGTATGTATGCATTTCATTTCAAGAGAGGTAACTCGTGTATTCATAACCATAATAAATTGGTCAAAAATATTTGACTTTTTTTATATTTTATTTTCATTTTCAATTAAAGACGGGATTTGAGTCATTCGATATATCTACTGATATAAACATATGTATGTGAATGAGAAATTGGTGTTGACAAAACAAAATATGTTACAGACAATGGAGCATCAATATATAGGGCCTACATGTATTGGCCTACAGGAATGCATGTATCTTGTTAGAAGTGAGTGAAATAAAATCATTGAATTTGAAATACATTTCAGAACTGATCTCCCAAGTTGAACTTGGTGATGTTTTCAGGTGAATTACATCAAGAACAAACATTTTTGTATTCTTCAGGGCAAATTTGAAATATGCTCTTTTTTTGTATAGTAATACATGTACACTGTATATGTATATTTATCTATACATATAAATGGTATAAACTGATGAACCAAGTTCATCTTTTCTTTTGTTTATTATTCATAAATGTAACTGATGAACTGATATGTATAATATATACGTGTATTAAATGTCATATTATCATGTTAAAATTGTGCGTATGTAGTTTGGACCGCAGTCCTTATAATACTGAATAAAGTGAACTCTAAACGAGATGTCAAGCTAGTTCAAGCTGTATACTACATGCATTTTATTGAACTTCTTTTAATATACGAGTACGTTGCTACAGGTATGATAAGGCGAATACACACCTTCAGTTTTAGACGACAGTCATACTAAGTCATATACATACCTGTATGTTTACGTCAGTATGTGTGCTACAGGTGAGCGGCTGCTATTTATAGACGCCACGATGAGTCACCGCGACCAAGAGACTTACCTGTTCATATGCAAATACCTGTGACTGTCCTGAATTTGAATCGAGGCCATTGTGTGTGGACAGAAAAATACGTACAGGATTTCCGGGTACCAGGTGTTGGTCAAGCAATCGGGGTTACTGGCCCTTCGGGCACCATGCATTGTTGTTTTTTAAAGCTGTATAAAGAAGTTTGTGAGTAGCCATTCCATGGAGAAATCAGGTAAATAAATATGTAAGTCCATCCGGAACTGAAACTGACAACAAACATGGCGGTCCCCGTCTTATTTTGGGTGCTATACTTGACTTTATTGTGTTTTGTTGACGTCGGATGGGGACAGCGGATCACTCCCCCACCCCCGGGGAACTTACCAGTGGTATCTAATGGAATTGTTTACAATCTCTATCACGTACCGAACATTTGTCGAGAACCTCGTGTGTTGGATCCAGATGAAATTAAATTCGGAATGGTTATCAAGAGCTCGAAAAAAGCAATAATGAAAGATCAAAGTCCGTATAAGATATATGGAAACATCGAATTGGACAAAAAGTCATGCCTTTATATTGAGCCAGGGACGACACTGCACTTCGGGGCTGGTTATGGAATGATAATCAACGGCACTTTGATAGGAAGAGTAAGTATACAATTGTATAAATGTGCATCCCTGGAGCGTTTAGCCTCTACAGGTGTAAATATTACCGACAGGTTAATTATTCTGACACCTGAAAATTAATCATAACTTATACAGGTGAAAGACTATATAACTACTGGTCAATAAATAAAGGCGGTCTGATAAATGTGATATAGTTAATAGATTAGGCTAATATACATGTACGCTGGTACATAATGATGTGCCAGCACAATTAGCTCACTTTTCTTGAAAAATATCTTGGAAAATGAATTAATTCTAATTAGTTCTAAATTGATGTACATTTAATTAACTTCATGCATAAATTTAATGAAAATTATTTTGTCAGCATCTAAAGAAAATTGTTTGATTTCTATTTTAGCATATACAATTGTATGCAGTACAACTGTACCATGTACTGTCACAATTAAAGGGGAGATAATTTCATTTACCATTTCATACTGCTAGGAAACACAAATAATTATTTGAAGAGAATAATCAATATCCTTCTGGCTATGTTCAGTTTACCCCGATCATTGTTTGAGATAGGGAATATATTATATAATGAAAGATTTGAGAATTTGTATAATTTCAGATATCATGTAGAAATGTACATTATATATGGTGTGATTAATTGCATGGTTTAGTATCTTATTATAACAGCCATAGTGATTAAAGGACAACTCCGAGGTGAAGGGCTTGTGGTACATGTCTTTATCACTTGGCTTATAAACTGTATGATGATGCAGTATGAACATAAATGATCTGGGATATCACTAGAACGAATATACGTACCCGGCCTACTATACCCTTTGGGCCGGGTACGAAAATCACTCGGGCACAGTTTTCTAAACTTTTTTGTAGGTTTCCAATTATTTTATGCGTATACATGCATTTACATATTATTTTTGTCCAAAACAAACATATCTACCATTCTTAATATCTATCGTACCGCTCACAAGACGTCAAATTTTTAATTTGTGGACTTGCCGTATAAATTCCCTTCAGAAAGACCTTCATATGTATTACATGTATGTAAAAAAAATAATGCTTCGATGAGAATTCAATATTTTATATGGTTCAGTTTTATTGTCTAGTAGGTAAGCGATATCAAACAAGTACGATAAAAATGCAAACAAACGTTTTATAATGGTTTGCATAATCATTACTTTGCTCCATTAGCATTAATAGGCACCAATTGTAGCTCTAAAGACGACACCATTTTCTGTCTAAAAGTCTTTTGAGCTACAATATTGCAGCTAGGATATCACCTGGTCATCAATATAACCTGGTCTGTATGTTTTGTAGGGAAGTGAGAGAGCTGGTGGCCGGATCACTATGACCAAAGATCCGGATGGAATCAACACTATTGGTAGTAGTTCCCCATTCCCTACCACGGCTCGACTGGTGGATGGGAATACTACAAGAGACGGAAAATTGGAACTCTTTTACCAGGGCAAATGGAGAGGCGTTTGCACAAATTATCTGAAGTAGGCATATACAAGGTTTATTGTACTTGTACAGTATAATTCAGGAAAGTTCATAGAAATTATAATATACAGTTATTATGATTGGCAATGTGAAGTTCATTTAATACACAATTGACATGTAGAGCCTATTTGAGATGAAATCAATCTAATCAAAATTAAGACTTGTAATTATGCTCCACTACGATACTCTACGTTATGCTTCAATACACAAGATCAAACAACTCCCCGTTCGGGGTCATCTCAGCATGACATTACATATTGATTAACTAATTAACTTACTGATAGAAAAACATGTACATTGTAGATGTGTGACTCTATTTCTTTGACAGCTACTCTAAGATTGATGCCAATGTGACCTGTAAACACCTAGGATTTGTGTGGGGAAACTTCACCTACCATTCCTTTTCTCGAAACAAGACCGACTACATGTTTTATCCTCAGCCAGAATGTACTGGGACTGAGACTGATTTATTCGACTGCCCAGGAAATCAGCGTGTCAGTCTAGGCACTCACATTTGTGGTAAGGAATAACTATGTCGTGTAAGGCACAAATACTGAATAGTGTGGTGTCTGTAGCAATGCTAGTATTACAGTCTGATATGTGACAATCAGGGTGTATAGCTATAATATTTGAAATAAATTCAAAGTTTCTGTGTGTGGCTTTTTATGTCTAAATACAGTATCTGTATGTTTTACAAGGGTTTTGTCATCAGACCTTTACGACAATGCATTTACTACCTTTGTTACATTTGGCTGAGTAATCTTTAATCAGTAAATAAAATGTCACTTTCAACTTTGATTTCAGATGGACAACAACTGATAGGTTTCGAGTGTATTGGTATGCGATCTGATTTGGCCCAGGACTACTGGCGTGGGCTTGAGTTTTACAACTCTACAACGGAATCAATTAAAGAAGGTCTCATCATTCGGGAGGAGCCACTGTCCTGGCTGGAGTACCTTGATATATCGTATGCGGGACGAGATATCAACAGAAACGATGGAATGATACATGGCCGGGCCAGTATTAGTGCCAGCCCAAGTGTTCCACTGATGAACAATGTTACTATTACCAATGGGGCATACGACGGACTCAACATGACAGAAATAACAGGACGAATACACATAGCCAATAGTACCGTGTCCAACAACAGAGGTAAGGTCTGATAGGGTGAAAGGTCAAGGAAGGTCAAACTGGACAAGCAAACACATGTGATGTGAAAGGGTGTGAGATCAAATGGAATGGTTAGATGATGTGAGGTCATCATCAGAATGTGTGAGGTCAAAGGGAAAGGTTAGATAATGTGAGGTCATCATCAGAATGTGTGAGGTCAAAGAAAGAGGTAAGAAAATGTGAGGTCAAATGGAAAGGTTAGATGATGTGAGGTCATCATCAGAATGTGTGAGGTCAAAGGGAAAAATCAGATGATGTGAGGTCATAATCAGAATGTGTGAGGTCAAAGGGAAAAATCAGATGATGTAAGGTCATCATCAGAATGTGTGAGGTCAAAGGGAAAAATCAGATGATGTAAGGTCATCATCAGAATGTGTGAGGTCAAAGGGAAAATTCAGATGATGTAAGGTCATCATCAGAATGCTTGAGGTCAAAGGAAAAAATCAGATGATGTGAGGTCATCATCATAATATGTGAGGTCAAAGGGAAAAATCAGATAATGTGAGGTCATCATCAGAATGTGTGAGGTCATCATCAGAATGTGTGAGGTCAAAGGTCATCATCAGAATGATGTGAGGTCATCATCAGAATGTGTGAGGTCAAAGGGAAAAATCAGATGATGTGAGGTCATCATCAGAATGTGTGAGGTCAAAGGGAAAAATCAGATGATGTGAGGTCATCATCAGAATGTGTGAGGTCAAAGGGAAAAATCAGATGATGTGAGGTCATTATCAGAATGTGTGAGGTCAAAGGGAAAAATCAGATGATGTGAGGTCATCATCAGAATGTGTGAGGTCAAAGGGAAAGGTTAGATGATGTGATCAAGGTTTATTTAAAAAGAGAGATTAGAGTGAAATGTATGACATTAAAGAGGAGAGATAAGAAAGTACATATAAGTTCAGCGATTCTAAGGTGTAAATTTGTTATGGACTGGTAGGAGAGTAGATTTAATTTGGGTGTTGTTAGAACGGGTATTTTTAATGAGATACAAATAAGTCAGTATTATATCTACTTTGGGAAGTCTTTCAACAATCACTCACATTTGTTTTCCCTAAGATTGTGTCAGCTCTTATTTGATACATGTATCACACCTGATTTACATTACATAACTGATGGTTATGGTATATTTTAGGCTATGGAGCATTTATCCAGAGTAATGTTGGTCGTGTATTAATCAACATGACTGATGTAGACAACAACTGGGGCGATGGAGTGAAGATGTACATGACCAACTTCACAATTCATGATTGGGATCGAGACTTTCCAGCGGACAGGTCGTTCTGTCGGTCAGCTGCTCTAACCTACCAGACATACCCAGTTCTCATACACGAAAATATTATTGATGACTACGGAAATAAACCCGAATGGGATGGTGGTGATTGTAGTAAGGTAATATATATTGTAGATAGAAAAGTGTCAAAACTCAAAATTGTACCTGTTATTCAGTAAAATCATCTTTATAGCATTTTATGTGAGTCTGAATCAAATACTTAATACTGTAATTAAGTAAGTAACCTGTAGTAATGCTTCTTAGCTTTATCTGTCAGAATTATAATGTAAGTCGGGACATGTAACATAGTGATATACACAATATTAACCTAAATCAATAATGAATACTGCTGGAATACATCAGATATGTTCATATTTCTTTACAGACATACCGTGGGTATGGCCTGAGAGTTACCGCCCACTTCCTATTAATGGAGAGAGCTCCCTCTGTCTCTGGTTTTATGACAATCTACGATGGAAAAGACGAAGGTGGGAGAATTTTGTCCACCTTCCCATTTAACAATGGATCATTTCCTCAGTCCATCACCAGCAACAGTGATTCATTAACTATACGCCTAAACTACACCTTACCACCGAAACCTACTGACCCGAGGAAGCAATGGTGTGACATCTTCCGACCTTGTATTCGTTTCCTCATAGAGATAACTGCTGAATCTGGTAAGAAATTGATCACAAATTTGTAAAACCATTTCTTTCCTTCAAGAAGATTGCCTTCATTTGTTTTCATTCAATTCTCATTAAAATTTTCTAAAATCTTTCATTTCATACACAAAAACACATAATAATGAATCTCTGGGGACTAACGAAATCACTTTGTTATAAACACAAGTGGTTATACATGTATCACTAATATTATCTACGAACCTAAGTTGATGTGAAAGGATTTCTACCTACTGTTTCAATCATGAAATGTTTGATATGTTTTACAGTAACTATACAGTCATGTATTTAGGCATAAAGAGAAAGATGTATGTAATGCTACAATCAACGATTAAATTGTCAAGAAATGATAGTGACTGGAGTAAATATTGCCAGTACTCTGATAAATGTCATGTGCTATTATAATAGAATTGATGATATGCATCAGAAAAATAACACATAATTATACACTTGTGCTATTTCCTTTGTCTTAGGCCCTGCTGAAGAGTTCCGGTTCATTAACTCAAGTGCATCTAACAACAATGGCTATGGGGTTAACATCCAGGATATGAGAAGTAAAGTTTTCTTCAATTCGTCGGTTGTGTCAGACAATAAGTATGGTGCTGGTATACGTATCTACCAAGGAGCTGGCGAAGTGGCTATAAACAACACTGTTGTGGAGCGTAACTCACGGTCAGGTGTCAATATCACATACTCCGGAGGCTATCAACTGGTCAACAACTCAAAGGTCATTGACAATAAGGGTTACGGAATCATTTCTGAATATGAACGTCTAAACAAGACAAGATTTGAACTTCTCCAAAAAATAGAAGTTGTCCACAGCCAGTTTGAATTCAACGAATGGATTGCTCTACGCATAGGGAATTATTGTCGTGGAGGACAAATTCTTGTGAATGAGAGCAGTTTCAATTTTAACTTGGATGAAGCTATAGAGTATTTGTCTTGTAATGTGTCTACTAATACTCCAACTAATTTCAGTGTGGCATTTAACATGTTTAATGGAAATGTTCGCCATGGAGTGCTCATGTTTCCAATGGTGAACACTGTTGGACGAATGACAAATAACACATTTAAAAACCACAGTCTGGGAGCAGTGAGAATTGATAATGGATATGATCTGCTGATTAGTAAATGGTATTCAGATTTTGAAGTCGGTTATCAGATATTTGAAAACATCTTCAAAGAAAATTATGGACGCTATGCTATAAGTATGCGTTTAACACAAAATAGTCCATTTCAGAAAATAGTGTTCAGCTTTAACTCTGTTATAGATAATTATATAAATGACACCTCTGTGTACCTTAATCCCCGGAACCGTGCTAACGCTCCCATCATTGTGTCATCAGGGAACATATTAGTTCAGAGAAATAGAATCTTCAACCCTCAATCAGTGCGTGATATAGCCACTCATCTAGTGGACCCGTCGGTCATAATTCAGGGAAATTTGAACTGGTGGGAGACCATTAGCCATGAGTTCATGTACGGTCGGATCTTTGATAATGATGACCGCTACAATCTGGCAGAAATAGAATACTACCCAGCTCTACGGGACAACTGGCTCTATGGTCCACTGTCTACAGCCGAGTATCCTAAATATCGCTGGGTGTTCTCACGAGGTGGTCGTATTGGCGGCGTTTTAGATACACCAGGTTTTACAACAGATCCTTCTGTACGGACATACCATGTTGATAAGGATATTTTCATTCTTCCTGGAGTTACTTTGACCATTCTACCAGGCACAACTTTAGAGTTTGAGAATTCTATCGGCATGGTGATTCACGGTCGACTAAAAGCTGATGGTGGATCATCCAGTAGTCCTGTGGTATTACAGCTGAAGGAGAATGTGGATGCCTTGGCCATAGAAAACAGGACAGCATCTGTACGTTTAGTCGATGGCACCGACGAATTTGAGGGGAGGCTGGAGGTTTTTATTGATGGTGAATGGGGAACAGTCTGCAAAGATGTAAGAATCTCAATCACAGTCACTGTATGCTGTGTTGTTTTACATACATAGTCTTAATTAAGAATAATATATGATTGTTAAGTGGTTTTTATTTTTAGATAATTAAGATCATAGATTTTGAATGTTTTGATCTATAAAGCTTTGGTTATACATATTAGTTTCTTTCATGGATAAGATTTCAGGTTATTTTGCAACCATATTTGAAATATACACTCATTTTGATAATGAATTAGTAATTTGACACTACTATACACTGTTTTGTGTATTCTCATGATCATCTTCAAATAAAACATTAAATATATAGATGAGTTATCTAATAAAGCCTATACAATATTTTGTATTGATAGGGCTGGACTCCAGTAGACTCCAGTGTGGTGTGTCAGCAGTTAGGCTTGACCTTTAACCCTGAGTTTGGAGAGTCACAGAACAAGGATCCAGGATTGATATCATCGCAGAAGATGCACATGAGTGATGTTAACTGTGACCAGCTGGACACTGACCTCACTAAATGTAGGTCGCTTAGAGGTGACCAGTTCTCCTGCAAACCGAGCAATGTCGTCTTTTTACGCTGTCAAGTTCCTACCTGGTCAGGTAAGTCATGAAAAAGGATGTGATTTAAAAAAGGTAAATGTAACACATATTTTTGCTATCAGCTTAAAAACTTCCACAAAGACATTATTTAACAGCACTTTGATTGACTTCAATGCTGCAGTATCTGAATCAAATCCGAGTTTCAACATACAATTAGATTATAAAGCTAAAGATAAGATCTCATGTTGCGTGTCTATCATTAAAGATGCTCTACTGCCATGGTGGTGATGGTGTAAAGTAAGTAACTTATGTAACTGAAGAAAAATACTAAATCGTCTGCTCCTGTTTTTGATAGTAAAAAAATACTGTTTGTCTGCGGTGGAACATCTTTAAAATTAGTTTATAAACCATATACGCTTGGAACTAAAATCACATAAATTTTTAATAAAAAAACATAAAGTGTATAGAAATAGCATTGATTTGCAAAGTAAATTGGAAAAATGGCTTCACTTATAAAAAAAATGTTTATGTTACCCATATATATATTGCATATTATCTTAAACTATGATAGGACTACAAAAATTGTAACTAGTAATTTATCAATGCTGTATCATTTAATTGCAATAATTCATTCTGAGGTTTGCTTCCCCCCCTCCCCCCATATAATTGCTACGCCGCTTGTGGCGTAGCAGTTAGAATCGTATGCAAATCACGCCATCTTACAAGATAGCCATGTAGCAAGAACGCTTGAAGCAGACAGTGTTCGGTGTGTTACAAACGTTGCCTGTTGAAGTAATATTAAAACAAATGACGGAAACAGACCTGAATATGTCCGGGATTTGGGCGCCATCTTCCTGATAAATCATGATCACGAAGGGTTTACATCTATGGAGGTTTTAGTGAAGAACAAGCATTTATGATATATCTATTCTGAAAAACTGAATGACTGTTATAGTATGGCGGATTTTCCAGCAAGTTAACAGTCATTTAATAATTTCCAATGAAATCTCATAATAGATATACTGCGACAATAAGTACAATTAATTTCATAAGCAATTCATGCCATCTTGCACGATAGTCGTGTAACAAGAGCACTTGAACAAGCATCGCCTTTTTTGGAATTAATATTAAAACTATTTACGGAAACAGACTTGAATCTGTCCGGATTCGGACGCTATCTTCCTGATAAAGCATCATCACACAGTGCTTGCATTCATTTCGATTTCAGTGTAGAACAAGCATTCGTGGTAAAAGTATTCTGAATAAGGGTTTTCTAGAAATTAATCGGGCATTTTAAATGAAATCTGGTCCCATTTACAGATGAAAAAAATATATCTGTAGTAGTATACTATGTTCGAGACATTACTTTTATATTTCTTATTTAATTTAGATCCCCATTGTGTAAATACTAACAATAACAATCAGTAACGCAAAGATCTTTTCTCTTATTTTAGAGTTTTGAAAACTAATATTATATGTTTACAGGACACACATTTCACAAAAGAAAATGAAAATGTTATTAGAAATGAATGGGGTTTTCAGTGTTTCTTTAATTCCTTTAAATCCAATTCCAGGGATGTGGCAATTTTGTTTAGGAACAATTTTGAGTTCACAGTTATCAAAGTAAAAAAAGGGGGTGAGTCTGATGGTAATTTTTTAGCAATTGAAATTCAATTAGAAACACATAACGTCACACTTATCAGCTTGTATGGTCCCAATGATGACAATCCAGATTTTTATGATATTTTGACTGAAACTATAGAAGAATTTTGAAATCTGTGGAGATTTTAATTTGGTTTTAGATCCAGAAAAAGATTATGATAATAGCTATAAGAAAATTAATAATTATAAAGCCAGAGATAAGGTATTGGAAATTATAGAGAATTTTGCACTTATTGATATTTATAGGGAGCATCATGAAAACTTGAAAAGGTACACATGGAGAAAAAGTAATCCGCTTAAACAGGCTCGTCTTGACTTTTTCCTCATTTCAGATAATCTTCTCTCCAGTGTAGTTAAGTCAAATATTGAGCCTGGCTACAGGTCAGACCACTCTTTCCCTAGTATATCTCTAAAACTAACAGATTTTAAGGCAGGAAAATGTGTTTGGAAATTCAATAATAGTTTATTACAAGATTTAAACTATCTAGAATTAGTAAAAGAGTGTATTACAGAGTATAAGACAATGTTTTATCTTCCAGTTTATAACATCAACATTATAGAAGATAAGAATATTCAACTTTCTATTTCTGATCCTACTTTTCTTGAAATTCTGCTTGCACACATTAGGGGTAAAACAATATCATACTCATCTCACTTGAAAAAAAACAGAAAAAATTTGATTGAAGATGAACTTAAGACTGATATCATGAAACTTGAGCAGGAAAATAATATTAATTTAGTTCAGTTTGAAGCAAAAAAGAAAGAATTAGAGAAAATAAGAGAACAAAAAGTTAAGGGCAGTCTAATAAGATCTAAAGCTAAATGGATTGAGGAAGGTGAAAAACCCACAAATTATTTTTTTAACTTAGAAAATAGGAACTTCACTTCTAAAATAATACCAAAACTTCAATTGGATGATGGAAAGGTTATTACACAGCAAGAAGAAATTCTACATGAGGTTCAAAAATTTTATAAAAATCTCTATAGCCCTGATTGTGATTTGGAAGATATTGATTTGAATAATGTATTTAAAGATTATGATGTTTGCAAAATTAATAAAAATGACTCAGAAAAATTGGAAGGATTAATTACTTTACACGAAGCAGGGGTAATTTTGAAAAATATGAAAAATAACAAAAGTCCTGGTATTGATGGTTTTACAGTTGAATTTTTTAAAATGTTTTTGGAAATTTTTAGTTAACTTTGTTGTTAGATCAATCAATTCTGGGTTTTATGATGGTGAATTTTCTATTTCTCAACGACGTGGAATTATAACTTGTATACCTAAGGGAGATAAACCAAGACACTTCATCAAAAACTGGAGACCTATCACTCTGCTCACTGTTGTCTATAAAATTGCCTCAGGTACAATAACTCGTAGAATAAAAACTGTATTAGATAAGATTATAGATAAAGATCAAACTGGTTTTCTTGCGGGACGTTTTATTGGGGAAAACACAAGGCTGATTTATGATTTAATGCAATTCACAGAAGAAAAAAATATTCCTGGAATGCTTTTGTTAATTGATTTTGAGAAAGCTTTTGATTCAGTGTCTTGGAATTTCATTGAAAAGGTCTTTAAATTTTTTGGTTTTGGCTCAGATATTATAAATTTGGTAAAAGTTTTCCATAGTAATGTTAGTGCAACAATCAATCAGTGTGGAAATCTTTCAACTTTTTTTAAGGTACAAAGAGGCTGTCGGCAGGGGGACCCTATTGCACCTTACATTTTTATCCTTTGCTGAAATTTTAGCTTTAAGATTAAGACAGAATAGTAATATCAAAGGTATTGAAATTAATAATTGTCCTCTTCTTCTGTCACAATATGCTGATGGTTCTTCTCTCGCTCTTGATGGTTCAGAACAATCACTAAAAGAATCCATTACTGAACTTAATTTTTATAAACGAATATCTGGTTTAAAAATGAATGTCTCTAAAACAAATGTAATTTGGATTGGCAGTAAGAAATTCTCTGAAGACACTTATCTCCCAGAGTTGAACTCACAGTGGGGCAAACAGAGATTTACTCTATTAGGTATTGACTTCCATGTTAACTTACATGAGATGCCAAAAATGAACTATGACAAAAAATTGATAAAACTGAAGTCTTTGATACAAACTTTGAAATGAAGATCACTTACTCCAATAGGACGAATTCAGATAATCAAATCCTTACTTATTTCACAATTTAATCATTTGTTTATGGCATTGCCAAATCCTGATGAATCATTTATCTCAAAACTGAATACCACTATCTTTGAATTTTTATGGAACAGCAAGGTTGATAAAGTTAAAAGCATGTAATTATTGAAAGCTTACTTGTGTTCTTGCTTGGATTCGAAGATTTTTTCAAACTACAGCTAAATGGCAAATTGTTTTTAAGAGTTTGGTAAATGTAGATATTTTAGTTAATGGCGGAAATGAATATTTACGAATTTGTCAGAAAAAAAATGTCCAATAAATTTTGGATTGATGTTTTTAAAGCATGGAATACACTGATCAAAATGAATGATAAGAACACTACTACAGAGGTATCTATTCTGAAAACCCCTATTTGGTTTAATAAAAAATATAACTGTTGATAAGAAGTTCATTTATGATAAAAATCTTTTTGAAAAAAATGTTATTACAGTCAATGATCTATTAAGAGACAGTACTACAAAGAGTTCTTACACTTTCAATGAGTTTCTTCACAGGTACAATGTAAATACCAACTTTCTTCATTATCATAGTATCATATCGGCTGTTAAAAAGTTCTTATCATTGGCTGTAATTCCTCAATCAAAACTTCAGTATCCATTTGTACCAATTTGAGCGTTGAATATTTTCTAAAGGAAAGAAAAGGTACTAAAGACTTTTATAATATTTTAATACATAACGAAGCTGTGCCTTCTGGTAAAGTTAAGTGGAACAAAGACTTTGATCTTGATGATGCAACTTGGTCTCAAATTTACAAAATTCCATTCCATATTACTAAGAACACAAAGTTACAGTGGCTACAGTTCAGAATAAATCACCACATCTTAACAACAAACACTTTTCTTTTTAAAGCACATCTTTCTGTTTCTCCTTACTGTAATTTATCTAATTCTGAAAATGAAACAATAACTCATATTTTATGGGAGTGAAAGAAGTACAAAACCTTTTAGATTGTTTCACAGCTCTACTTGATGTTTTATTCATTTCTTTTGGTTTCAATAAACAAACTTTTATTTTTGGTCTACATTCCTCCAACTCCATTTCCTTCAAAGCTGACAATGAAATTCTGCTAGTTATAAAACAGTATATTTATAGAATGAGATGTCTCCATAAGTCTCTCAGTACTAATGGTCTTGTCAATATTTTAAAAGATTATTATAATACTCAGAAATATATAGCTTACAGCCAAGGAGAAAGAGCAAAAATTAAATTTGAGAAAGACTGGAAAAAAATAGCTAAACTTTAATCTTTTATTCGTACACCTCACCCTGAAATATTCGCAATATGATAATCATAGATTTATACAATTTTTTTTGGATTTATTTAGATTTTTTTTATTATCTATTTATTCATTATATTATTATCATTTTTTTTGTTTTTGCCGATATAACTTCCTATTTCTTCGATCCTCACTTACTGTACGTGCCACTCTAAATACCATCTCTCTGTCTACCCCTCCCCTTTATCTATCTTTTTTTTTCTCTCTCTCTCTTTCTTTCCTTTCTTTTTGTTTTTCTTTTCTGTTGTTTTTTTTTGTTTTTCGTCTCTCTGTGTGTATATTCGATAGTATAAGGTGTATGTGTATGTATGTGAAGAATGAAAGTGTCCTCGTTTGTCATGTCAAATGCATAACAAAATTTGAAAAAATAAAAAATTACAAAAAAACCCAATAACATTCAGACAATGCGTAGATGTGAATTAACTGGACATGGAACATACTAAAATGCGGAATGACAGTACATACTGAAAGCCATCCTCGATATTCCAGGGGTTCCGATCACTTACGATCTCTACACCCCTGGACTATCTCATAGTGAAATTGAAGGCAGCTCAGCGGAAAACATTTGACCAATCACAGGCTAGCAAAGATTTCCTATGAAGACTACAAAGAGAGCGATACCTAACATCAAAGCCACACAGTCAACCACAGTGTACCGTTATACGGCTCTTTTGATGTACATCAAATGACTAAATTACTTGTTCAATTCTGTTGCCTCCAGTTTTACTATGTTCCATTATGTCCAGGGGTGTAGAGGTCGTAAGTGATTGTAACCCCTGGAGTATTGAGGATGACTATAAGTGAAATGAAAACGGAACATAGGAAAACACAGAAATATATGAGATTAAGTTCAATATTTTCTTTGCCTTTTCTCTGAGCTTAGCATATCACTGCATAAAACCCTTGTTATTTTGTTGGTAGCAAAAGTATTATTAAAACTGTTCATCTGTACTAGACCTGGCTACCTTGCACTAACACAAGCTAACAAATATGAAATGGCTTTCAACATGCAAAACAATATCGCCATATCATTGTTTAATTTCCATATTCTGTCCAGTCAAAGGGATAAGCTTCCGCGTAGCCCACTTAGCTTTTTGGGAAGCTAATACTAGTCTTGTAATATTTTTGTTTCGTGTCTATATATATGTATGTGTATGCATATGGGTGAGCGAGAGTATATGTGTTTGTGTTCATGTATTAATGTATGTGTACATGTCATGCGCGGGTATATGTATGCATATATACGTGCGTGTGTACATATATTTATGGGTAGATATTATGTATGTAACTATACTATTTATATTATGTATGTAAGTTTGATAGTGCATATGTGAGTGTTTGTGCGTGTAGACTAGGTATAAAAATTAGGTTCAATGCGGTAATTCATTTTGCAATTCCTTTATTTAAAAACAAATTCCTATATAATTCCATCTCTACTTAAATTGTAATAGAAAGTAAAATACTCAACTTTAGACCTATTGAATTAAATATGATCTATATTCTGTATGATATTATTAGTTACACAGTTTGATAGTACTAGCTAATTCGGAAAAATATTGGGTCTAAAATAAAATTGTATAAGACGAGGCGAAGCAGGAGAGGAGAAAATGTAGCAGCCAGATTGGGATTTGAACCCGGTGTAGCAGCCATTTCTTTCCCCCTCTGATAGTTTCCCCGGGGAAAGAATTGGCTAGCTGATTTCTTCCCCGTGGAAAAAACTGGCTAGCTGATTTCTTCCCCCGGGAAAGAATAGGCTAGCTGATTCTTCCCCCCCCCCCCCCCCCTAATTACTTTTATCCCCCGGGGAAAGAATTAGCTAGCTGATTCTTTCCCCCCTCTTGATTAGTTTTAGGGGAAAACTATTGACGAGCTGATATTCCCCCCCCCCCTCTTGATTATATCTAGGGGGGAAACTATTGGCTAGCTGATTATTCCCCCTCTTGATTATATCTAGGGGGGAAACTATTGGCTAGCTGATCATTCCCCCCTCTTGATTATATCTAGGGGGGAAACTATTGGCTAGCTGATTCTTTCCCCCCTCTTGATTATATCTAGGGGGGAAACTATTGGCTAGCTGATTCATTCCCCCCTCTTGATTATATCTAGGGGGGAAACTATTGGCTAGCTGATTCTTTCCCCCCTCTCGATTAATTCTAGGGGGAAACTATTGGCTAGCTGATTCTTTCCCCCCTCTCGATTAATACTAGGGGGAAACTATTGGCTAGCTGATTCATTCCCCCCTCTCGATTAATTCTAGGGGGAAACTATTGACGAGCTGATATTCCCCCCCTCTAGTTTATATCTAGGGGGGAAACTATTGCCTAGCTGATTCTTTTCCCCCTATTGATTATATCTAGGGGGGAAACTATTAGCTAGCTGATTCTTTCTCCCCTCTTGATTAATTCTAGGGGGAAACTATTGGCTATAGCTGATTTTTTTCTCCCCTCTTGATTATATCAAGGGGGAAACTATTGGCTAGCTGATTATTCCCCCCTCTTGATTATATCTAGGGGGAAAACTATTGGCTAGCTGATTCTTTCCCCCCTCTCGATTAATTCTAGAGGGAAACTATTAGCTAGCTGATTCTTTCTCCCCTCTTGATTATATCTAGGGGGAAACTATTGGCTATAGCTGATTTTGTCTCCCCTTTTGATTATATCAAGGGGGAAACTATTGGCTAGCTGATTATTCCCCCCTCTTGATTATATCTAGGGGGAAAACTATTGGCTAGCTGATTCTTTCCCCCCTCTCGATTAATTCTAGAGGGAAACTATTGGTTAGCTGATTCTTTCCCCCCTCTTGATTATATCTAGGGGGGAAACTATTGGCTAGCTGATTCATCCCCCCCTCTTGATTATATCTAGAGGGAAACTATTGGCTAGCTGATTATTGGCTAGCTGATTCATTCACCCCTCTCGATTATATCTAGGGGGGAAACTATAGGCTAGCTGATTCTTCCCCCCCTCCCTAATTACTTTTATCCCCTGGGGAAAGAATCAGCTAGCTGATTCTTTCCCCCCTTATAAATATACAGGGAAGAAGGAACGAATCAGCTAGCCAATAGTTTCCCCCATATAGAAATAAATAGACAGGGAAGGGGGGAAAGAATCAGCTAGCCAATAGTTTCCCCCCTTATAAATATACAGTGAAGGGGGGAAAGAATCAGCTAGTCAATAGTTTCCCCCATATAGAAATAAATATACAGGGAAGGGGGAAAAGAATCAGCTAGCCAATAGTTTCCCCCCTTATAAATATACAGTGAAGGAGGGAACGAATCAGCTAGTCAATAGTTTCCCCCATATAGAAATAAATAGACAGGGAAGGGGGGAAAGAATCAGCTAGCCAATAGTTTCCCCCCTTATAAATATACAGTGAAGGAGGGAACGAATCAGCTAGTCAATAGTTTCCCCCATATAGAAATAAATAGACAGGGAAGGAGGGAAAGAATCAGCTTGCCAATAGTTTCCCACCTAGAAATAAATCGAGAGGGGGGAAAGAATCAGCTAGCTAATTCTTTCCCCGGGGGAAAAAAATTACTAGGGGGGGAAAGAATCAGCTAGCCTATTCTTTCCCCGGGGAAACTTTCAGCTAGCTGATTCTTTCCCCGGGGAAACTTTCAGCAGGGGGGAAAGAATTGGCTGCTACACCGGGACCCTCCGATCACTAGCCGAGTGCTCCACCGACTGTGCTACCTCACAGGTCACCAAAGATCGACCCAGTCCAATCCCACCACACTCCTTCCTCCTTTCTCGAAGTCTTGCCCTCAAAGACATACGAGACCCTTCCAAATACCAGTTTGCTTTGAAAGTGGTCATCATTGATATCATTAACTTAACTGCTGATACCACTATATCTTGGATATCACGTGACGTCATTTAAACCAATAGGAATACAAGATTCTTGTCTGAGGCGGGATAAATACATGTACATTTGTAGGTATGCATGCATGTATAGATGTGCAGTTTAATGTTTCGTAATGTCTTTATTGTTTAGTATGATAAAAATTGAATAAAAAAAATTAATAATAAAAAAAGGTGCCTGTGTATTTTTATGTTGCTGATATTCTGCCAACTTTAATGACACATTTATTATCCACCTACAGGTGTGACTATCCCAGCTGTACCGACGGGTGGTAGCCAGGAAGATACCCAGTTCCGACATGTCATCATCCGCAATGCTGGACTTCTGGATTACGAGGAGATGAAGTATACACCGGCTCTCAGAATAGATTATATGTTTTATAAGATAACGGGCCTCCAGGTTCTCAACTCAGCCTCGGATGGTGTTGTAGTCCGATACAGTAACCCACACACAGAGAACCTGTTTGAATTCTGTAAATTTGACAATAATCTTGGAAATGGATTTTTGACTCGTAGTCCGTACCTGAAAATATTTTACACAACTATGAATGGTAACTTTAAATCAGGATTTGCCTATGACCCATTCTTCACTGAGTATGAAGCCCTGAGTGTCAGAAATTTTATCTACAGAAGTAGAATAATATCGTTAACACATACACCTGTGTATAACCTTGGTGACAATTCGATGGTTTTTATCACGACTTCGTCAGGATCTGGAGAGGAGAGAAAGACCTATGATATGGAGATTGCTGTTACATATCTGTATCGTATTACCCTCCAGGTACTCGACTACAACCCCCTCACAAACATCGAGTCTGTTACCATATATGATACTGGTAAATCCGGTATTAGTGACAGGACCACAAAATGGGAGATAGAGAAGGATTTGGTCGACTTTCCTATTGTTTCATCTTCAACCCGAATCACCATCCGTCTAGTGGTAACTGGAGTGCGGACAGATAGACTTACTTTTGCTGCTCATGCACGTAAGTTTCCTTTTCATTACAAAAAGTTCACTTCAAAACACCTGTAATCTTTATTATCTGTACAGGTTACACAAAACTTTTATCTTATAATGCATGTGAACATGAAACAAAGCCCATGCTCAGAAACACTTTTTTTTCACTTTTTGTCTACAGTTACATTGTACCTGCTGGTACCTTGTTAAATACAATATCTTTAATTATTGTTTGATTGATGAGAGTCACTAATAATCTGAAAAATGAATTTTTGTAATTTTGTGTACATTGCAATTTTAAAGTTAGTTTGTTGTATACAGTATTGATTATAAAATTGTTATTTTTTCATTACAGGTAAATATTCTGCAACATTTCCATTGTCAAGCATTCATGTGTACAACTCGACCATGGCCAACAATTACCAGGGCATCCTCACAAAGCATTACAACAACCCCTCCAATGAGAAAAGTGAGATCTTCCATCGTGTTAAAGAAGAGGAAATCCAATTTGTCCTTGTCCGGGTACTTAGAAACAAAATGGAGGCAATGTATATTCCAAGTTTGACAAAGTACCATGAAAATTTCTTGCCTACACTAGAAGAAATGACGCGTCCTGAACGTATTGGTGTGATCAGATACAAGATGGAGCGAACTAAGTTCATTGACAACGGGAAAGGTGTCATTGGAGACCATAATCATGTAGACTTTGCTAATAATGTTTGGGAATGGAACATTACTGACTGCGAGTTCAGGAACACAGCAGAAGGAGGATTCGATATAGAACTGCCACGAGTCAATGACATGTTAGAAAGAAAATTCCATTCAGTATTTGTACAGGAATCAAGATTTTTGAACAATCCACAATTTCGATTTTCAGTAAATGGTTACTATGCGAATGTGACCATAATGAACAACGTCCTGTCTGGGAATGTGTGTCCAAGAGGCCTGATGAGGATCGGAGGGATGGAAAAGGAAATCATGTTCCATCACAACAGTTTGGTCCAGAACAAAGCTAAGCATGTATTTGAGTTAAATACATATAGTCACTCGCAGTACTCGGGAACAGTGAGTGGAATGTTTTCCTTGAACCAGTTACAGAATAACAACCCCCCAGATAATTTTTTTATTGAAGCTACAAATATCCCACAGACATACTCTGTGGCTCTTAAAGGTGTTCAACAGATAAAAATGAACAGGAATCTTATAGATAATCCCAATATGCAGTATGAGTTGGTGGCCGCCATTTCTTCTCTCTCACTCGACACGGTACTGGATGTCAGAGAAAACTGGTGGGGTACACAGTATCAAAGTGCCATTCAGAAGAGAATTTTTGATTTTGATGACTGGAATAACTATGCCATTGCAAATTATTTCCCACAGTTGACTGCTGGGGATGTAAATAGTCTTCCAGCAACAGGCTCTGAATTTGAACCTCCGCTCGACCTGGAAAGACTTGGAGGAAGAGTGCATTCTGATCTCTCCTTACCATACAAAGGTACTCCTTACACTGTTGTCTCTGATCTTACTGTAATGCCAGGAGCAAAATTAGTCATTGAGCCAGGAACTGTCATAGAGTTTCATCCAAACGTTGGCATCCTTGTTCTGGGTCAAATTGTAGCAAGGGGTCTTCCTTTTGCTAGAATAACATTGAGACCTATAGATTCTAATAACAGAATGAAGAGGGCCGTAACAGACATACCCAGTACTACAGTAAGACTTCATAGAGACACAGCCGGCAAAATTCCAGAAAACGAGGGATTTCTGCAACTCTTCAACGTGTCGTCATCAACCTGGAACTTCATGTGTGACAGCCATTTTAATGAGAAGATGGCGGAGGTGGTGTGTCGTAGCCAGGGCATGGAGACGGTGAATGTTGATGTTCGTTTTACACATCTTTATGATTATTATATCCACGGCAAACCCATGTATTTTCTAAAGGAGTTCTGGAGGTATTCCTACTACTGTGCTGGGGATGAAGCTTCACTTGATAACTGTATGAAGCGTGTAAACTACGACATTCAGAAGTGCATTCAGGCATCAAACTACACCTACATTAGGTGTGGACATAGGAACTTAGACTCCCGCTATCAGTACTGGGGGAACGTAAGAATTTCACCACCATCCTACGAGGAAGAAATCCAACCCATTATCAAGTTTGAAGATCGATCAGCTCTGGAATACATCGACATATTTGGTGCGGGGATGTTGCATGGTGAAAAGGTGGGGGCTGTACAGGCAACCTACGACACTCCAATCATCAGTAATCTGAACATTACAAACTGTCTGCTGAATGGACTAGAGATGGTGGCCCCAAGACACGAGGTCAAGGTACAGACGCTCAACATCTCTGGGAATCTAGGCTACGCTGTCAACATGTTGATACTTAATGGGGAGTCCCGTGACATTGATATGTCATCGTTTACTCCACTGAAACTGAACACCGTCCCATACAACATTCACGGCCTGGTGGACATATGTAAGATGGAGAAGGAGATTTCCATTGATAACCGCCTGATTGTGTTTTATAAATACTCGGAGACTGCTCTGGATTGTGTTAAGATTGTCAGCTCCAGGAATTCTCAACGCCGAGTCTCACTCAGATTCCTACAGTTCCACATGTACCATGATGATTTTTATCGTAACACAATTGAGATATTCGATGGAAGGAATGTATCTGTGATGACAGAGATGGGAGAATTGACGTACAACAGTAGTAGGTACGACATCTCGAGGCGCTATCTGAGTTCAGGTGATGCCATTTCCATCCATATCCATGCATCGCCATCCTTTGGGGAGTACGGTTTTATTGCTGAGGTTGTTGCTTATCCACTATCAGGATTAACCTACCCAGGTATGTCAGATTTATATACACTGTATTCAACTACATGATGAACTATGTATCTTAAATCATCAGAACATCTTTGAAATTTAGGCAATTTATGGTATTTCAGTTGCTCTTAATATTGCTGAAAATAACAATTACAATTCAGTAGCTTTAGTTAGGAGAATACCAAGGTCAAAACAGGTGAATGTTTTTGACATTGCATTATGTATATCTGCAGTAATATATATGATACGATTAGGTCAAAAATGGATAAAAAATTGTGTATCTTCAATGGTGCATTATATAACCATATGGGGAATTTGAACTACCAGAAACTTCACCCATTAGTTCTCACTTACTAAACTGTATGGTATTCAAATTCATCTCTATTTAGTTTCAATGCTTGTTACTCACTGGTAGCTACCTATACTATAGTAGTATAACTCCTTAATTCTATTTATATGCTCCATTTTACAGATAGCAGCTTTAACCATATCCTTAAACACATTGAAATGAAAAGCAATGAAGATGGAGCCATCCTCTACAAGAATGTTGGTGAGGTTAATCCCTCGTTGTACATTGACCAGTGTTGGATCGCAGATAACGGGGTCCCCATTTTGAATTTGACTTCACCTCCTGTGATAGACATCAGTCTACAGGACACCAAGACCTTCATCTTTGAACATAACTTTGTCAACCAGAACACAGGAGGAATGTACGTTGATGCCATAACTCAATCTGTGGCGACACACATCCGAGGGAACATCTCGAACAATGTGTTCTCTTTTGGAAGTCATGGAGAAACTCTGAGAATCACAGGCCACCACTATCAAAGATTCCGTCTCCATGAAAACTATATCTTCAACAACTCTGCTGGTGACTTTATAGACACAATACACATAGACAATGTCGGAGTGAATGCCACGTTTAACGTCATAGGAAATAACACTGCCCATCACATAGTGGAGGTATTCGGGGAGACAAACACCGAGGCTACACAGATGTTCCTGGGAAATGTGTGGTTCGAGAACAACACCACTGCTAAATATAGGTCTGTGTTCAAGGTCGGCACAGGTAAACCGCTCATCACTAACAATTACCTGGTTAACCTGGAAAGTGACTTCGAGTTGGAGGCAAATCCCAAACAGTGAGTGATATTATATATACATGTAAATTACCTGACTCTTATCAATGCTTTCACCCTTGCTTGTTAAATGGCTCCAAATAATCTGGTAATTAAATCCTTTTCTTGGTCCATTTTCCAAAATAAGCCTAGCTAGTATTATTTGATCAGTGAAATTTTATTTAAAAAAATTCTGATTTTCTACAAAAAGTGAGGAAATCATTAATATAATAGGAAAGCATTGCCAGATAATTGTTGAAGTTTTGTGAATTATAAGGTTAAAAACCTGAAATAATTTGACAATCATTTGACAAACAAATTAAGTGATTAAACTTATCATCATTTAAAAAATGTGATGCAAGTAAACAGTTTTAAAAATTGTGTTTACAAACTTGTACTGTCAAATGAAGATCTGTTTATATAGAAATAGGTTTATAACTGTATATACCCTTAGCCAAATTTAGGTTTATAACTGTATATATTCTTAGCCAAATTTAGGTTTATAACTGTATATACCCTTAGCCAAATTAAGTAGCATAAATCCACAAACAGGTATTTACCTAACTAATAGCACAAGCATATCTTATCATATAGTTAACAGAATGCAGCTAGATCATTTTAAAATGACTTTTGATTACTTAAAGCCAAACTTTTTTTTTTGTAGCTTGATCAGGGGTGTAGCAGACGAAGCTATAGATGCCACACAGAACTGGTGGGGCTCCAACCGACCTGGATACATCAACGGAAAAATTTGGGACCATTCGGACAACAACACGCTTGTTTCTGTCAACTTTGACCGCTACAGAGTGACCAACCAGTCCATTATTGATGGTAGGTGCAGGGAGGGAAATATAAAACTTATTTACATTACCAATTAACGTTGTTTATAGTGAAGGCTAGATTACATTTGATTTCAAAGGACTAGGTATGGTAAGGGTCTTTTGTGGCCCCCAAATCCGCTATTTTTCAAAGTCTGATATTTTAAGATGTTAATCTTGCATTGAAATATTAACTACATACCTGACATATTTGATAGTGCTATTAGGTAATATAGCATTTCTAGTTGTCATAGCAACCATTTTTATTATACATTAATTATGCAAAATGGGAAAATTTCATCGAAATAGGCCTTTTTTATGCAGTTTTTCATCAAGTTAACATAGAGCGCATTCTAGAACAAACTTTAAATTTCTCTAAATGATCTATTCTTTGTGTCTGCTAATTCCCTTAAAATATAAAGTTTGTTCTAGGTTGCGCTCTATTGCTTTTAAAAGAAAAACTATCAAAAATATGGCAAAAGTGACCAAATTTTCAAATTTGCATAATTTATGCAAAGTTACCATGGTTATATAGCAAAAACATACTTTCTGTCAACAAAAATATTATAAAAGTTTTTATCAGGGGCGTATTCAATATTTCAAACGCAGCAACTTAATTTCTAAATACTTAATTTGAAATTTGGTAGATTTAGGGGCCAAAAACAGCCATTACCATACCTAGTCCTTTAATTTCTTGTGTAAGATGCCAGTACACACACTCTCCAGATTTTTTTTTATGCAGATGTTTACTGAATTTTAAATCGATAATAGATATTTGAATATCAGGGGTTTCAATATGAAACAACTAGTACCAATATACTTCTATGTGAAATGTACATTGATTTTATAGAAAAAGCACCTCCTTAGATTGCCACAGCACCCCCTATCCTGAAAGATAATAAAATCCCTGGGGTGCTATGACTGCTTTTAATCCCATTTACATATTTCTTTGTTCATGTTCTACAGGAAAGTGTGCTCCGGGTTGGAGAATCCATGAAAACCGGTGTTACAGATACATGGGCGCTGCCTTACCTTACTATGAAGCAATCAACTTTTGTAGAGTAAGTTTATGCAGTTAAAGCTTTATGTTATCTCTTCAATAATTTTTTTTATTCAAGAACTGAAAAATTGCATAAACATACATGTATATATCTTGAAGTTCTTGGTCTCCTTTTTTCCCTCTAAATTATTAGAAATATCCCATCTCTAAATACATTTTCATGGAGGTAAAGCACTTAAAAATGATTGTCTTGTTGTAGAGAGTGAATGGATTTTTGGCTGAGGTGAAGGATCGGGAGAACTTTATTCGCTATCTTATTCGTACCACTGAGAGTGTATACAAGGAAACTCTACGTGTGTGGATTTACGCTGAGGTCGCTGTGGGCTTTTGTAGCTCTTTCGAGAACAACTTCATTGTAGCTGAACAGGAATGTCACCGCAAGTTCCTACCGTTTGTTTGTGAGAAAGGTAAGATCAGTTGGGAAAGAGATATGATGTTTATGTTTATGTTAAACAGAATGATATGATATCCTTAAAGAATCTTAAGACGTGATGAGATGAACAAAAATTGATATTGCCTAGAATTAATGTTGATGCTATTGTTATTTCAGATCCTTACATCCTTCCCCCTGGATCAGAAGTCCTCACTCTAGTAATCATTATTTGTGCCAGCGTATTTGGTGTGGCAATCATCGTCATTGCTGTCCTCCTCATCCTGTGGCGGATAAAATCTAAACAGAGAAAGGAACAACAGTTTGAGCGTACGCAGTCAATTAGAATGTCTAAGACTTCACTAAACAAATCTCGATCAACCATCGCTATGTTGGACGATAAATACTCTGTGTCTGGAGTGTCATCCCGAAGTCGATATTCAGACGAGAAGTCCATGATGGCATCGGCAATGAGTCTAAACAGTGAGAAACGAGGCCACCGGGACAGCAGATATGATTCAAATGGATATATTGGGTCACGTGATAGATTGCATGAAAATGGTCGAGCAGGATCACGTGACCGATTGGACAATGATCGTCGCCTTGGCAACAGAGATGACAGGTTAAACAGTAGTAATAGGAGGCTAGGATCACGGGATAGGCTTAATAACACTGGCAGACATGGGTCACAGAGTGCAATAAAGGATGAAACAATGTACGGGTCACGTGATAGACTCAACGAGCAACAACGGTCAAAGTCTCGGGACAGATTGAATGAAAATCAGCGATCTGGTTCAAGGGAGCGTTTGAATCGTTCAGAGGAAAGACTTGATAGAGTGTTACTTGATCGACAAACTCGTGCAAATCTTCATAGACGTGATGACAAGAAAAATGGTACAGTACAGAAAAATGGTATAGTTCCTAAAGAAAAGCAAACAGGATCACCGCAAGAAAAGAGACATCTTGTTCCTCATGATCTTGACAATCAGGACACAGATGTTGGTTACACAGATGATGGGTTTTCAGAAAATGAATTTGATGATTTCACAACTACTGCTGATGAAGGCGGAAGGGATCCTAATGATACAGATGCTGCAAGCACAGTGATCAACTTCCGCACCACTCAGAAACCACCACATGTGGAGAATGAAATCAATTCCCTCCACATGAAACCTTCAGTGAACGATTTATATCAGAACCACACATTTGCTAGTACACCTAGTGTTGATCTGAGTGGGGCTAAGTCCCTGACCAGTTTTCAGCAGCCAGAAAGTCCTGGTGATCGTCCACCTACACCGCCTCCACCACTTCCTGTTGATCACTATCCATTAAAGTCCCGAACCCAGTCAACAGACGAGCCTGTCCCACAACCCAGACAACGACCTACACCAGTCCCAAAGTCATTGCAAAATAGCCGGGAACAGATGGATCATGGTAGTTCTTCTGAGAGAAGTGGGCCTGTCAACCCCGCTCTTAGGTTGCAACACGCCCCAGGGAGGCCTCCACTACATCTGAGTAGGGAGAGTCTGAACTATCTTGATAACCGACGGGAATGGATGACAGAGCAGATGCCAGAGAAACAAGAGGACAGTGAAGAAGAAACAGAAACTGAGACAGAGACAGAGACAGAAAGTGAAGAAAGTTATGAAGCAGAGGAAAAATTTACAGATAAAAAAGATCTACCACATCCAGAGACTTACTCATCAGATCCTTATACCAAGACAAACAGTCGTGATAATCTGTATGATCCAAAAACTTACATACCTCCTCCATACGAACCACCTCCTTATGAAGCTCCCACTTACGGCAATCTACCAGATAATGATTACAGGAGTCGAAGTCGGGAGAATATCCCTCAGACTTTCAGTACAATAGATGGTAGGCAGGACTATCAACCTCGGGACTACAACCCAGCACCAGCCGTTAACCCTGGCAGTATAAACCTAGGCTTTAACAGAAGCCATGAGAATATACCTCAGGCCATGACAAATATGGACTATCTAAGGAATGTGCCTCGTGGTGGGGGTAGTCGAGAGGACGTGTATCAGCCAGGCTTTGACAATGGTGCCTTCATTGCCAGTCCCAAACACAGTCCTACGGAACCAATGGGCAGTGCTACTGATGTCCGTGGGAGTAACGACTATCTCAACCAAGTGTCGCGTAGTCGGGAAAATCTTCATGGCTACCCTAGACAAGGACATATGGGTAGTCGGAATGATGTTAGTAGGAGTAGACAGAGTTTAGATCATCTATCAAGGAGTCGAGAAAACATCCATGGGAGTATGGCAAGTGTACACAGTCACCACCGCAGTAGAGACAATCTGGGTGTAGTGTACTTAGACAGTGATAGGTCACAATCACGGGCACAGCCAATAGAAACTGAAATCTGATTGGTCAATGCATAGGCATGAACACAACCAATATAAACTGAAATTTGATTGGTCATTTATTATACCAAATCTGATTGGATATAACTTTGTGCATGAAAAAAAGCCAATAGAAATTAACTAGAATATAATTGGTTATATCTCAATATGCATTTGTTATAGCGTTTGAGATATAAACCAAAATCTAATTCGCAAGAACAACAGATAAATAAGGTAGACTGTGATTTATCTGACTTGGAAGCCAATAAAAAACCTGATTGGCGAGCAGTCCTAACTGTAATGCAATTAATCAAAGACAAGACATTAATGGTATTGTTTTGCTCAAATAGTGCAGTCTTAATTACAATTACTTATATATATACTGAAAATAGTTATCCAGTAGCTAAAGGTATAATCTGACACTGGATGTAAAATATGTCAATTAATCAATTGTTTATGTGTATACAAATCATGTAGAACTAAAGGTATGTACAATGTTAAATGTGCTTAATTGAAATACCTTTATATCTGTATAGGGACCAGTATAAAATGTTTTGGTCAGTTTGTTTTATATTAGTTAACAGATACTATGATGATGTTTTATGATGTGATTTTTATGTTAGGATACACAATATAATATGTGTAAAAGAGGAATGGCACTGTTTTTATAATCATGCTGTTTTCTTCATAGTGGCCATATGGCTCTAGATGTTGGCCTAGTACCATAACTTTAGATGCAATGGGTTCTTTTTTTTTCCAATTTTCATACACATGTACATGTTGGTGATCTTATATGCCATTCCTCTTTTATGAATATTGTTAATTTTACTTGTGCCTTTTTGATCAAGGAAATCTGTGCATGTTTCCTGGTACTTAATTTATACATGTAACCAACATATATTTGTTGGCTGGGAATTTCTTCCTGGTGCAATCAAAAGCAACAGATACATGTTTGATAATTTTCTGTTGTATAAAGTATACCAAGAACTAGCTACGGATCAATATCCGTATTTCCAATGCGGGCATATATCCTGCCTTGCTGAAAGTGTGTTCCTCGTATGATAGCAAGTAGAGAATTTTAACAGAGCAACTAATGTTTTAAAATAATTTATCAAATTGATAAACCATTATATTGTACATACCTAATTATGAATGACTTTCCAGTCATTTTTTAAAGATCTGTGATACTTCATTAATTCATTGTGTTTCTGTTATTTTCTGTTATGTAACCGGAAAATCTCAAGCTTTACTTATCAACGAATTAATTTTTCTTCATGGATCTTTGTTGATGCCATTTAGATTATGTACTTCTAAATGCTTTGCTTAATAAGTTTACCGCTCATTCAAGTACAGTCTGTAATTTAATTATCAATAGATAACGACGGTGGCGTTCTTGCCACATCTTATATGTTATCTTTTCAAAAATACAAAAGTGCTTTTTTTTCTCCTGTTTCAGAAGCAGATATTACCATTAATGTCAATAACTGAATTGTGTATAAAACTATTTACAAATGAACATAAATCCTATCTTTAGAGTAATAACTAGTTAACAATGATTCATATATTTGCAGAGAGTTAAGATATATTAACTACCGGTAATGGACAATCTTAAAAAAATAATTTGCTTTAATTACACCTTAACACTCTAGGTTTCTAGTGTAAATTATAATCTGATTAACCCTGTGCATTTTCTTTTTTATTTATCGTCATATTACACTCTCGAGTCATTGTCATCTTCAACATTTCTTTCACATATTTTTGATATTTCTATAATTACTAAAAATGTGTCATACATTGTTTTGATATAATGATTATATATTTTCAATAGCAATTGAATAAAATATATGAAAATATTGATTTTTTTGTTTGATGTTTTTATTCAAGGTTATTTAAACATTGATTACACAGTTTTATATACAGTAAAACATGTCCATAAAGATTTTATTTCAGACAAGTGGTCTTCACACATTTCAAATTGTGTTAAATTTGATAGTTTTGGAGCAGTAACAAAATGGTCTTATTTAGCAGTGCTGGTATGACTAAATTGGTCGCTATAATTGAAGCTAACAAAGGTAGTCATTCTCACTTTCATTATACTTCCTAAGCTGTCATTAACGTTAACGATGTGTACTGATTTTACGTCCAGTCAGTCATAGTCCCTAATCAAATCAAGTTTATTTCATCTACTTATTAATGAAATATGCCCAAGTGTTGTGAATACATATATACATTGACCTATTGTATCTTGCATGAGTAATAGTAAAATATATATATATATATATATGATTTGATGCCGGAATACCCTCACACCATCAACACATCTATGATATAGTCTAAACATGCACTTATCTGATAAGTCAAAAAAGGCCATGTTCCAGACTATACAATTTCCATAGCATTACGATGTTTCCGTCAGTATTCTAGCCAACTTAACATTAACTATAATGACAATTTCGATCATATAATTTTATGAGGCGATATGGAATACATCGTATTGTAATTTAAAATGTTCACGATGGCGTCGGACAATGAACAAAAAGAATTAATTTGTCCTTAAAGAATTCATATAAGGTTATTAGGCGGTTCATGAGCATACCAATATGATTTAAGTTTAATGCAGAGGTACAATTCTTAAAACCTTCTTATGACGTTTCAGAGGAAATCCATGAGTTTTATGACTTTTGAGAGGAAATAAATGAGTTTTTCAGTAAAGAAAAATGCTTAGTCATAATTTGCCGATATAGTTACAAAAATCTTTGGGGTAATTGTTCGTTTCAACAAATACCGTGGAACCACGACTTAATCTCATTCCGAAGTTTCTTGACCAAACATCATTATATAACATTGATTATGCTGTTGATAATGAACATCATGTTGGCTGTTCCTAAATTAGCAGCAGATTCATCCATTTGTCACCTTAATTGACAGTAAGAAAACATGATATCATTACAGCTAATGCTTGAATGAGGCATACAATATATATATCAAAGTTATAATCAGGAACATTACTGAAAATCTGTTACCCAATCTTCATCTTGGTACGTCTGTGGTTGGCAGACTTGAGATGGCTGTTGAGAACGATGATTCTACATTATCTAGGTCTGCCACTGTCGAATCCGGTACCATACGACTCCCACTTGTGTTATCTGTAGAGCTAAAGCCTGGTGCCATCCTCACTATTTTCTGATATTGCACACGTCCATGCAGAGTCTTACAAATTATAACATATATAGCGGGAATAATACAAATGAATTCCCAACACATGAGGCCAGGATCAATGCATTGTAAGTCAATGGGAACAGTCGTGACCCCATGACGTCAACAATAGTACACACTGTTCCAGTCACGGATCCCAGTGGTGAAAAGACATGGAGTGGAACCAAAGAACTCAGGCGCTTCGTTTTCAACGCCATCTTAGGTTTGAACGGTCGACAGACAAGCTGAAACCGTTGTATGGCGATAATGGTCAACATGAATGCAGAAGAAGTCTTATACTAGCATCATGTATACAAAGAGTATGATGGTGTGTGGAAGGAGAACCCTGGCCAGTCGATTGTTTAAATTTTTATTGAATCTTTGGCAACGGTGGTGTTATCCATGTACAAATGTAGGTAGCGTTCGGTAAACAACAGAACATGTATATATTATCTGGTGTTGTTTATAAAATCTTCGATACCATTAAACATTTGATATGGCGGAAATGGATTGTTGATGTAACTTGTCTATATTTATACTATTGATGACATACAATGTTCACAATATTTTCAACGAAATGTAACGCGATCTTTCAATGCAGTTATTTCTTTGTCTGGAATAACCTTATCTATAGGACTATGTACTGTTCTTATGTCCTGATAAACATTTATTATGCTAGATTTTCATAAGCGTTTAACCAGTCAAAAGTTACTATTTCGTTGATGAGCATGCTAGATCATAACTAGATGTTACCATGATAACCTGTTGGAATGATACTGATGCTACGGAGAGATGGCGGCAATTTCAAAAGTTAGAAGAGAACGACAAATGTCTGATCAGAGAGACGGATATTACAGCTGTAACACACCAGCAGGGCAGACATCAAAGACGACCATGTCTTAGATTCAGCGCAATGGAATTCAGATTGACATACTTAAAGCTTCAAAACTTTACAGACCAATGACTAAATATATATCAGTTATTCTGTAATAACAAGGTGGAAAACTATTATATGTTTAGGAAGTGATGGATAAATGCACACTCAATTTCATGCTGATACATACAAAAATCTGGACAAATATATAATTGACAAACATATACTTGCAATTTCAAACATATTTTAATGGATCTGTTATCTATATAATCATTTAAGCTATAACATAGAAACAATGACATATTCAGATCATTAATTTCATAAAATCAAAGCTGTCATGATATTAAAGTTACAATTAGATGTACATTGTATTTTAGCAAACGTTTTGCATATGTCTATATCAAATATGGGCAGTGAACTTATAATAAGAAACATTTCATGATTCATGATCTCATAACCACCATGGCGACAATTCAAGTACATATATGTAATACCAGGAAATAGATTACTGCTTTACTCCGCGTATAATGATTTAAAAAGAAAAACGAAAATAAAGACCAATATATCCAATGCATCCTAGCTATATATATCGGATACATCCTAACTTTTTAATACAGAGCATATATTGAAAAAACACGAAACCATCTCTCCTCTTATAGTTTTATCGAAGACCCCATATATAACTGGATTGACGATGTTGTTGACAATATAAAATGTGTTGGCAATTCTTAGAGCCACAGTTTCCGATCGCTCTGACCAGTCATTCTTGTCCACGGAACTTTGCACCATCGCAATCAGTGTTGGAACAAAACACAAAATATACACGAACGATATAACGAGAAACGTGATTGACCTCCTGCCTGCAGTTCTCATATTCCTGGTGTGATTGCTCTGTGGTACGCTAGTCATCGTTGCTGAGCTGGCTAAGTTGGAAATGGTCGATGTTTCCCCAATACAGGTTTCACTTATGCCATCAGAGGACGGAGAAATGCCAACTGTTTTTATTTTATGGCCTTTCCGTAATTTCATGCGTTTATATATGGTCCTACCAATCATAACATATAGAATAGACAAAATCATTACATTTACCAGAGCAAATGTGAGGACAAGTACATTGTATATAAATGGGAAGAGTCGGGATCCCATCACATTGACAGAAGCACAAACGTATCCAGTCACATTCAAACGCTTGTCGGTGATTGGTACGATTCCGGTGGTAAACAGGCTTGGAAGCGATAACAAAAACATGACAAACAATGTCAAATAAACGCTCAGTTGTTTGGCTCTCAAAGTCATTTTAGGCTTGTAAGGTCGACAAACTAACAGAAACCGGTAGACGGCCACAACAGTCAGGGTAAGAGCCGAGGACGATGCCGAGAACTGGCTCAACATGTAGAAACTTTTACACAATAATGGATTAGTGTACTTAACGGGATTTAAGTTAATGATGATGTTGGCAGAAGAACATATCACACATGTCACGGCGTCAATACCTGCCAGGTGAGGAATGAAGAACCTATCAGTGGACGAGTTCCGAAGTTGAAACGTGTAGATGTAGACGACCACTACATTGCCGAAAAGTCCAAGTAAGATATACACAAAGAGCAAAACGGTGCTTGGAAGAAGATCCCCGGCCAGACGGGCGTTAAGGTCGTCCAGGGTATATTCAGGCATGGTTCTGTTATCCATATTCTTATTTGATCCGTGTAAGACGTTGCCAGACCGTAAATATATTCATCTAGTAAAGGACATGTATTATATAGCCCTTCGCTTTTCCGATTTGTGCATGTCTATCTTTTGATATGTTTATCAGAAGACGGGATGCTATGACGGAAGTAGTTAAGTATTTTATAATCATAATATGTATTGTCACGCTAAGAAGACAACCCATTGGTCCCATGTACACTTTAACTCATGACGGCGATTCAGGATCAAATGCATCATATTTGTTAATACTTGATACTGATTTTGTAAATAATTGTACAGAAAAAGAAACTAAATAAAATAAAGTTTATATCAAGGATCTGCTCTGGTGAGGTTTCGATCTCGTTGAAGTCTCGTTTCAACATTAATCAAAGAGTTTTTTGTGATTTTCAAAAACTTCTTGTCTCAATTTGTAGCAAGTTGTCAAATGCAAAATATGTAAAAAAACATATACTTATATTGCTTATAGTTTTTTATATACAAGTTTTAAGAAATTACCAATTTGGCGGCCATTTTGAAAAGATGCATTTCTTACACTTTGTAGAGAGTTGAAATATCAGTTATGATTACTTCAATATTTTTACTAAACTCGCCGGTGCGACATTTTTAGCTATATTTTGCCGTAAATCTTTTTGAGGTTCACTTAGATGACAATAATAAGCATTTAAGTGTGGAATTATAACCTGTTGGTTTTTAATTCTTACATGTTTGTCAAGATAGAGTTATTTGAACTTTTAGCAAGAAGGAGGGCTGATGTTGGTTGCGAGTTCCTAGTTCCTACTTCCGTTTAAGTTAAGGAGCTTAATTCTGTGCTGTATTATTCATGGAAGCTTCAAGTTCGATTCCTGTATATAATATGTAATTGAACATGCAGTTAGAGGTAGGAATCCTAATAAATGGAACTCCGCTTGTTGGCCAGTATTTTTGTTAAACGGAACATGTAATGAAGGGTAATCGCAATGCACTCTGGGAGAGATTGGGAACTCGGGTCTGGTTCCTAGTTCCGTATAAGCTGAAACGGAACTCGGGTCTGGCTCATAGTTCCGTTGAAGGTCTGGTTCCTAGTTCCGTTTATTAAACGGAACTAGGAACTAGGAACTCGCAACCAACTTCAGCCTTCCTAGCAAGAAATACTAAATATATCATTTTTTTCACGAAATAAAAATCAATCACACTTACCCACTATTTTTATGATGGTTTTAGAAACAGCAACTTTTGTTCTTTTAGGCTGCAACATTTAAGAAAAAGTTAGTCATCAGAACTTTTTTTTCTGTGAATTGTTGAATCTGTCAAAAAATGTAAAAAATAAACGAGATGTTTTCCCCTTCACAATTTAGGGGTTTGGATTTACGTGTACAGTTGTTCTGAGAAAAAAATAATGGGTTGACTGTGTGATATTATTATTTTCTTAAAAAATTATAGGTTTTGTCAATTTAGCGAATATTCAGACTTATCAGAAAACTGATTTGCAAAACATTGCTTCCGTTTTTCGTGTGTGTGGTGAAATTCCGGTAAAATCACAATTTACGTCAAATAGCTATCTTTGAATCCTAATAGCACAGAATCAAGCACATCACCATATTATTTTTATTACTTTTTAAAATTTGGCATAAATTCCTATTCCAAAAATTAAAATAAAAAGAAGAAAAAATTGACCTTTCACCCGTGCAGATCCTTAGTCCATGCACCTGGGATGGTCTGGGGTTAATACATCCTTTAAATACCCTCTGTAACCGTCACACACTATCGTTTCTAACCAAGTTTGCATTATGTCAGTGATTTATTTACTTTAACTTGATAAATATGAATCTACACTGTATTTTGATATTGATAGAGACATTAAGATAAAACTTGCTCAAAGTTTAGATTGTTTCAGAAAACGTAATGAATGTGTCTAAATAGAGCATAAAGACGTTGATTAAACAAGAGGAAGCATTCATTGACTCATAATCATTCTATTAATAATAAGCTGTATGACGACATTTCAAATACACATATTATAGTCACCAGGAAATATTTCTACTGCGTTTTATAGAATGTCAAATAGGAATGCAACGAATTAATTGTAACATAATGTGTACGATATAGCCGCATCTGTTAACTATGGAATCCGTTGAGTGTCACGTGAAAAAAGATAAATATTATAATTACGGAAAGAAAACCATGGGCTTTAAGACTTTAATACGACTTCATGAGAACACATAGTATAAGTTAAAAATTCCCAAGCAATCTTGTGTTGAATTCCGCCCAAAAATTGACCATTAAATTGACTTCATTAAATTGCAAACTTGATTATCTCCTCTTTCAGAAACTTTAAATAATTTCAAAATTTCTTTACATATTAAAACCGATTTCAAACTGAATCTTACGAGAAAAGTAGGAGGTTTATAGAGAATGCCAGCAATCAATAACAGTATTTTGGAAATTTCTTTTAACGTTTTGAGCGAAACAGAAGGAATACGTTAAAATTTCCAGAGGGTGAACGTTGAAGTTTGCGTATCTATATGTTTATGAGATAAGATTTATAACTTTCCGTTTATTTGCATGTTTAATTTACTACAAACTCTACAATACATTTTATAAGCAAGATATTCAAAAACGTTATTTTTTATCTTAACGAATATTCTTTATTCTTTACATATGTTTTGACTTTGCTCTGTATAGATAAATTGTACGTGACGAAGCAAATTCTGAATACCAAAAAAAAAAGTTTTTATGCGTTACTATAACCAATAAAATTAGAATACATATATAATACGGACGGGAAGATGTATTGTTTTAAATCCAAATTTATTTTTTATCAATTTATGACAAAAATGATGACAACCAGGTAGATAGATACTATTTATGAAATTAAAAATCAATACTGAAATAAATATTCGTACAAGATTTCATTCCTTATTCTCAAAAACGTGTTTGTTAAAACTGGTCTGTATAATCTTACATAAATCAGAAATTACATTTGGTTATTTCTGGTTATTTATGTCGTCAGGTCAGAAACTTTGGTTTATGTGATGATGTTGTTACACACCCAGTGAAAATTTACATAAAATTGTATTTGATCAGCAAGCCGTCACATCCTAATCATATACGTTGTTTCGAAAGCTATAAATATCAGCACGATACCTCAAAATACTGACTTATATAGGCATTTCCTTTGGTCATGCAAATTGCTGTACATTGGTTTCGAATTTGTGACTTAGCAGTGAAAGACAGGCGGTAGAATTCCACCGTAACCACTCAGAAACCACAGCTCATCACGTGCCAACACATTGCAGATATTACATTTACATATGTATAGGTATATGACCATGAAAACGATAAGGTGAGCAAACAAAAGAGAAGTGTCCATTTTGGCCCCCTGGTGGCCATGACCGGTAAGAAATATATTTTGTTTATAGATACCTGGGGTAAGGTGGTCATGATATGAAATGAAATTAAGGTCAGGTCGGGATTCCTATAGAATGCGTTAAACAATGCAATACCATATATCATTAAACATAGCTTGACTATTTAATATACAGTGATATGTATATACATTTCATAAAGGTTGACCCCAATGTGCTGTACTTATCTCGTCAATTTCTGAATATATAAATAAAATTGATGGTGTGCTGTGTATGACGTGTTGTATAATGGAAAGTCCTAAGTCCTGCCATTGACATCACAAGAACACAGGAAAGAATCACTAAATAGTACTTACATAGACAAGAACATTCTAAGAGTTTATCGAAAATCGTCGTATGTCTGAACGATACGATGTAAATATTCTGAAGCACACAAAAGTGGGACATTTGTGAAATAAAAATTAAAGCTCAGTGAGGTTTTCCGGCGTGCTTATTTCCTTGTCAATACTGGATACATTTGTACATTTTAAAAACAAAACCCACAATGATTTAGTAAAATAAATTGCTATTGGTTTAAATCTGTATATTTCTCGGGGAAAGTAGATGATGCAATTTAACGAGTACATACCAAATGAATATATATCATTACGATGTTCTAAATTAATATTTGCATGTCTCAAATGTAACGGCGTCACATGTGTACATGCTTAATCAAGAGAGTAGACTATTTTCACCTAAATAATAATAGGTCATGGGGATGTTTTGTGTTTTGTTAATTGTTTACTTTAAATTAATTATGTTGTTGTTTTACAAGCCGTGTAATTAAATAGTCCACCATTTACAGATCAGACTGTGTACGCCATAAATCATATGTAACACAAAAAGTCTGATTATAACATTACAACTTCTTGTCGTGTAGAATTTAAAGTAATGACAATGTTAATGCTGTAAACGTACTGATACTAGCAACATAGGTAGAGCTGAACTCACCTCAGTTTTGTCAACGACAATTTGGTTTTATTCACGTTATATACCAGAACACATAACAATGACCAGTAAATAATTCAATTTTGCTTGTTACGAGCATTTTCATTGGCTTAAAAATTTACTTTATCAGCCCATAAAGTAAAAAATGGCGTCGCCGTTTGTAACGTTGCTTCTGATTGGCTGAGATGACGGCGTAATGATTTCATAGACAAAAGAGTATAAAAATGAATTTTGAATATTGAAGAGATTATCTTTAGTAAATTGAATTATAAGGATTAATTTGAATAGATTTTTTATGTTATGGAGATTTAACACAAAAATCTGAGTGTACTCTCATCATAAACCGCTTCGCGGTTTATTTAGAGTACACTCAGATTTTTGTGTTATATCTCCATAACATAAAAAATCTATTCAAGTTAATCCTTAAATAAAAAAACAATTTACTCATGCTAAATGTTACTATTCTGAAATGTTTTTACAACGACACGTTATATCATCAGGGTTGTCGTTAGATCTGTGCAATCTGATAACATTGATTCCCTGATATCAATACCACCAAGACTTTATAAAGCGCTGTTCAATATAAGCAAGGCGATGACATTAATGGAAATGAATGGCTTCAGTTCATACAGATGCACAGTATATCATCATTGTTTCTGAGTTTTGAAATACGCTCATTCAAGTAAGTAGATACTAAACTCTTCTAGCACATTTCAGACAGCCCAACAATGACAGCATTTCTTTCCGCAGTGACTTGTCGAAAAATCCATATATAATGGGGTTCACAATGTTGTTTATTATGTATAAGGAATATGCACTACGAAAACCGACGATCTCCCAGTTAGATTTGGTAAGCCAGACGTTTCGATCTAGAGAGTCCCAAACTATTGCAGTTAGGGTAGGAACGAAACAAATGACGTACACCAAAGTTATAACAAGGAACATAAGCGACAACCTGTTTCCCGCCATTCTCATCTTCCTCGAAGATTTATGGTGCGTCGAACCCCTTTTAATGGAGCTTTGCGACTCTGAAACGGTTGATGATTTCCTGGCGTACCCCTCACTGATAACATCTGAGGAGGAGGATTCACACATAGCCGCTGTCTTCACATCTTGTCTGTATTTTACACGCCCATAGATTGTCTTACCGACCAAAACGTAAAGAACACACAATACGAATAGATTCCCAACACAGATCGTCAGAACCAGAAGATTGTACGCAAACGGGAACATACGGGATCCCATTACTTCTACAGAAGCGCAGACATACCCGGTCACATTTAACTGTGGGTTAGATATTGACCCTATCCCGGTTGTGAACAAGCTTGGAATCGACGCAAGAAAAACGAACATCAACGTAAACAGCACACTTAGTCGCTTCGTTCTCAGTGTCATTTTAGGTTTGAACGGCTGACAGATTCTTTGGAATCGCTGTATAGCAATGATTGTAAGCATAAGCGCAGAAGAAGACCCTGCGAACTGGCTCAGCATGAAGAACACCTTACACAAGAATTCATCCGGGTACCGTACAGGATTAAAGTTAATGATGATGTTGGCAGAAGAACATATCACACATGCCACGGCGTCTATACCTGCCAGGTATGGAATGAAGAATCTATCTTCTGACACCTTCCGTAGTTTGAACTTATATATGTAGATGACCATAGTGTTGCCAAGAAGTCCTAGCAACATGTACACAAAGAGAATGATGGTGTTTGGTAGTAGGAGACTGGCCACACGACTGTTCCATACGTCATGTACTTCCCACGGAGACAATATCGACGTGTTGTTCATGATGATAAAATCCATAGATACCGTACGTTGGACAAGACGATAAAAATATATCAGTGTCTCCAGAGCATCAACATGCATTTATGTGATCGTGACCAGGATACATAAACTACGTATGGTGGTTTACATGACACTTCATCTCCCACTTCAGTATTAATAAACGATTAAAGCTTGTGACTTTACGTAAAGTCTTTTTCCTTGACTTGTTTAAGATCTGAGCGCCTTATTGGGTGTTTCGTTTCGCTCCAGCAGATTATGATACACTGGTTTTTTTCAAGGACATTGAATGTGTAATGTCCTACTATCCCGGTCTGTGATGTGTAATGTCCTACTTTCCCGGTGTGTGGACTACAACAAATTCCTACATTTTCACAAGAATTATACGTGTTTATTGTATTTAATTTGATTACATCATATTGCGTTTGACATATTATGTTGAAAGGTTGACAAAGACATAACATATATATCTCTATAAATGTGGTCCCACGTATGTAATGGCAGAAGTAGTTGTGTGAGAACTCTGGAGGGTTGTTGATTTAATTCCGGTTACTTATAATGTACCAGTATTATAAAACATAACGATCTCATTACACAACTTAATTTTTCGGGCCATTTTGCATCTTGAAATTCTCGAAATCCAGTATTTCCCTATAAGTGATTTCAGTAAATAACTATAGGCCATGGGCTAGGAGGGTCCCACATGCACCCCCCCCAAAAAAAAAACCTCCGAACCAATATTTTTCTGAACCCTTATGACCCACTGATCACAAATCAAAATGTTAACATTGCATAAGTTTGGATGAACTTCCGGTTATGATGACGTCATAAAGATGGCCGCCATATCGAATTTCACAAAAAAATTGAAAAATAGTCATAACATTGACATTTTTCAACCGAAGTAGACAAATGAGGTATCAAAATGACCACAATAGAACGACAAATACATATCAGGACCAAATAATCCGATATATGTAGTGATTTGTACGCAAAAAATGAAAAAATAAGATTTTAAGCTCAAAAATGGTGATTTTTCAGCCAATTTTTCATACGTGGCTTGACGCAGCTAAAATGTTTCCCAACAGCAAATTATTACTCGTAATCAGTTATTCAAACTCCTATCAATCAGTAAAAACAACAACAACAACAGCAAAAATATATAGAAAAGCAAAAAAAGAAATTATTGTTATACCCTCAATTTTGTAGATTGGCAGCCTCTCAAAAATAATTATTATAGCACAACACCTACTGATAGCGTAACAAATGTAAGCTAAGCTAAGCCTGTGTTTCCGTTAATATCATTAACAATTTCCAAAACATTTGTGTCTTTGAAAATGAGCAGATTCATTGTTTATTTCATAAGCATAGCATAAGCAAAATGTCAGATGGTTACTACAATGTCACATATGTCTTTCACTGGTTCTCAATGATAACCATTATCATTGTGCGTGCTTTCTCGCCTCAATGCACTATCCACTGAAGAGACTCGGCATATCTGGTAGCTGGCACATGCAGTCCGAATCAGAGTAATCGAGATATCAGTATCTAATTCGTCGAAAGTCAGAGCGTCGTCTTCGATGTCGATGAGCTGATGTGACACTATATTACCAGTGTTGTTCTAGCCTGTCATCTTTTATGACACATCCATGGCCAGAGTTCATATCAGGAACAACAGGTTCAGGGATGTGGGATCTCTTTCAGAGTCTAACATATCGTACATATATGCTGTTTCAGACTTCTCCTGCATAATGGAAATTACACCAGATCCACATTCTTCCAATGGTAGAATTGGTTTCTCCTTCGCACATAGCTCCATAATTCGTATGAAGTACTATTCATCAATCTTGTGGACCCTCGTACAACCATAAATGGCACAGGTGATATCATCGAGGTCATTAATGAGGCCATAAATGTTAAATGCTTTTCATTGGTCTGACTTTTCCCACTCCCTTGAAGGTGCTGGTTGTGTCACATCTGGTGTATGCGTAAAGAGACCATTGCAGACTCTCCAGTAAAAAGGTCTCTACAGTGCTTTCCAGACTTGGCAAAGAGTGAAACCTCACTGCAGACCTCATTTATGACCTCAAAGAATCCACCTGTGCCACCTATGGTCACTGAGGTTCACAAGAATGAGGAATTGTGCTTCATACGAATTAAGGAGAACCAACTCAACCCTCTGCAGAATGTGGATCTGGTGTCTTTTCCATTATGCCGGGGAAGTCTGGAACATCATATACGATATGTGAATCTAGGTGAAACTAGGTTGGAAACAGGAAGAGCTCCGACATCCCTGAATCCGATGTTTCTGATGTTAACTCTGACCATGGACGGTTGACAAGTGAGAATCACGATGGTGTCCCGGTAATGTAATATCACATCAGGTCATCGAGGTCGAAGACGACACTCTGGCGAGAAAGCACGCACAACGAAAATGATTATCATTATGAACTAGTGAAAGAAATATATGACACTGTAGTAACCATCTTTTATTTCCTTACGTTATACACAGGAAATAAACAATGGATGTGCTCATTCTAAAAGACACAACACGTTTCGAAAAGTGTCATGGTATTTACGGAATTTTAATTTGATACCCTATAGCTATTAGTTGGCGCTTTGCTGTAATAATTCAGTTTGAGAGGCTACTAGTCTACAAAAATTCGAACATGAAAATGGATTATTTTGAAGTCCCACTTAGATATCCAGCCAACTTTAAATTCAAATTTGTTAAGATATAAATCGTCAATAGCCATTGTTATATTCAGGAAATTCCAAGACACCAGGAAACTAGTGTCAGCGGTTTGGAAAAAATAACAATCATATGCCGAATCCGGTGATGATTTGTAAACCAAATGATGGTATAACAACAATTCCTATATATTTTTGTTGTTGTCGTTGTTGTTGTTTTAACCAATTGATAAGAGGTCAAATAACTGATTACGATCAATATTAATTATTGAGAAACACTTTTGCTACGTGAAGCCAAATATGAAAAAAATGCTGAAAAATTACCATTTTTGAGCTTAAAATCGCATTTTTTTCATTTCCTGCGTTCAAATCACTACATATATTTGATTATTTGGTCCTGACATGTGTTTGTTGTTCTATTGTGGTCATTTTGATACCTCATTTGTCTACTTCAGTTGAAAAATGTCAATGTTATGACAATTTTTCTTTTTTCAGTGGAAGTCGAAATGGTGGCCATCTTGATGACGTCATAACCGGAACTTATACGATGTTAACATTGGTTTTTGTTGTTTTTGTTGCTTAATCTGATTGATAAGTGGTCAAAACACTTATTAGAAATAATAGTTTGATGTTGGGAAACATTTGTGCTGCATCAAGCCAAATATGAAAAATTTGCTGAAAAATCACCACTTTTGAGCTTAAAATCAGATTTTTTCATTTCCTGCGTAGAAGTCACTACATATATTGGATTTTTTGGTCCTGATATGTATTTGTTGTTCAATTGTGGTCATTTTGATACATCATTTGTCTACTTCGGTTGAAAAATGTCAATGTTATGACTATTTTTCAATTTTTAGTGAAATTCGAGATGGCGGCCATCTTTATGACGTCATAACCGGAAGTTCATCCCAACTTATGCAATGTTAACATTTTGATTTGTGATCAGTGGGTCATAAGGGTTCAGAAAAATATTGGTTCAGAGGTTTTGGGGGGGGGGTGCATGTGGGACCCTCCTAGCCCATGGCCTACTAGGGTCCTAGAGAAACCTGTACATGCATTTTGAGACATATCCCTTCAGTACTTTCTGAGAAATAGCAGTAGCAAACTTTAAGTATCAAAATCCGAGATTGTTTCCTGGTGTCTATCTTGATGACCGATCGGTCCCAATATGCAATATACACAACTACATTCTACATGTGAAATTTGAGAATGATCCCTGCAGTATTTTCTGAAAAACAACGATAACAAAAATTGTTAACAGGCGGACGGTGGAAGGACGGACCACGGACGAAAAGCGATTTGAATAGTCCACCATCTGATGACGATGGGTTGAAAATTCACAATCGCCAACATCTGAACTTGTAAAGTCTCTTTCAACGCACGTCTTAAATAAAGCAAGATAACACACAACCATTATACATTTTTATTGTGTATTTTCATTTCATTGTTTTTGTTAAGTTTCAAAATTGCTGAAAACTAGTTGCTAAAGGTCATGTTTTAAATTTTGGTTTCTCTCGGAATCTAGTCGACTTCAATTTTGACGCCGGGGAAGGAAACTCGTATACTACAATGACATTAATTTTGTAGTTACCTGTATCAAAACAGAATAAATAAAGTTACAAATCATGACCCTATTTTTCCAGAACTTGTAACCGAAATAAAAAATATATCGATAAACCTGATATAATTATGCAATATAATTGATTTGTCACACAATAATATACCTAATTAATGTACACTTTGTGTATTTCAATGTTGATACTACCACAATTATACCAATTTTTACAAACTTGTTTCGTTACATTAATATTGATATAACTTATACATGAGACCAAGTTCAAAAATATTTTGCCAATCATGATTCACCATTTATTTTCGAAAATAGTACTTAACTATGGATAAAAATATAAAATATTACACATTCATATATATTATAACGCTTTTAAACCTCTTTTCAATAAAAGGTGTAATGATAAATGTATTAAATGTATTATCACGAATGATATATAAATAAATCATTGACACTAAGGAAACAAGCACTTGTTTATATAAGTGAGATCTGAGCTGTTTTACTATACAGTTGTTTTATGTATATTTGTCAAGAGTCAAAACTCTTTTCCCGATGCGTTGGGACCAGCCCGATTAACTGTTTATAGGGTTGGTCCCAACACCGAGGGGAAAGAGTTTTGACTGTTGACTGACATGACATGAAACAAATGTTCTGGTACACGTACCTGAACGATCCAGAGCCTTAATGAATTAGCAATAAAGCAGTAATAGCGATGTCTTTCTTCATTTGAAAACTCCCATTTTATACATTACAACAGCTTTAAAATTCGTTCTTTCTCCGAATTATTTGTTCACGTTTCACGTAGAGTTTCTATTTTCCTTAACACCAAAATGTCCTCAATCCGAGATATGATTTTATCATAAGCGCGTGTAAAAATTGAGTGCCGGTCAACAATCAAGCTTTTGACTGACCGGTCCGTAACGATTTTCAAACAAATCTATTTGAAAACAGTCTATATAACTTTATTGACATGTGAAAATTTCTGTTCCTATTCTGATAGACTCAAACATTCGCCAGACACTAAATACTTTCTTAAGGTTTTTAGAACATGTTTAAACTAATGATATTTTGTATATTTCTTAGGCGTACTTGAACATGATTACGTTGATAGTGTTTATACATCAGAGCTAACGTAAGGTTTTACTGTTGGCTAGATTGTTGTGTTGTTTGTAAACTTTGGCAAATTACGAAAAAAAGATAGAAAAGAAAAATGTACATTTCAGTTTAGTAAGTCCACAGGGTTCGGTACATATTGCTGTAACCAAATAACCATGCCATTATGTTTACTAGTGTCTAATATAGCATGTACATGAATTCCACTTTTTGACATTGTCATGCAAATGACCGTTCTTGATCAATCATACAAATGTACCGGATCATGTGGACTTACTAAATATAATTGATCATTTTTTTGCAGATTTTGTCAAACTTTACAAGCACCACAACAATCTATGACTCTAAAGAAGTATCTAAGGGTATGCCTGATGCATAAACACTCTTTATCAACTTTGTTGTGTTCAAGTATACGTAAAACGTGATATATAGGCATATACAATATCATTAGTTTAAACAGGGTTTAAAACTTACATGTGGTATCCCAGAATAAGGATCACTTCACTTGTCCCGTTTAGTTACTTTTTCTGTCAATTTTTCCACAGCAGTGACCCCTCCTAATGTGGCCCCGGCCGCAGTAGTGCCAACTGTGGCAGCCCCAGTTAGACCAAGTCCTGCTGCCCCAACTGACTGTAAGACGGCCACAGCTGACCCCGCCGCCACGCTTCCTCCGTTAGCAATTGCTGCGGCTGACATAGCCTTTGCTGCTAAGGAGCCTGGAAAATTAATCAAAATGAAAAATTAATGTTCACTAGGCCTATTTTGACAATTTCCCTTATGAATCGTTCATGGCTATCTGACATCAACAGTACTTCATGCCAACTAATTCGGAAAACCTCTTATAAACACGATTGAAGAGTTACGCGGTATTTTCGTCTTAGTTTTTTCTTAGTTGAAACCCCTTTGTCTACTGATTGCATCTGTGATTCTGACTGTCGTGGTGATGACAGTGGTATATGCTTATTAAATCCCACCAACCCTACAAACGACCGTAGACCTAAGCCCATAAGCAGTCTAAGACAGCTCTGTTCTAGTGTAGCAGGTTATGACAGATATTACCTAATGCTTCCAACCACATCTTAAACGAAATAGTATTTTTTTTCAGATTCCCAGAATCTTTGTCAACTGGTTAGAAACGTAACACCACAGTCTTGCACCAACCGGATATGACGTCTACAAGATGGCAACATATACCAATAAGTCTTTATTTAGTGATCAAATGCGACAACGTAGGCACCAGAACGACAGGACTGTTGTTTAGATTACAAAATATTTTGTTGGTCAATACCATGTAAATGGAATATTTCATTATGATGCAAAGAAATACTATTTTCTTGTTTCGTACAATGAACTTAGTATGTAAGAAAGGCATGTACATGAAATACTTATAATTTATTTAGAAGTATATCTGTAAAACATTTAAAGTTATATGTGCCGTATTTTTCATACTCACGAATCAAGATAAGCTTTTAATGTTTTTCAACATCAAAAGTTACCAACATTTTGATAATTACAATATTTTCACTGTATTGATTTTAATTTTACAAATACAATTAAGAGCAGAAAATAGTTTTTAGCAGTACTGCCAAAAATCATTATATGTACATCTATAATGAAGCGAAATAACTACCTACGGTCAGACCAAGAAGCCAAATTGTGGTCTACATTTTCATTTCACATTGTTACAGTGTTATTAGTCCATTTAAACATAGATAAGGCATAAATAACCACACTTATACAGTACATAATTTCTGTCTTGTAACTTACGTTTATACGTCATCTGAGGCCATTTGAACGATTATCACGGCTGATTTCATCGAACATTATGATTTTCAATAGATCAATGAAGAAAAAAATAACAAGTCAAAATTTTCGCCTAGTTATTACGGCACATATAACTTTAAGCAATGATGTGAATATTTTAACTTTATCGGGGTATGAAAGATGTTTCCAAACTGTATCTGCGTAGCGGTAGAGGATTCTCACAAAAGTTTGCAAACACAATTTATTCTTAACCCGATTAAGTTAAAAACAATGTAACATCAATGGTAATAATTATTTTTTAGACTATTTGATAACATAGAATACGTTAACGTACGATTCCATTGATTTTCAAATGGATTTGGTTTTTTTTTCAATCAATACGCAACGTCGACATCTTTATTGTGACGTAATGATAACGTCGGATTTTCGCACCATTCTCGGATTTTTCTTTATTTAAGCATGGATGTCACTATTTTTTAATTTTATCGGGGTATGAAAAAACATTTGTTTGCAAACTGTGTGAATCCGCGTAGCGTATTCTTACAAAAGTTTGCAAACAATTTTTTTTCATAACCCGATAAAATTAAACAAGAGGCCCAAGAGGCCGTTGACGGTCACCTGAGTGCTGATACAGAAAAAGCATTGCAAAGTTGGTTTAAATCTGTAAAAAGTATTTACCAATTAGAATTAACTTTAAAGTTGAACCTTCGTATTAGTATTTTTCTTTTTTGTTTTTCTTTTTGATAGTTAGTGTATTATGTTACCAAAATTTATGCTTTAAATTCCAAATGTTTATGATTTTATTTTCCTAATGTGTATGGATGCTGAACGTGATAATACAACCAATTTGGGGCCTTTTAGGTTTTTTTGAGTCTGTTAATTTGTCATATTTCCATGTTTAAATAGTAAATACTTGATCATCAACTTCTTCTGAATAGGCGAGCTTTGCTGTTCTCCAATAGTTCTTGTTTCCTATTAGAATGACCAAATAATGCTCAAAAATGTGTTTTCCCAATATAAACTATAGTAAACTTGACCCCTTACCCAGGGGGGAACGTGAGACCCCAGGGTCATATAATTCACAATTTTTGTAAAGGACCTCAAGACCTTTCAATCTATGAAGAGTATTTGATTCTACGTTTTCTGGAATTTCAGAAGAAGATTTTTGAAGTTTTAGCCTATTTGACCCCTTTTGGCCCCACCCCTCAGGCCCCTTGGGGCTGGGACCGTACAATTCACAAATTTGGTTGACCTTTGGCTATGGAAGGTTTCTGCAAAATTTCAACAATTTTGGTTCAGGAGTTTTGGAGAAGAAGTCGATAAAGTAAATTGTTTATCGCCATACGACGGACGACGCACGACGACGGTCAAAAGGCGATTCGTCTCAGGTGACCTAAAAATAGTGACATCAATACTTATAATTAATTTTATACTCTATTTGATAAAATGAAGTATGTTTAAATGTAACTTTATAATGGTTTTTTAAAGGGATTCTTTTTTCCGAATCAATACGCAACGTCAATGTCTCTAATGTGACGTCACGATACATTTGTAACGTCGGGGTTTCGCGCCATTATCGGAGTGGTTTTTTTATAGTGGTATGCAAAAAAAATATTGGCCAATCAGAAAGCCAGATTTGGTATGAAAAAAATATTATAGTAGTATGAAGTAAAAGTATCTGCCAATCAGAAAGCCAGCTTTAGTATGAAAAAAGACAAATAAATTATTCAACAGTGACACCAAAATAACCACACTAGGCACTTTTAAAAGACTAGGTTTGGTAATGCGGCTGGAGCCAAGAATTCTTAGGACAGTAAGCCCCTGTGAACCAAACCACTCACTGTCGTTGGCCTTGGGGTCAAGGAACGACACAAATATGGTGCGTTTCCTCTCACGAGAAACGTACCAAACTCTGTCGATTTTGATAAAAAACGAATATGAAAAAAATAACATAATCAAAGCCGTGTGGCTATAATTTCAGTAGAAATATTTAAAGCACTGAATACTCACTGAGGGAGGATGTGACGTTGGCATCATGAATGACCAGCATCAAGATGGATCTCAAATTTAAGTTATATGTGCCATAACTGGGCGAAAAGTTTGACATGCTATTTTTCAACGTTAATCTATTGAAAACCATAATGATTTTGGCAGTGCTGCCAAAAATCATTTTCACGTCTTGTTTGTACATGTAAAATTAAAACCTATGCATTGAAAGCACTCTAATTTTCAAAAAGTTGGTAATTTTTGGTGGTGAATAACATATTAAAAGCTCATCTTGATTCACAAGTATGAAAAATAAACTGATGCATCATTTCTGGTTCAATCGTCTTGATACAGCCATTGTTAAGCTTAGCATGGCGACAGATTCTTTCTAGCGAAGTTCAGAAACAAGACAACAAGTTGATATATGACACACATGAAACATCAAGAACTACAAAGATTTGTGTACAGACATGAGAGAACCTACAAGAACTTTATTCAGGTCCTGATTATCAGTGCGTGTAAACATACCTACAGGTGTAATGCTGACTTATCCGATGCAATCCACTCTGTTGGATGAGGCTGTATCACATGGCTTATTACATGTAATGCAGCTGTATCACATGGCTTATTACATGTAATGCAGCTTCGTGACGTTACTTGCTGAACAAAATTAACATTTGTTTCGGTAAAATGTTATTTTCCGAAACTATACTGCTTTTTACTATTAAGAAGTAAAACAATATAATTTGCATTGAAATGTCACACATTTTTTATGAATGGAGAATGAACTCGCAGTCGCAATTTTTTTCATATTTGTTTGAAAATGTTGGGCTAACATACTGGTAAAATTGTAATAATGACAACTGAGGTATGAGAGAAAAATACTCAATGCCTCGAGTTTTACAAAATTTTGTGACCCTCGGGTAGAATATTTCTATCCTTTAATTTATATCCATATATGAAGAGTCTGATATTATATACCTGCTACTACTCCTCCGGCAGAGAATCCAACAGCGCCAAGCACGACTGGCGTGGCCAGCACAGCTGTCGCACCACCAGCGATGGACAATCCTATCTTAGCCCACAGAGGCAAAGATTTCTTCGGAGTCGGAGCGTGTTTCTCACTGGAATCCTTTTCCTCTTCCTCAGAATCGGATTCGCTGGCAACTTTAGATTCATTATCTTTTTTGACTTGTGCTTGTCGTAAAGTTGACAATGGGTATGTTTTCTCTCTCTCCATATTACCCCGTAAACATCGAGCTCTATTTCCGTGGGTTAAGGATTCTATAGCTCTATAGACGTGTCTGCCTTGTCTCAGCATTGATTTTCGGTGAAGTAAATAATCCTTTTAAACAATAAAAATGTATGTATATAACTTTTATTGCCCACTTGAAACAGCCCACATATGGCCTTTGCTTTAGTAAGAATGAGCGGTATAGTTTTATTACCTCCGTGGGTATTGCATTATGTTATGTTTATTACAAGAACAAAAATTAGATAAGTTCTGATGTACCAAAAGTATACAACCCAAACCTACTCATCATCATCATCATCATCATCGTTTTCATGCCATGTGAATAATAAGCAACGTCACCTGTACAGTCTAAATAAAAATATATTCACACGTGTGAGCCGCTCCCAATTCCGTGTTGTGGGGGTTGGGTTTGTTCGTGATGATAAAATGTCAGCTGTGGTGAACGGGAGATAACCCCGTTTTAGAACTTATAAATTCTTGACACAGCTGATCGATATTACAGTTACAAGGCAGTTTAAGTAAACAAAAACATTCGTGACAAACCAACAGGAAATATTGCCAGTTTTTTCAGTTTATCTATACACGTGTTGATAACAAATCTTTCTTATTTATTGAACACTTTTCATTCATTACTTATTACTAAATGTTAAGTTCAACATTCAGGTATTTATCACGGGCATGGAACTGTGAAATTAGGTAGGCTTTCGTTGATTTTACCACCAGTCATTTTCTATCTACCTATCTTATCCTATATGACAACACGACACACGTAAAGGAGTGGTCTAAGTTCCGTTAGGCCCTCATACAAGGCTTATGATATTCTATGTATGTGATGTAACAACTCCATGCATACATACCTTACACCGCAGATTCCATCCCTAAGATATAACCGGAAGTCCACTAGTATAGGTCAACAGTGATATGGGTATTATCTGGAACTATCCTGGTGGTTAACATAGTTTTGTGTGATGTTGATATTTGGGTGTTTAATCGGTCTAGATATTACATAAAAAATATTTATGTTTATATATGTCATTGGTGTTATTGTTTAACAGGTTTTATATATATATATATATATATTTGTTTAACAGGTTATATATATATATATATATATATATAAATTATAGGATAGGTCTAAATGTAGTAAACATTTGCTGATTCTGAGGTCCCTGTGGCTTGTTTCACTCGCAACATACGGGCATGTGTACACAATATATTATTAGTATATTTATTCGGGGATATACCAGAGGTGTGGTCAGGATGGTATGACACACTGAATTTGTTTTAAAAGTTTGAATCTTTATACAAATAATGCATTTAATTTTGCCTGTCATACCTTAAAATTGAATTATATATGTATGACCTCTTGTTATGCACAATGTGTATCTGAGTGTAATTAAAGAATTTAATTGATATGGTACACTTGTTCCTGAACTATTATCAGAATAAATATTTATTTAAAAATTCCCTAAATATGATGTATTTGAAGTATAGGGGGTGGAGATCTCAGTTCGCGTTCTTTAATAAAGGCAACGTGTTCTTTTTTAAGTTAATGTTAAAAAGCATATATAGACTAGTTTCATGTCGTAAAACGATGCGAAAAAGAGAGATGTCAAAATCACCGATGGTAGTTGCAAAATTATAACAAGAAAATCTAGATATATATTTTGAAAAGCCGTTCTACGGCAGATGTATGAAAAAGAAATCGGCATTTTCGGCGATCTCGTTGTCCAAAAAAATCCCATTTCGAGTTATGTATGATTTTTTTCATTCGGACCCAAAATTTACTTCGTATTATCCGAGTTCTTTAAACAAATATAAAGAGGAAATTCTGCCGGGACCGTCAAAGTACTTCGTATTAAGCCGGGTTTGTCGAATTAACCGAGTTCGTATCAACCAAGTTCCACTGTACATGTTAACAGAAAGAAAAAGAAAATCGATAAACTAAATATTCAAACTCACCCAACTGTGGTTGTCCACTGACCAAGTCGTATGAAGAGTCATTTAAAGGCCCACTACCTTTCCGAAACAGCTTTTAATTTTTAAAATGGAAATGTAAAACGAGATCGATTATTTTATAGAGTCGCATAAGTTATCAACTTACCGGTAATGCTACACTTATCATCGTCTTCTGAACAATTTAATTTAGATAAATAAAATGTTAATTTTCATAACGCGGGTCGTCTTATGTTTCCCGCCGTCGTGCTAAATACCGCGCGGTAGTTGATTATCACTGCAGCAGAAGGCAAAAGAGCGGGATGAAACCCAACTGTTATCATATATTACGCAGGATAACTTGCATATGTTTGGCGTTGTAACCTCATATTAGGCCATCCGTATAAATTTTCTTATGTTATTTGTGATTTTTAGAAACCTTTAAATTTTGCTCCGGAAAGGTAGTGGGCCTTTAACGCGGACGACCCACTCCATGCGATGGAATTTCTACATACAGTAGCGAGTCCGTCTATTAAGGTACCTTTTCAGTCCTTAACATACCTAAGGAAAGGATTTTCAGACTACCTAATAAAAAGAAATACGTTTAAACGTACGATTCCATTGATTTTCCAAGTTTTTTTTTTCCGAATCAATACGCAATGTCGCAGGAAAGCGAGCCAATGGAAGCGGCAAGGGGCGGAGACTCGTACAGTGACTAGGTTAGCGAAGGTTGCACGTGCGCGTACGCAGGTAAGGACAGCATTAGACTTGTTTACATGAACTGTCAAGGGTTAGTTACTAAGAGAAGTAACAAACTGAACAGCGATTTCTTTAAAAAAAAAAAACTTATTGATGTTAATGACATTCTTTTGTTTACCGAGACGTGGTCATCTCCATTGCGGGATATTGAGATTGAAAATTTTACATGTTTTCCCCTGCATAGAACTGTATATGTTAAAAATACTAAAAGAGACTCTGGTTGCCTTATTGTATATGTAAGAGATACAATCTCACAGGGTATCAACATTGTTAACAAGGATTCTGATGATATTATCATTATGCAACTTTCAAAAGATTACTTTGGTTTTGAGAGATATATTTTCCTATGTTTATGTTACGTACTGCCTGTTAATTCTGGTAGAAGAGCGCTGACGAATGCGGATACTCTTGACCGATTAAATGATCATTATTTAAATATATTGAATAATAATGTAGATCCTATACATGCTCCTATGGCATAAGCCTAATCCAATTCCAGTCGATTTGAGATATTGATTTAATTGTGCAAAAATTGAAGATGAATATCATTTTATCTTGGAATGTCCTATTTATGTAGATATTAGATCAAAACTGTTAAAAAAGAAATTTTGGTTTAGGCCTAATATGACTAAATTTATAGATCTCTTGACTTCAGAAAATAGTAGCATTGTTAAAAATTTAGCTATCTTTGTTCACAGAGCTTATGAAGTTAGAAATTCAATATTATTTGATAATTGATATATTTGTTGTATGCATCCTTTCGCTGATTTCTTTTTTATTTATATATATATATATAGTGTACATTCTTTTTCCAGAAAAGTCTGTTTACCATTTTCATGTCTGTATTTGTTTTGCACAAAGGCTTTTTAGCCTATTTGCTAAATGAAATAAAGATGATATCTCTGTTGTGACGTCACGGTGTCGACGGGATTTCGCGCCATTCTCATTTTATACCTGATTGACCTGATCTCTAGACCACCTTTACTTTCGACTTCTGTTATGTAGATTTCATCGAGTTGCGAATGTCCGATGTAATCAAGTTCGTTTCCTTCACTTAATTTTAGATCTTCCGATCCAATATATATATAAAGTCTGTGCTTTCCATTAATGGCACTTGTTTCCGTTTTCTAAAAACTATTGTACAAACACTTGATAAAAATGTACAATCCATTTTACATATATTAAAATAATATACTTCAGGTGAAATAAAGTTCTCTTCACCTGGCACAACAGCTCAATCATATGTACACAAATACACGAGGTTTGGACTAGCAGTTAGATCTCACTGTAGAAATCTGGCTTAAATTTCAAAGGATTATTCTTCCACTCATTGTTTAAGTTTGATTTTAATAAATTAATGCTTTCCGAGTTAACCACGTTGTACGATAAATTATTCCATGTGTTCTCTACTCTTAAAGCAAAGGAATTACTCCTGCACCGAAGTCTTGACTGCTGTTTTTAAGCGTTTTGTTGTGACCTCTCGTTCTCCTATCTTTGTTCCGGGGGAGTAATCCATTAGCAGAATGGCTCGTTTTGTCGAAACCATTAATAATTCTAAACACTTGGATCATATCATATCGTAGTCTCCTGTATTGTAGAGTTGGTAGGCCCAAAAGTTTCAGTCTTTCCGTATATGGTGTTTCACGGAGTCCATGCACTTGTTTTGTTGCACGTCTTTGCACGTTTTCTAACTCAATTATATCCTTTTTCAGAATTGGGTTCCAAATTGTTACTGAGTATTCCAGTTGTGGTCGTATTAGAGACTTATAGAGTGGAAGAAACATATCCTTGTCCAACATCGTGAATGATCGCTTTATCATTCCAATTAGCCTGTTCGCCTTTTTCGCACAATTTGCCACATGTAGACTAAACTTAAGTTCTGTGTCGAAAGTAACTCCAAGGTCTTTCTCATATTTGTCGCAAGTAATTTGTTGTATGGATCCATCTTCTTCTCGCATGATATACTCAAAGTTGGGATTTCTTTGTCCAAAATGTAGTGTTTTACACTTAGATGAATTAAACTTCAATTGCCATAGTGTTGACCATTCACTTAATTTGTCCAAATCATTTTGAATTTTTTCGGAATCTTCAAGTCGGTTACATGATCCGTAAGTTTTCGTATCATCCGCAAATAGCTTTGATTTTCCAAGTAATTTCCAGAAGTTCTGACTGTAGATTAACTGCAGTTGGTGTAGGTATGATGTTGAGGTCTTCTTTCGTAAACACACTTATATAATTTATATAGATATCTAGACCTGTTAAGTAATTTTCTTGTCGTTTTAAAGACATTTTTCTTGTATTTTTATTTTGCTTTTAAATTTACTGACACAGTGATTTGTGTTTCTAATGACATTTTCTATTTTCTGTGACCGTTTGTGTTATCTCATTTGTTTATTATCATTTGTTTTGTTGTATCAGTGTGTCTTCTGACCTAATGGTTCACATTACAAACTCGACGTACAATAAAGATATCATTGGCCAAGAATGTAGTATGATATGTGCGATAGACATCCGGAATAAATTCTTCCAGTTTAGTTATCTCTCTAAATGGACGTACGTTATATGAGTGCTCATCCTTTACAAACTGTCTTAAGACCACTCTGTGGTACGCCGAGTAAAAATTAAGTAACGTCGTTTAATTACAATGTATACGAAATATGAAGGTTGAATTATATAGTTGAAACACTACTGATAACATAATCCGCCTGATATCCGGTGACCTCGCCCATATACTATTTTTGCATATCACTGTTGTAATATACACTACGTTTATATCTAGATAAATTCCGATTTCTAGTAGCTATACTTATAACAACTTGAATATAAAGATTACATTAATATTGGCAGATTGAAACCAATTTTAATGTTGAAATATCTGCTTTTATTAAGATTTTTTTTGCCGGTAACTCCTGTTAGAACTAGAGTGACATTTTGTATACACATAAACGACTTTGGTGCTACTGAAAAAAACCTTACAAATGTAGATGATTAAGCTGATTAAGCTACATTTGTATGTTTTGTTGTTGTTGTCTTTTTACATTATGTAAGCTATTTGTATTAACCGTAGTTCTTACTAACTAATACCTTATTTGTTGACAAACTGAACGTAAAAGGTACATTCCTGGGAAAATAGTACAGTAGGTTTGGATCATAATTAACCAAATAGGTAAATAAGCATGTCATGTTATACTTAATCGTGTCAATAGAGGTACTCCCACATGTTGTTGTTTGTCTTTACACAAACATACACTTTCGAGCCCATTTTATTTTGACATGCATATTATGCTTGTTATTTATGATACCAAATGACATTCCAATCATCACAACTCTATAAAACAAAATATGCAAATATGCCATATGAAGACATTTTCATTAATACCAGTATTCGTATCAAATGCTACATTATATAATGACATTTGAGCATAGTGAAAATACTACATTGAATCTTAGAAAAAATGTTAGATTTATCATTCGTTATCTCCATATTTGCGTAGGTGTCTGACACGAGTTCATATTATGGTTATTTGGTGAAAAAATATGATTCAAACCTACTGCACAGTTTGTTTTCTTATTTTCTGAACACTTGTATTTATCAGCATATTTTGGCCAAATTGACATGCTACACCTACAGCAGTAAGAGCTATGATCTTCAATGATATCTACGCAGTATCGAAATACATACACGCAGCTCTGCTACTGCACCAAAGAAGTGATTTACAATGTAAATCTGCTTGCAGAATATCCGAAAATTTATCAAGGGCTAAAATGTTCTTTTCTTTAATCAGCAAGCAGATGCGATTTAGAAGATATTTCTATAAATACGACACTTTGATAAAAAAAAGGTGTGTATACAATTTCTTATGATTAAAGAAACTGGTTTTATAATTTAATTTTTTTTTTAAATTTCAAAATAACATCAACTAACACACTCTGCTCCTATGTAAATTACACAGGCAGGTAAAATAATCATGCATGCTGTACTGTAAGACTCTTTTATTCTACACGAGGGTCACAAAATGTAGTAAAACCCGAGGCTTGCCGAGAGTTTTGCAACATTTTGTGATCCCGAGGGTAGAATATCCTTCATATCCACTTATGAAAAAGAATTTTTCTTTTTTTTTCTTTTTTTTTTCTGCATTATATTATGACTTTGTACAATTTACTGACTTTCACGAAATCATACAATGTTTGTCCTTGCCGATGTTTCACGAATATGTTTCCATTTTAAGATATTTTATATTTCCCTTTCTTGCATGAAAATCCTTGAATGCAATTTAATTTTACAATATTGTGTATTACAGGTATGGTATTCTATGCGTAATATTTAAACACGTATTAACGTCAACGGAACACAGACGTGAAGATGATGGGCAGTTTTAAACGTGTCAACAAAATGTAAGTTTTCATTGCTTCATTGGATTGAAAACATTGGATTGTTTTGTTTAAAAATGGTGTCCGTTACAATTGTTTTTCCTTAACTACGACGTTCGTAGAACGCCCATTTCATTGGCACAGACAGTGCGAGTTACAACCCCTGGGCGGTGCCGAGGTCCCGGGGGAGCAGTTCTGCTTGCACCACTTGTCCATCCCCTCAACGACTTTCCACACCCCTCTCCCTATACACCGAATTGCCCGATGTTTTACCAAAGGCTTTGCCGTTGTTTTCTTTGTACGATAAGTGTTAACGTCATAGATTTGGTTCGTTGGTCCAACTTCTATGGCATTATTCGACATGTCTGTGATTTCAGTTATTCCCATTTTGGTGAGAAATTCAGTGTATTTGTCGGTATAAACTTTCTTCTTCAATGTTGTGAACTTTGGTTTGACCCATCCCAGGGTTGTTGTGTCTATAACCCTTACTACGGGCTGTGTGGTCTTCTCGTAGGATAATTTTGTCATTGTTGTCCCAACAGAAGGACGACCATTCAAGCTACTGTGTGCATTGTTCATTTTGTGGGTGGTAGCGGTTATTTCTACGTCTGCGCAGTTATAGAATTGTTCCTGCTCGCCGCATCCCATACAGCACCGGAAACCCTGGTCACATCCCCAACTGTTTCCTGAAATGCAATGAGATGCACAGATGACCTTTGTCTTAAACACATTTCAATGGAAGCCCTAATATATAATGTTACTGTGTATGCAATGAAAAATAATCCCAAGATTGGACAATTTGACAGGCATCAGCATGCTACAGGCCTTATATAAGGCCTTTAGTACCGTCGAAGATTTTTTGGCCCCTGTGACCGTGAATATATGTAAAGGTCATCCATATTAACAACTTGGTAGGCATTTATCTCCTCATCCTACATTCCCAATAACAGGTGTCTAGGCTTTTCAGGACATCACAATAATTCATTTGAAGAATTTAGGTATTTTGGTCCGTGTGATGTTGAATGAAGGTCAGTGTCATTCATATTAACAAACTTGGTAGCGCTTTATAACGCCACACTATAGGTGTAATATTAAGTCTCTAGGCCTGTCAGAACTTTACAAGAAATCGTTTCAAAATTTCATAGATTATTCGGCCCTTTTGACCTTGAATGTAGGTCAAGGTAATTCATAGAAACAAACTTAGCCATTTATCATAGATGGTTCATGCTCAATAACAGGTCTCTTTAAATATCTTTTATTGATTTCTTTCTGAAACTTTGAAACTTGAATTTTGATCCCTATTTCCAACCGGAAGTTAACGTTTTACATGAAAGTTTTACATTAGTTGTTCTTCATAGCATATCCAAAATGAAAGAAAATAATCTAAATAATCGCTTTACAGCGCATCAAATCCCCTCACTTTTCCGTGGTTATTCTATCACCAATGACCATTAAAACCACATACATGCTTTACGAACTCATCAAATTCCCTCACCTTTCCGTGGTTATCCTTCCACCAATTACCATTAAAATCACACACCGGCTTTACGACTTACTAAATCCCCTCACTTTTCCGTGGTTATTCTCTTTCACCAATGGACATTAAAACCACATACATGCTTTACGACCCATTAAATCCCCTCACTTTTCCGTGGTTATTCTCTATCACCAATGGCCATTAAAACCACATACATGCTTTACGACCCATTAAATCCCCTCACTTTTCATTGGTTACTCTATCACCAATGACCATTAAAACCATATACCGGCCTTAAGACCCATCAAATCCCCTCACTTTTTCTTGGTTACTCTATCACCGATGGCCATTAAAACCACATACCGGCTTTACGACCCATCAAATCCCCTCACTTTTCCGTGGTTATTTTATCACCAATGGCCATTAAAACCACATACCGGCTTTACGACCCATTAAATCCCCTCACTTTTCCGTGGTTATTCTCTATCACCAATGGCCATTAAAACCACATACCGGCTTTACGACCCATTAAATCCCCTCACTTTTCATTGGTTACTCTATCACCAATGACCATTAAAACCATATACCGGCCTTAAGACCCATCAAATTCCCTCACTTTTTCTTGGTTACTCTATCACCGATGGCCATTAAAACCACATACATGCTTTACGACCCATTAAATCCCCTCACTTTTCCGTGGTTATTCTATCACCAATGGCCATTAAAACCACATACATGCTTAACGGTGCATCAAATCCCCTCACTTTTCCATGGTTATTCTATCACCAATGGCCATTGAAACCCTCATCTTCTATTATCAATTCTTATGATTAAAATTGCAACATTTTCCTGGTGAACAAACGAAGAAATGTCCTGTTCAGCACATATTGTAGTGTTCAGGAAAGATAATTTTTTAATCATTTTTATACTTTTTAAATATTCTTTTTTAATATGCAATACTGTAATGTGCCTCGCCCAAGGAATTCCACCCAAAATTATAATCAAATACGTAATTAATTAAGAGTCATGTATCAAACTTATTATGAATAAAATATTTAATTGTCTTGAAATATAGTATTTGCAAAATGTACTTACCTGTATTGTATTTCCATTGTAAAACGCAATGATTACATGAAACTCCAACCGGAAGTTGTAACGAAATCATGTGACTACTCATTGAGAACCCCGGGTAATATCTTGTTTTGCCTTCCGGTGAGCGAAGAACATGGCGATCAAGGCATTCTTGGGTTAGATAATCGTATTTACTGTTACGTGCACACAGTCTAAACTCAAACCATCCTCCATGATTTGCCGAAAGTTCAATTTTGACCTCGATAATAGTATCTTGGAGATAGGACTTGGCGATGATACCTGTCGCAAAAAGGCCACCATCTTCATTCATCCGTTCAGCGCTGTAGCTGTCGCCACACAAGCCGCATTTTCCTCCGTTATAATACCACTGTGTCTAAAGAAATATAATAAATCTAATTTATTGATAAGCATAACACCTCAATCAAACGTCTATCTACAATACAAAGTAATATGCTGTATCTACGAGTTTTGTGAGCGAAAAAAAACAAAGCAAAATCTGTTCAGGCTTATAAAATACCGAAAATTCAATCTTTCAAGCCATTTTCGGTCTCAGAATAACTTCATATTACATACTAAATTAAAAATTCATTTCTCCAGTAGGACAATTTTAATAATGATTTCAAAGCTTGTAGAAGGTACATTTGAAATCCGGACATTGTAGTTGTAAGTTTTGCCAATCATACTCTTAGAGTAGACTCTTCACAATTTAAGTTACGATGTATTTCAATTCTGTTGATGAAACATACACGTGCATTACACTCTGTACAGATAAGGTTTGCTGAGCTGTAATTGGGTCTATAACATACCGTAAACCCGCCACAATTCAAACCATTGTAGTTGTAGTTCTTTGGAGTCTTAAAACCATACGCCCACATTGCAGACCTTTGAGGCGGACTGACCATACTTCCATGTGCTTGAACCGAAATGGCACATACAGTAATAAGAAGAAACGCCGTATTGACTGCACACAGAAGATCTATATAGTAAGCTCCAGCGGCCATGTTGATGGTGTGAAGGAGACGGTCATATCATCATCTTTCTCTGGTGGTGTCTGGACACTTCATCTTATAGCTCAGGTGTGTGAGTTGACCGGGCGGCCCTCGGCAATAGGTGCTGGAGGATTGACGGGGTCTTCAGAGGTCTCATTTGTTTAAGGTTATCAGACCCGGCGAACCAGAGAATTCATCATCATGTTAAATTTACCTGTGATTTATACTGTATGGATTTACTCGTAGATCAACTACAGGGATGCAACCCTTTATTATACCACCCCAAACTATAGTATTTTTCGGTTTTTTTTTGTCTGTTATGCGTCTTCAATGATAAGCATACAATTTACATAAATTTACCTTACGTACAGTTGACTATTGTATGCTTCAACGTATCTAAAACATTGGATTTTTTTTCTGGATTCATGGTAATTTCAACGGTCAAAGGTTAAAGGCGAAAACGAAATATTGCCTGTTAAAGTAACAGTCCGACACAGGTCGATGACCTACTCCGGTGACCTATTTTCTGAAGATATTTTCTTTAGTACATCAAAACAATTGACTTGCTTATACTTATATCGACTAGTATATAAGGCTTTAACTAACATTAATCAGTAGAGCTTATAGGAGATGTTTTCAAACAAATAATCCTCTATGGACCTTATCGATTGAATGCACCTTAAAGATGGTAAGGCTTTAGTTAATTTCCTAGCAATTAACATATCTGCAATCCCTATCTAAAATTTTGAATTTTAAATTTTAGATTTACTTTCATCTTCGTTTTCTTTTCCATTTGATTTATAATACAACCATAAAGTAGAAAGAGCACTGAAGTCTGAAATGCATATTTTCTATAAATACCATTTTGATTAAAGGACAGACCTCCATAATGTATCTTTTTTTCATATTTGCTCTAGTTAATACTGTTTTACTTTCTTCTGAACATATTACATTGTATAGCTGATCTCATCAACGGGCGATCTGAATAGATTTCGCATGGAATGATAAGAGCACCCATATTCTTTTTACAAAAATGTGAATACAGTCATCGTATTTCTTTTAAATAATATGACTACAGGGCCCTCATCAGTGACACATTCTTGGCCACTAGAGGGCGTTCACTATATATTTTGTCGCATAACAAAGGCCGTACGTCCTCTAGGCAGTTTCATATGAAATTAGTTTTGTATTTGACATGACGTAATCGTATGCCCAAAGGGGGACTGTTTTATGTCAAAAATAGTAAGTTGTACAGAGAAAATGAAACATACATGTAGCAGCAATATCGTTATGGTGTGATAGTTAAGATAGACGGCAAAATAATTATACTGCAAATACCCAAAATAAGAAAGACTATGGCAAGTAAACAGAATACTTTAATTGTTATCGTTGAAACAATTTAAAAGGCTTGAGAAAATATTAAATAAATTCCGATGATACAATGATAATTGTTTTATTTTCCTTTTCTTTACAAATTTTATCAGTTCTACAGACGTTGATTGTTACGTCGTTTAAACCAAAATACTGAAACAAGATAGAGCTTATCAAACGTTTCACTATTGAATACTGGTCTGTTTGAAATGGTATGTTAGATGCAATGTAACAGCATGATCCATCCTAGTAACTGATTTCTTTCCTTCGTACATTAGAAAAATACCATAATTGATAACAGAACCAAATGGCTACATTTGCCTGCTTTTAATCCATTTGACTCTGTAGACAATGCATTATCATGCGACATGAAAACGATGTTATATGCAGAAAAAATACACATCAGTTACACAACACTCTCTTCCGAACTTACCAATTACCCTGACGTGCCATATTGTTACTGGACATACAAATGCCAAGGTTTTCGAGACCCTTAAGTTTGTACTTCAAAAGCAAGGCTTTTAAATAAAATCACATGGTGCATAAGACTCATTTGAATAATTCTTTCTTCTGACACCTTGCTCGTTATTTGCTGAGTCACATATCCACTTGACACCCCCCTCACATGATCTGCAGCTGCAGTGTTTGACCTGTAACTGTAAAGTGTTACTTCTCAATGACCTGATTAGCCATGCGTGATGGACGGTGCAAACATAACCATGAGTTTTCAGTGACACACTGCCCACGAGGGTTTACGTGTCTGTACACTTCAAGGTAACAAAGATGTCTTTATAAAAGATGGTATGCAAGTGAATGATTGTACGATAGGTTGTAAATCGATTCCATTCAAGAGGATGTGTGAACAAACAGATATTGTCATTGAATACTTGATCGTTTACAGTATCTTGGCTTGTTCTTTGTTAGGTTTTGTCTGTCTTTATTCTCGATTTATGTTTTCTCTCTAACGACAATCAGATGATAGGCTTATCAAATCACTAATTACTGAACCTGTATACAACCCTTTTTATCGCTTGATGCGTTTTGGTTTATCTTGGGAAGTCCTAGACTCAATTGTGTGTAGCATAAAAGTTTCTCCGTGTCTATAGTGATAAATGTTGAAGTTGTGCGTTTTGGGGAAATTTGGTAGACTTAAATGTTAGACAATATATACATAAACCAAATAGACCATGGTAATTACGACATTATCACTACCGGTACTGAGGATCCAGTATCAATGATTGCTCTTGCAATCAGATTTCACGACCGGGGTTCTAAATATTTCATAATTACATTTTACACGAATACACACATATATTTGGTTTACTTCTCTCTTTTCTTGAGTTATATAGAAACACTCACATCAACACCGAGCGTCCGGTTCCGTGAGCATGACTTGTGAAAATGTAAATGTTTAAAAGTAATTAAAATGGTAGAATAACACTCTTTATTTTTTTATTAAAAAATATTTTAGCTCTGCAATCACTAATATTTTTGACACAATGTTTGTTTTCCATATTTGATTGAGTAACGCAATTTCGCTTCTACAAATTAAAACACATCATATGTACGATTTAACCTGCATTAAAATACTCACCCTGTATTTTAACTTTTAATGCAAGCACAAAATGTCTAAAGTTTTGTACTGATGTCAACAATCCCAGTCTGATTTATTGTATCTCGCAAAAAACTACTATACGATAAGAGACAAACCATTGATTGAATCTTTTCTAGTTCCAAAGCTTTCATCATCTTATATCCGACAATTGGCCAAGATGAGGCATACCAGATGAGATTACTTGTCTTTCACGTGTTCCTATACTGAGTTTGAAACGAGACAGGTGATAGAGAAATGACTTTCGAGACAGCCCCCGTGAATATTCTGATTGATGACAGAGGTTGCATGGGAAAGCCCATAAGAGGTAAGACCTTCAACGGGTCAGGAGATTTAGCGGACATTCTCAGCACCAATTATACAGGTGAGCTATTCAGTTGTTTATATATGAAACAATACTTTGAATGTGTTTGTAGATATCAAATTATTGGTATATTGCGTGTGTCTCTATATTGCAGTTGATGCTGCCGTTTAGTCGTCGTAGTGATAACCTTATGTGGTAGTATGGCATGCCCCCAGGCATACTCTGCTTTCTCTTTGTGTGTGTATGTGTGAGTAAGAAATGTCCTGTCTGTGAATGTGTAATATACAAGAGACAATACGGAATTAAATGTTGTAATCTCAACCATAGTATAATATTCTTTCTGACAAAATAGAATAATTGTGATTGTAAATATAATTAGTAAACCAAGTTATTTTTCTACTCTGAGTAGGAAGACGTCATTTTCACATATGGAAGCATGCCTCATTCAAGTCATTGCATTGGTTATTGTTTTGATTTGATGATGCTTATTTTTAAAAACGTTATTGATGATGTTGTTTTTATTACAGTTATCATACACCATTGAACATTAGGTATTATAAGACTCTTTCATAAGTGGATATGAGGGATAGGAATATTCTACCAGAGGGTCACAAAATGTAGTAAAACCCCAGGCTTGCCGAGGGTTTTGCAACATTTTGTTATCCCAAGGGTAGAATATCCCTATCCTTCATATCTATTTATGAAAGAGTATTTTTCTGTCATACCTGAACATTTTATTGCAATTTTACAACTATAATATTCCGCCATTTTGAAATGAATTCGAAGAAATCCGCGACTGGAAGTCAATTTTCCATACATGAAAAATTACGTGATATTTTCGACACAAATTCCGCTGTTTGCATCCTTTATAGTAAAACCAGTTATATTTGCGAAAAAATGAAATTTTGCCAAGGAAAAGGAGATTTTGTTACGCCATGACGTCACGAGGCTTTATTGCATGGGTAGCCATGCAATACAGCCTCAGGCGACATGAGTGTATTGCCCTAGACCAGCCAGTATTGCACCCGTAGGTATAAAAGAATTAAGTTATATATGTCTAAAGTTAGCAAGAAGTATTTTAGATCGAAATAGTAATTAGAATCCAATACAATACTATAGCTCGCCATGCTGCCAACATAAAATGATATAGGAATCGCTGACTACAGTGAACCTTCTATTAACTTTCAATTTATCGTTTGAGCATATAACTACAAAACTGATTGGTGATCTGTGAAATAATTTACACTGCGCTTGGTGTTAACTCAGAGCAGTTGGCTAGAGTTACCCCATGTTTGTTAGTTATACGATTTCATTGAGAGATGGTTTTACCTTCTATGCTAGTTCTGTTGATTTAACCAATCAATAATATCTGTTGAAACATTCCATGATTAACTAACATTTATCATTTGTTATAGAATGCCGGTAACGTCATTTATGTAATTTACCGCAGTCATTAATGCGTAGATTAGTATAATACCACAGAATACTACTTCAACACACAGCTGGAGTTTGAGTGTGACGAATTGACGTGCAGACTTGTCAATATCACCAGTTTATTTTTCTTCTTTCAGACAAAGTCCAAAAACTATGGTTTGATATCAACAACATGCCTAACATGAGCTATTTGTGAGACATTGGCAGTGTCATGCCTACGGAAGGGTTGATGCGGAAGTTTGTAGTTGTGGTCTCAGTACTCGGAGCTATTAATCTGTTCGTTTTCCTTGTATCATGGAAAGGACTGAACAAAAATCAACATTGCTCCTTTACCAGTTTCCTTCAAATGTCTGCTAATTTCATCTCAAGTAACGGTAAACGTTCTGTGGCTGAACATCTCTCGGATTCCTGTTCTCGTTCTTTTCTCGACCAAGAAGAATCTTCCATTAATGATTTTCGCAGAGCAATCCGAGAGCTAATCCACGAATGTAATTCAAGGAAATTGTTATTATCTCCACATCATGAAATCTCGAACCAACCAATACTCACCTTATTTACGTCATGGAAAGACGAAAAGCATGTTCATGAAGTACATAAAAAGACATTAACAAACTGGAGTAGATTTTTACCAACGTTTAACCTTGTTATGTTTACAAATGATAGTGTTGTTTCTGATCAAGCCAGGGATTATGGGTGGAAAACATATCCCATCATGCATCACGCGGCCGGTGGTGCCCCTGTTTTAAAAGAGATGTTTCAGACAGTCATTGCTAATGTGAATTCAACATTTTACGGTTATGCCAACAGCGACATATTGTTTACAGATGCTTTATCCGATTCCCTGTATTTGATTGCGGAGAGGTTTAAATCTCACACTTCTGTGTTTATATCCGGTATTAGGACAAATGTTCTCAACTTATCCCTTAAAGAAGCGGCTTCGTTCCCGAATATTGCCAAAGTTGCCACTGCGCGAGGGAAACTATTCGAAATCCATTCTGCTGACTACTTTATAACAACGAAATCGTTTCCATGGAAAGATGTACCGCCTCTTGTGATTGGTCGTCGCGCCTATGATAATTACATCATTTCGCACGCACGTCGAATTAAATCTACAGTAATCGATGCGACGGAAACAATTCCAGCGATACACCAGACAACGGCTAAAGGAAATCGTGAAGGGATGACACGGCCAGATGTAGACTACAATGATCGGTATTTAGTGAAAATTGGTATCAATCCAAAGTATGAAAGTGGATTCGTTACATGTGCAGAGTGGAAGCTATACGAAACACTATGTGGTGATATCGATATTGTTCAAAGAAAATCGTTACCAAAATATTGTGCCCAATAGTATTTTATTTATTGTTATCCTTTCATGTATTCTCTCTAGTAGAATGATCTCCATTGCATAGTATAATTATCCACATGTTTACATGTTTACTTAAAGTTCTGACGTACATGTATATGATTATGTAGACGTTTACTAAAAAATAAATGAACATATTCTCTACTAATCTCTAGGGTGCCATATTTTGTCGATGTGTGATTTGATAATGAAATACTATAAAATCATGAATGTGCTGCCTTTTATATTTTATTTATAATATGGTTAAATGCTTTCACACCGGAAGATTATGAACATTACGCTATCTGATTGCATAGAACAGATTAATTTTCCCCCAAACTGAGATTTTGCGAATACCAACAAGACAAAACGCCATTTATCCGAACGGTTGAAACTAAGAAAGTACTTAAGATAATAAATTAATAACTTTAAAGTTAAAATTAACCGTGCTCTCATCATATCTTCTTGATTTTGAATTAGGTTGACTTGTGTTTCTAATTTCGCTGGTTTCTGGTTGTACATGTGTCACATCATTTAGAAAGAAGTTTCCTGCGTGGGTTAGTTCCCTTTATGCTATGTATATATTACCAAAGAAAACAAACTGTATACTAACATGTAGTGTAAATAAGAAAACCTTTCAATGTTTTTATTTTTCTATTTATTTTTTTTGTAGGCTATTAGGATATACAAATAACGTATAGATACTTCAACGCAATTAAAATAAACATTTAGAAATTATAAATTATATGCTAATATAAATATTCGTTTTTTCTGACATCACAAACTATGTTTTGTTGTGAATATTTTCCAATTGTGCTACATTGTATGTTTGTGACCATATTTAACAACCATGAGTGAGGCCCGGGATCTTAATGATCGATTTAAAGGTTGGTATCTATTGATGTCAACACGACATAAAACACGCCTATTGTAGCTGTTGTGGAGTAATGTATTCTGTCTGGACTCCGTACATTGACGACTTCGACTTTGGAGAATAAAACTGAAATCAAATGTGCATTGAGTGCTCTTGCAGGTCAAACCACTCTTTGTATCTTGCCAAATCCAATTTCAGTAACTCAATATAATCCTGTTATATTATACGTGATGTTTCTGTTCTCAGAGCCACATTTGTCCTTTTTTAAAGCATCATAAACAAATCGTAATTGAGATATCGCCTTTTTACGTTTAACGAAATCAGCGTCGAAAGAAATTGTTAAATTTTTATATTGGAACATTTGTGGCGAGTATTATCGATCTCCATGTGAAATACAAAACCAGAATGGGATACTAGTATAACGCTACAATAAACGCGTTTCATGTCAAAAATAAATTTAAAAAAATGAATAAAATATATTATTATGAATTAAAGATAATATCATGTACTGATTGAATTTAGTGCCACCATGCTGGTCCTTTTAACAACGAAATTTTGCTCTAAAAACAATGTAGTTAAAGGTTAAACAGAACGTTTTATTTTAACACATACAACTCGAGTTATGAACAAGAACAATATATGACTTCAAGTAGGTTTCTATTGTTCACTGACCTTACTTAAAAACTTTCATATCAATTGTTTAATCATGTCAATGCCTACAGCAGTAATCGACCTGAAAACATATTTCCTTAAATCAGTAGTAGAACCAGTTTCAGTAGACTCGAAGGTACGCTAACTACCGAGCGATATGTCCTTTATTTTCAAATCAGTAAATTCCCGTGTATAAACAATGTATATGTTTCCTAATTATTAAGAATGCGGTTATCATTAACTTTTGTCAAATACATCGTGTATTCAATTTTAATATGTTTATCCAATGTGTTTTAAAACCTCAAAAGACGATTATATCGAATGAGCGAATCCAAATTTAAAATTTCAGCAATTTAGGATTTCAAACTGCTATAAACAGTTTGACAAATAGTATTTCTTTGTGTTTCAAATGGGATAGGTAAAGATTGATTAAGTGGTAAGCAATTTCTATGAATATAAATAACATTGTTGTTACAGAATTTTCACACTGACAATATCTCAATAAATCAATGTTAGGCTATCACTGTTAGGATATCACTGTCAATTGATAAATCAATGTTAGGATATCACTGTTAGGATATCACTGTCTATTGATATTGTCTGTTAGTGATATATTGCATTATATTTCCGACATCGCACGTAAACATCATTACCATAACACCTTGGGCAACAAAGTATCAAATATGAATATTATGTAATGTTACATTTACACCAAACATATTTATCCAAATATGCATGCGTTTAAAAATAAGACATGCACTTCGTGTAGAACAAACCTAGGTTACGCACTAGGACGAAATAGCTGACGGGCACTAAAGCTGAACAAAAGGAATCAACTGTGGCCATTGTTACCTGCGTATTGTTTTACCTGGAGACAAGTTTTATTTAATTATGATAATAGTATCGATTACAACTTTAGTTCCAGATAGAATGAAGGGCGAATTTGTTGATGAACATTGAGCAACACAAGTATGTACAGCCCCTTAAAATATGTTAATAATTAGAGCTTTAAGTAGGGAGATGTAAAATTGAAATTTTGAAATGGATCACAATTGTCTTACTTTAAGATCAAGACACTAATATAGCCTGATTTGTAGAAATATTTACAAAACTAAACATAATGTATATAACAGTTACTACATGTATAATTGTAAATAAAAAGAAACTTCACAATTCAAATCAACATATGACTAATTTATTTGCAACAAATATGCTAAATACCTAATCTATTATATTACGAAGGAAATAGAAATATTGAACATGAAAACACTGATTTTCTACCAGACAGCCGTTCTATTCATCTAAAGGTATGACTGAAACCCCATAAAGTGCTAGTTACAATGCATGTCTGTGTAGTTAGAAATCTAGTGGACACTTATGGTTACGCAGTGTGAAGTCGTTGTATTTATCTGTGTATTGGACAAGTGATAACAGAAAAATTATTTTGTAATTGTTGAACCAATAACTTATTTTCAAACCAATGGCAGAATGATCTAACGGTGGTGAACGAAAGTGACCTTACAGCAGTGTTAAGGAGCTGAGCCGTAACGTGTCGGTGGGTACGTTGCTCCTGTTATCGTAACTGAGACGTTATACTGCAATCACTCAGATTTATGTTTACAATCAAACAAAAAATCATAAAAACGCATGAATGTTACTTCAATATCGTTTTATACAGTTTTATACATCTATATATATATATAGCTATAAAACACGTTGGTGCCTATTTAACTGGTCACTTATATCTTTAACGTGAAATGTCTCCTTTTTGGTAGGTTGTGAACTGCTGTATATATATTTTGTTATGCTAGTATACTGTGTAGGTCCATTTAGATTGTCATATTAATGTCAACATATTGTTTTACACTAAACCAAAACCCTAGCATTTCCTTGTATCCTGGCAACAGAATACGCTATTTTCACACTTATGATGGCAAACAGTACTTTGTAAGAACTGATGTTAAAACTGATCGCTATATTCAAATACAAATGTACACTATTGTCATAATGATATGCGTATCGCATAAAAACCTATTTTGAAAATTAATGTGTTGTCGGCATATTCAAAACATATCGCAGTGTACATCGCGTTCAGTTCATTTTCACTTATGTCTATTATGTAATGCCTAAGCTTTTTATTAGTACTTTTTATAACTTTTAATTACTACGAAGAAAAGTATAGTTATTGTTCTTTGAATTGAACGGTGATTTGCTCTCCAAGGCTACAACACACACGCCTCTTCTGAACATAAAACTGTTTTACAGACGCCCCCTAATGTGGTGAAGAGATACACGTCAAAAGTCCGATGATTGACGATCCTCTCCGTCCGCCCTTCACAGGAAAACAATTCGGGCAAAGTAAGACACGTAAGCTGATTACAGTTGCGAGGCTAACCACTTTAGACATCGATTTAAAATTCTGATTTAACTTGCTGTATCCGCTGTGGACGATGGCATAGCTCCGGATCAGTTAGAGAGTGTACACAGTGAGACTATTGGAGGTGTAGATGTTAATGTTTTCCTGTGTCGCAATGGACGTATACAGAATGTGGCCGGAAGGCAACACGTACTTCCGGTAAGAACAGGTACATGTTACATATAGTCAGTTGATAAATCTAGTGTTAACCGCTGCATTTTCGCATAAATAATATTTCGGCTCTTCGCGAATCATTAATTCGGTTATAATTTGTATATCATATGTATGTATATTTGCAGAAAGTAATCTTGATTTGATATTTTCTAGTCGTTTATCCAATAGATGTCCTGCAGTAGTGATTTAATTGTGTTTTTGCATCGTCAATTGTCTTTATATCTTCGATACTACTCATAAACATAATTATTGATTTGCCAATCTAACAGACAATCAGTTTATTAGCACCATGTTACACAATATGCCATCTCTAATTCTTTCTATTTGTTTGTTATATAACGTCATTGTACCCAAATTGATACCAATACACGTAGATTTCTCTTATATGACATTTGTTGCTTGGTGTGCTTCACTTTTTTCTGTTTTGTTTTCAAAAAGAGCATACAAACTTTATTTTGATGCTTTGTTTTTGTTATTACAGTGCTTATTTTTATTGTTAGAACGATTAATATCATGTCTCGAAATTTCTAGTTTTGTCACATGATGTGTACCCAAATTGATACCCAGCAAGAAAAAATGTATAAAATTAAGAAAAATCAATTTATATAGATTTTTGTGATTTTACTTTATAAATGGGACGTAGTTGCGTTTATTATAACGAGTCATACTGAATACAGTTATACATTTTACTGTAAAAATTGTACAAGTGTTTTCACAACAGTACCTGTGCTAATTTGGTACCCCGTAACACCACGTAATGACTTGTGTGATATTTCAATCATTTAAATTCAGTTTTCTGTGGCATTCACCTAAGCTTATATAGTTCCAATGTGGTGCATATGTCAAAAGACCACTATCAATTATTTTTAATGATTGTAAAAAAAATCAACAAAAATATTTTTGTAACAAAAAATACAAACATAATTATGAATCAATCAAGTTACAAAATACGTGAGTCTAGTCACAGTTTTAGTAAAAACAAAGATGGAGAAATAACGCTATAAAAAGAGCAATTTGCACGTGACTAAATAAAAAAAATAATGTGTGGGAAACATATTTTATCTATTTCTGTTAAGTGTTTATTTCTTAAATTTAATTATTTAAGAAAATTTCTTTGAGGAGGCCTTATGCTTTGAAAAAACACAATTATAGTACAAATAGTAATTGTCGCACGGCCACATTTCTAGGGATTAACATGATTCAGACAGAGTTATCAATTTCAAAGTTATCTTTCAGAGAAAAAAACAGAACTAGTTACATAAAAAGAAGTATAATTATCAATAAATGATGCATCTTTGGTATCACCAATGAGAAATGAGGTGAACTTTAACAACACAAATGTTAAGGTATTTTTTCAATTAAGGTATCAATTTGGGTACAATGACGTTATGTTTTATTTGTAAAGTATGATGTCACTATACATAAAGAATCATTTTTCCACTTATATCGCCGGCAGGTTATCTACCCTGATGACGTCACCACTCAAGATATGATTTGATGCCGATATCCCTGTTGCCATGGATAAGTACATATCCGTGTTTGTCGTTTTCACGTTCTGTACAATCATCATAGCTTTAATCAGTATGATTGCTATGAAACAGAACCAAGGCGTTACCGACATCTGTACCATGGACGACCATCTAAAGATAGTGACGTCATATATATCCCATAAAGGTGTCACCAAGTTAGAAGAGGAAATTTCAAAAAGGTGTTCAGACGATAAACCTAACTCAGAGGAAATGATGAAATTCCGACAATCTTTAACTAGTATTATTCAGACGTGTAGTAACATCAAAAGTGATATAAAAAAGACGATCCGTAAACCAATACTCACCCTATTTACATCAGTAGATCCTCACCCAAAACACAAGGAAGTGACTATACGTACACTACAAAACTGGGCAACGTTAATACCTTATTTAAACCTTGTTATGTTTACAAATGACAGTGAGATAGCAAAACAGTGCCGTGAGCACGGCTGGGCGGTATTGCCCGTGACACACGTTGGTGTTGACGGACTGCCAGTGTTAAAGACAATGTTCCAACAAGTGATGAACAACTTCAGCACTCCTTACTACGGGTTTGCTAATGGTGATATACTCTTCACGGATACATTACTAATGAGTCTGTCATCTTCTCTGAAGCATTTCAACCATGACGAAAACGTAATGCTGACTGGAAGAAGGATAAACGTTCCTCATCTGAGTACAAAAGAAATTGCATCTTATAAATACATGGAAAATGCTGCCAGAGAAAGGGGTAAACTATTTGTTATTTCATCTGAGGATTATTTCATCACAACTAAACATTTTGCATGGCACACCGTTCCAAATTTCGTTATAGGAAGACCAGCGTACGATAATTGGATTGTTGCACATGCGCGATGTAACCATTTAAAAGTTGTTGATACGACCAACACAATTCTAGCTATTCACCAAACTACTGACGAAGGAAATAAAAATGGGCATGCGCACAAATCGGCAAACTATAATGACGCGTTATTGATAAGTTTGCATGCTCCTCGTGACTACGTGAAGGGTTTTATCATATGTCTAGAATGGTACTCGTATGAAAACCTGTGCGGTGATATAGAAATTACGAGACGAGAAACGATTCCCCCGTCGTGTGCATGTTGAGATATAAGTTAAGCCATCGCAATGATGTAATAAAATTAAAACTAGGAGGGTGTTATGGCAGTCGGCAGCCAGTAACTCCAAGAGTTCTTAGGCAATGAAACAACTGTGTGTTATTTTAAAACGGTAATTTATTCACGTGATACATGGAATGGCTATTACATCTTACTATCTAAATAGTTGAATTGGACAATGAAATTATTATTGCTTTATACCTGTCGTTTTATTATTTCTGATTGATGTTTCCCACTGCCTTTGGTCAATATGGGGCCGCTGTGGTCAAGTGGTTATAAAAGGTGTCTCGACATCTTGCCACAAGCCTGACCGTTGGACGGTGGTTTTTCTCCGGATACTCAGGCTTTCCTCCACCAACAAACTTGACACGTACTTACTTGATCCTGACTGTTAATAGGACGTTACATTAACAAAACCCCAAATACTTTATAAATATAATATCCTTACCTTATATTACTTACGCAATATAACTTCAGGTGTTTTGCATTTAGTGTTACTGGCTGATTCACCATCAGTACCATGAATAGATTTTAAAAGAATCCCGTACATTTTACATGTCTTAGTTTGATACTTGTAAACATGGTTTGAGTTTTCATTTTGAAATTTTACGAGACTTTTTTTTTATTTTCAATTTTTGCTGTCATGCACATTCGTATGGCATACGCAATCATTTACATGCAAGATATTGTTATATAGACTATAATATATGCTACCTGCATTAGAGGGTGACAGCGCCTAGTGTCACCCCGAGGTTATCATTGTCACCCGAAGCGAAGCCGAGGGTGACACTGACATTCCGAGGGATGACACTAGGCACTGTCAGCCTCCAATGCAGATAGTATTCATTTCATTATACCAAAAGTCTAGAAACAAAGCTAGAACTACTTTTCAAGTATTTGCATTTGAAATATTTTACTTATTTTAGCTAAAGTAGAAAACTCACCGTCGACAGTAAAATATCTTATTATACCTCAAGTGAAAATCCTGCATTCTGATTGGTCGAGAAATATTCGGTATTTTACACTATCACACGGCAGGTAACATTAGAACAATAGGAAACAATAGACACGTTCGTAGCAACCCCCTAGCAACGGGTGATAGTGTGTTTTTGACAGTGCAAAATATTAACCGCCCGGAAAAAAATGCGCACTCGTTTCTTTTTTCGACGCCATCTTTGTTTTTTGAAGCGACGCTTCAAAATTTATCTGGAGCTATTTAGTAAAAGTATTGCCAAATTAGTCTGTTTATCAATAAAAATATCATATTAAGGACGGAGTCTTTTCGCTTACCGTCAAAGCGCTATATGTTGGTTTTATGAACCCGTTGGTGATTAGGTGAACGGAAGACATGCGATTTCAAGCGTCTTCATGACGTTGCTAATGTTGTAAACAGACGACGGGACGAAACCAAAATTCATTGAGATTTAAAAAAAAACGTCAAGATTTAAACAAACGCAGGAGACAAGACAACAAGAATTTTCACTAAATGCTTATTGTGAGTATTCTTTTTTATAATGCAGTGATAGCGCTACTGAGTAGAAGCTGATACATGTATGCTATTCTACTGCCGACGGTGACTGTTCGACTTTTGCTAAAATCAGTTAAAATATTTCAATATATTACAAATACTTGAAAACTAGTTTTCTTTCTAGACTTTTGGTATAATAAAATAAATACTACCTGCATTAGAGTGTGACAGTGCATATTATTATACCTCAAGTAAGAAACCTGCATTCTGATTGGTCGAGAGATATTTGGTATTTAACACTATCACACGGCACGTATAATTAGAACAAAAGGAAACAATAGACACGTTCGTAGCAACCCCCTAGCAACGGGTGAGTGTATTTTTGACTGCAAATAGTAACCGCCCGAAAAAGATGCGCACTCGTTTCTTATTTCGACGCATCTTTGTTTTTTGAAGCGACGCGTCAAAATTTATCTGGAGCTATTTAGTAATAGTTTTGCTAAATTAGTCTGTTTATCAATAAAAATATCACATTAAGGATGGAGCTTTCCGTTCACGTCTTTTCGCTTACCGTCAAAGTGCTATATGTTGGTTTTTATGAACCCGTCGGTGATTAGGTGAACGGAAGGCATGCGATTTCAAGCGTCCCGTGACGTTGCTAATGTTGTAAACAGACGACGGGACGAAATCAAAATTGAGATTTAAAAAACGTTAAGATTTAAACAAACGCAGGAGACAAGACAACAAGAATTTTCACTAAATGCTTATTGTGAGTATTCTTTTTTATAATGCAGTGATAGTTAGCGCTACTGAGTAGAAGCTGATATGTTATTCTACTGCCAACGGTGACTGTTCGACTTTTGCTAAAATCAGTTAAAATGTTTCAATATATTGCAAATACTTGAAAACTAGTTTTCTTTCTAGACTTTTGGTACAATAAAATAAATTCTACCTGCATTAGAGTGTGACAGTGCCTATAGTGTCACCCCTCGGAATATCACTGTCACCCTCGGCACACTAGGCACTGTCACCTTCTAATGCAGGAAGTATTTATATAATATTACCATTGTATTGTAAAAAAAGAATACTCACAATAATGGATTCAGTGAAATATTCTTTTTGTCTTGTCTCCTGCGTTTGTCAAAATTTTAACGTTTTTGTAAATTTCAATGAAGCAACGTCACGAAGACGCTTGTAATCGCCTGTCTTCCGTTCACCTAACCACCGACGGGATTAATAAAAAACCAACATACAGCGCTTGGGCGGTAAGCGAAAGGTGTAAACGGAAAGCTCCATACTTAATTTGAAAAAAAATGATTAACAGACTAATTTGGCAAATGTGTTACTTAAAAAGTCCAGATAAATTTTAAAGCGTCGCTTCAAAAAACAAAGATGGCGTCGAAAAAAGAAACGAGTGCACATGTTTTTCGAGCGGTTGATATTATGCACTGTCAAAAATACACTATGACCCGTTGCTAGGGGGTTATTACGAATGTGTCTACTGTCTCCAATTGTTATTATGCTAACTATCGTGTGAAATTGTAAAATACCAATTATCTATCGACAAATCAGAATGCAGGATTCTCACTTGAAGTATAATGAATAAAACAATTAACATTATTTATGAAAGGTTTTGCACAAAAAGCAAAATATATAAAGAAACATTATTGAAAGAACTTTAAGCAGGTAACAAAACAGAGGAGAAACGCTTTATTTAGTCCGAAAATTAGAGTTTAATTCCATCCATCGCATAATCAGCTATATTATACTGTATTATTCAAGTATAATAGAAAAAAAACTATGAATAACAACTAATGTACATGTATTTCAATTACCTTGCCTTATTCATTATGAAGTCAAAAACTAATACCAATTTCATTCCTTAAATAATTCTTCTAAAACTCCATCAATAAAGCTCCACTTTCGATGTTTAGCATTTTATTTCTTATTTGAAAAGGTATATAACCCATACATTTCTACATTTATATACATGTAAAGATAATATTTTTTTTAAATGTGTATTTTCCAATCACTGATTCTACGAAACACGTTTGAATAAGTATCTGATTCTTTCAATCGATTTATCATATAGATTCATCATATATAATCGGCATGTTCACAACACGTCATGTTTCACTGTGTATCAGAAGAAGCAACACTAGACATCCTTTGTAAATACAATGACGTTTAGTTAAACACTTCACATTAAATACTTACACAATCACGAATACAATATAAGAATGACGCTCAAGGGTGATTTTATTTTTTCTTGCCATTAAATTGACTAGAAACAACACATTAATTATAAAACTTAGTTTGAAATAAGACTTGTTTTGAATATTTCGTGTGGTGAACACTCTAATGTTGTCAATGAAATCTAAAATGCACCCAATGATAGAAACTGAATACTCCATTGTTAGGTAATACACGTGTTTTTAGTGCTTAATTTAAGCACGTGGATCATATTATTATGGCGCCTTCTCCATTTCCCGTTGACTTGTCCTACGTGTCCTACGAGAATGTCCCCGAACACAGACAAAGTGACGAACTGGTGATGTCGGTTAATTTCCACCACTCTACCTTCCGGATCACAATTAGGACCGTATCTTTGCACTCTGAACCTTGAGCGTTCCTCGACAGCGTAAAACTTATAACTAGCCCTCATAGCTCCTGTTATCGTCCAGGTGGCATTCTGAAGGGAACAGATAGGTACATGTGGTGATGAGGTATCGAAGACCGTGGGGCGATTGGTAAATAAGCTAGGAAAGGCTGGAACATCGACAAAAATTCGTTCGGAGCCTTATTCTGTGCGAAAAACAGATACATGTTGTTGATCTGATGCTGTAAAGTTCTGTAGTTGAGTCCCGTTTACATCATACATAAACAAATAAGGTGTACAACCAATGAATAGCACGTCATTGACGACAGAAAAGGGAATGCTGCATGCGAATTCCTACGGAAAGTTTTCGTAAAATACTATGACTGTTCCCATGGTCATTTTCCAAAGGCCTACTTCAGCTATGATGTAATTGCCGTTAAGGTTTTTCATACGTACAAACACTATGAATTCCTTCCAGTGTGCCAGGGAGTTTGGTTCCAGGGGTAAAACGTTGAATTTTTTTGGAATGCACCCCTCAAACTGTAAACTCGGATTTCGTAATTCTCGGCGTCAGCAACTGCGATAGAACTGTCGGGTAGAACAGCCATGTGAATGAGTGCACACTGGATGTGGTCGGGGCATGCGTTGAATTTACTGTATCTGTATACGCCCTCTGCCCAGGAATCTGCAATGAATACAACAACATTGAAACACTTTTGATAAACCTATGTACTGTATGTACATATTAATTAATGCACTGTTTTCTGTTTGTTAGAATGCGAAGATCATGACAAATCCAACAACTGGATGGATAATTCAAAGATATCAAAATGCAATATATACAATTGTAGAAACATTCAATACCAGATCCATTGTATAAATGTCCATCACGCCTGCAGTGACCAATCTGTTTTGATTTGTTGTTAACAAACTTTTTATGAAGGCAACTAATCTTACCAATTGGTCCTTCGAACATTTCCGTTGTGTCTTCGCTTCACAACGTTACATGTACCAACTAACTTGACTTTAATTTTTGTATGATTAATTTTTCTTGGGTTTCATACCAAATCTGGCTTTCTGATTGGCCAATACTTTTTTTGCATACATTTAAATCCGAGAATGGCGCGAAACCTCGACGTTATCGTGACGTCACAATAGAGACATTGACGTTGCGTATTGATTCGGAAAAATGCGTAGAAAAATCACTAGAACGGTACATTTAAACGCACTTTATTTTATCAAATAAAATATGAAATTAATTATAACTATTGGTGTCACTATTTAAAGTTATATTGCTGCTTATTTCACTGTAACGATATGTAAATTAAACATTTGATATTTAAACATTGACATGTAACTTGATGATTTAGCTCCCCAAAAGCATATGTCGGCCTATAAGAGAGCCGAAATCTAGGAATCATATATTTCTGGTTTTGAATAAAGCGCCTACAATCACCGCCATGTTCAGTGACTTCGGGTTTTGTCGGATTCCGAATCGTATCGCGTGGCTGACGTTCGACACGACCTGCACGTGGTGAGACAGGTAAATAGCGTAAGCGCACATATCTTTGTTTACGTTTTCCTTCTGGCTAATATGAGCAAATCATGCTGGTATATGTCCAAAGATTGAGTATTTGAAACATCCAATTTACACGTTGCCGTAAAATATTGTGTGTATCAAATATTGTAAAGTGCGAGCATTATTCTCTTTGTAGATAGAGTCTGCTGAGGTCGATCACATGTTTTGTTTATATGAAAAATTGTTGACATTTTCTCTTGGTTTCACAACTCTCGATTTACTTCGAGATTGTCGCGACGATGTTCGGAAGAGTTCGGAATGATTCGGCATCTTTCGAGCCTATTTTTCACGTGTACACGTTAAAAAGATTTTTTACTTTTATAATTAAATATACTTCCAGTGCTGCAACTTTATAAAAAGGTGGTAAAATTAGAAAGTTTGAAACTCAGACAGACGGAGAAAAATATGTATAACACTTAAACAGTTTTCAATATGACAAAAAGAGCGAAAGTTATAGACCATACAACTTTAAAAAAAATGGTTGCAAATTTTTCTGAGAATCCGCTAAGCGGATTCACACAGTTTGCAAACATCATATTTAATACCCCAATAAAATTAAAAAAAAAAAAAAGTGACATTAGAAGCCACACCAATTTGAAAAATAGTTCTTCGGAATTTTTGGGAAAAAAGGTGGGGCGAGAGGGTGTTTTGTTTTGTTTTTTTTTAATTTTCATTTTGGAAAATGGAGCGAAATGGAGCGAGCGGTATAAAAATGAGAATATGATGTATAAAAACATATGCACAAGGCCAAATCCATTATAGTTGTGTTTTATGTACATGCAGGTTGTAGCATTTTAGTTTTGAGAGTCAAATGAAAAGATATAAATAACATTTTTGGCCTCTGTGCTATTGAATTGTCTGAGAGACTAAGTTGTTGTCTGAAGAATGTTGTACAAGTTCATGTGCAAAGATCTAAAGATTTACAATATTGGGAACCTGTAAAATTTTACCACACCAAATAGAACAAAAGCTGTGCATTTGCGTACATGAAAATACTTTTTTTAAATGTAAGTTTAAAGTATACAAATGTGATAATTAGAATATTTAAGAGTCACACAAAATCAAATGTATATATATTAATATTAAAAGTGTAGATACAATCCTGGCTAGTTATTTGAGTATTGGCAGACTTCTCACAAAACTGTTCATAAGAGCAAAGCTCTTTCGATGCGCTTTGCGCGTCGAATATCGAAGCTCTGTTCCGGTAACATGTACGTAAGCAAAAGTAGTCTACATATTGAGATCAATGACCTGCATGCATGAATGACTAAAACTTTTTCGTACTTCCAGTTTAACCTGTTCCGGTTGTGCGTTGCTCCAGTACTGCCCTCCCCAGTAAATATATATCTAACTAATGCAAATGCATAACAGGAGTCATTAAAAAACTTTATTTTTTTAATTATTTTTCAAATAATAATAATAATAACACTTTGAAAATTAAAAGCTATGGAATGCAGTCAAAATATCTACCAAGCGAAGATGAGCACAAGGAATCATGATATCACATCACATCAACAAATGGCGCAAAATCATAGGATTTGCGTACGCGGCATTCCAGACCTTGCATGGACACAGAGAAATCCGAATCCTTAAGTTCATTTCTTTGAGTTTAGGCTAGACAATTATTTTATCATATACTGCTATAGTTTAAAGTACGTCCTTTTATTTCTAAATTATGTCTTCTAGCTACATGAAATAGAAACTAAAATAAACAAGCAGAGGTGATCGCTCTTCCCATGCCATGCATGATTCATATTATTATGCATCATATTAATTTAATTACATTAATTCTTGTTTTAGTTTCTGTGATCTTGCTTTCATCTTTGAAAATAAAACAATCAACACAAAAGCATTCTAAACTTGGAAGGAGATAAATTCTATGTATTGATGTTGTTGGCATGATATGAAGCCAAAGTAAAAAAAAAATAAATATTGAATGTGATGTCAATTATCAGAAAAGAATATAGGTTCGCGATTTTAAGTATTGGATTATCTATGACGCATGTAATTTTACGTCAACCACATCAATCATTTTCGTCATTTGCTTTTATAGAATCGAACAAGTCTTTAAACGTCCATTTACTCGGGCATTCTGTTACAGTACAGGGAATAACAACATCTCTGTCAAAAGTTCTCACAGTTGCAACGTAAACACCCGCCAAATTTTCATTCGTTTTTTCTTAATCTGGTTCCCTTTTGCGCTAATACTTTCGATTCAACCGGTTCAAGCGCTCAGGTGATTAGGATTTCGGCGTATCTAAAGAACAAACCAGAAACGGGAAGGGAAAAATGGACTTTCGTTCTTCGGATTTTCGGGCAGCTGAAATAGAGGCGGTACATTTTTTTCAATTTTTTTTCTAACTTTTCCATTGATTCATCAAATACACACCGTTTATGTCCTAATGTCAACTAATGAATATATAATTTGAAGATGTTAATGTTTGAAATATCTCATAGACATCAGGTAAAAAGACGATGTAATTGTAGAACTCTTCTTTTTTGAAATGTAAATATAATTGTTATTTTTTTGTTGTTCACTGGTGTATAAACGGCATTTTGTTACAGATATATTTCAACATGGCGCGCTGAAGAATAGTGTGTTCATTCGGAAAAGTGTTAAATAAGCGCTTCATTTTACCAAATCAAAACGATTACGTCACGTCTACTATAAGGCGGGTCAAATGGGATGTTGGTTGTGTTTCACAGACCTTTGCTATAGGGGATATTTGACCAGAAATAGAGGATATCTTTGAAGTAACAATTTTACCCAATTAACTATATCAACAAAGCAGCAATTGCACTATCGATGCGAGTTAAATGCTCAGTATAATCAATTAATGTGTCACAGTTTTTAGTGATAAAATAATAATGGGCTATACATATAAAAACAACGATCGGAAAAGAACATATAGAAGACATATATACCTTTTCTGTAACGTCTTCGTCTTCTGATATCTGGTTCCCTCTATCGTGTGTAATTAGTAACTTCATTGTCGTTAATTGTCCGATGAGGAGCACATGACGACATATCTCCTTGACCTTGAACGTTCTGTAGAGGGTCATTGTCTGTGTCGTTAATCTGTTGTAGCGTGGTGTGACGTAAGTGGAGATCACCTGAAGACCCCGGTAATACGATTAGTCATCTTCACCTAACATATCTAGGGTACTCAGTGTACCCAGTATTTCTTGAATGTTTATCCATTGAACTGGGACGTCATCTTGGTAGTTTACAAGATCAGTAAGCGCAGATGAACAGTATTAAAGCCTTTGTCTTTTTTATTCTGAATTTAACTGCGCGAGTATCTCCAGTGGCATAATACATATACATGTAACGATAAGAATGAGTATATAGTTTGAGACTGGAATCGTCGGTTATGCACGGCCTAGTTTTTTTATATAAAAGTGATATTCACAATTATGATGGCACACAAATGGTGAGGGTAAATGAAGGTTAAATTGATACAGCTGTTGAATAGACCAACAGTGTTTTAAGATAAGTCCTGTGGGAGATCACTTGTTGTTTTACTGTTATATACAAATACTAAGCATGCATGTAAACACAGCGGAAATCCGACACGTCCATTTTGGCATGAAAAGTCTTTTACGCAGCCTTGATTTCAGTCATGGTTATTTATAACGCTTTTACAACATACGCTTTTGATGAACGTAAAGGCAAATTAGACTTCTTTTACGTCCCTCTGTCTTGAATCGTAACCTCTATGAGGATCTTTTTGTATCATTAGATTTCAAATAAATACAATTTGTTATGTAAAACAATAAAGCAATTGGACCACATTGAATGGTAAAATAAACAGGCGCAACTTATCTATAGACAATGCACGAACATCAATAAGCTATTATCATAATGAATAATTAGAAAGGAATGTTGATATTGAATACCGAAAGATATAAATATCCTATTTAATCCATTTAAATGTCAATAAATCCAATATTTGTTATTACATTGTACATATATGTTGACAGGGATATTACTGTACGATGCAGTCGGATTGCACTGTAATGTAGGCAGCTTTATCAGCAGTTAGGTGGAGAAACTATAGGGCTCCCTAGGCACCGAAATGATTGACATAGATCTTTATTCTCACTACCGAGTCTCACAGAGGATCTGCTGACAACATTAAGGATCACTTTCAGGTGACATATCAACACTGACAACTTATACTACATCCACATCCAAACTTCTTTACCAAAAGATGAAATAGTTCGTAGAGCTGTCAGAATCATTTATGTATATAAAATAATTTCAGTTGGTGTACCTTAATTAAAAACATGTATATGAACTAGAGGAAGTATAAAGGTCATCAGAACGTGATATTGGAATAAGATATAAGGATCTGTATTTTGGTCATATTGTCAAAGCACACGTGTCATCACCTCACATATACACGACAGTACATTGGACACCTCCCTTAAATCATTCGCTGTCTATTCGATCTATAAAACACTCACCAAATAACAAACTAAGAAGTTATTTGAGATATCTGCAGTCGTCATGATTAATTCAGACTAGCTTAATACAGTGCATCGAGTTGAAATATCGCGGCATATACTCAACGTCTCTATTGCGAAAGTAAAGCATATTGAGATAATCTCTTATTCCGTATATCTAGTTCTATCATTAATGCCCAGAACAGAAAACACCACATGAAATTTTATGTACACTTGAACGCTAAAACGTTCAATGAAGAATGGTTGAAATTAATATTAGAGATCCTTCCTAAGAGATGTAAGGGATTTAAACTCAGTAAACGCCAAAATTGATCAAAAACATATATTTTTTATTAAACAAAACCAACGATCTGGTAATAAAACAGTTATATTGCATATTTTCAGCCTACCAGCTTACATATACACACTATTCATCCATTCCTTCCTACACTACAACATAAGGATTTCACCAACGTTTAACATTAAGGACAGTGCATACTTTCGTACAATTCATTTTACACAATGTAATGCGTTTTGTGATTAGGTGCAAATAACATTAAAATAGTTCAACAGTGTAACTTTATTCGCGTAAATGAAATATCGATGAAATAACTAAAGTCTTATTAGCTTGAATAGTTGTTTACTGGTGTATTCATACACTATGCAAACTTCAAATGAAAAAAAAGTATTGAGCACCAATGTATATGAATATGGACTGCAGTATATTGCATAATAATATAACATATTAATAATGCCATTCTAATTAATCTTAAATGGAAATCATACTTTTACTATTACTTTAAACATGAAACGTATACCAATAATACATCGTACGATTTATGCACAAACATAGTTCATGTAAAATGGTATATTTAATAGCATAATGGCAAGACCTTATTTAACATTGATGAACTTTATATGCATTGTGAAGTTGAGTATAACAAAGTGTTACATGATAAAACCATTGACAATACTCCATTCAAATCATTATCTATTCCGCAGATTGTTTTCCATGAACTAATTGGTAGAATTCTGAATGTGGGTTTTTGAGAAGATTGTCCGGAGAGTCCATTTCGGCCACTTGACCCTGGTCCATCACCAATACTCTGTTACTGTCCATTATGGTGTTGATACGGTGCGCAATGGTCAGTACCGTACTGTTGACGAACTCCTTACGGATCGTTTCTTGTATCAATTTGTCTGTCTCCAGATCTACACTGGCGGTAGCTTCATCAATACACAAAACCTTTGCCTTAGTGAGGAGTGCCCTAGCTAAGCACATGAGTTGTTTCTGACCTACAGAAAAATGACGCCCTTTCTCTCCCACTTCCCCCTCGAGTCCTCCCAACCTGTCGACAGGCACACGGAGATGACATCTGTCCAGAACAGCCCATAGTTCCTCGTCAGTATACGAGGAGGTGGGGTCAAGGTTCACTCTGACGGACCCGCTAAATAGGAATGGATCCTGAGGAATCACAGCCAGGTGGCGTCTGGAAAAATAAGTTTCAATATTTCATTCAATTGCAAAACAATGTTTATTTCTCACAAATATATAATTCATTAAAATGTATTATCCCGTTTTATATGCATTATATACGTTAATGCAACAAAGGTTAACCCTAAAGATGTTATGTTCTTAACAATATACATTCAAATGATGTGCCGTTAGTTGACAAATATATCAATAAAATAAACCCTTTTAAGGAGTGACAATTACCTGACATCCTTTAGATCCAGTTGTTGTATATCCACACCATCAATTGTGATATTTCCTGAGCTGATTTCTACTGTACGAAACAGTGTCTGGAAGAAGCTGGATTTCCCGGAGCCTGTCCGTCCCACAATTCCCACCTTTTCTGCCGGCCTTGTGCTGAACATGAGGCCTTTGAGGACGTTAGGTAATCCTTCGCGGTATTTCATGAAGACATTAGTATAGCTGATAACTCCCGCAGAAGGCCAAGCCGGGGACGACTGTAACATTAAACAAAAATATATTGAAATAAGATATTTCTGTTACTGAATTAACAAGATCTTTCATTTTGTAAGTCAACGTCCCTCTCAAACCTAATAATCTCACCAACATCATCATACTGATCTTTCTCTTCAATCCAACGAATCATATTACATATGTAAGGTTATTTCTCTCCGTATATCGTTATAATGACTCACCTCTGTTCCTTCCCATTGTTCGCTAGGCGTTTCCTCTATATACTGTTGGACTCTCTCTACACTGACCATTTGTTTCTCTGTTTCTGTGACACAGTTCACCATTCCGTTTAATAGTCCAGACAGAGAGAGGATATAGGATATGGCAAGTCCGACAACTCCTGAAATTAAAAATAATGTTTATAGATATAGAAATCGTTATTGTTTTCATTTCCATTTGTCTAACCAAGTATCTCTATCTGTATGTTACTTTGAATGTAATCTTTCCTATTTACAGAAAATATATGTTTATTTTACAACAAAGAACCACAGGGGAAAAATCAAATTTAATTTTAGATAATCATACCTGGATCGATGCCATACATATTGTGTTGAATTACAGCCAATGTAGCTATTCCAGTAACCATGACGATACCAAACATTTGAGTGCGGATCCAAAGCCACATTCCAAGATTATGGGATGTATAATGTGTCTTTAACCAGTTGCTCACGCGCATAATGTGCTGGTCTGTGAATCTGAAAAAATACAACAATGATATTAAAATAGTGATATATATTTAAGTATTCATTTTACAACATAGTAATTATATTACATTAAAATTAAGATAATTCAGTAGGTTTTTACAAAATAGTAATTATATAACATTAAAAGTAAAACTTTCGCTTGTTGTACATTATAGAAATTACATATCATTACTTTAGAAATTAATACAATCACTATTTGTAATCAATCAAAATCTGAACATTAGCACTTTAAACCAGTGGATACGTACCTCTCAGCTTCACGGAAAGCTCGAATAGTGACCAACCCAGACACTGTCTCCGAAAAGTGAGAGAAAATTGGTGAACGGTTAAGACTTGCAATTCGTCTGACTTCACGAGAGGTATGGCGATACTTTTCCTGAAAATGCATGAAGATACGTGATCAATACTGATCTTAAAATGGTTTAACATTTTAAAAATAAAAATTAAATTTGTCACTAACAAAGTCAAATTAACACGTGATATAACCATTGATGGTCAATTTCGTTTGTTTGAATGTTGAATTAAGAATTAACTGTATGACCAGATACTGATAATTGTGTCAAAGAGGTAATTTACCTGCAGCCGATGATAGATAGAGCCCATGGGTATGATGATAGCTATAAACCAAGGCATTCCGTAACAAACCATGGTTAGAGTACCAACAACGTCAGAAATCTGGCTCAGAACCACCATAACCATGTGACTGATCGAGTCGTCGATGGTTCCCATGTCTGATGAAAATCGGTTAAGTATCCGTCCAACAGGAGTGACGTCATAGAAGGACATTGGCGCCTAAAACAGAAGCGTGTTTATTAGAACCAAGATAAAAAGATGTCAAACTAAACTTGTTCGAGAATTAAAATATTGAAATATAAAATGGAACTCCAATAACAAAATAATTATCTTGTAGTTACAATTATATAATTGTATAGATAGTAACTTACTTTAAACATAGTGTTGAGTAGATTCCTATGCATTGTTCTAGCTATATTCATCCCACTGTAGGCAAACAGAATCTCCCTGGTAAGAGAGAAGAGGGAGTAGACAGCGGAGAGACACGCGTAGACCACCATGTAGTAGACAAGGCTTGTTTGTCTGACTGTATCAACCGGCATTGTGTCATAACGTTCGTGGAAACTGTAACAAAATTAATATGGTAATTTTTGAGGATGCATGAATATACTCTAGAGACATATTACAAATTAAAATATTTTATTTCAAATATAATTAATGTAAAATGGCAAAAGGCAATCTTTAAGTTTGTATAATTTCTTTTTAAAATCAGTACCTACCTGTTTGGTGTTGTCATGTTGTCATAGAAACATTGATATCCAGAGGAATTGACAACATCAGAGTTAGAGTTGGACACCCAGTGAGTCAGCCACCAGTCTTTCATAACCTCTGATACTGAAATAAATATCAAAGTCATCAATAAACAAAGTAATCATTAACCCCAATGTATCAATCCTATCATAAGATGCTCCAAATATTGAACATGGCGATATTGCAGAGGCTATTTTCATGTACTTCATTTTATGTTTTATTTCAACCGTGTCCAACTTACCTCGCATAAAGACGATGGACAGTATCATAGTCAGCGCAATCCATGTACTTATCGCTGCAAAGTAGGCTTTGTATACTCCGAACTTCACCTCTCCCGTTTCCTTGGTTTCATCTCCCAGTTTTCCGTCGTTTTCATTGTTGTCCTTTTGTTCTATATCCAGGCTTTCTTCTTTATCCGATGATTTACGCTCGGCAAATTTTACATCACTGAGTACCTCAGACGGGCGACCTAGTAAATGATATGGAAAATGGAATGTAAGAGATTTCATTTCACAAAAACATTGCAATCTTAACTCATATATCAGAAAGTAAATCGCAACAATTTTTTTTAATTTAAGACTCACCCATTTTGGATATTACTCCATCATCCATGACGATGACTAGATCGGCTTCTCCAAGGAAACTGGTGTGATGGGTACACAAAATTCTGGTTTTATTTTTCAATAATCCCATGATGCACTTGTCATACATATGTTGTGCCACGTGGGCGTCCACTGCTGCTAAGGGGTCGTCAAGGAGATACACATCCTTATCCTGGAAAGATAACATGAGGGTGTAAGAGGGGTAAGTAAGATATCTTGTGATAGAAAATTAAGCACTACAATTTACAAATTGTATTTTGTTCTGAAAATTAACCAATTACAATTTGAACATACCTGATATAGTGCCCTTGCTAACGCCAGCCTCGCCTTCTGACCTCCACTCAATGTAACACCGTTTTCACCAACTTCGGTTTTGTCGCCTGCCGGTAACATCTGCCAGTAAACGGGGAATAATTAAATCAAGTTTTATATCAACCTATTGTAATGCAATTATGTTAACATTATCACGACATAAACTGCGAAAAATACCAACAAAACAAACATAAGATACAAAAAATATGTATTAGAACCTCAATATCCTTCTTGAGAGAGGCAGCATCCAGAACAGCGGCGTATTTCTTTGCGTTGAAAGCACGACCAAATGTAACGTTATCTCTAACTGTGGCCTGTTGTATCCAGGGTTCCTGGTCCGTCAGAGCAAAGCCGTTTTGGAGGTTTGATACGGTGATGTTCCCTTCTTTTCTAGACATCTCTGCAAGAATGGCGTTCAGCAAGGAGCTTTTCCCTGAACCAACTTTGCCAATTACTCCTATGAACTGGCCCTGAAATGAAGCATACTTACGTTAATATATAGTATAAAGTATACCAAGAACACGTATTGTTTACGCGTTGGTATCATGGCTTTGCTTTAATCTTATCTCTCTATTCAGTCCCCTATAAAAAAACTCACCTGTTTTATATCCACAGAGATATCACGTAGACAAAGAGTTCCGGTTGTAGTGGTTGTCTCCCCTGAACTACTGGTAGACTCCTCTGTTGTTTCTGTTTTCTCGTTGCCGTCTTTCTTTTCACCTTCCCATGTAAACCTTCCTGTATTCACTGATATCACGTTTCCTGTTTCATCTGATTCTGTAACAAGTGATTTTAAATTAATGTTATAATTGTTTACTTAATCAGAAATCGGTCAGCGAAAATGCATTACAAATTTTCCTGATAACCTTATATAATGTTTTTCCCTTTGTTTGACGACACTTACCTTGCAATTTTGCGTAATAAGTTTTCAGGTCGATGTCCTTCAAGGCCACGAATTTCTCAATCCTTCCGAGGGAAATGACTGCTTCTGTTATGGCGTTGAAGACCCAAGGGAGATGGTTGAGTGAGCCTAAAAGTTTTAGGAACAGTGCCAGACTCGCAAACATTTTAGCGGCGGTCAGAGTATTGCCCATCATGGAATAAGCGCTGAATGTCAGGACAGTCATAAAGATAGGGGTCAAGGTCCACAAATATCCGGTGATAGCCCCAAGAATCTTTCTTTGCTTGATGATTTTTAACTCCGAGTCACGAAGCTTCTCAATCATCTTCTTGAAGTGGTCTTCCCACGTGTACAGCTTGATTATCTTTATTCCACCGAGCACCTCGTTCATCAACTGTAGGAGAAAATATTTTGAATCAAAGTAAAAGTAAATAAATTGAAATGCAAAAACATGCAAATAAATTTATAAAAAAGACGGAAATAATACAAATACATTTTTTATATCTTACCTTTGTTCTTTTGTCCTTTTCGTCCATCAACACCTTTCCGAGAGCTATCTGTTTCGTTGACATCATCTTGTTAATTGGGACGAGTACGAGAGCAACTACCAGTCCTCCCAGCATGGCGACCCCAACCAGTTGATACAGGATATACATACATATCATGGTCTCAAATGGCAGGCTCCAGAGAGCGTGAAAACAATGGCAGAAACCCATCATTCGGTCGGTATCAGTTCCAAGGAAATTCACAATCTCGCCAGTGCTGAATTTTGATAACGATACTGTGCTGATCTGTAAGGCTTTCTTATAAATGGATGTCATTATTGAAATTCTTACTCTGAAAAAGGTATGCATGCGAATGAAGTGGAATCTACTGTCTAGAAGAGCTTTTCCGAAGCCTGATAAAAACAATAAGAAGGCATAGCGATATCCGATGTGTGACGGTTCATCTCCATTTTCGAAAAATGATATCAATAAACCAAGAGATATTGGACCTGTTACATTAACAAATTCACCAATCAACTCTAGAATTCCACAATACACAAAGAATTCCATTGCATAAGCTTTGAATAACGCCTGAAGTAATGTGGTCTTTGTCTTCTTAGTTCTGAGATCATCGTCTGGTTGGAACCGTTTTGAGAACGCCTCCTGTACTTTCTTCACGTCCAGACTTTTCGGTAAGTGAAACATGTCCTCAGATGACAGACTGGCCGCTTTATGTCCTTTGTTCAGTATAGGATGTACCCAGTGATATGTCACCCTGGACAACAGGGACACTTCGTCCTCATTTACCGGGTAAGTAGCAAGGTCCGGCTTTTGTTTCTGTGATTCTTTTGGATCCTCGTCTTGATTTTCAGTTGACCACCTTTTTGAAAATCTATAGATGATGAACAGACTGATAAGAGCCAACAAGATATTGACTATGGTAGATGTTTCAAAGTGAAATGGATCTTGTGTATCGATCATCTCCGGATCTACGGGATTGTAACTGTGTAACTCTGTAATGGGTCCATTGATGTCCTTGTGGAATGTGAAGTTATCACCCATCTCAATATTTTCCTTGATACTCAAAGTGCTCCAAAACGAATATTCCATAGTCGTTACCTGGAAATATATTTCATCGTTATAATGCAAATGCCTCAAATAATGATATTTAAGGAAAAAGCTAAAAATTAGTTATTAATGAATGAAATTGATAAAATACTAATGATAACTTTATTACATACTTTTAGTGTAAAGTCCCAATGTTAATATTGGCTGGCTTTTTAATATCAATATATGTACATGTATATTATTATTATATATGTACTTACGTAGGTATTTCGTGCTGCTAATTCTTGTTTCTTTCTCGTGTTGAAGGCTAATAGATGTTTCTTGGTCTACACCAGCCAAGCTGAATGACCCAACTTCTGTAATTGTCCATTTTATATACCATTTTCTGGCAGAAATTCCGGATTTCAACACGCGGTTTGATTTACCTGGGTATGGAATAAGGGGAATTTATTTCCTCTATAAATAGATACTGTACTACTCTAGCTCGTACGTAGTGTCTGTGTGACGTAGTTACTGTACCTTTAAATAGATTGTCCACCAGATCGACCTATAGGTATATCAATGGAGATTTAAAACCGCGTGGACTGGGGACATGGTTACTGTTTACATGTGTTATTAGAAACTGCTGCTCCCGATACACATTACAAACGAAGCTTTCCTCGGTATTTCCCAGGGAAAGGTTAATGAAATGAAATTGTGAATAATCTTATGTAAAAAGCTGAGTGTAATATTTGATTTGATATGAGATTTCGAAGGTGTGATTCCTAACCCTAAGCTATTGTACATATTTCAAAAGCTCATTCATCCGTATGGCAACCTTATAAAAGCACTTATATTAGTTATAATAATAATTTACAAGGTAAACTGTTACGGCAAATGCTACGACATTTTCACCAATGGGTTCCTGCATATTTACTGGACGTATAAATATACTTATTTTTGTGTGTTTGTTTGTTGGTTTTGTAAATCTGGACAGTTACTTGCTGTTCAAGTGTTTATTCATTTAACTTGAATGAATTAGATATATTTATCAGGAATATAGTTTTATTCAACCACGGACCTATTAAATGATATACTGATATTTGTTTAACCGGGCGAAAAACGAGTGTAACATTTTGTTCAAACCACGTTCTGGAGGATATCTGACGTTTTTCAGCTGTGCATACTACATTGATCAACTGTATGATTATTATCATAATTAAATGCAATCCAACCTATCGTACGTTGTACACCTATATAGATCTGATGAGGTGTGTATAGCTTGTTGTTGTTACCCATATCGGTCATCGGGAATCACATGGAAAACCCGGGGAAAGTAATCTATTATATCCCAACGTCATTAACGGGGCCAAGTGGAGCTTCATTATATACCTGCTTAAAGTGGCATTAAACTACAATAGACGTGGGTAGAACGGTCGGCTATCGCGTCATCCTGGTATTAATTTGGTTTAGGATTTAAACGGATTAAAAATCTGAATGAATATCATTGCTTTATCTAATGCTAAATTTGTTGCGTTTGTCCAAACAAACAAGAAATTATAGAAAGTGTTTTGCAAAGTTTTATATAACAACTGCATATTATTAAGATTTACGTTAGAGTGAATTGGTAAACCTTTTGTATCGTGTACGTGAGTACTTAATGCATGTATATATGGAGTATACTTAAATCTTAAATCTGTGATATCTGTTCAATAGACATTTCCCTGCGAAGTTGAATGTACATGTATTCCGTGTACAGATACAAAATAAACAAACTTAATTTTCGCATAGATAACAATATACTGAATTTCCTAACCGACAAGCAGTCAGCATAAGAATCATACTAGCCTTAACATAGCCAGCGGTAGCATTATACTAGCCTTAACATAGCCAGCGGTAGCGTCATACTAGCCTTAACATAGCCAGCGGTAGCATCATACTAGCCTTAACATAGCCAGCGGTAGCATCATACTAGCCTTAACATAGCCAGCGGTAGCGTCATACTAGCCTTAACATAGCCAGCGGTAGCGTCATACTAGCCTTAACATAGCCAGCGGTAGCGTCATACTAGCCTTAACATAGCCAGCGGTAGCATCATACTAGCCTTAACATAGCCAGCGGTACGTCCTTAACAGCCAGGGTCATATAGCCTTAACATAGCCAGCGTAGCCATACTAGCCTTAACATAGCCAGCGGTAGCTCATACTAGCCTTAACATAGCCAGCGGTAGCTCAACTAGCCTTAACATAGCCAGCGGTAGCTCATACTGGCCTTAACATAGCCAGCGGTAGCACATACTAGCCTTAACATAGCCGCGGTAGCCCAGCCTTAACATAGCAGCGGTAGCTTGTGTAATATGTCGACATAACATAGCCAGCGGTAGCGTCATACTAGCCTTACATAGCCAGCGGTAGCGTCATACTAGCCTTAACATAGCCAGCGGTAGCGTCATACTAGCCTTAACATAGCCAGCGGTAGCGTCATACTAGCCTTAACATAGCCAGCGGTAGCATCATACTAGCCTTAACATAGCCAGCGGTAGCATCATACTAGCCTTAACATAGCCAGCGGTAGCATCATACTAGCCTTAACATAGCCAGCGGTAGCATCTTACTAGCCTTAACATAGCCAGCGGTAGCATCATACTAGCCTTAACATAGCCAGCGGTAGCATCATACTAGCCTTCAATGAAAACGGTATTAAACTATAGTATATCAGCTTTCATAGTTATGTATGTAGTTTGAAACTAGTTTTTTTACTAGGCAAATTATGAATTATTGAGAGAGTCTAAATCGCTTATATTTAGTGATATTAATTTAAGTATACAGTACTGTACTTCCACTGGCAATAAGAATCAATTCAGATTGAAAATTGTGTCAATCTGATATTTTATCATATCCGGCCATATCTTAACCGTCGACACTTACAAGCCTCTTTTGTATTGTCCTTGCATATTTGGATCATACTTAATTTATGTAATGGATCATTGATATCCTTACACTTTCAATTTGATTCAATTTAATTTAATTTAACTTAAGGGGTATTTAGACATCGTCGATGTAATTTAGAACAAACTAGCCCACCAGGTAACTGTCAATGAATGGGTGGTATTAGCGTGACTCATCAATGATCAGTGCCATGGACTTTGAAGGGGTTTACCTGGAGAAACCAGAGGAATTATCACTATCAAGGACATGTCATTCAGTAAAGTATTAACACTAGACCAGTGGAGAGTAAACATTCGTGGGGGTTTAAAATATGTAGACTGGTCAATATCGCCTTTTCATATCAAAACGATCTCCTACTGTCCATGTTCAATCACAGGTAACTTGATTTGATCTGTATTACGATGAACAATATACTTTTAAAGTGAATAGTCGGGCAAAGAAATCCAGTCTAAATGCGTTCATTGGCCTTCCAAAAGTTCTCACATATTAATACGACGGCCAAGTTCTGCTTAGTTTCGCAGTTCTGACCATTAAAGTAAAGAAAAGTTGAAAGCATTGAAAGCGAGGCTCCGTGGAAATGTAACCACGGACATAGTGAGCCGGGAGGACGTTTTAGAATTTCCATACTTTAAATTAATTTCTTCGTACGCAGACAGATTTTGACGAGATATTTTATTTTTCCATTTCATAAGAAATTATACTGGATACATTCACACCATTTTTACCGGCTTTCGCCATCCTTGCCCGACTGTTCACTTTAATAATGCATAACTGTAAGTCTTTTATTCAAACACATCAGCGTATTCTATACTTTTTTTCTAAAATAAATTGCATCCTCTACTGTATTGGTAAGACAATGGAAGAGATTAAGGAAATCTTTCACACTTTTGGGGAGAGACAGGAGAATCCCATCCCTTATGTTGTTAAACACTCGACTTTTTTGTTGACAAGTCTGACAACTTTAGAATCTTATGCCGACGGTTGAGATCTGGTGAATCGGGTGAAATTCCTTATTTCTTACTTGGTTTCCTACACGAATTGTCATCGTCATTGCATTCGTGATGTCATGCTACTTTTTACCGTGACATCATACATTTGTTGAGAAAGTGCCAGGATTTCATGTAACTATTCTTTACCCTAGAGTGCGTTAGAAACATCTCACAATGCAGATATCCCTGTCTGGAGTTTGAGGTAATTACCCTGTAAACAAAATGTCCACATCTATTTTAATGCTGACCCTGGTACTTGTTATTTGACTAAAGTGGCTTTCGGCTATGTTTTGTATGATAAAAGGTAATTTTTAAGTATGACAGAAATTAATTATGTACAGAAAATTCTTATCTGATCATTTAATTGTTACTACTCACAGTAGTAATGGGCAAAATGACAGGCGTAAGGAAAACCGCCTTAGTAAACATCCTCGCGACAATGAAGCTGGTCAGAATTCTTAAACAATACGATATTGGGCGCTTATTTTATTTTAGCGCCTTTCATGCAAGTAGAGAATATGATAGCGTTAATTGCTTTAAATTTGTGAAAACGTATTCAAAATAAGTAAATAACAGTATAGTTCATCATTCACAGGAAAGCGAAATAATGACATTACTGAATACAATAGTAAGTAATATTATGATATAAACATATGGGTGTCCAGCCATTAATTTCAAATATGAAAGCAAATACTGATTTCTTTCGCTTCAGTAGCAAATACTCATTTTCATGTGATAAGTTATCGAACCGAATTGCAGAAAAATAGTGTGTGTTAAATACCGTTTTACAGAAAATATAACAACAAGTAATCGTAACCTTTTTGTGATATTTGAAAAAAAAATATAATATAGAGCACGACTGAATTGATTCCTTGACAAATCTATGCTATTTTACAGAGTGTTATATCATGACAGACGTTTTCGAACTGTCATTTAAAAACGTGTGTTTTACCCGCGTTTGTTGTTTGTGCGATTATCTAGCAACGACTTATCGATTCCTTCGTTAATCGAAATCGATTGTCATTATAAACAATTTCTATTTTAGATGAATCTCATAAGGAAGTATTATTCAAGACGCACTACACAAGTTACAACATAATACAGGTTATCAGGTTGATAACAAAACGACCTTTTAATAATTAACATATATCTATCGACTACTATTCAGTGGATTTACCTATTAATTCCAGATACACATATATTTTATCTACCTAAAATATGTAATTGTTATCACGTGTAAAAAGTGCGATGACATTTTTTATCATGTCTTAATTCCAAATATCCATCAGTGAAGAAATGTTCTTTGTAATAACGTCATTTTCCTGGTTCTTGAATATAAAGTGTGTCACCCAACACATGTATTTTCTTACCTGTACACATAGCTACCCTCCTAATGTGAACACATATATCATGACGTCACTGTTGTGAAATGGTGACCTGTATTTTCTAACTTGTGCTACAAGTACGTCCCCATATATTGCTAACGAAAGAATCCGATGTTTCCTCTTGACCTCTATGACGGTACCCAGTGCTTCACAATTAGGTCCATACTTCTTTACTCGGAACTTCTCAGATTCATCAACGATGTAAAGAATGCCGTCAACACTGACTGATCCTGCCGCTGCTTTTGTGACGTTCGGTGGTGAACACAGGGGCCCATTCCAAAAGTCGATCACCATGGTCCCATTCAAACCCATATCATTCATGGGTGGGGTATCCAGTAAAATATGATCTGCTCCTGCTTCGGAGTGAAATATGGAAATCTTTCCTTGGTGGAACGTGGAGAAATTACTGAGCCGTGTGCCGTTAACGTCGTACATGAACAAATACGGGCTACACCCGACGAATATCACATCATTCACGACCACCATAGGACTGCAACAGGGAAGGGTCCAATAATAAAACTCATCGAAAAACTCAACCAACGTCTTTACCATCATTCTCCGCAAGTCCACCTCAGCAATCATATAATTCCCGTCAAGATTATTCATACGTACAAATACTATGAATCCCCGGGAGTGTGTTATATGTCTTGGTTTTAGTGGTAAGACACTCAGTTTTCTCAGTAAGACACCCTGCATGCTGAAAAGTCGTATTTCATAATTGTCTGCGTCAGAGACTGCGATAGAACCATCTGGGAGAACTGCCATGTAAGTGAACAAGCACCGGAAGTGGTTTTGGCATAAGTTAAATTGACTTGTCCTGTACACACCCTGTTCCCAAGAATCTGAAATTAATATTACAGCATTATCTTTTAAAAAGGTATTCTATGGCCAAATACTTACATGCCATACACATAATTATCTCCTTACAGATTTTAGAGCAGTTTGATAGAATATGTACACTTCCCACTTTCTAACAAATGTGGGATACAAAAATACACTTCCATACGAGTAGCATTTCGAGTTCACTAGACATTGCTTGGAATGGCATGCCATCTTTGGAGAAGAATAAGAATGGTTCGACTTGTAATTGATTATAATTATTCTGCCTTATGATATATGTTGTAAATATGCTCCAAACTATACATCTTTACTACTCTCTTAGAATCGTTCAAGATCACTTTAAATGAGGAATGTTTGGAATATTCATATATAAGCTTTAATTATGAAGCATTTTGATTGAAAGTTATTTGTATATTTTTTCAAGCAAATGCTCTTACCTCGCCTGTATCCTCTTATGGGACCTCTTGGTTCCCGCCATTGTTCAGGGTTTTCATATTCATTTCTTAATGACTGCCGGAAAACACATGGTGCTATAACATGAACGTGTTGACCTTCCTGTGGAGTGTCATCTGCAATGTCATCAATATGTCGTAACGTTATCTGACGGAGATTCACATCAACAATCGATGTGTTGTTCAACCCGTCTAGAAGGTTTCGGTATTGTGAGAGTTCATCTTCGACCAACGTGCCCAGGCTATCCAGAGTATGTAAGATATTCTGTACTCCAATCTCGTGGCCAGAAGCTTCGGGATGACCATCAATCAGGTCAGAAATCGCCGTTAAGCAATCTGCAAGTTCATCCAACTTCTGATTCTTTGCTAGAACAAATTCGGAATTTTCTTCTCCACTTACTGTTGTTAGCATGACGGAATCGAGGAAAAGGATAATAATAGCTAAAACTTGCATGATGTACATCCCATTCGCCCTGACTGCCGTTGTTATGTAATCTGTGATATTGTGTGGACCTATTGGTATACGAAATTATAATTAGGAGGTTGGTGTGTGTATAATGTATATAAACAAAATTATACAGACAGACATTTGTTTATTGTCTGTTGTCAACACAGGCAAGACATTTGTAACACAGCTGGCAACTTAGGTCTACATGATTTCTGCTTATGTCTATACTAATTCGGTTATTGAGCAGGTGATGTTTAGAAATATCACGTTCATTTGATGATCCGCCACCAGACCTGGGACAAATCAGCATGCCTGGCAAGTAGTTAAAATACTGGCACCTAGGGTTGGAAAGACCTTTTTAGAAGTATCATTATTTGATCTGTAGCAAGAAGTTGTCACTGTATAGTTTGTTAGTAAATATCATAAGAATCTCATTTATTTGGATATGAAGGTCCGATATTCTATCCGAGGGTCACAAAATGTAGTAAAACCCGAAGCTTGACAAGGGTTTTATTTTTTTGTGTGTTTCCGAGGGATTATGCATGGGATAAATCAATATCACGCCCGTAGGTATGAGAGAATAGTGATGTTAACTATATATTTAAAATAAAATATTGATTGATTGACTATATAATTAAGGATAAAATTAATTACATTTTCTATGTTAAGTTTGGAATCCAATGAAAATGCTTGTAACAAGCCGGTTTGAATTACAATGTTGCATAACGTCTCAATATTGCACATGAACCTATTTTCTTTGATTATTTAAGCATTGATGTCACTATTTTTTAATTTTATCGGGGTATGAAAAAAAAATTGTTTGCAAACTGTGTGAATCCGTGTAGCGGATTCTCACAAAAGTTTGCAAACAATTTTTTTTTCATACCCCGATAAAATTAAAAAATAGTGACATCAATACTTATAATTAATTTTATACTGTATTTGATAAAATGAAGTATGTTTAAATGTAACATTATAGTGGTTTTTCAAGGGATTATTTTTTTTCCGAATCAATACGCAACGTCAATGTCTCTATTGTGACGTCACGATAACGTCGGGGTTTTGCGCCATTCTCGGATTTTTTTTTCATAGTGGTATGCAAAAAAAAAATATTGGCCAATCAGAAAGCCAGATTTTGTATAAAAAACAAAGAAAAATTAATTATATCATAGTGAGAAATTTTGTTTGCAAACTGTGTGAATCCGTGTAACGGATTCTCACAAAAGTTTGCAAACAAAGTTTATTTCATACCCGTATGAAGTTATAAAATAGTAACATCAATGCTTATAATTATTTTTTTTTCAGACTACTTGATAACATAGAATACGTTTAAACGTACGATTCTATTGGTTTTCCAATGGATTATGTTTTCTAAATCAATACGCAATGTCGACGTCTATATTGTGACGTCATGATTACGTCGGATTTTCGCGCCATTCTCGGATTTTTTCTTCATAGTATATGAAGAAGAAGAATCTGCCAATCAGAGAGTTGGATTTAGCAGGAAAACAAATTAAAGTTAATACTTAATTAGTTCCCCTCATATAGACGGCAATTATTATTATCCAGCTATTATGTGAAGGCTTAAAGACCTACGTCGCCGACGAATGGTATTTTTTATCTATTGCAAATAGGAGTAGATTAATCAGTATTTTTCCACTGTACCAAAATTCACTTACTTTACACAATTACCACCATTGAAAAGTTTGAGTTTCTTGTTTCACAAATAATTACATACGAACCGAAAAAATTTCATGACACTATATGCCCGATATGGAAAAAGGTACTGATTGCACAGGCAACAAAAGCAAAAACAAATTATTTTATATGTTGTTGTTTTCTTTCGTGTTAATATATAGAGATTGAACAGTGTTTTGATTGCGTTAAAGGTGGTATGAACGCAATGGGATACAGACATATTCAATGTAGCGCGTTAGCGCTACATGTAGAATATGTCTGTATCCCATTGCGTTCATACCACCTTTAACGCAATCAAAACACTGTTCAATCTATATATTTACATAAATAAATTTACTTTTACGTAAAATTTAAAACGGTGATGGTTGCTAAGTTGGGTAACTACGGTAGTCAGGATGACCGAAGATATAGTTCCGACTGTTGAATGTTATAGCTGCAGTTTGGTTTGAAATACAACAATGACACTTTTCAATTATTTTCAACATATATTTTTTTTCAATTTGATACTATATCAATAATGTCCATTTCGAATAAAAATTAAGATAACCAAGGCGGAACGACTACCGGTATGTATCGTTGTCAGGGTAGGGATGCGGTCCGAAGTGGAGCGAGCCGCCATATTTGATTTTCAACCGAAGAAAGTGACTGTGATTTAGCCTTTTGATGGTATGACCGTTGAGCTGCTGAATGTTTGTCATGTATGTATCGGTCTAAGAACGCGATTTAGACTAAATTTTTCATAGTCATGACTTTTATTTTATTGTACGGAGGATAGACAAGTGTTTGCGTGTGTGTAGGCCTATTTTGAATGCCAAGACGCCCCCATTAAAGCTGATGATACTGTTTCGGATAGGCTACCTGTAATGTTTTTTTTTTCTGGAAACCTGTATATGATCTGTTAACCTATTGTTCGCTTAGACGCTCCCAGAATTGTTCACCGACAATAAGATGTTCTGTATACACATGTACAACTGACGTAACTATGGGATTCCCCGAACATTCCTTAGGAAAGTCCCCGGTTGTAGCCCTGACCAGCGATTCATTTTGTAGTTTATTACCGTTACAATGCTTGAACACATATTTTGTTTTGATGTCAAATACATATCTAATTGGATGTAATAAAAACTCTTTATTGTTATTTTAAAATCCGTCAACTTATGACGCAAAATCTTATCGAAGCGTGAACTAGAAGTAGTCCGAACCTGCACTGCTTTTTTATTCATACGTCATTGCGTTTACGCTAATTTGAACGCAACTCCCCTCCCGTTGACTATATAGGGACATATGTAAATATATATATTTATTACATAATTTGTTTACACCAATCTATATATGAGGAAATATAATATTTTCAACTATCATCCCGACCGTTCAATAAAACCTTGTTATATTGCACAGTTCGAAGTTATATTGCACGCTCCCATGGAAACGTTATATTGCACGGTTCGAGATGTTATATTGCACGGCTTTAGGAACACCTCGCTGTTGTTGTCTAGTTTTGTAGAAAACTTCCGAGGAATCGCGCGTAACAGTGAGTTACGTTATTATGACGTCACAAAGGTTCACGCTCAATTTCGCGCTAACTTAATGGATCTTGAATCAAGCACGTCATGTAGACGTTTATCGAGTAGAGGACTGATACGATGAATGAGTTAAATTAAAAGGCTGCATGCAGGTCTAATAATGTTAAAGAAGACAATAAGACATCCAAACCGGAGTTACAACCTGACGTTCGTGTGCTATACGTCAAACTTCAATAGGATTTGAAGTTTTTCTGTACAGTGCGGCGTTGATGATTTTGTTAAGTGATTGTCATATTCGTTTTATAACAATATTCAACTAAAAACTGGTGATTATGTAATAAAACAAATATTCCATGGGTTACTGTGCTCTAGTTCATAATATTTACCCCTCGGTGGTGGTAATCAACAAATATTATATTGCACTCGGCCTTCGGCCTTGTGCAATATAACATTTGTTGATTACCACCACATCGGGTTAAATATTATGAACTAGAGCACAGTAACCCATGAAATATTTGTATAATATACACGATTAAACATCAACTATAGTCCAAATGATAAATATCATTTATGCTCTGTCGGCGGTGGAGGATCTTTAATGTGCGGTAAATTGGTACATAATTTTTTTTATTCCTATATTGATTAAACTGTAGGTCAAGATTAACGATACCTCTTTGTGTTTTTTTCTCCTAATTTATCGGAATATCTAAGCAGGGCGAGGTGGGCGTCTCGTTAGAACACATTTTCACATGATGTTGTCGGAGTTATCTTTCTTGAATTAGAATTTTACAAAATGAAAGAAAACAAAATTGAGTGCGAGAAGGAATACAAAACGTTTTATTATGATACTTGTGACATTCATGTTGAATTAATTGACTCCAAGATGTGAAACTATCATATCGAGCTAAAGCAAACATAATAACAAAACATCTGAAATAGATATCAGAATATTAGAATGTGTTCACCTATCCAGGTAAGCATTGCTATTCCTCTCATACCTACACGTGTAATACTGGCTACGCCACAGCGTCAATAAAATTACTATTTTCTAGGTGCCATTTTAAACATATTTTTCAGAAACAAGGGTGGGTTAACTTTAAAAGATACAAACAACGGAATTTTCGTTGAAAATATCATGTAAATTTCATGTATGGAGAACCGAATTGCAGTTGCGGTTTTTTTCGAGTTCATTTTAAAATGGCGGAGAAAAATAGTAGTAAAATTGCAATAAAATGTCGAGGTATGAGAGAAAAATACTCTTCCATACGTGGATATGAATGATAAGGATATTCTTTCCGAGGGTCACAAAATGTTGTAAAGCCCTCGGCAAGCCTCGGATTTTACAACATTTTGTTACCCTCTGGTAGAATATCCCTTTCCTTTATATCCACATATGAAAGAGTCTTATAATCTGTCATGATATGGGCACTACGATTAATTGCTATATTGAGTCTAAACAATATTTTCAGTACATGACTGCAATTTACATGTATAAGAGTATATTATGTTAGGTCAGCTTGTATTACCTCTTCCCATACTTTGGTATCCCTCAATATCTCTGTTACTATTCTTGACATACATTTACATTTGTATGTAGAAAAATACTATCGAAGGATAATGAATTGACCATTATTGATAATGTTCTTATATCATATTGTAGCATACTCTAAACCTCATATTTTGAGGCATTTTAGTCCAACGTTTTAAAGCCTAACAATTTTTTGTGGATATGTGATTTTCCCCCAGTAAATCATCACTGAATGTTTTTAGGTATAGAATATAAGTACTTGGAATTTATACAAATACATACATTTAGGAAACTCAACAACCAGCGAAATAAACAAAGATACGTCATACGGACACACACGTTGGTTTACATTATTATGTCACCATGTCAATGTACACTCAAAACTATTTACTAGTATAGACAACATGACATGAGTATTGCAAGGTGAATATGCATGTATTTTCTGAAGTAAAGGAAACCCCAGTACAGCACGTTTATATCGAACACGCTTATAACGAACACACTTATAACGAACACGCTTATTACGAAGTTATTTCATTGGTTCCAGGGGTTCCTAATAATCGTGTTTTACTGTAATTTATTACATAACATTCTATTTACAATTAATTCAATATACGAACAATGTACAAGGTGTAATAACCGATTTAATTAAGAATCAATGTTTATCTAAGTAAAACAGATACTTTAATTTGAGTTAAATAATGGTACTATTACGTATACTTACAAGTATTCAACATCACACAAGCTATATCATAGTGCACAAGGAATTGCTTTTATTAGAAGAGTAAGTCGACTGTGCTTCAAAAATTACCAAATGAACCTAAAGTAACAACAGTTCCAAATCATTGAATGGTAAAAACTGATTAAAAGAGCGCACCTTATTGTTAATTAATCGTTGGATTGCAAATTATATTCTTTATAGATATCATAATGATATTTTCATTATGTAATTTGCATCCACCAATTGCCATGACTTATTAAAATGTTGTATTAATTAATAGGTATTGTTATATGCTAAAAATGGGAAAAATAATAATAATAGATAATTTAAAAGAACTATACGATTGATATAATACTACTGTAAAACTATGTAATCAGTCTGTTGTTGATTTATGACATACAGGTAAATAGAATAATAGCTAACATCTTTTTTCCATTTAAAAAAAAAATATCAAGCCAGATGATTGCCTATTCTGGCCTTCCATGTACTGATACCAAAACGCTGGTTGTTTTTGTAAATAACGTGTACTATAATATGTGAATTTCCACGAAGACATACCCTTGACATACTGCAATAGGAAATTACTGTATGTTGGCCAACTATTTGTGCGATGATGCCCGCTTTTGAAGATACTTTATAAAATAGCACAGAATGAAGAACAGATGTATTAAGTTTCAAAATATAACAGTTTCTTCGGGGATTTACTGAAACGATATTATATCACAATTTCACTAGACATTTTGGTATGCAACACGAATGGTTTGTACAATATATACATGTTTTAACATTGTGATATAACCACTTTATTCATATTTGATTTGTTAGGGAACCCAATTTAATCATACAATCAGTAACATTGTTTTCCTTTCCTGTGTGTCTCCAGAAAGGAATATTTGATATTGAAGCAGAAGAAGTCACGCGATCATGTCCAGCTGTAGGCCATATTACAGTGTCAGAATTCATCGTCTGAGGAATTCGTGAGTAGTATAACTTGATCATTCTGGTTAGAGTACCTCTGGAAAAGAGAAAATGATGCATAAAATAAACGAAACACGAACATAAAATTATATAGATATAAATTTCGATTTATCTTTCATTTCGGTCATATATACACTTAAATAAGACTGGGACCCCTATCTCTGAATTACGTGCTGGATTCCATAACTAGCTTGTGCGTGAGGAAAAGTTGACTGAAACCATAACTAACAAGGCTTTAAAAGCGTACTGTTAACAGCAATAAAACAACTCTCCCGATATCGGCGTTTTTGTTCTAATCTATTGTAAATAACAATCAAGATCTGGTGTGTCAGGGAGGAACGAAGTTTATTTGAGGTGTGTTCCGCACCTTCACAGTTAAACTGATTTGCAGTTACTTTTGACATTGTTTGTAAAACGACATTAAACATCATGGCCCAGGTCGTCTAACTCTACATTTAATCCCGATTTGTTACTAAAGAGAGGAAACAATCAATTGGTGATATAGGAGAGCTAGGGGAATATTACATCTGGATGAGTGTCACCAGTAACGCTGTAACACACACTACTCACGGGGTATTCGATAACCTTATCCCAGGCTGCATTGAAGGAGAATATCTTATTAGGAACCTATTGGGCTTCTACCGCCCTACCGCCTGTTTTAATTTTAATGTTTTCATTCGCATAAAAGAGTATTATTTCCAAGCAAACCGTTAATGATACGTTTATACAACCTTCTGTTTTGTGTATCGGACTTGTTAAAATCAGAAGATTTCCTTTTTTCAATTTATGAAAAATATTAGTCAACATGCAACTTTCATAATTCAATCACCAAATATAAGAGTGCATATGTGTATGAGTCATTAGAATATAATTAATCTTCATGAAATAATTATCTGATTTGATAGAAATTTATGATTAAACATTCGAAACAAGACAAATGCTTATATCATTCAAGTTCATCGAAGAGTGAAAGTAGTTTTGGGAGCTTAATAATAACATAATCGGTCAAAAGTCTTTACATTAAAAAACGATAGTATTCATTAAACCCAAAACGCTAAATCACTAATACACGATTGTGTTCGTCCTGGATTGTTTACTGTATTGTCTGCCTTCTCATTCCAGAGATCTGGTATCTGTATTACTGGATGTATCATGAATCATAATGATAGCTTCATAAGACACATGGAATGTGATATTCCAAAATAATGAAGGGACTCATATGCCCGAAATCAATAATAGGCAGTGACTAGTTTATATCAATATGTTTATATTGAATCAGCCTGTAAATTTGCTTGTTGAATCGGAAATGTTATTCCAGGAGGATACATATTCTGTTTCGTATTTCAAACATTATTTCAGTTGAATTGCCATTACAGCTCTCGGAAAGAACCCTGTCTTTGATAATGTAATCAGTAGTGCTCTATTTTGACATTTATATCATAAATATTTTTCGGGGTCACCTTGAATGCCACTGGATTCCCAAAGGTACCGTCTTTATTACACAGTTTTGTTATGTGCCATGTGATCAACTGATGATAATTTTAAAATTGTAATGTATCACGATAATTGTTATGATTACCTTTTGTATAGTTTCCCGGATTTCTTGCATTTTCCTCTCGTTTCGATGACAGAACCGAACCACGTAAGCCATGGAGATAATGCACACGGCACCAATGATACCGATCCCTATAGGAACGAGCACAGTGATCAGGTATTTCTTGTCCTGCAATAAACGGATTTGAAAATGTAAAATAAAATACAGGTAAATCATTTCATTGATTGCTTAATATCTATTGCAAACTGTGTACCGGTATTCTGATTCTGAGTGAACAGCTATCGTGAGAATATATTGATAGTTGAACATTTGTTTGTAAGCATAACGCCATATCTTCTAAGAGAAAACAATATTAATTTGCGCATAAACCAATGACGTAACAACATTGTAAGAATGGTAACCTGTTAAAAGAGGACGGTGATCATCACGATGCAAAGAAATAAATACTTTTCAACTTGTGAAACGTATTTGCTAAAGCTTTTTAATTAGAAACAGGGATTCAAATGGTCATGGTATGATTTTGCTCTAAATTTATGTTTTGCGCCATATGGATTGTGACTTTTTTACCATTCTTTAAACGATACTAGCTTATATCTTCGTTAATTCGATCATAAATCCTCACCAAATATATGTGATAAGCGAAGTAAAGCAATCGGTGATATTGAATAAAATATAATATCAATTTTAGGCCAAAGTTTATTAGATTCTTTTATTTTATACTATCATGGTCAAATATTAAAAATACGAAATACACAGTATTTAATAGGACTGAGGAGGCTGATTTAACCTGAAGAGAAAATTGGATGCAGACAAATTACTGAGAAAATTGGTAATAGCCCTGAGAAATCCACATAAGCGTTTGCATGTTAAATTTGTTTTTCATATTTAATGCGTATTCAAGAAAGCACAATTTAAAATGCAGTTCTATATATACATAATTGTTATCTTTAAATATATTGACTGCTTTCTTCAACAAACACCCACATTTTGGATCCAAAACTCTGATCAATAAAAAAACCACTCCTCGTCAGTGAAAATCATATCAGATTGAATAAGGAAATTAATATTGCAATCATGATAAAATTCGTTCTAAAAATTAAGATAAATTGTCGTCAATAATTGAGGTCTCTAAGGAATTCCATCCAATTTTGAAATGAGCTACGTCCTCTTCAGCATTCTTTAGGGTGCCCAAACAGAATAATTAAGTCATATTTTGAAAGCAAATTGGATTTACGAAGATAAAGTGCCAATTACTATAAACATTGACTGAAATGGGTACTATAGTTGATACAATTCAGAAATACATTTACAAAGGGAAATTTATTAATAGCATAATTTGCAATTTATTTCTTTAATTGTGAATATTATTATCGCCTACAATGCTGAACCCACCTTCCAAATCAGGCTTCCGAATGGTCCATCTTCGATTGGGACTGAAAGTAGAAACAGTAGCATTAAATATCATTGCCCAATATTGATTGTGAACACCAATAAATACGATAAGAGGAGAGGATGGAAATTTATACATGATACATGAAGAATGACTCTTATCCCAATGTATTGTGAAATTGCGAAACAAAGCCTGTAAGACATCCTCAATATTCGACAGCTCTTATTCATATTTATATTTATGGCACAAGGTATTACAATTTATTGATAAGGATGTAATATCTTGTCAGGTGATGTTGTTTGTCGTGTGAGATATTTCTTTCAATACAAGTCATGATTAATTCGGGCATAGCATTTGTTCTTCTCGAAAACAATGCTTTTGGAATATTCATAATTGAATAAAGTTAACAACTAAGGAAACATAGGGGTAAAAACACTACTCAGTGAAGGCTTATATTGGTATATTTTGAAGGCAATGTATCCAATCAAATATAATATATCAATTTGACCAGATATGATTGGTGTTTGCAAATAGATACTTAAGAATCAAACACGTATTTAAGGCATTTGATAAGATGATAAATTTTCTTTAAAATCGTGGGTATGTTATGAGTGCGTGACAGTGATATTTCTTAATTCAATTAAAGTTGATTATACATGTACTTATCAGCTCAACCCTAAGGACAAATGCAAGACGCTAATGCGAATATGAAAGAATGGAGAAATTATCTTAAATCAGTGAATTAGTCAATAAGATATCTTTGATTGCTTTGAGATATATATCAAGTCGCAGTTTTGACATACAGATATGAGACGTGACCATGAAATTCCTACAAAGTTCCAGATAATAATTTCGTGTCGTTGTTCGATTTGTTTTTGGAATTGATGATTGCATCCTGTATGAAGCAATATGATAAACAAAACACTTTTAAACGTTACGGATTTGATTCTAGATTAGATATTTTTTCTAAATATTGAACACATTAGCCTTAGACTGAGCCCATAAGTAAAGAGATTAAATCAAATGTACCTGATCTTACGTGAGCTAATGATACAATGGCCTAATTAGGTATCCTTAACACCAAGTGTTTCAATCATACTCAGAATTTGGATCATTAACAATCACCTAATCCCTTCCTAAATCAAGACAACCCTATCTGGTGTTCTAGAAATCACTGATAATAATCTGAGACCACTTCAAACTGAACTATTTGAGGTCACAAAAACATGCTTCACTATCTCTACATGGGTTCGGTAATGATTGAGTTTTATTGCACATGTTTTCTTGATGTGAGTAATAGACAAACGCAAAACTAGATCAATGCAGCCTAATATAAGTTTATGGCGATACGACTTAAAATTGTTACATGTATTTATACGATGATTTTCATAATCTTTCATTAACGATTATGAAAATTAAAACAAGTTCAGTCCATAAATAGATTTCAACATGTAATTTGTCGAAACATTGACAGCTAGCCGAACGAGGTACACAAAAGAAACAAAGAAGGAAAGAAAAACGCTTTGGCAAAGTATTAAACCCTTAGATAGATGTTGTGAATGTTGTGTATAAACAGCTGTTTTGTCCTTCTAGGACTCGTCAGCAATGGGTATGGGAATTGTAGACATTGTAAAAGTATGGCATTGAATTAGTTAGTTGACTCTTTCGGTGATTATAACGTCATGTTATTCCACACCGAAATATCCCGTATTTTCACATTACAGAGTTATCTACCCTAGCTGGTAAGTATTGATTGTGACATCATGTTTGCGATCGTAACGTCATACTTTTCGGAGAAATCTATGTGAATTGCGCTCACATAATAATGACGTAACAATAAATACCTACCCGCAACTCTGCAATATGCAAAGGCGGAATAACGTCACAAACAGGGAAGACCTTCCTGTACTCCATGTCACGCTTACTACGCATGCGTAAATATGTCGATGCTGGATGTCGGCTGTTTCCATAACATCGACACTATCCGACGGAATATAAACTTGATCCCTTGATTCAACATTATATAATTTCTTGTCTTGGTACACTTCTATAGCTGGGAACGGACATGAAAAGAATATGATTAATGCGTTCGAAAAAAGCACTATTGCGTGGGAATGAAATGATTATAGCATTAGAACCAAATGCAATGTTTGACATTTGGTTATGGCAGATGATACATTCTACAATAACATCTTAATCAATTTCCTTTGTAATTAGACATAAAAGGTATTTTTCTTTCTTAAATTAATTGACTAATTATTGATCACAGATAACGTTTGATGTAATACGATTGCACACATTCAAATTGAAATATTGAAACATAATAACACACTGTATTTAATTCGTATATATGATATCTAAAAGTACTTATAATGTTAGTTTTGCGGTGCATATGAATATAAACATTTAATACCACGAATCAGCTTTAAAGTTAAGGGAAAAGTAAAGGATAAGGTAACGTTTAATACGTTGAAGGTCATACCATATCACTATCATACCATTCATATCACACTAAGCTCAATGCTATTTGGTTTCCATGCAATGTTATTTCGTTCCCATGCAACTTTTCCAGACACCGTATTATTGCGTTCGAACAAAATATTACTGTGTTCGAACAAAATATCAGTTGCGTTCAAACGAAATAATATAGATCTTATGATTATGAAGTGTTTCATGCGCATTATTATTCCATTCCTAAGTAATATTACTGTCCGTGTCCAGCTACCGTAGGTTACGACATAGCCAAGGTAAAACAAAGCAGGTAGTTTATGAATATAAACCTCATTTTTATTGTCCAAATACAATAACATACAAAATAGGTTATTTCATAATTGCTAATTTTAAAAAATCGGTCAAGTAGTTTTCGAACTGTGCCTTTTATAAAAGTTTGAAAAACCACCATTTTGTTTTTCGACGATGGCCCAAAAAATTAAAAAGAACCAAACATCCAGTTCAAGGCATCATAAAATAAAGAAATAATCATGTTCTGATATAGTTACTCCAGTTTTGACTCAAGTAATCTATGATTAAAATAACTAAACCACCATTTCTCTTCGGGAAGAAAAACTCCAAGTACAATACTCCACCTTAAAGGACTGTTTATTTCAAAAAGACACTCTGGGCCGAACATTTCATTGAGATGTGTAAGTTTCGAAGCCTTCTGTCTCTATAGAAAACCCATGGTCATACTTCTGTGTATAAACAGGAAAAAGACGCATCCCGAAATCAATATTTTCTTTTTTTTTCTTTGTATGGTTGATTTACTTCTAACTAAATGTTTGAAGCTCTTTAACAATCACATAAAGACAAACATATCAGACTCTTGGGATTCCGTTGTGAAATCAATGTCATGATCAAATATCTTTGCCTCAATATTGTCTATAGGCACACCCTAGACATTGTCGATATTCACAAATACAATTGCAACTTATTTGATCTTTAATCGTCGCCATAATATTGTTTGGCAATTACATCCGACTTTACAGTCATAGAAAATATGTTTTGTTCATCAAAAGATACCAGTTTGCCATCGAACTCATAATAACTGTATCCATGCCCTGTTGGTGCCAAAGAGCGGTTTAATGAACTTGATTTCCGAATGACAATGGATCCGATTTCTCTTAAGACAGGAAAATCACGCAACAAGGCAATTGTCCCTTCGAACAGTTTGAATAGCTGATTTTGGATTTTTTTGTGTGCAATCTTTTTGAACACCAAAATAGCTTGGCAATATTTTGCTTTGAGCAAAGGGCAGTAAATGTAATTTACATTTCTATTCCGGCAGTTCGTTATCGTCCGAAGCTTGCATTCCCTCATTTTAATATCAATTTAAAAGAAAATTGAACTGTCACTTTCAATTTTTATAACTGACAAAAAAGACTGGAGGCCTCAAGACATATGACAAATGCCTTGTACGATTTTCCCATACCGAAACCAAACATAAACGAGAACAAAATCAATTCGCTTTCTGTATTACGTTTATTATCTATATTCCGCCACTGAATTAATTTCGTTGGCAATATTCTGACTCGAATGACAAAGACTGTGTGGATAGGCAGACAAACTGTATTTCCTAAATATGTTAATTTGTCTTTGTAAACGGTGCCGTTTGTCCACAAAAATGACTATATTAGCAGTAGGAAACAATTTTACATTCTGCAGTGGCAAAATCATAAGGCCAAAAGACATTTTATTTCTTAAGAAATCAACTATCCTGACTTCCAAGGCCATGACCAAATATATGTGTCTGCCAGAGGATTAAAAATCTAAGACATTTGCAGACAACATGAAATGTAAACACAGACTGTTGTTGACATTCATTTTTAGTGCCATTAAAGTCTTGTGTTGATTACAGTAATCTGATATTTTGAATTATATCAAAATGGTGGAGATGTCGTATATAGCGGCTGTTACATTTTGATCTACAGTCGTGTGCCAAAAGTCTTCGTAATTTTTATTTTTCCCTATATATTCTATGTATTTTTTACATTTTTTCTTAGATTTTTCCTGATCTCATCTAAATGCGGATTTTAATCAAATTTGGCATACTTGTAGAAAATTATCTACACTTTCAGTTAATAATATTTACATAATTTTCCTTTCTGTACTTTTTGAGAAAACCGTATTTCATTACCACGCAATATTATTTCGTTGCCATTTTGGTAAAAACAAAGAAGGAAATGACGTCATAAGTGTAAGTAGTGCGCAAAAAGATACATGTTTTGAAAACAAAACATCGGAAAATTATACAAAAATTATGAGCTGAAAGTGTAGATAATTTTCTACAAGTATGCCAAAATATAAAGACGCGTTGAATCAGCCTATTGTATAGTAGTTATCCTGAGTTAATAGTACTCTCACCCGCACTTCTCCCAGTCGTGTGACATGTAAAAGAGTACTGAATCGTCCTCGTGCCATTCAGCTATCATTTGGAGCCGTCCACGTTGAGCTAAAGTAGCTATTATTGTCTCTCATGGCTACAAAGGTGCCCATTAATATTCGCCATTACTGAAACCTTTCGATTGATAAACCCAGGTTTCTAGGAATGTCAGTCAGATTGCCACCAGAGATGGCAAAAGTAAGTGATTTTGATACATTAATAAATACGTAGAGTTTTAATGGTATACCAAGTCAACACGTTACCATAATGTCAATGTAATGTTCCAGAATCAGGTCGACAGAACGCGTTCTACTGAATTCAATATGCATCGATCACAGTGGAACGCATGCGCGATTATTTCATTTAGATTTCCCGAGGCGATCTTTCATTGTGGAATCTAAAGACTTAAAAGACATAAATACGAATGTTGAAAGACACTATAAAATACGATTTTACAGTCCCATCGGGAACACCACGAACTATTATGTGGCTTGTATCATTCAAACATTAGATCTAGGTTTAGTGGCCTAAGAAAGCTTCAAAGTACCAGAGAAGAAGAAAAACAACAACAACAACAACAACTTATCTTGGATTTGATCAATCAGAGGCGCCGTAGGTGTTAACACACTTAAGTGTGTAAAAATAAATGATAACCAACTGCTATGGAATTTATCCCATAGGTTTTCAATTGTGAAACGTGCATAGTTGTATAATAAAAACCAATTTACACCATACGCTGACAATTAGGCAAATGACATATTTAATTAGATATTGGTCACAGGAGTACTTGCACAACGACTACTGTTATTTTGTATTATGACGGAGTTTTATCTACAATTTTAAGAAGTCTTTTTTGTTATATTTAAAGAAGGCATTGAATGTAGTATGCACTTGGTCGAACGATAATTGGAAGTCTATTTCAAGTGTTCTGATACCGGCACTTTGTACAAAAGGTTTGGATCAACCAGGAGTGGTCAGAAGTATCTTCTGGCGTGTAAAACATGCATTAAGACCATCACGTTGTTCAATTAGTCTACAGGAGACATTTGTTCCATGAAGATTCGACCATGTGTATCAGTTGGGACATGGGCGGTTATTAATGTGTGTTACGCACGGTACCCTGATGGATGTGACCGTAATCTTCGTTATAGCCAAAAGAGGATTAAGCTTCTATGTATTCAATACAGGCTATTATGTCGTCGGAAAAGAATAGACGAAGCATTATAACTACATGGTACAGATCCTCCAGGGTTTCGTCGGTAAATTCTTTAGAACATTCGGGAACACTTTGGGATTTCTCTTGATTATAGGGTATTGTGATTCTATCGTAAACTTGTGTAAGGAGAAGCTTCGAATGTAATGCTTGTAGACATCGAGTGCCTGGCTAGGTACAGTTGGTCTCACAGTAATTCAATGAAGACATGTATAATGCAAGAAAATATTAAACTGAAGCTATAGTTCTATTCTGTTTGTTACTAGGTGATTTTTGATGTGGACACTATGTTTGTATCGTGTTTGATTTATTATGTTTGTATTAGTGTTTTTTCTTGTTTACAGTTTCACATTTATCATTTTGTAGATGGCGACCCTAATTGTGAAATCACCAATTGCTCTCTTTGAGAAATTCACTACTTCCCATTGCTTACGTTTACGTGTATTTTGTTTAACGACCTATGAACGGCAATGGTCATCAAAGATGCTCCACCGCCGACAGAGCATAAACGGTACTGCTTCACCGCCGACAGAGCATAAAAGGTACTCATCATTAAAGATGCACCACCGCCGACATCATAAAAAATAAACAATATTCCTCCTTTGAACTGTAATTTCTGTATAATCATGTAAGAATACGTTACATAAAAAAATATGAAATGATTTGTTTTGCTGTTGGTAAATGGATGCGCAATCAGTACTTCAATCCATATAGAGCATAGTGCCATGGACTTATATTTGGGACGTATTTTTTTAATTATCTTGAAAATTTTCATCTTGAAGTAAAATAAGAAGCTCAAACTTTTCAATAACGGGAATGGTTATTGTAGGCAACTTTTGTAACTGAGGTATAATATTAATTCGTCTGGTCTTGTTTTTAATAGAGAAAACGATGTTACTCGTCAGCGGTGTAGCATCTTTAAAGAGCGTACTAGGTTAGTGCGATGGAGGAAAGTCGAGATACCCCGAGAATAACCACCGACTACGCCCAGTACCTACCCCATGTTGGTTTCGCATTTAAAGCAACATTTTATCTATCATATTGACTTTGGAGTAGACGTAACCGCTGCATGTACATGACAATTATGTGAAATAAAATGAAATCCTGTGAAATGTTATGGAGATATAACACAAAAATCTGAGTGTACTCTAAATAAACCGCGAAGCGGTTTATGATGAGAGTACACTCAGATTTTTGTGTTATATCTCCATAACATAAAAAATCTATTCAAATTAATTCTTATAATTCAATTTACTAAAGATAATCTCTTCAACATTTAAAATTCATTTTGGGACTCTTTTGTCTATGAAATTATTACGCCGTCATCTCAGCCAATCAGAAGCGGCGTTAAAACGAACGCCATTTTTTCCTTTATGGGCTGAAAAGTAAATTTTTAAGCAATGGAAATGCAACAAAACATATTATTGTGAAATAAAATGAAATCTGTGAAACAGGCAACAAAATATATCTTCTTAGATGAACGGATTAAATTTTAAAATGATACGTTTCATTGTTTTTAAAGAAACTTTTCGTCCAAACAATTAATTGTCCTATGAGTATTTTGTTCATCACATCTATAATTTGGCACATTTTGACAATTCATAACACTCGGGTTTGCCTTTTAATTAGTGATATAGTTCCGGTCAGTGAATGCCTCACGTGACATTTAATATCAACAGACCTTTGTTTCATATTATTTGGTTTTTTTTTATATCAACTGGTTTTACTTTAGTTCGCTGGCGACTTCCTGAATAGTAATACAGCTGTATGGTACATCGATTTCAAATTGGAACGATATGACTGCATTATATATCATAGACCAACAATTAAAGACGAGACAAATCTAAAATCATTTCAAACTAAAATAAAATGAAATCTAGGGAAGCCATTTTATAACATTAGAACGCTGACACTTTAAATTGCATTTAAACATGCAAAGATGTTGCGTTGCGGAGCCAAAGACATTCGATTTGCGTTTGCAATAACGTTCCAAATTCACTCCCAATTAGCTTTTATCGTCGAATTAGCATATGAATAAGACAATCTAAATGCCATTAGTGAGTAAAAGTCAGCGAACAAACACAATTCTATATGCCATATAGGGTATATCTGAATCGATGGTTTACCGAGAACTAAGTTTTATTTAAAAGTCTATGCGAATTTATCAAACTGTTTATTGAATTCGCTATACGTATTGGACTGCAGAACAAATACTTTAACCGCAGCGTTCACGTTACATGATTGTGTAAATTATTGCGTTTCTTCATATAACTGGATAGAAATAGGACACAGATAGACCAATAGTTTCTGAAATGGGAAACAGTGGCAGGGTTTCGGTGAAAATACAAGAAGAAGACACTGCTAGTAAAATAAATTTTACATAACGAGTGGTTGTTGGATATGGAATTTATTCCACACGAGTGAGTAATTTTTCAAAAGTTACAAAAGACATTAGCTTTAGAGAATGTCTTTTGTAACTTTTAAAAAATAACTTACGAGTGTGGAATAAATTCCATATCCAATAACCACGAGTCGTGTGACCTGTTTCTACCACAATTATATCCGTTTTTAACTAATAGAAATACGACGAGGATAAGGTAACGTTGGTTTGCAAAGATATGCAAATAAGATGTAGTGATATTTTAATAAAAAAGGGGGTGGGGGCACTAATTAATATTCAAAAGTTATCTTTTGCTAAAGATTCCATTCATATAAAAGTCTTTAAATTGGGGAAAACTTTAGGATGAAATATTTCTCATTTAACGTATTACTAAAGTTATTTTTTTCAAGGTTACTTAAAATATAACACTCTTTGTCGGAATATAAAAAACATGCGCACGGCAGAGCCGTGGCGTTTACTTTCCGCCAAATAATCATTACTCCATTGTAGTCAAGTTCAAGTCCATTTTATACTAATTTACTCTACCAAAGTCAACAGTATTAAGATCCTTTTCCGTCAAAACGAGTAACGAAGATTATACTTCACATAAAAAACGTCACGTTTTTGACACATGCAACGACCTCGACGCATACTGTACGCTTTCCAACAGCAGTTTTGACGTCAGGCGGCGATCATAAAATACATTGTAGCCTGACGTCACGCGATTATTGATGACGTTTACAAATGACGACGTTGCACTGAGAAAAAAGTAGTTCGGTCAAAGTTCATCGTGTCAGCCAATCAGAATGCGCACAGAGTTTATACCACGTGTGGTATAAACAAATTGTTAATCAACAGCTGCATCGTTTATCTGATACACTGAAAGTTGAATAACAGCGCCTATAATTGTGGTAAATGACATAATCTTTGGTGTTGTCAGGATAAGAAACTCAGATGATATCATTGTTATTAGGAATAGATTTACGCACTGACTCATGAGGATAGTATAAACTAGTAGTAGTATGACATCTACGTACATAAAACGTATAATTTATTTTCGCATTTAGTATACTGTATTGTCAGCATTTGTTGTTGGTTTATTAATTTAAAGCACATATCCAACAACGAGAGACTAGAGAGTTGTGATCGTTTAAAAATATATCAATCGTCTTTATTTGGAGTACCACTATGAAATACTAGTAATTATATTGTCCGGTCTAAGTAAGCACTCCCTACGACTCAATCGGTATACTTCTGGGTGGTCATGATTGCATTTATATACCTATTTCGGACATAATCGAAATCTTATTTCCCGAGCAAATCGTCGGATCCCTGGACACCCTAGTAGACAGGCTATGTTCAATCAGTGTTCCTGCTAAACAATTTAATCATCGCCTCGCGTAATAATTTGACCGGATATGGATTTTACATGATTTTTTTTCTAAATAACAAGATTTGCAAAGACGCTGGTGACAGGACCCTCGACAATTATACAAATTGGACAGTCGGTTTATTTACGTGTCCAATGTAAATCGTGCTTTTACTCAGAGAGGGGATACGTGATTTTGACTCTGGCATAATTTGACCTGCCCTTAACGTGTTAGATAAATACAGTTTGGACCAGCGTAAAGGTCAATATAATCCATATGGGCCAGTTATAATCTGGTCATGACGACCAAAAGCCTCGGAAATGATAAACGATCGATTACAAGTGATTTATTTCGTACGTAGCAGGCTGTAATTGGAAAGACGAGGATGATGCTATATATATATGTGTGTTGGGTGATAGACAATAAAGCCCAGCCAGACTGCGTGATCTCAAGATGTATTTCACCGACAATCTGGTCATAGTATAACTCGGCTTTTGTGTAACTGTTTACATCCTTTTAAATATACATTAAGATACATATAAAGTCAACTGTGTTTGTGGTTGAGGATGTTTGGGGGTCAATGACATACGATAGTCAGTCTCACAGAATCGCGAAATATCAATCTGTTGTATAACGCTGAGAAGAAAGCATTCTTGAATTTGCATGAAAATGACACATTCAAACATGCAACAACAACAACAAAAAAGATTTCGTTTGAGGAAATGGGGTTGAGGTAATGCCTGCATCAACGATTGACTTTTTTGTAACGATATACTTTTCCAGTCAACAATTATTTTCTCATTAAAATATTTCATCATGATTTTGTTCGTATTTACGCCATTTGTATTTTGTTTAGAGTTTTGATTGCAATTATGGACTCATGACGTTACGTTCATTTGTTATAAGTCTGATGTATGTATATATACTGGGAAAATTGTTTGGGACAGGTATATTTTGTCTATTTATTGACACAAATTGCAGGCACATGTGTTTCCGTGAATTCGGTCAGCACGATATAGATGTTTGTAAGGTTAAAGTGGAGACATGTGTCATACAAAACCTCATTGTTTTAATATATTTAATACCACAAGAGACACTGCTTACCGCAGATTTCCAATTACTCTCCGAAAATATATCTTTTCTATATACCACTGCGTTCACACGTCTGCGAAGACATAATAAACGTTTGATATATTAGGGTAAGAACAACACCAAGGACATGCAGGCATCGATATCTACTGTAATTCCTTGATATATAGAAGCCAGAGAGACAGGTTCGGTTGTTTGACTCCGATAAATCATGACTCTTGTAACCTGTATCAAAAGATGGATGCGCCACCATATCCCTTCTCTGAAAGTTCTAAATATAGATGTGTATCAGAAATTGGTATCGGTCCAAACCTATAAGAACACGATTCCTTTCACATTCATGTACTTTTCTAAGTGATAATTGTCTTATTTGTATCCTATTACTAGAAAGAAAGTCCAAAAGTAAGACGGAAGTCTTTGTGTCTATATATATTTTATCGATTTTATACAATTGCCCAATATGACCTTAGGTTTTTGTAATAAAAATGATCGCGAACAGGTTATCATTAATGTGTACACCACGAATTATAAAACAATATCTCTTTACGTTGAACGAATTAATAAAATAAGGCATAACTATTTATGCTTTCTTAGAGCCACCGTTACTAGCCTTCCGCAGACGAACACGTGTAAAAGACCTTGTAGTGAGCAGCAAACTTCCTCCTCTTGCTCCTGTTGCACAAACGGGTTCATTCAAGACATGCAACAATAAACGGTGCATGATGTGTCCATACACACATTTGAATGTGCTATCAACAACAATGTATTCAACATCCGACAGAACCTGACGTGCAAATCAAGCAATGTCATCTACCTCCTCTCGTGTAGGAAATGCACAATGAAATACGTTGGGGAAACCGGTGGTCCACTCAACGTCAGAAACAACAATCACCGCTGGTCCATCAAATAGATCAAACATGACTATCCGGTTGTCAGACATTTCAACTTACCCAGCCATAGTTGGAAAGACATGCATGTGATTGCAATTGAGCACTGTTCCTACTGGACACAAAGCAAGCTTCGATCGAGAGAGAGACCCAGGATTACTTATCTACAGACCCGCTATCCCAAAGACATTAACGAACGATAAATATATACATTTGAAAAATAAACATATTCCTGAAGAGCCATCATGAAATGGTGAATGTACAAGAGGAAAGTCGTTGACTTTTATTTTTTATACATTTATATATATATATATATATATACAAATTGACATACACTTTTATTATCCTTTGCATATGCTATTCGACAAAAGGCAACTAATTTAGGACTTTGCTCTTTTGCCCACACACCGAGGCGACTAAATTTGCATCATATACAATATCGCCACACATTTTACGTCACACGTGGTACGCTTTCCAGTCATCGCTCATATTTTAGCGTTCTGCCGAACAGTATGGCTACATTTTTGTAGATTCGGCCTTCGGCTGCCACTTGCCGGAGGGTAAAATTGCGCTTCATTGTGCTGTTAAGTTAAATATTTGTTTAATTTCTTTGTCCCGCATTACTGTTCGTATCATATTATGTAATCCTGTTCGTTTTGTGTGTCTTGATGACAGGGGCAGATCGTCTCGAAAATTTGACAATTTTTTTGTCCACACGGTTGGAATTACTTCCTTGTCCCATGCTTTCTAAATATACATACATAAACTTGTATATAATATCATTTAATATGAATTCATTAAATGGGGTGATATCCGGATGTATTTAATGTTCCTTTAAGAATAAATATAACGTATATTGATAAATGATACAACCCTTACCAGGATGGTAATAACAACAGTTGTCATTGTGTATAAATAACTAGAATGTTTGCCTTTGATATTCTTAAGGCGATTGGAAGCAAATAGGAACTCGTATGTGTGACATACCTTGCCTGAGAAGAGAAACCGTATGTGTGACGTATTTTGCCTGTGAAGAGAACCCGTATGTGTGACGCACCTCTCCTGGGAAAAGAACCCGTATGTATGATGTACCTAGCCTGAGAAGAGAAACCCGTATGTGTGACGTACAATGTACTTTGCCTGAGAAGAGAATCCGTATGTGTGACGTACCTAGTCAGGGAAAAGAATCCGTATGAGTGATGTAGCTAGCCTAGGAAGAGAACCCGAGTGTCTTACTTAGACTTGGAACATAACCCGTATGTGTGATGTATCTAGTTTGGGAAAAGAACCTGTATGTGTATCGTAGCTAGCCTAGAAAGAGAACCCGTATGTGTGACGTACCTAACCTAGGCAGATAACCCTATGTTTTAATATCTAGAAACCCAGTAGGTGTTTTTACCTTGACCTGTACTAAGACTTAAGTAAGTGGAAAATTGTACTTATGGCTTATCCAGACTAAGATTAGAAGATTCGGTGTGGTAGAGTGAACTCGAAAATTTGACGTACCTAGACTAAGATGGTGGAGAGAACCCGTATGTGTTCGGCTCCTGGCCCGCTTTGCTAGCCACATATTTCTTACGACATTTGGATGGGGAGTTGTCCATGGAAATGGTTTCCTTTTGTTGCTAGACGACGCCACAGTAGACGTCGACACTGAATGAAAAGTTGTTGACGGTGAAAGAGACGTTGAATTATTTGTAGAAGTGTTGTTCTCCGTGACAGAGTGTGGAATTGCTTTGGATGTGACATTAATGTCCAGGGGAGCTGTAATGTTAACTGTAGTCTTATTGCTGTCTAAATCCATTGCCGTGTTAACCATCGAGGTGTTCTCCCGTACAATATCCGACTCAGTCGTCGGGCTCACACTATTAAGTCTTGGGGAAACTCCTGCTGCGTTGAGTGACGTGTCTTTGTTCGCAACAGTTGCGGCAGTACTGTTTCCAGATGAAACTGTCTTTGTATAATCAACCGTGGAACTTTTATTTTCTGTCATTTTATCGATAAAACCTGTTATGTTTTCTGCTTCTGGTAAAGGATTTGTCGTCAAATCCCATAGCGATGAGTTCTTTTTGATGGTCGAATGTGTTTGTGTCAGAAATTTCTTTGTGATCTTTGGCAAAATTGACGGCTTGTAAGAACTATCTGTTGAGAAAGCAGATGTTGTTTCATAGTTTTCTGTTTCATTAATCCTTTCTATCACACTGAACACAGTAGAGGACTCGAGGATGTCTGGTCGTGATGTGCTGTTTGTCTCTTTCTCTCCAGCCACTTCCGGTACAGTCTTTGAACTTATCCAAGATGGCAGCAACCACAGTTGGCATAACACGCTACACCACATATAAATACCCATGATTGCTCTTTCTTCCCGTCACCTCATTATTAAACCTGAAACAGAAAGTATTATGCGCATTACCATATATTTCAGAAATACTGAAAAACGTATAATCTTATATCTTTTACGGCAAAATTCATTATTAAATGTAAACCGAAGTGTGTACGCTTTTGATAACATTTGAACAAATTAATCTACATAAGCTATGCATACAACCTGTCGTATGTTTATCTTGATAATCACTATTATCAACTACAACAAAATTGAAATGCTAAAAAGAAATCTAGTAAACCTCGTTATGTTGATTCGAAAATATTCGAGTTCTGTATATTACATGTACAAACATTCTTGGCTAATGTGGTGAGTACAGGTCGAAATAAACACGTCTCTAATATTGTAGAAACTAAATCAGAACGCCCCCTTTATCAGTACCAACACAGAAAACCCATCAGCTGTCAATCCGCTAGAAGGACGCTGTCAATGTTAATGATTTCCAACGGAAGATAATTTGTATCAATCACTAAAACAGCGTAAGCCTAATTCTTTGCTATCCCTTGGTCCTTTACGTGACTTCCGGAGTCTATCTAGGTGTCCATTCATCGGAAATAGCTTCAGTTTGTTGTAGCTTATTTGGTTTACAAAGAAAATGTAAACACACACTTTCAAGAATTCTTATAGATTTCCAGGTGTACTTTATCCTGATAAATCCCTTGTTTCCCTCGAGAGTAATTATGACTTTATTAATTAGGGATTATTTGAAAAGATGTTTTATATTAAATATGATACATGTATATGATGTTATAGCACAGTAACTAGACAATGCTTTTATGCTGATTTTACATATATACTCCAATTTTTAGACCGTTTTTATAAATCGGTATATCAGCAAACTGAAGGCGAAGTTATGTTTACAGTAAAGATGATAACGAAACAATCAAAATTAAATTACATAAGAGGAAGATAAGTACACTGAACTAGTTTCGTCATGTAAAAACGATATTTCTTTATATGTAAATGTGTTTAGATAGTAAATGTTCATGGAAAACTACGATCCCAGTTTTTTGCCTTTCAATATTATCATGTTTTGTTGAAATGACGTCTTTTCCTTATATAGAACTAGAAGTTAAATCTATTTTTCACAAGTTCTTTAGTGATTGGCAGACAGACGTCAAACTCCATAGCTATATCCGTCTTTTTTTTATTTCTATTATCATTATTTTATTCATAGATCATGAGAGGCTTTGTACACCATGGCTACACAACGAATGCTGAATATGGTACAACTAGTACCCCGCTCAATAAAATAAAAGTACAAAGGTAAATACAGTGGTAGCACATTCAGTGATTCCACGTCCTCTCTGACTGTTCAATCCTGGCATCAGATAACATCGCCTTCGTAGGTTCACTTAAATTAATTATTCCTTAAACTATCTGGGTAGTCCTGTAGAATAATATCACGCTAGAAATAGGTGAGCGTTAGGCGCCATCTGAAATTCCAAAGAAGTAAGCCTATATAAGTAAGCCCTTGTGTGCTGGAATTGTCGATAAAGATTACAACTACTCATCCTCGTGTCAGGATTGACCACTTGCGTGCCCGCCAACTATCTGATAATACCTTATGCATAACAATGCAATCCAATGATTGTTTTGTACAAACATACATAATGTGATGGGACCACAGGCTGTATGACTCTCGGTTAGGGTTTGAGCAGAGTTTCTTGTCTCCTTAGGACCATTTCAGGTACAGTATGATCTACCAGATGTGACCGCAATAGTCTAAGCCTTGAACTGACTAATTGCCAATTTTATGTCACATTCTCTTACAAGTCTAAGGCAATTAGTGGTGCGAATGTGACGGTCAACAGACTGACAGTATCCCGATGTACTTCTCGCACATGTAGCGGAAATGATTCTGATAAGATATCTGAATGACCTTTTTGCATTTTCACACTTTTAGGGATAGTAAAAAGCAATCTATTGCGAAACTTTCAAGTTTTGATCTTTAACAGAACAACGGCTTTTTATATGAACTCCCCTGCATTTTATTTTTATTTTCAAAAGTAAGAAAAATGTGTACGATAATACAATCACTACCGGACTTTAGGAAATGTATGTAATACTTTACGGTAATTGATTTTTGACAAAATGCGTTTGACGAATTGCATGTTTCGGTAAAGAATGTCTGTTAATTGTACCTGTCTTATCATTTTATACATCATGATGTCACAGTAAATAAAATCAACTCAAGTACAAATAGGGAAAAAATAATATATTCATGTTTGCTGAAGTAGACATAAATAAACTTCCGAAAAACATTTCTTTTAATACAAGCAAATTATAAAAAAAATCTTAACTTTTGAGAATCTTAATCTTATTCACTTTTGAAAGTTGATTTAACATTTTAACTTGTTTCTCCTGAGGGGAAACGTCATAAAAACATGTATTTCGAAAATGCACGAATGCATATTTTCTATTTCAATTATTATTTGTTTGCTTGACAAATGGACTTGCAAAGAACAAAGAAGTCACAAATTTCATGAGTCAGCAATACATTAAACAAGTTTCTGTAGAATGATTTATAAAACACATTTCTGTGCGACTGCAGAAAACTGAACTCGTGAAAAACGATTAAACATCAGCCAACGATTTCAAGAAAATACATTTTGCTGATAAAACGCCTAATTTCTTTTATGTTTGCCTGTTTTTAACCTTCTTTTGATACGTATTCGGAGATGAATAATTTTTCTTGTCAAACTTATATACACGCCTTATCTCCTACAGGATTTAACTCACCAAATAAACCTTGGAGACAATTCCCAAAGGTTATAAGTCATCGAAAGCACCTATCTGAATCTTTAAAATAACACCAATCAAAGGAAACACCTACATATGTATCCGTAAACCTGAAAGATGGCTATTACCTGCAATATGACAACTACCCTTCCTCAGACTTTTCACATTTATATTACAACTGATTCATCTATTTATCTGATTTGCTGTAAATCAGTATAGCTGTATTACATCATTACTGGATATGAAGGTATGGATATTCTGACCGAGGTTCACAAAAATGTTGCAAAACCCTCAGCAAGACTTTGCAACATTATGTGATATTGAGAGAAGAATATCCATATCCTTCATATCCACATATAAAAGAGTATTTTGCTATCATACCTCAACGCATCTTCGATACTCCAGGGTTTCCGATCACGTACGATCTCTTCACCCCTGGACTATCTAATAGTAAAATGGGAGGCAACAGAACACAACATGTATTTTAGTTGTTTGATGTACATCAAAAGAGCCGTATATAACTGTACACTATTGTACACTATCCGATAATATCCCATTTTGTGTTTTACTTTACCCTGTGTCAGAGAAAATCATCTGAATCGTTTGATATCATCCAGAACGTTATCTGGTGAATTTATTGATTAGGTGTATGTCTGTGTATCTTTCGTCAGTTCCTCTTAAAGTGAATCAGTATAGTATATGGATATTTGGATTTGAATTTGGGAGCAAAGCCAAAGCACTTGAAATGGTTCGATACAAGACTAACCTGTATGCCAAAATTGTAAAACTATAAAAGTGCACGCCATGATCCGGATTGATATCAATAACATGTAAATGGCATTAGAAAGAAACCAGTGACGAACCGGTATTGAATTATGATTCCAAATCGAAACCGTACATAGTGCGACAAATCTAATTTATGTAATTCCTGGTAAAACCCATAGAACAGTACATACAAGTACAGAGTGATTTCATTTCTTAATTATTGCGTTCTACTGTTACCTTAACTATATTATGAAGGGTACATAAAAACACCAGTATTTAGTTTGATGAGCACTTTTAGACGATGCATTATGAACTATCAGTACACTGTAATCTAATTAATACCAATAAAGTGACAATCTGTCACCACGTGGTCACGTATTCCAGGAATAGTACAAGCAGGCGTGTAGCTAGGATAATTATAACTACACATTTACGCATGCAGATGTGACTATACAGACTTTAAACAACCATATAGTTATACCATTCTCCTCATATATAGGGTAATTCTACTCCTATTTATCAGTATTATCAATAGTCCAGAAGGAAGGAATTGTATGGATTAAAATCTTATTCTTTAAAGGTTAGGTATACAAAAATCGGGAAAAGTTAATATGTTTCCATTTGTTCTTATCTTTTTGGAGCTTTATGTTGTTGGTTTTGACATTGGATTATGGCCTTGGAGATAGCGACATTCGATTTCGACCTCTCATTGATGTTGTAGAGTTTGTCCTATATGAGGCAGAGGAGTATAACCTGACAACATGGTGTCGTTACCCTGTATTGATAGATCACTGGTGACACACATATCAACACTGTATATATTTGGAAAGTTAATGGCATTTTCTTGTAAACGTTCGATCGCTGTCGACAAAACGGCCAGCAGCATGCCGAAACTGATCAATCTTTTTCGAGATTTCTAAATCAGTCACCGCCAGAAACAATTGATATTTGTTCTAAAAATCAACATAATTTTACTCATATTGCTATGTTAAAATACATGTATTGCTGTTGATAAGAAGAATTTTGAACTAAGAAACTCTTTTGTCTTATTCCAATCGGTTAAATTTCTTCGTTAATCTGGCTGTATTTACAATTTCAATACAAATCATTCGGTACAGGATATTTTGATTATGAAGGCATTAATAGAAAAAAACCCACCCAACTGCATGTTGAAGTCAGAAGATAATGGTTTTTTTCTCTCTCTCTCTTTCTCTATGGAAGTGAAACACAATTCACCAGTTAGCAAACATGTGAGGATTCGCTTAAACACCAATATTGATACAAATGACATCCAATTAAGAAATATTATAGTATAGTCTTGCTGCAACTAAGTTATATTAATGTTAAACATGTATTAATGCATGAGGCAAACATACTGGAAATTCCATCAAATGCCAAAGTATGAATGTAGGGTGCAGGGGAAAGATGATTCATTTGAAACACTTGATGAAAAAAAATTGAAATCTACACTTTGTAAGTTGTTTCTTAAAGTTTTTTTTTACATCGCATGTGTTGATTCCAATCTGTGTATTCTTTTTTATTTAAGATATTAAGCATGTCATAGAGTATGACACAGGTTTGACAAATTTGTATTTCTCATTCATTTTTCATACTTAGTTATGTAATATACAATCATCAAATGTATTTGCAATAATTCAATTCCATGTATCTGATAATCAAAAATCACACCTTGATCGATGCTGTTATTCATGTAGCGAACTAACCTACATAATATTTTGTATTAATTTAGCACCATATTCTTATTTTCTATGACTAATACATACATATCTAAGTCTGATGCTTCAATCAAGAGCTTGCTATTTATAGATAGAGCACCACACACCATTATTAAGACGAAAACTGTAATAGTATATATAAGAACCAAACTTCTGTAGCCTTAAACAATAAAGGAATATGTTGTACAAGCAACCGCGTGCTACAAAATATGATATATAATGTTCAACAAAACATTAATATCCGCAACAGTCTGAGTCTGGCCAGCAAAACAAACGTCGATCGAAATCAGACGCACTAAAGTGACACAAGTTCGCCCCATGGGTCAAGAATTATCACGACTATGATTTAACAGTCTTTGGTATTAATCCTATTGAAGAACGTTCACATCAAGTCATCAATGAAACGTTTTATTTTTTACTCGATATCAAATGCGCTTTGTCAAAATGTTGGCCAGGGAAAGCTTTTGATAATTCTGTCTAAGCCATGTTTGGCTGGCCTTTTATCACCTAGATACTCCAAAAAATATCTGTCAAATCTTTTCTTTGAGTTCAGGTTCGTTATTACTAGCTAATTGATAGTTATTGACAAGTTATATTTAAAAGGCAGTAAGCTAAGATATGAAAACGAGTATCATTAGTTGGTTAGCCTCCGCCTTCCACTAAGGATGGGCTCTTTGATGGAAACGTGGTAGGCGTAGACGAGTGGTTTGCAAAAACACATTACTGAACAAAGCTGTGCTATTTTTATCTTTCTAGTGTTGAGTCGAAAATAAAATTGATTTAAATTGAATTAAGGGCATCAACGATCAAAAGTGTTTCCTTGAAAGGAAAAATTCTATTTTTGGAAACTGCTGAAATGTTTATTGTGTATAATGCATGGCATGTTGTGAAAGCAACAAAACGACAACTATATAGAAATTTCGTTTCTATATTGGTCATGTTAATGTAGAAAGTGCATTAAAATATCAAATGTGTGGTTAGTGGTATCCCGTTAAGACAGTAACACACGTCCATGCATTCGTGGGCCTAACAACGATGAAATGCGCGGTGTAAATAATGCCGTATTTGTCGTTTTACATCACTGTTCTACACGTGATACCAGGAACTCTCCTAAACTTTCCACTGATATGTCTAGACATAAATTTCCGACAACGTTGTAAATATTCCTCTTGCGACTTTACCTTACAATAAATCAAAATCATTGCGGAATAAACATTTTAAAAAAAGAAGATAGACGGAGATGAAACATCGTCTAGCAGATAGCGATGTTGGGTTGATCTCCCCGAGTAGGCGATGACATGAGGGTGACAAGCTGACACTGAGGGGGTGATGGATGACCATCCCAACTCCCTGGTCAAATGTGGTGGGTCGATCCGTTGTCACTTACCATGGCCGTAACCACGGCCGAGCCTATGTACTCTACCAGATGCTTCTGTCTTAACTTTAGATAAATGACATCACCCTAGCGACTGTTCACCAATATGTCTAAGATCGAAACGCCTGACAGTTTGACATGTTCTGCAGACATAGACCTGCTCTTCGTAATTGGTTTGTTACATCGTAGTATCGATGTCATTCTTCGTTTTAACAATGTACCTTGTAGCAAAAAATTCCTATCATATATCTCTAAGTGGAGAAACATATCTTGTACGTCAAGTTGGGAAACACTTACTAGTTGAGATTAATAAAATGACATCCATCTGCTTCAAACTAAACGCCCCCACTCTGTCATGTGAATCAAATCAGGTATTAGAAATAAACTATTGTACGTGTCGTTCATAGACGATGGTCGATAATTCTGGTGTTTTAAGGTAAAACCAGTACAATATACCAACTCTGGCACGATGTTCGTTGTATAATAAAAATGTACAATACGGTACCAACCAATAAAATGGCATCACTCCCCAAGTCCACGTGACTCTAAACCACGGATCAGGACTTAACAAACATGTATGGCAGTGGGTCGGAACTGCTACAGGAACTAAACTTTAACATGATATATACACAAGGGGTATTGTTTCAACATCGCATTCTATTTTATTATTAAGAAACTAAATAATCCATTTTGTGGCTTTATATATATACAGTATAGAATGTTATATACAATCTCTCTCCCTCTCTCTCTTTATAAATATACAATATAGAATGTTATATACAATCTCTCTCCCTCTCTCTCTTTATAAATATACAATATAGAATGTTATGTACTATCTCTCTCCCTCTCTATATATTTATAGTATAGAATGTTATATACTATCTCTCTCCCTCTCTCTATATTTATAGTATAGAATGTTATATACGATTTCTCTCCCTTCCTCTCTCTATATTTACAGTATAAAATGTTATATACTATCTCTCTCCCTCTCTCTATATTTATAGTATAGAATGTTATATACAATTTCTCTCCCTCCCTCTTTCTATATTTACAGTAAAAATGTTATATACTATCTCTCTCCCTCCCTCTCTTTATATTTACAGTATAAAATGTTATATTCTATCTCTCTCCCTCTCTCTCTTACTCTATATATATATATATATATATATATATATACAGTATAGAATGTTATATAATTTCGCTATCAACAAGTAAGCAACAGTGGTTTAAATCACGGGGACGTAGCCTTTTTATTGGAGTTAAATTTATGTCTGTAAAAACTTATCTCAGCATTGTGTCACGTGTAATGTACACAATCTAATGTATTGTTTTTATCATCAAAGAATTGATCTAAATGTGAAAGAATAGTGATTTTTGAAAAAGATAAATAAAGAAGTAAATATAAAAATTATATATATATATATATATATATATGTATTTATCATTGAAAGAAGAGACTCTGTATTTTTCAATACTGCCTCTATTGATTTTGGTAGTCTTGCCTACAGAGATTTTGCCTAGGACAGGCATCGCCTGTGAATCAGAATGTAATCTTTTCTTCATTTTGCCGTTCTCTTAAATTTGATGTAGATATTTCATATTATTGTCTGTTATGTTGCTATGAACGTTATAATACGGTTGTCATACCTTTAATGAGCCATTTTTATGTTTAAAGTCAAATAAACTAAACATTTCATACGCTATCTCGGTTCTGCTTTTGAAAAACACAAAAATGGAAACAACCAGAAGTCACCGTCGTAAGATTACAGATACATACATGTTACTGTTCATTTTTATCTATTTATTCATACTTCAGTCGCAATATATTATATATCAAACGTTACACGTCACTGCCATGTCTTTAAAAAGATGAATCATGGCAGTTATAACAGTTGCCTGTTTTGTAGCGCTGTTATAAATTCTAGACGACAAATCATATAATCACACATGACCTAGAGGTCTTCCTTACATAGCTAGACCGTCTCTGATCTGTCACATTCTTGCTTCCGATAGATAGTAAATTGAATTAGCTAACAATTCAAATATTGCACAATTGGTAATGGTTTCTGCTAGTTGCAAGTTTTCTCATTTGACTAATTGAAATATATGTAGTGTGGTAGAACTTGCAGTTTGACATTTTCTATATTAGAGCTATTGGCCTTGACTATGTCAGTTGTTTACAGGCATATACATAATACCTGAAATGAGACTTTTAACTTAAGAATTCCAATTATTAGCACACCATATGTCTAAAATCAAGTAAAGAACACAATGGTGTTGTCAAAAATTAAACATATATTCCAATTCAATTTTAAACTTAATTAAAATCAAATTCCAGAAATGTACGAAATTCTAAGACACCTCTAAATGTTATGGTCTATAATTTCAATAATTATCCTCAATCTATGCGTATTTACTTTTAGAATTTAATGATAACACCATATACTAAAATAACAGACCTAAACTTGAGCCGATTATATCTGTCAAAAATGGTTTCACGAGGCAGACATGTTGTTTGCATAAGAATAGTTCGTATGAGGCCATTTAGGGTAAATTGCGTGAAGAAGTTATAACAAATAACAATAATCCTACTTTCTGAACTATTAACGATGATGGTATTGATATATTTATTGGGATAATGTATTGCAAAACACGAAAATACCACTCACTACATTTTCAACACACAATCATAACCTGTGGTACACCCTTGGAAATGTCAACAACGCACCTGTTACATTTCTGTCAATTGGACAATGAACTTATTTTTTTCTGTGGAACGGTGGGAAATATGGCATATGATTGCTTGCTTAATCTATGCATCACAAACATATACTTGTAATTAATTGTCATGTTACATTATGTCTTACAATTAAAATCCGTAAACCGGAAATGGCTGCCCAATGTGTCATCGCAAAAATAAGATCATGTGTTAACGATAAACTCATATTGGGTTAACATTTGACGCTGAAATAAAGTGAAGTATAAATAAATAAAACACGGCAAATAAACATGCTGCTGTGATTAGTCGTTTCACTGGATATTTCCCTATTTTAATGACATAAACGGCAATATGGGCGAGAAGAAAGTGAAAGTAAAAAGCATGCCGACGACAGACACGTAATTGTGAATGCCGGCATGTGTTGATTGCAAAGTATTTACGTTATTTGTTATCGGGAAACGGTCATCCTTTGATATGTCAAGGGATTTGTTCAAGATTGGTATAGTTTCTGTTGTATTAGGTTTTTACTTCCAGCCACATGTTCCGTCCCATATTGCTTGTGTGTACGGCAAATGTGTCCGAAAGTCAAACGAAGTGTTTTTGGTTTACAAATATGCATTATAATGTTGAATTTCAAACAGTTTTTAACACCGACAAAAGTTTTATTTTTGTGCAGTTGATAGCTTGTTTGACAAATTACGTTTCACAACCTACAAAATGGCGATAGTGTCGTCCAATAGCCCTAAATAAAACCTATCATATTAGAGTAAGTGTTAGGATACGATATGGCAACTGTAGCCCTCAAATTGTCTTCTTCTCGGAAAAGGAGCCAAATAATTAGAAGTACATACGTAATCGGATAGAAGCGGGGAGGGAGGTTGTGGGGTTGCAGGGGTTAGAGTATATCATTTATATGTAGCATGTAATGGACATAAAAAACGAGTAATGCGTTTGCTACTAAAGTTATTCTGCTAATTCCAATTTCGATGACAAAATTGTTGTTTACATTAACACGAGTGCAATGTGGTTTTACAAATAATATATTTGTTCCTACAATATAGAATACATCATATAGATATGAATAAATATTTATCATTAACAGATCTACAATGACACATTTTTGTCCGCTTTTAAAAGCAATCTTAGCAATGGTTGACATGCAGATGCTGCCATACTTAAACTAATGGTGACTGTATACAATAGAGTACACGTATGGAATAGTTTAGAGGCGAGGTTGGTCCTCTGTCTCGACTTTAGCTTCAATACCAACATATCGTGACTTCCCTCAGCGAACTACTAATGTCTATGATTATACATCGACGATAAAAATATTGACGTCAAAAAGCACTCGATCGATAAGATCTACAAAGCAGAAATGTATCTAAATGACATTATATCGTGCCTATTGCTATATAATTGGGCAATGTCTGCAATGTTCTACTGCAGCTAACTTCCGAAACATTTGTTGAACCAGGTTTCGTCATTATGAAACAAACTTGATAAGAACGGCTGACTCGATACAGTGAGTTCTTGTTGTGGAGGAGAGATACAAAGCTTCAGAGATATTATACCCTTTATATTAATCTCATTGGGCATCCTGATATGATCATTTTATTTGTGTTAGGTCCTGTTCCCATGATATTGATAACACATGAAAGTTATGCAAAAATAGGATTTATATCAAAATTGAATCAAAGATGTTTAACAACAGTTTTTGCTTTCGATCTCAACAAATGACTAAAAAAGGTCAAATATTGAGTCATATTGAAATAACCATGTTCCATACGATATAACCCACATTGCAGTTTCATTCGATAATGTAATCGATGTTAAATAGTTGTATCGTACATGTAATGATGTGGCTGTCAAACAAATGTCTACATCTATCCGTATGTCCGTTGACAGTATACCTAATATTGATACATTAAGTTTAAATATATGTTAAATTGTCGAAAAATGTTTGATTCACTATGTGTTTTCCTATTTAAAATGTTAAAAAAACCTAAATGGTAATCAAAAATCAATATGACCATTTGTTCTTTTTACAATATATATTAAACATAATGTACATAATTACGAGTAACCTTTAGCTATGTGATTCGGTATCAACACGTTGACTGGCATACATATTCTGTAATGTTGATATAACGGCATTCTATTACATTATTATAATGCAGATTATTTTTAAGATGGAAAGGTTTCTCGCTTAATGTCGCTGGAATATTATCAAGTCAAGCGTTATTTTCACTACAACAGTAGATCTCTAAGTTAACATTTTTTTATAACAGCCAATCTTGTTGTGATAAGGAAGCTTTAAATCTCACATTAAGGAGAATGGAAAAGACGATAGAAGGTCCAAAGTATTCGCTGAAGGTTCATTAATAACTCACCGGAATGAGTCAGGTCGGTCGGTATCGTTTCGTGTTGCGGCTCTAGAAGTTCCGTGTTCACTATCACTATTGTTGCGTCGTTTTTCTATTGACTGAATCAGTAGAAGCGGAAGATTACACAGTGCACCGAATTGTCCTAGATTAATTACCTTAGTGTCGAGAGAGAATCATACAGATTTCTCAATAAATATGTTTGTCAGACACAGTGGGATAATCAATGGGAATTCCTGACTTCCATCCGAGAATTGCGTCTATGGGATGTGGCTGTGTGTTTTCATAGTTAACCTTAAATGCATTAATTCATGCAGAAATCCACCTCCAAACACTTGATGGAGACCATATGCAATTATTATGACGCATGTAATTAACTCCAGAGTGGCTGGAAGTGACTAAATGGTTTAAAAATATTTCAACAGTTGCCAAACGTAACTACGTCAATGCTATTGTTGCAGTATATTGCTGTTAAGATTTCCCATATTGATCCAAAAATACATTTTGCATCGCATTTTAAAGAAAAAAGTGTTGCATTTTATCTACGTTTGAAAGGTTAGCAACACTTAGGCTTTGAATTACTGAGCCGTAATTCTGTTCGTATATTCATATTTAGAGAGAAAGATAGAGAGAGGGGGGGAGAGAGATTGTATATAACATTCTTAGAGCGAGGGGGGAGATTTATTGTATATAACATTCTATACTGTATATATATATATATATAGAGAGAGAGAGAGAGAGGGAGAGAAATTGAATATGACATTTTATACTGTATATATATAGAGAGAGAGAAGGAGAGGGAGATAGATTGCAATATATTCGGAAATGAGCGTCTCGTGTCAATCACTCAAATTGACAACGACGTCAGCAGCGTCTGATGATCAGCTGTCTCACGAAGGGGCCGCGGGAGAGGCCTTGACGATATTGTCTGGGGTTAGTTTAGATATGATTGAACACTTCTAATGTTCGTTATTGCAAATGTCACTTTCGATACTTTCTCTGAATAGCGTCATGTTCCGCGATATTCTCAGCAATTTCTTCAGTATTGATATGGGGTTTGTTGATTAAGAGCTTATGAGAGGATAACCAATGCAACACAAAGTGTCAGGTATTTACATGATCAACCGATAGCGAAATTCGAGGGGAATGAAATGAGTTTATCTTTACGTAACTAGTAATTGGCTTCGCCCAATTTTGTCGAAATGCATTGGTAGTTGTTTTCATTAGTCTTCAGCTTGGTAGTGAGCAGATTCTGACGCTTTTACACGTTTTATAAGCCAAAGCCCGTGTCCTATTGGTGGCATTGATAAACTAACTTCGAGCTAAAATCTAATTACTAATTATTTCCGTCCTTGAATCGTGATTAAGACGAAGTCAAACGTGACACAATTAGTGCTAATTTTAAGACATTCAGATATCAATGAAGAAACACAGATCCCCAAGAAGTGAGATGGTAAACAAGAGTGGTTCCATGGCTGTTGGATACCCAATTAGCGTTGAATATGTTTACCAACGCAACTTTAAACGTGAAAAGGGTATTCTGAATTGCTAATCCATTATCAACGCACATATCTCGTATCTAAAGACTGGAATGTTTTCATCAAAATTTAAGTAATTCAGTTTTTATAGCAAAACTAGTTAGTGTACCATTACTTCTCGCTTATTATAACAAACATTCCTTCTTTAGATCGAATTACTTGCATATACATTTAACAAACTGACATTGACGTCATAAGATTCTTGTCTACATAGGATTCTTGTCTACATAATAAGGTCCAAAGTTGAATACACGAAGTCCATACTGCTATAATTAGATAACTACTTGTTCTTTATAATACTTATTATTTGCATTGAAGAGACCATTAAGTCATCATAATGTTCAGAACCAATAAGAAAGTAATTGAAGACAAGAAAAAGCCTTGTTAGGGGAGTAGAAACGCTTACCGGTATTCTGCAGTTATATAATAATAATGTAATGGTACTATGTATTATTTAGACTTCAACACCTCTTGGTTTCCGGGAAATGGGATCGGATTAGGTGCGCTTCAGTATAGACAATGTGCAACAGATTTTGCACTTTATTTTACATCTTGAATTGGAGGATATTGTTCTGTGTCAATGGGAATGGGGATGTTATACTTAAATTCACATTAGCGACTGCTGTGATATTTTAAAGTTGATTTGAAATGTGTTTTACCTAATATATTGTAGCAATGATAATGTCAGTGAATAAAAAAAATGCATGTACAAATAATAAACTGTTTGCTATAGCTTTAATTTCTTTCATATCAAACTTAAATTATAACATTATCATTTCTATTTGCACATTTCCTTTATTATGTTTTTAATTATTAGTTACTTCTTTGTTTGTCTGTAAAAATTGTCAGTTTTTCATGGTTTTCAATAGGGATTGGATACCGTTCTGGTTTTGTTATATAAACAAGTAGTGAATTCTAATACTGTAATTGACATCTGGAATAGTTCATCGAACTATAACACCAGATTTACGCTGGACGATTAATGCCGCAACGTTAGTCTGTGATCATATGGTTGATGGACAGACGACAATATGTCCAGCCATTGTGTTGGTAATTGACTACCGTCCAGTGCGTCTTAGGTAAATTAAAGGAGTAAATACATCAACGTAGACGTGACCTTACGATAATGGCACCTTATATACAGCATCCATTCTTCACCGTGACAATCCCGAAATCAAATTATCCGAGAATGCACCGAGGTTGTCTTTCCAAATAAAAGCCTATCTAAAGCAATAACTTGGGTGAAATAAAAACCGTAAGTGATAAACACAAGGCCATCAATTAGACGTATGTCCTATCAGCAACACAAGGAATGTATCTCGTTATCTTCAACATAGTAGAAAAGACATTCAATGTAACACCGTTATACCGACGAAATGCACATAAGTGTGATAAACAATCATTATTTGATAAAGGTTTTTGCTTCATATCAACGTAATACTTATATCCAGGTAACGAAATTATTAATGTTCCCTCTGCTTTTTAAGAAAGTATATCTGAGATATAGTCTATTGAGATACATGTATCTATCAAACGCCAAATTGGTATAAAAATGCATGAAAGGAGACATGCATATTCAATGTTATTGTCTTAACATAAACAAAGACGGATGTCTCCATTTGCAACATTAAAATAATTTTTTAATTAAAACAAAAATTGATTTAATGGAAAATATTGAAGCAATTGCGTTGCAAATATTTGAAAGGGAACTATAATTCTGAAATCAATGACCAGTAACAGAACAGGATTGGAATTAGAAGAAAAGATTTCTATTCATATTCTGTCTGCATACTATTGTCATGGAAATGTGAGTGTAGGGAGACGAAATATAAAATAAGGATTAACCAGGTATTGACTGAAATCAGTGCATGCGTGATAGGAAATCAATAGCTACAAAAATGTGTCATAGGAGCATTAAATCAACAACTCCGAAAATGTATCAACAACACCAAAAAAATGTGTGATAGGAGCATGAAATCAATAGCTCCAAAAATGTGTGATAGGAGCATGAAATCAATAGCTCCAAAAATGTGTGATAGGAGCATTAAATCAATAACTCCAAAAATGTGTGATAGGAGCATTAAATCAATAGCTCCAAAAATGTGTGATAGAAACATTTAATCAATAGCTCCAAAAATGTGTGATAGAAGCATTTAATCAATAACTCCAAAAATGTGTGATAGGAGCATTTTAAGCAATAACTCCAAAAATGTGTGATAGGAGCATTTAATCAATAGCTCCAAAAATGTGTGATAGAAACATTTAATCAATAGCTCCAAAAATGTGTGATAGGAGCATTTTAAGCAATAGCTCCAAAAATGTGTGATAGGAGCATTTAATCAATAATTTCAAAAATGTGTGATAGGAGCATTTAATCAATAGCTCCAAAAATGTGTGATAGGAGCATTTAATCAATAATTTCAAAAATGTGTGATAGGAGCAAGTAATCAATAACTCCAAAAATGTGTGATAGGAGCATTTTAAGCAATAACTCCAAAAATGTGTGATAGAAACATTTAATCAATAGCTCCAAAAATGTGTGATAGAAGCATTGTAAGCAATAACTCCAAAATTTGTGATAGGAGCATTTAAGCGATAGCTCCAATAATGTGTGATAGGAGCAAGTAATCAATAACTCCAAAAATGTGTGATAGGAGCATTAAGCAATAACACCAAAAATGAACTAATTAATTTTTTTCAGGATATTAAAAAAAAAAATTCTGATGTAGACTAAGGTCGCATTTCACTATCACTAAAAGAGATATAAAATGAGACAAGGTTGGGTTTATATTGATTTCAGTTTTAGATGGTTGAAGAAGCATTTCAAGGCTAGCAAACCAGACCCATGATTAAAACCTCATTTTATTGCCGTCAGTAGTTTTAATCGATGAAAACGGACAGTTAAATATCGTTTGAAACAGTAATTAAAGTTGAAGCTTGAGGACACATAGTGATTTCCATCTGATATAAATTATGCAACGGTTATAACAAATGCATATGGAATTTATTTTTGCAACCAATAATATGTAACTTTTAAATGTTTTGGGTAAGCAGTTGTACAGTATGTAAGATTTACATAGATCTATGGTAACTGACAGAACATCTTTATGATTGAAAAATAATAGTTTTGCTGTTTGAACTATTTTAACAAAAAATATTTTAAAGTTTATTTTACTTAAAACACTACTTGCTCAGATATTCATGATTATTCAGACTATTCCTTGCATTCAATTCTGTGTATTTTAAGTATCATAACCAAAAACAATACCATTATTTGTAAGGTATGACAATGTGTATTAATTTTATTTAACGACTTCCTTTTCAAAATAGAAATGTACATAATAAAACGCGTCCGCCATTTGTAGACTAATTCATATATCTAAATGGATATGAACCAATCAAAAGCTTCACTAGAATGAGAAAACACATATCCCATACCATATATACAATACATTTGTTAAATAAAAGTATACTGTATCTGCAAACCCCGACATATATCAATGGGAACTCTAAAGGTGAAATCGAAATTCGAGTGAACCATATATCTCATGACAGGTATATGAATGAGTAAAATGTTCCACATAACTACCCTTTCTTTCCGATTATTTACATCCACGGTTAAGTTAGCTTTCTCTTCCCTGCAATACAATATTACTGAAATGGAAGCCAGGGCTATCATAGAGATCAATGGTAGAGAAGAGATCTAGAAACCTCCCCTGTGTTATAGGTTGTCTTACAATGGCAGATAAGTGTGTAAAATGGCGACAATTATATGCATCGCTAAATAAATACGTTCAGTGAATCCTTGGATAGGTGAGTTGGTTCGAAATGTTACCTGACGATCATTCAGGAAAATATGATAAAAGATCGACGAATAAAATCAGTAAAGACCAATGTAGCAACCAGGATTGTCACGTTTTGTATGTGTATCTAGTCGTGGTAGTGATAGGGTATATAAAGATTGGCTACATCACCATATCCCAGAAGGATCTGGCATTATACATTAGCATTAATGATTAGTGGCATAGAGACGAACCAGTGGGATTTATGTCCAGTGATCACTCGCTGTAACTGTCAATCGAACCTTTACACAGACCTGCCTGGAAAAATTCTAAACGTTTTCATTCCAATGGTTTGTATTTGTACCGGTGGAACTATTCACCAACATCTCGCTAAAATGTCAATTTCGATAAAAACAACGACTGTCAAAGTACTAGAGAAAAGGAGAAAACAGACGACTTAAAAACTTACCCAAATATTCCTGACTTCTCGACTGTGAACCTCTTGACTAGAAAGGTGGTTCTGTAGTACGTAATATATTGCGGAGGGGTGCATGACAGACGAGAGCGATGGTAGAGACATGAAAGGTAGGAGTGATGCTGTAGGGAAGAGAGGGGTGATAGGTGATCAAGTACCAGCCAAGATATTAAACACATAAAAATGTTTCCTCGGGGAAAGTGAAAGTGATAAAGAATTTGCCGATGTCATTTTAATACCGAAAGGAACTAAAATCCATCTACTAACACCTACAGATTGTTGTAAACGTCTTTTATGGTAAAATAAAATATATTTGTTCTTAAGCTCCTACTCTTGAATTCTGACGTTGCCAGGAAATGCCATCTGCCCAACTTGTATCCACACTGCCATCTGAGTATAACTATTGAGGTGAACCAGATGAGCACTCACCTTCCCTAGTCGCAATATCCAAAGACAATTAATTTGTAAGACGTTAGCTAATATTTATAGCGCCGCAAAATGAATTCACGAGATTTTTAACCGTTTACAAATTATCTTTAACAATGTAAGGCTACATTTTTCTTTTGAATTGAGTCAGTCGATATGGATCCTTAAAACGCACAGGTATAGCAGTTAATTCGTTTGACAAATAATTCTCAGATCCACATGTAATTACAATGTACACTTGGCAGCAGAAAAATTGTCCTGAATGGATATGGATACAATAAAAAAATAGCATGGCAGAATTTACATGTTTTCATAAGAAGTCTTCTTAATTTCATTTCATTGATACATATTTCATGCTGATTTACTGTAACGATTTGTCGCTTAAACATTTAATATTTGAACATGGAGTGTAACTTGATGATTTAGCTCCCTAAAACATATGTCGGCCAATAAGAGAGCCGAAAAATAGGGATACTAGGATATAATCCTGGTTTTGAATAAAGCGCCTTCAATCACCGCCATGTTCAGTACCTTCGGGTTATGTTGGAATTCCGAATCGTATCACGTGACTGACGTCCATACGACCTGGTGGTCCAGGTGACTAGCCGAAACGCACATGTGTTTGTTTATGTTTTCCTTATGATTAATACGAGCAATTCGTGCTGGTATATGTCCATAGAGCGAGTATTTTTCTCATTCACACATTGCCGTAATTCAATATATTTTGTATCAAATATTGTAATGTGCGAGCATTATTTTCTTTGTAGATCCAGTCTGTTGAGGTCGACCACATGTTTTGTTTACGAAAAATTGTTGCAATTTTCAACTGGATTCACAACTTTCGTGTTATTTCGAAATTGTCGCGACGAGGTTCGGAAGAGTTCGGAATGATTCGGCATCTTTCGAGCCTATTTTTCACGTGTACAAGTCAAAGTTTTTTGCTCTTTTTTTTTCTTTAAAATACCTTCTGTGCTGCAACTTTATAAAAAAGTGATAAAATTAGAAAATCTAAACCCCGGACAGACGGGAATAAATGTGTATAACACTTAAACAGTTTTCAGTATGACAAAAAGAGCGAAGGTGATAAACCATGCAACTTTAACAATCAATGGATACAAATCATCAACATGTTATCAAAAACTAAACTAAGAAATAAAATGTAGATAAACGTTATAATATAAGCCGGTTGAAGACATGAGAATTCCGCCGAGTTATAAGACACAGATACAGACAGGTCAGCAGCTTACAATCAAGCACATGTAGGTACTATGTATTAAATACCAATTAAACACACGACAATAGACATCAAAAGAAATGGCACCATGACATATTAACGGACATTGTCGATCAATACCATCTATACAAACTTCTGTTGTGTACACAGAGGGATTTCCAAATCACCTCCGGGGAAGGTCTACCTCCCTAAGATAAGGTCAACAGAGCACAATAACAATAGCCTCTGTTTCGCCAAAAGCAAATTACAAAGGAACACAAGGAAAGTTTTTCTTCTATCATTAGGTTATCGTAGTGACTTAGTTTGTAATATTTATAGTCTCTAATAATTAAATCCAAGAAAAGCGAACGTTCTGCGTGTATTCCATGATCCAGACAAAATGCAAAGGTTGGCAGATTGTTACTGAAAAAGGCCTTCTAGAAAATAAAAAAACTCAGAATCCTTCCTAAAGAACTTCTAAAAATGACACATCATGATTATCAACCGTATTTGAATTTTGAATTTCGTTTTAAAACGGTATGAGAAAAACTTTCAAATGTCAAACATTGGAGGTGTCAATGACATTGCAATTATAATGCCGCCGCAAAATTCCGCGGCCGCTTTGGTTGCTTACCAATCGAAAACATAACTGACATTCCCTTCTATTTTGAGACGAGACTATCTACAATATCGTGACAATATGACCTATTACTGTGTTTCTGAATACCTCTTGATTCAATGTAGGAATAATTGAACATACCAACCAACATTAGGTAAAAATCAGCACTACATCTTAATATGGGCCTCAGGTATAACTACGTCAAGGTCGGTGTCATTCCTACACAAAAGCAGTGAATCATAAATGACTTTAAATCGGTACTGCTACAGGCATGATTTAATACATTGTAGTAGAATATACCGACCTTGAAAGTTGTAAACATGCGTTAATTTCAGTTGAAGGGTATTGTTTTGTTCCAAAGACAATGAAGTAGAACTTTCTGTGTCGTGTTACGGGTTGTGTCAGTCTATCTGTTACATTATTTGAATGACATAATACATAGGATAGCTGGAGTTATCCCTTGAGACTAAGGTAAACACGTTTAGAATTCTTTGTGTTGTTAGATCGATGCGATGGCATGTCACAAAATGAATCTTATACATAAGGTATGTCTCATTATGACAATTTAGCCTACCCTCTACCCATGTCAGTGGAAGGACTTTAGATATCATCTATACTCTATGTATGACTTAAACAGATGTTTTGTAGCTTTTTTGTTAATAATTAACCGTAACATTTCGTTAGCTGTCTGGCATAAGCAAATTACTTGCATCATTATATAACATTGACTTAGCTTCAATTCTTTTCATAGGATTGTTCTAAAATTTCATTCCATTTGATAGAAATGTAAAGGATTTGTTTGATATTCCTGTTCAAGAGGTTAAAACACTATGTTTCTCTTTCTCCAGTGAAATGGATATGATAATTACCAAATATTATCTTATGCTTTCTGTTCATCTTGAATATGTACTTCAATACAATGTACATTAGAAGTGCTCAAGTTCAACTCCTAAAGCTAGCGACAGGGTTATACTTTCTCGGAAAACACAGGAAGTATCATAATTTCTTTGTTAAATATTATAAAAATCAAAGTACTGAAAGTACTTAAGGGGTTGGATACCATTTTCCATATTACAGATGTGGTTATTTCTTTGAATAAATTCATACGTTTTTTCACAGAAAGATATAGTTTTTACATTTCTTTTCATTTTGATGGCTTCATGCAGCAGAATTTTTTGGTATTTTTCTTGATAAAAACAGGAGCACACAAATTAAAACTTTTATTCTTTTTCAAAAGTTACATAACAACATAACCAGCATTGAAAAGTCTGAGTTTCTTATTTTATTTCAAGATAAAAATGTGGCACTATGTCTTATATGGAATGAAGTACTGATTGCGCATGCCAGAATTAAAATTAATTATCTTATATTATTTTTTGTGTTAATTAGACATATATAGATACATGATTGATCACCAATTATCGTTCAAATGATGAGTATCGTCTATGCTCTGTCGGGATGGAGCGTCTTTAAGAATAAGGCAACAGTTCCAAAAACATAGAATTCATACAAAACTTATTGAACCAAATTCAGTTTTACCAAAAGAAGAATAGCAAAAAGTGTTTTTGAAATCAAACACATAACTATTTTGGAACGTTCTGATGTGCTTGTAGGATGTTGTAGAAAGAAAAAAAAAATTCAAAAACATTTCCATCTATCCGATTGAAAATTGGTATACATTGAACACCTATTTCTGACACAATTCTATCAAATTTTAGAGTTTACTCAGTAATATTTAAGAATTGAGTTACATGTATTAAACTACAGACAAATGATTTTGAGTGTGACTTTTAAAGGGAAAGTAAAAAGGATTAAGTGAAACGGTGCAATGACAATTAGGTTGTTATTAAAATCAAATAATTTCTATTGAAAGTTTAGCAGTCGATGTAACTGTAACTGTGGATGTTGATGTTACAAATTTATGGTAAAATTGGTTACGGTAATACATATGGGGAATAAAAAGCCCTTTTCCAGTCAGTTCTAGTCAAGTCTAAGGCTTCCATTTAGCTGAGACTGCGTAATTACCTCCCCTCTTTAAAGCAATAAATTGACTGTGTTGTTCCCTTAGGATTCCTATCTAAGGCCTCTGTGCTTTTATTAGGTGAGTATTTATGACCCCCCCCCTTCCTTTCTCCAAGAGCAGTGTATCCACCTGTGGCTAGATAGGGATTCATTGACCAGACGTATGTGACGGAAGCGGAGAAGGTCATCAATCATATCAATTTAGAGGTAGATGCATGGGGCCGGTACAGGTGTAATATATATACAGAAGGGCCTATACTTATACCTGTTGAGTCATTATTATATATATTTAATGAATATCTCTCCTACACATTTTCATTGCCTTTTAGTTTCTATCATCCAATGGCATTCTCTATGTAAAGCTGACAAATTAAGTCATAACATAACCTTGGACCTCTGCACCTTGGTTCACCATAGTGTGTTCTACACGTGTGGGAATTCTTCTGGGGATGTTATTTTCAGATATATATAAATATAATGAGGATTGCTCTAAGAAAATCACTATAAAACATAACAAAAATAAAAGATATACAAAATTAATATAAATTTTATCAGACTATGTTTTTTGTTTCAACCGTATCACGGCAAAATTGATAGAATGTGTATAAATGGGTCAAAACGGAAAAATCGTTTCAATATAAAAGTATTTATGATATTTCGTTGTGATGCAAACCTGCCAATCGGTTAAAATGTGTTTTTAGCACAAAGAGAAAGACTATGACAAAAGAACTATATCTTGCCTCGTAACGTTTCATTTATTGTAGGTTTGTGCTAAAATTGTCTCCCAAATTTTGCCAACGATCCCAATAGGGCTGAAAAAGGCGCAAAGGGCCTTTATCCAACCCCAAAAACCATAAGAACAATTATCTGCAATAATTTATTTTCAAATATTTACAGCCAGTGGTGAATTGATAGTATAAACCCCGTTGATTTCAACCAAAGGCTACTCAACTTTATTTCTCGATAGATTGAGTATGTCACGCGCAATTTGGAGCCGCGCGGATGAATTTATGATGGTCCAAATCAGATACTTGTTTTCAGTATCGAACGTACGTTCGATGAACATGTACATGTATCAAAATAGGTTTGAACACATATTATATGTACGTGTGTAAATACAAATGTAGAAAAGTTACATTGTTTATGTCACTACCTCTTTGAGCGTATGATAAATAAACAATGTTGAACAATGTACAGTTTTGCACATTCCGATGACGTTGCAATGTTTACATGTTGTGTGTCGGTGAGTGTGTGTTGTTCGCTACAACATGTAGATCTACATCCTATTTGTATTTTTAACATCTTTGGTTGTACGCAAATGGATAAGATATGTCAGGACAACATCAGTCTTTCAGTTGCATAACTTTAACCAAAACGACCTAGCACGATAATGCATTTTTGTTCACCTCGGGGGACAGACAAGTCCTGTACGTTATCTACTGTGAATCGGCGAGAGTAGGCCTTACATACACAATGTACGTTTGGGTGTTTCGAAATATCAATGAAACGGAATCCTTCAATTGTAGCTTTACAATACTTGTTATAGATATCTCTAATATTTACTGAAGTGTTTGAAACAACAATATAAATATAAGCTAACATTGTGAGAGTGGTAAACGTTTACAGTAGTGGGCCTACCTGTGTTTGTACATGTTCATCGAAACGACGTCGTCCGATACATTTGAAAATCTCCAAAATCCGGAAATAATGACATGGAACTATGTAAACATCCGTGTATTCAAGTAATTTCAAACGTGAACTGATTAAGAAGAACTCAAGTGATCACAAAATTGAAGAAACTCTCTGTTTGTCACACCTCCTTGACACAGGCGGTTTGAATCGGACGCCGCGTCACAACTACGTTAAATATCCTGCCACGTTATGAATTGTGTAAGCGTGTGTAATCATACGAAGTAAAAGATTAAAACCAAACGGCTTTGCACCATGGTGTTTTTACCAAAGATAAATAAAACGATTTATAGTTCCATACCGGGGAACCCCAGATATATGCATCATAAGACGGAACTCATTTTATTTGTATGTTCATTGATAAATTGGCGGGAATTTCCGCCACTTCGAGTGGCTGTTCCAAATGCCTGTCGGAACTAAACGATATAATTCAATTTTAGTCTTATAAATGCCATAAACACTATTAAGGGTAAATTTTGAGTTATGAAAATAATAGTTAAGACTGTAAATATAAGGATTAAAGTCTCTTTCTGGTGGTTCTATCGAAGGATAAAGTTGAGTAGGGTATCGATATAATAGTTAAGACTGTAAGACTGCTTCGCGGTCCATTCCAAATATCGATACCCTACTCAACTTTATCCTTCGATAGAACCACCAGAAAGAGACTTTAATCCTTAAAAGGATTGACTTACGTCTTATTTAAATCTATGATCATTTAACTATATAACTAAGTGCCAGAGTTGAACAAAAGTTGAGGACCCGGAGAAAGACTAACGGCCTACGATTATCAACTGACAACTTTTCTGCGAGTTCAAAACCTACGTGGAGAGTTGATAGGTATTAACCGTAGGACGATGGTCTCTCTTTGAGTTCCCGGATCCTCCGGCTTTTGTCGATTCCACGTAGAGATGGAGGACTAGTGGTTTGATACGATTGTTATTGTATAGAACATTGTGTATAAGTATTTTAACACACATCACTGTGTTCATTACTGTCACAATGTAGATAGTTCTAGTACGTTAAACATTACGATAGATAGCAGTTATTTATGACATCCCCCTGTGTGACTTCTCAGGCATCCCATGTGCTCATTCTGTCACATACTGTCACGTACGACGTCCAAACTTCAACTGAAGCGTGCATGCAAAGATAGCATATGGTTGCAATTTAAATCAATAGATCTCTGTTGTATTTCAAATGAACATGAAACAAAGGCACGAGACCAAATGTAGTCTCGGAATTGAAACACATTTTACCTCTAAATTCTGACAAAAATTATTTTCATTTGTTAAATGAATCTTTTTACTTCTCAATTTCCTGTGGGGAATAATTCAATGACAAAGGTCTCTTGAGTATTGTACGAAAGTTGAGACCTGTAAAAGATAGGAAAAGGTAACAACCGCCATGGGTGTTCCAATGACGTTTATATTACAAGAAATAGAGATACAGATAGTTCCTGCCAGATGATATCTTACATCATAACAATGTGCTATCGTGACATTGGTGAAGCACGACGCTGTGTAGTTACGTAAACCGCCTATATCTGATACATGTCTACCATGACCTATAGTCAAAAGATGTTGATTTTACTCGATCTTTAATCAGTCATGACACAGAACCTTTATTGACATAACTAAAGCTATCTAATGAACTCGCAGAATTATACCAGCACGTGCAGAACGGTTATCTGATGACGCCCGTTTCCAGGGAAAAATCACGATTGACACCTTCTGATACTTGATCAGATGAATTGCTACTATATTTTACACTTAGTTGTTTTTCTCCGATGTTGTCCGTGAACCATAAGATTTCTTACGACATTGCCTTTTTACCAGAAATCGTATTGAGTACAGACCTTTCTGGTGGTGTTGTTCATTTCATTACAATTATGCAGTTTAAAGAAAGCTTAGAAAATCTTGAAAATGACAATGCGAGACCTATATCATTATAATACTCAGTATATATTTAGCATTTATTAAATATTTTCTAAACATATAAAATTGAATGGAAAGACACTACAAAATTGATATATCATATAGGAATCTGTAATTACATGTGTGAAAACTAGTGGGGATGAGATTATGATTTAAATGTCAAAATTTCCTTTCACGTTTAATTGTGCGTTGTTTTCTCGTCAATATTTTCAATCTTGAGTAAACATCAATAGTGGATGACAGGGAAGACTGTGATGCTCATAATTGAGAGAAGCAAATACTAATTTGGCAATTTCACAATTCTCGGGGGATTTGTCAGTAATTGCACTTTACAGTACCACCCACAAGATTTTGTAATAGTCCGGTTCTATTTTGGATTCGGTTACAGTTATATCTGAAAATTCCACTTCCAATAAATTAATGTAACACACAGAGTCTATTTTAAAGCATCTGTTTACTCATAGGTTCGATGAAATATAATGAAGGCATCAGCCACCACTAACGTCATTTATATAAGCAATTAAACATGTTTATTTAATGTGCTTACCGCTGACAAAGCATAAACGAAACTAATTATTTGAATATTAACTAAAGTTTAATTGTGTATACATGTGTCTGATAAGCACAAAAATACATATAAAATAATTCATTTTGATCTTGGTGCATGCGTAATCTGTACGTTATTCCATATAGAATGTAGTCAGCCATGGATTTTTGTTGGAACGCAACGAATTATTTTTGATATTTTTATCTTAAAGTAAAACAAGAAGGTCAAACTTTTCAATGGTTATAATGATGTAAAGTAAGTAAGTAAAATTGTATTTTATAAGTATTTTTATCACATGTTTCGTACACCCAGTATACGGTAAACGTGTGACGGTTTTGTAAACAATATATATATTTTTTACATATCAGTATACACCTTGTATGTACAAACGAAATGTTTTGTTTTCCTCACTAGTTACTATACATCCTCTTTCACTGCCAATACTTGAAATTGTTGTAGTTTGACATAATTATTTTTGATACCAATAAACTATTGCTAATGACGACCAATCACTCATTTCAATTGGTTTTTAAGTTATCATTTCATAATGAAAATATAACATCGCCGTTTGTTAAGCCGCATCTGATTGGGTTACTTAATGGCGTAGCGATATCTGAGAGAAAGGAGTTCCTCAAGAAATTTGGAATTTCACTGGACGAGATTAGATTATTAAATAAGGATTAACTAAACCAGCGTTTTATGTTATGTAGTTATAGAAAACAAAAAAGTGTACTCCCAATTAAAACTAATACTCAGTTTAATTAGATATTTGTGTAATATTCTCTGCAACATAAACTTATTCAAATTTATCCGTAAAAAATATAAATTAACGTATCATATCCGTTCAAGCCATTGTACTACGGAGAGGAAACACAATTCTGTTATATTATGTAAAGATGCAAATGGTAATGTAGGAAAGAAATTTCATTTGATGAAGTTCATTGATATTGAATTCTTAGTCTCCGTTTTTAAAAGTCGGATTCGCGCGCCTACATGCCATAGGATTGGTTTCAATCACAAAGAAAATAAAGAGAAAGACTTCAAAATAATCTGGATAAGCACGGTAACAAGAAACCTAAAGAAATGGCTTAAAATATAGCTCTTTAATTTTTTTTATTTTGGAATTACCTGCGCAGGAAGCAAGAAAACCGTGTCTGTTACACGCAGCAATTATACTGCCAGAAAGCAGAGATGTGAAGTTATAAACAGGTTTAGGAACACGAAAACCTAGAGAATTCGAAGTTTTCCGGAGTCGTGTATCTCGCCGATGCATTATTAGTAAGAATTAATTGATAGCATAGGTTTACTTTCTGGTATGAACTGTTTGACAGTATTGTAAATATTGGCACATGTAAGGACTATTCCATGATACAGTGCGTCTTCATGTGGGGGTCAAGTATCCGACACGGCGAGTTTGATCTGTGCACTTGTCATAATGTGTAGTTACATAATTCATTACTAAAAGGTTAACCTTGCGTTCACAATTTAAAGTTATGTCCACTCCTAATTTCTAATGTGTGCTACGGGATTCATTCCTTATGAAATCTAACTGGAGAGTTATGTTTTTTACCCCCCCCCCCCCCCCCGCCCTTATCACGTAATACATAATATTATAATGGGATAAGCATGCATCATTATATAACATTGGACTCACCTTTACATCAGCCTCATATCTGCTATGACGCCGGACTTCATTGTCTATGTGTATACTGCTACTCTATAACCCATCATCACCTTTACTAGAACCAACAATAACGAGATAACAAGAATACATTAATTCCCTTCTCGTCTTTAGATGTTAGTTTTAAATAGAATAAATGATGAAATGCATGTGTAAGCATACCTAACTAAAGGTGTAATCATTGTTACTCGTCCCATGTCGACATGGATTGAGAAACAGTTGTACAGCTATTGAATAAGATATTACTATGGAATGATGAAGTGCATGTACGTCTGCATGCATAGCAATAGTGTTATGTTAGACATATACAATGCAAAATTATCCGAGTTGTGATGCCATGCTTTTCATTTTTGTTTGTTTACTGGATGTTAATATTAACTGTGCCAGTTAGTCTGCTGCTAAGAGCAGTTAAATATGCCATCAATCAACAACTGACAACTTGCAAAATTAGTTTCCTAGTTTCACACAAACTCTCACTTTCTTTGTAAATATGTCAGTGTGAGGCATGTTAATGTAATGTCTGAGTAGAGAACATAACTTTTATCTGGGATATTTACAGTTTTTGTACATCCAAGTTGAGTTCAGAAAGGCCACGGAACTTTATTGTGACAAAAAACTAATTCCGACATGGAACAATCACAATCTATTTCTACATCAAATTTAGACCCGGTTTCTATTTTGATGTGTGTAGTGAAAACAGTGAAACTACTTGTCGTGAACAAGTCTTTGTCTTCCATATTGTGTGCAACCTAAATCATGTCGGCAAATAGAGGGGAAAATAATGCTAATATTTTGTCCTCAAAGTTAAACTCTATCACTATTGATATTCTACCGTCCTCCTGACGTCCTTAGAACGACAGCCATACAGTATTTCATGAAAAGTAAAGCTATTGTTCCGAGAACAGACGTGTTTCTGAAGCAGACATTGTGGTTGAAAAAAGTAACTTCTTGACGGAGGAACGGATATTCATAGTAAGAGAAAGATATTACATTTTTAGAATCCAGTTTGTTAAATGATAGGGTAAACAGTATTCCAGTAGGCCCTATCTAATTACACGAAGATGGTCAGCTTTTTTGTGTGTGTGTGTGTGGGGGGGGGGGGGGGGGGGGGGGGGGGTGGGGGTGTGTGTGTGTGTCTCGTCTTTAAACAAAAGTTACTAGCTTCCTGTTGAGCTCGAAAGCTATCATCATGATTTAACCAGATTGCTATTGACTATGTTCGGTCGTGACATTGCTTGCCGATTTACAAAGTCGTTACGGCGACACTTTAAAAGGTATCCGTTTAAGTTACAAGTAATTATCGTATATGTTTCTCTGCATTGATTGGAAATTGTTAAGCTTATTCATCACATCATAATATATGAGATTATCCAGATAGAGTTGTTGCTGTTGTTGTTTTGTTTTGGTTTATTGTTTGTTTGTTTTTGGTTGGGTTTTTTCTTGGTTTTTTTTTTAAATTATTTTATTTTCTGGTATTGGTATTTGCATTCTGAATCCCAAATCACAAGCTGATTAAGTCTCAGTCACTTGATAACTAAATAGTCTGGTATACGATATGGGAGACAGCTTAGTAACTAAAAACTATGACACAATTTCTCTATATAACGATACGTTAACAAGACATTAAAATGGATGGTTATTAACAAGATGTCTTTATTCAATCAGCACATATTACGGCCATAGAAAGTGTACTTCGATCCAGATACCAATGTTGATATCGGGTTATGGTGGGAGTTTGGAGTTATTACAAAATGAATGCACTTTTACCCAGAAAGCAATTTTAAACTATAGAACCATAATAAAATGTCTTAAAACGATGATATCATTGTAATGGCAGCTCCTTTATCGACAACTCATTACCACACAATGGCCTTCGTGTCAACACAACGAGAACGGTTTACTCGACAAAACAATATTACATTTAATTGAAAAAAAACTATGTTAATCAAGTTCTGCAAATGCAGTTTATAAGAAAGTTAATTATTGCTCGCAGTGCCGCTGAGATGTCGACGCAAACAAAACATGTAATGGGAAAATCTGCATTCCTGCCATTTATAGTTATAAAGAATACGTTTTAAAATACATTGTTACATTGTGTTTTATTGCAAGATGTATTTATTTAGCTAACCGCATGTAGTTTTGCACAATTTTGTTTATATATCTCCAAAAGCCATACAGAAAATGCTATTATAATGATGAGAATAAAAAATCAATCACTTACAAAGAAAAACAACTTATTTGAGTTTGATTTGCGTTTAGGTTCTCAATTTCTTTGGCAATCAAATCATTTCAGATTTTACTTTTTGCGAAATAAACACACATCATATTGATAACTGACAATTATTGCGTACTGTTCTGTGAATGTCAAATCAGCTGTTACATACAATATAACGAACCTCGAATTCAATATTGACATGCTCTTGAAAACAAAGTCTTGACAGTGGCAGCTCAATTCTGATTAACTGATAAGATCACGGAATCTTGTTAACATTTAATGCTATGCATTTTCATTTGAAACCTTTTGCAAATTAAAAAAAAATGTACCCTTAAAATTTGGAATAATATTCGGTGCAGTGCATTATGCGGTTTTATTCCCTAACTGAAATAATCTATCGTTCATCGCTGAGGGCAATATTTAAAACAAATAACACAAAGTGCATTTAATTCTTCATCGATGGTATGTAACCTACTCTTGGCCAGTAATGTTTTGTTTTATTGTGCTTGATATTGTCTCACATTCCCCGGGGATACACATCCTTGTAAACATGTAAGAATTCCATCATGACGAAGGTTTACACCAATGGCCTCAATGAAAACCACAGAATCTATAACCTCTCGGACACGTGTATGTTTTGCCTCCGAGTTTCAAACGAAACAATTGTATACAGTGTCGTAGTTAAAACAATACAGAAAATAATGGAAATAAAACTCTTTCGGCATGGTGGTAGGCTTACCTGACAAGAAATGTGAGAGTTAGCAATGCATATCTCACATGTTCATTATTCATTTCTAAATAAATAGAGATAATTACAAATGTCCAAAATCTTTAATCTTGTGTAACTATTAGTTTTACATCTTATATTACAGTTCATATCACCGATGTTGACGACAATTGCCGAACATAACTTGAAAATAAGACTTTATTTTCAGATATAGGATCATATCTTTATGTATACTCGCTTCGATATAACCTTTCTTTGCTGCGTGAAGATGGTGTTTGTTAAGACTCTCTTGACGATTGTTATGTGATAAGTATTAATACCACCATCCGGTAACGTCCAGACATTTTCATTTCGCTCCTGTCTGCCTGCCATTCTTGTTTATACACAACATTATACGGCTGCTGACGAATACAGCCATTCCGTATATATGATTCCAGATAACCAATAAATAATTATTACTTCCTATTGTGATGCTGATAAAAGGTTGTCACCTATTTTGAGTCTGATGAAAACCTACAGATGCCGTCGTAAATTTCCGTATAATCTCAGACGGACCTCTGGCCGTGTATGTATTTATACAGCCGACCATTCCTTTATGCAAATATGTACTTTGCAAACCAAATAAATAACCAGATATATCCATTCGTATATGTATTATATAGGGATTGGATTTCGTTTTTATGTTTGCCATGCTTGTATGGAGCAATTCCTCTAAGAATATATTCTATGGGGCGCGTTTTATTTACACTCACACGACTTTTTATTTAAATTTTATGCAATAAAATCGTCATTTGAAAGTGACGTAATTATTCAATAAAAGTCGGTCAAAAGTGGGAGGAGCTTACTCAATTGAACAGCGAATGATGACACTTCACGTAAGGTAGAATTATTCATCCGCGACGACAAAAAAGTTCAATATTTTAGTGTAAAATAAACATGACAAACAAAGTAAATTTCAGAGATAATTTTATTTAATCAGATCAGAACTTTAAATATATATTCAATTTTGCTAAAAGTTAATATATAGCGTAATAACATAAAGAATTTGTACACGGCCACATGTGTGAACTCGGTGACCGTTAGGCTATTGTGCAGCGAGGCGAAGCTGACGCACCCTTACACACTTGAATTTGCCGAAGTTGTCAAAACACCGATTTTCAAGTAGCTCAATGTGTTTGAGATGTCGTCTGACTTGACGATATTACATCCTTGTGAGCCATGTGATTATATAATCTACGCTTAGATCCATGTCGCCATCGATAGATTTCACCTGTGTTCGATGGATACAATGTATTTGTGGTGATGCGTAACTGTCAACACGTGGATTATTAGCGGTGCATGTTTTATAATACACATGATTAAATTCTCAAAGAACAAAGACAAGAGGATATGTTTATAACTGACCTCTATCAGAGGGTCTCACGCCCGTCCACCTCAAAGGCTCGATCGTAGGACGAACATAGGCACAGAGGTAATGTTTACATTTGACACCCATCATTTTTAACAAAAATGAAAGCACGTCGCCCCGGTCGGGATATTTTTACGTTTCTTTATACAATTGTTAATTCAAAAATTGTTTGAATCATATATAAATATAAAACATGTATATATTGTTTACATTTTTCCAAAATTCTATGAAAAACAACAATATACACGTAATGTTGCGTCAAAATGTAAACAAAGCCATGTGTTTCTTTTAAAAAAAGTAGTCCTTTTACGTTGCACAGAACATTTTCATACGCAAGTTCAAAGTTCAATGTTACCATGCAGTTATGGTAAACAAAATCGGCTAGTATTAGCGTATAGTGACCAAGCCTAGCAAGTGTAAATATAAGTCTGTGGAAACTATTTTCGCAGGCATGTTCACTATGTGATATGTGAAATTTTTGCTTCAGTGGTTACAAGACCCATTAATGGAGACAATCATACTCAAGATGATACCAAAGAATGGGGATCGGTAATGGTTTTATGGTTCGTGTGTACCTCAGAGTGTCCATATTTGGGGGTACCATCATATTTAGTGATACATTCCTTGATTAGTCATAGCATCCTTGATTGTCCATACCTGGTGTTACCATTCTTGATTATCCATACTCGGTGATATCATCCTTGATTGTCATACTTAGTGATACCATCCATGATTATCCATACTCGGTGATATCATCCTTGATTGTCATACTTAGTGATACCATCCATGATTATCCATACTCGGTGATACCATCCTTGATTATCCATACTTGGTGATACCATCCTTGATTATCCATACTTGGTGATACCATCCTTGATTATCCATACTTGGTGATACCATCCTTGATTATCCATACTCGGTGATACCATCCTTGATTATCCATACTTGGTGATACCATCCTTGATTATCCATACTCGGTGATACATCCTTGATCCTTGTATACCATCCATGATATCCATACTCGGTGATATCATCCTTGATTGTCATACTTGTGATACCATCCATGATTACCATACTCGGTGATATCATCCTTGATTGTCATACTTGGTGATACCATCCATGATTACCATACTCGGTGATATCATCCTTGATTGTCATACTTAGGTGATACCTAATACCTCCATGATTATCCATACTCGGTGATATCATCCTTGATTGTCATACTTGGTGATACCATCCATGATTATCCATACTCGGTGATATCATCCTTGATTGTCATACTTGGTGATACCATCCATGATTATCCATACTCGGTGATACATCCTTGATTATCCATACTTGGTGATACCATCCTTGATTACCATCTATTCAATATACATCCTTGATTATCCATACTGTGATACCATCCATGATTATCCATACTCGGTGATACCATCCTTGATTATCCATACTTGGTGATACCATCCTTGATTATCCATACTCGGTGATACCATCCTTGATTGTCATACTTGGTGATACCATCCTTGATTATCCATACTCGGTGATACCATCCTTGATTATCCATACTTGGTGATACCATCCATGATTATCCATACTCGGTGATACCATCCTTGATTATCCATACTTGGTGATACCATCCTTGATTATCCATACTTGGTGATACCATCCATGATTATCCATACTCGGTGATACCATCCTTGATTATCCTTGGTGATACTTTGTTTCATACTTGATACCATCCTTGATTATCCATACTGGTGATACTCCTGATTATCCATACTGTGATACCATGATTATCCATACTGGTGATACCATCCTGATTATCCATACTGGTGATACCATCCTGATTATCCATACTTGTGATACCATCCTTGATTATCCATATCCATACTTGGTGATACCATCCTTGATTATCCATACTTGGTGATACCATCCTTGATTATCCATACTTGGTGATACCATCCTTGATTATCCATACTTGGTGATACCATCCTTGATTATCCATACTCGGTGATACCATCCTTGATTATCCATACTTGGTGATACCATCCTTGATTATCCATACTCTGATACCATCCTGATTATCCATACTCGGTGATTACCATCCTTGATTATCCATACTTGGTGATACCATCCTTGATTATCCATACTTGGTGATACCATCCTTGATTATCCATACTCGGTGATACCATCCTTGATTATCCATACTTGGTGATACCATCCTTGATTATCCATACTCGGTGATACCATCCTTGATTGTCATACTTGGTGATACCATCCTTTACATTGGTTGTACCACGGATACGAAGTAGTATTGACATTCATCTCTTCTATCAATCAAATTCAGATTTCTTTTAAACATTTTGCATTTACAGCTTTGAAATTTAAAATGAGATGGTGATCATTTTATCATCGCATTTTAGTCAGTTTATTGAACACTATATCAGTACACGATAAAGAGTGAAACAAAGGGAAGTCACTCTGTTGTTGTTATAAATCATAGTGGATGGTTTTGGATAAACTAAAATTATTTATTGTTTTAATGTTTTGCTAGAGATCACCGTAATGTTCATTGAACAAGAAAACGCGAATCAAACTTATAATGGTAAAAAGGTATATAGACTGGAACCATCAGCAGTAGAAATTTACGTATGTTTTTCATATAGACTTTCTTACAGTGAAAATATGTGGTTTTAAGTAAAGTTTCATTGAGACCAACGTTTATTTGTCAATAAGTGAATAGATATTTCTTTGATGTGTTTGACTAATACTATACGTATTCATTTAAACGACATCAAACCAATCAGCGGAGTTATGCTGCATTAGTTAAATACTACTTGACGTTCAGTAAGCGCACTACACTTTTAAAAATGTCATTTTAATTTCTGAAATAATACACTTACCGTCACGTCAGTGTGGCTACGTTACCTTGAGGTGCACCGATCCTGCCAAATCGTATCTGATTTAAACAGATATGCATAATTGCGTTATTCCGAATATAAACAAAACGCCCAAAACCTTTAAACGAACACTACTTTTGTGTGGGCGGAGTTATTATCGCATAGCTCCATGATATTTAATTTCAAGCCATATGCTCAGCATCACAAGTATAGCGTTCGTCGAATGATGTATCCAAAACCGGTAGAAGGTCCTTACAACACAGACAATTTAAAATAGATACTGTTTTACTCATAAAGAGAGTTCAATACCCGATATTAACATTTGGTACGACGTTTTATTGGAAGTTAATCGATGTTTCATGATCCAGGTATGTTCACACATTTGATGGGTTCTAATATTGTGTCATCTTAAAATCATATGGCAGTATTTTGGATCGTGTTCCATTTATACCTTGACTCGCTAAATCAATACGCGCGAGCCAGACATTCTTGCGGCCATAAACGATCTAATCCAGTATAAATTTTGTCATATTTACAACCACACGAAATTAACAAAACGTCAAAACATAATTCATCTCAATATGGCTTTGTGTTTTTGACGCCTCTGACGGGCAATTTGGACTTCTTTGTTATAAATATCGGTAATACTACTTTAAGATAATTCCATTTCTACCTTTATCTTAAATATCTTAAATCGTCTACCGTAAACATACCTATAAACTTCAAACCAATCTAATGAATATAAAAATGGCAAAAAGGTATATATATTTTTTTAGTATAAAGCATAAAATCACATTCTTGGTTTCAATGATAAAAAAATAGATAAACATTTCTTGTTACATTTGCGATAATGTCTTTGCTATATATATGTAATTCAAGATCTGTTAAAAACTCCCTACAGTAAACTAAAGTTGTTATGGTTTTAGTCCCTGTCTTATGCTTGATTCCACTTCATTTTAGACTTCCTAACCGTGTCCTAAAGACCATGGTTCTAACGTTTATGAATATAACAATAGATGGATGAATGGTGCGTATTGTCAAATGTCTTAAGATTTAATATCCGCCGGAGATGTCATATTTGCTCTAGTTTCCCATGTTATCTTGACGTTGATATTTCGTTGTAAGAATTCTTACTAAAGGTTACAATAATGAGCTAACAGACTTTATAAAACGATAGATGGTGTATTTACTTTCGTTTTGAATTAAGACATTAAACAAATTCGTAAATTCATGTCGTATCACTATACCACTTAAACCGGTGTTAAGAAAAGAAAAGAGGTAATGTCTAGAATTTAGGGTGAAACCTAAATCTTGACTAAATAGTAAACAACGGAAAAAAATGAACAACCGATGAATATTTCCCCACAAATGGTTTTCTGCTATTTTCTATTTCGAGGGACAGCAATATTGAATACGAATGAACTAGTAAACAAAGCGTCTTTCCTCTATCCAATACTTTTCAAATAATCGCGAAAAAAATCGTTGGCCTATCATCGTTTGGAATATGCATGAGTTGAATCATTTTGCGCCATATGACGTTTGTGAAATCACTACTTGTCAAGTAAAAATGATACCGACGGCTTCATGACCACACGCTTAGATAACGGTGATTTATTTTTCATTTATGTTCTACAAAAGTTCGTATTGTGTTGGTATCCTATCCATTATGGCGTGTCGTTAAAGTAGACATAAACAAATAGTTCCAGGACAGGAAACATGACTGGATAACATCATTTGCTTTTTGGTAACTTTGATCAGAAATCATGTACTTTTCATTTTATCATCACAAATTCGTGAGGACAAAAGTGTTCTCGCAGATATGTAATACTGTGATTATCTTTGAACTTCAATATGGAAATTGCAACGCTGTTTTTAGACGAATGCACATTGACATTTTAGAGTAATGAGGAAATATGATGTGTTGCAACTCCTATGCAGACAGAAAGAAAATAGTCTTAGCATTAAGGAACAACTAGAATTGGTTTCTGATCCTCGCACGGCTATTAAAACACTTCCTCCATAAGAGATAATCTTTTGACATTTCTGTTTTAGATTTAGTACTCCGATTCAACAAACACATCCATAGTTTAGCGTCCCGACCATCTTACGTTACCATGACTTCTCTGTAACAATGAATTCCCGTAATGTTCCTCGTACACTCGGTACCGTTTCCTCGTCCCATTAAATGTTGTAGACATATGATATATCCAAACAGTTCCCAAGAGAAGTTAAAAATAGCATTGGACTATTGTGTAAACGTAAATTGTCCATGCTTCCCTCACCACATCAGAAGGAAATATTTGAGTAGACTACTGTTGACTTATCACTAGAAACCAGATAAGAATTGTTGACAGGGGCGGCAGTGCTTGGAAAGTATATTATTTTTGGATATAATGTAAAATATAAGGACCATTCTTATTATAAATATTGTCAGGGACGACAACTCCTGCAATTGACACATTAATGAAAAAACCACACATAAACAATTGTTAAAGAGTATTTTTGTGCTCAGGAGAGCAACAGGTAAAAGCGTTGACAGTGAACATCTTAACCGCTATTTGTATTTTATGTAGGTTATAAAATGCCTTAAAATCCACACTCTTATTTTGCATTCTACTTTAACAAATGAAGGCTGTCCAACTTTGTAATATAAATAAAAGGATTGTTTATTATATAATAACAGAAATTACAATGGATGTTTACTGACAAACGTTACATTTTAGATTTAGTGTCCGTCTCTAATTGTCTTTTTAAATCAAGTCTGAAACGTTTAGTTTATCTCTGTTTACATGAAATGTCGTTGACTAAGTGAATGAAAGAAATATGTCACTTGACCAGCGCCTTCGTGACGTTGTCAATGTTGTAAGTACATGAATTAAGATTAACGAAAATGTCAGCACTGACACGAGTGCACGTGACAGACAAAAATCAGCACATCTATTAAATACTTATTGCTAGTTTTGCTATATACATTGCACTTACAAATTTTATGGCAGCTGATTTGTCGGTTTTACTGCCAAGGATTGGGTTCTGACATTTGCTAAAAAATTGATATAGAACGAAAATGTTGGGTTTTTTTATATTATAAAATAAATACTTTTTATGTAACTGTATAAGAGTGTGGCACTGGCTTCTGTATCCCGTTGGAATATCACCAGCATCCTCAGGTTCGCCTTGGATAGTTGTGAATTGATGTACGGCGGATGTACAAAGCTTTTTTATTTATTAAGAGAATCTGTGTTTTGGGTTTTTGCAGGATTGTAAGGGTGATATGATTACGGAATAGAAGGAGTTTTATCATTTTTATTTCTATAACATGCACATAATTCAACCCGGCAGTATCTATATTGGATATAAATCATGCAATTTATTTCATTCCGTGTTATTGTAAAACAAAACAAACATGGGACAGACGTGATTGCCAGTATCAATTTCAATTGAGACAGACGATGGTTTACTGTCTAATGTTTAGTTAGCTAAAACTAACTCGACAGCGACTGTGGAGAACTTGGCTATGGTTTTGTGTCGTAATTGTCTACAAATACAACTGAAAATATCTGGCAACTTAAATCCTATTTGGTATTCTGCAAAACTTTAAGGAGTTTGTTGACGGCAACTGGTTTTAGCTATATTGGAGTTGTTTTTCAATGAAGTTTGAAAACATTAAGAAAAACAAACAAACGACCATGGAGTCTCGTGCAATTGAAACTATATTTATGCATCTACTTTCAAAAGAATTTCAGAACATATCTTGAGTTTACTTCCAAATGTGCGATGTATATATATATATATACATTTGGTTTGTCGAATATACTATATGTTATATCTAATTTCGTACTTTTATTGATTCACAGAAAAGAAAGTTTTGTGTTTCCTTACTCAAGAATAATTTCGTTAATACATGTAACTTAAAAATTATCGATTGTAATTTGTCTTTAGATAAAACATCAATCACTTAATTTAAGTATTGATTAAGAAATAAATAAACTTATTTCCCATCGTATGTTTTTGCTATGAAATTTTGAATATTTTGGGACGTAAAAGAATAAATTTTCATTGGAGTTTCGATCGACACAGAAGTCAAGTGAAAACAAATGTTTTAAAATTTAAAACAAAGTGTTTGTTAAATTGGTATAAAAAAATATATAAAAAACACACATTTGAACTGACAGTGTCTGTTCCAATCCTTTGTGGTTTAATAAAAGATGTGCTTGAAGCAGCTAATTTCCAACGAATTGCAATCGTTTTATAAGAAATAAACATAAAAAGAAACGCATCAAATATCAAATAAATGACTTGTCGCTGTTTAACAAAACTAATATGATTTCACATTTGAGTTCATACCTAGAGAGTTCCTGCTGATATGTTTATATAATAGAAAAAGTATAAAACAAAAAACGATATCACCTACCTTATCGTATGTCAGAGGTAATAGTCTTGTGACCAATGTAGTAGCTTTTAACATTAATCCTTAAAGGAGTTTTAATCCGTCCGCTATAGTCCCGCGTGTGTTTGGAGCGTATGCTGTTGAATCATTGACGTTTTGCCTGCTTCACGCCAAACCTTGGTCTACAGTAGAAATAGATACAGTACGTCCTCTGATTATAATGTATCGAACGTGCACCGAACTTCGGAGCATCCTTGCACTTATTGGTTCGGTCAACAATCCGTTCACTAAGAAATAGGATGTGATTGTTGTGAACAACAAGATATTTATCTGGGGTAATATCTAAAAGGGGTTTTATTATGTAATGGGGAGATGTCACTGTCTAGAACATTCACAACAAAGTTTATACTGTAAGTATAAGGATACACCACTCATATCGACCACAAATAACACAAATGTCCGAGCTTATCTCATCCAAAACAACCCATTGTCATAGTGGAACTGATGGCACCACTCCAAACATCAATATGTTCTATTGACCAAAGATAACGGCAGTGTGTTTGAGGTTATTATCACCAGTAGATCCTGTTAGGAAAGGTTTTATTCACGAAAATCATGTCTAATTTTCCTACATATAAGATATCGATTGTGTATAACAATATAACTTTATCATACAGCTTACAGTGCCGATTTTTGGGATATTTCGAGCAATCCGTGTATCATTGATGTCCCCTCTTGTTACTCTTGTAATTACTCTAGTCTGTATCTCAACGTATTGAGTGCTTGCTTTATTGTCTTGATTTATTAGTAAATCACTACTACCTGTTTGATCTATTTGAAATCCTCCAGCTTCACTAATACAAAATTAAAAACCAACTTGATACCAGTTTTTAAAAGATTGATACGTTAGCTATACTAACAAGCTGTACCACTCGTTTGGACGGTAAATTTGTGGTATTTAATTAATTATGTAGACATTGGAAAATGGTGAAGACAATTATTGTTATTGGACATATTAGCTATGAACTCTTTAGAGTAACCAACATAAGCCGCACTACTCCACTCTGACAGAGAACCTAGTTAAGAAAACACTAATCAAATGGTTTATATTCCTTGACACGATTAACTGTTATTTCTTTCCAAGAAAGGTAAAATTCTAAATACGTTTGTTATCGTGTCACTTCATTATATATCACCCGAGACTTACGTTTTAAGATTAACTTTGGGAATTTCTTGATATAAGACAACGCAAGAAAAAGTTATATAGTCACACCTGTCCATAAAACACCGAAGAAACGGAGAAGTGTGACTAGTGGTATTTACACCTTTGACCTTATGAAGGACCTTTGACCTTATGTAGGACCAGCGAACGTGTTCTTATTATACAGTTAGTCTTTACGCGAAGGCGATCGCGATGGCAAGTTTTATTGTAATACATATGAAGTTACAGCTGTACCAATGACCATTCATATGTTTGACCCTTCGTCAATCTGGTACAGTTGTTCTTTTTCTAATTGTATGTTTGTAGATTTTTATTAGAGTCTCAATACAGGACAAATTCATCTCTCACTAATTGTAAATTATTACAGTATATTCCCGTTACTAAATATATCCAGCGAAGCCGGTGCTGCAGACATGTTTAAGTAGACGGTGGGGAAGCACTATCGTGAGATGCATTTATCGGCTTCACTAATAATTCGCGCTAGTTTGACACTTGCAGGACACACTCACGCCACCATGCCAAATCCTGAAACAGAAGACGTAATCAATAAAAACCTTCCTGCAACGAGAGAAATTAATTCCTGATCTGGAAATTGCAGCAGCGCCGGAAAGAAGCCCTGTAAGACTCGATATATCCATTTGTATTGTAGCATTAGCTAAACAAATTGAGCACGTTTAGGTCAACAAATTCCCTAACAGGGCGTGGGAACGTGCCTTTTAATTAACTTAGAGGAAATAAACTGTTTAATGATAACGATAACCGAAACTAATTACAGACTTTGATTATCCAAAACAGCACTCGACTGTTAACATGGGCATGGTCTCATAACGGATATGGGTTGAACGTTTTAGTTAAAGTTCTTGTTTCAATGTCTTATGTGTGTTTCGTGTGTCACGTGTACTAGCCCTGACAATATGACTAGCCCTGACAATATGACCGCTAAAACATAGTGATGATACTGAAATGCGAGGAAAAATAGTGCGAGGGGATTTTTATCAACTAAATACATATTGCATACGTAAAACAATAGCATAATGCTTATTAAAATAATTGTTATTCTGACGAATCATGTGATGAATATTATCCTTATAATTGAGCTTTATCTTAACGTTCAGGAATATTCAAATAAAGGTCCACCAAACATCGGATACAAGTGGAGCTCACAGAAGGCTAGTCGACAACATTATTAAACAATGCATTTTAGGAATTTGATATCGCGCTTATATCAATCAAAATTGTCCTTTTTGTTGGTCATTCCATACAGATTACCGACGCCATTTCCAAGTCAAACGCAAATTCATGCTTATTAATGCTCTTATAAAATAAAATGTCAAAACCTATCAAGCAAATGGTACCATCACCCTATATAGGATGGTTAGGCACATTTGCATGCTCATTTTGTGCTATGTGATTCATTCGAGTTGAAACATACATATTTGCCATATTTTATCAAGTCTTAAAGCAATTCAATGAAAACATGGGAACAGTGATAATCTTGTTTATTCAGTATACGAGCAATTGATCAGGTTATTCAATTCAACGGAATAGAACAATGCTATAGGCCTGTAAGACATTGCTAGATTGACCCTTGATATGAACAGTGCATGCTTCAAGAAATATACGTTTACATATCCTTATCATCTATATGGAAATGGTGTAATATTTTTATTTGAGATATGAATTAAAGATTCTCCACCGCCGACATAGAATAAATGATATTCATTATTTGAACAATAATTGGTTTATTATCGTGTATATATATGTCTAATTAACACAAAAAAAATAATATAAAATGATTTATTTTGCCTTTGGTGCATGCGCAATCAGTACTTCATTCCATAAAGGATATAGTGCGACGGATTTTTTTCGGGATGCAATTAATTATTTTTCATATTTTTAACTTGGAGTAAAAATTAGAAGCTCATACTTTTCAATGGCGGTAATGGTGTAAAGTAAGTAACTTTTGTAACTGAAGAAAAATAATAAATCGTCTTCTCCTGTTTTTGATAGTGAAAAAATACCATTTGTCGGCGGTGGAGCATCTTTAAGAAAAGAATTATCATGCATCTTAAGAATCCAGAGACGGTACTAAAATCATTGTGATATCCGAGGACCCTTGTGTCGAGTGCTGATTATAGTGTATAACGTGAAGATCCTAAGGATCGATAGCTATTGACAAGCTTTCAGGCAGACACTGCCACCAGACGGACACATGCCAATCTATACGCTGTAGGAAATGCAAATTTTCTCCATTGTTCATTGGTTGTGGTTTATGTTGGAACTTCCGGCTAACAATGTCGTGATTTATAATCGTGCCGGTAGAACTGCTCACTACTTCCTACCGAACATTTTACCTTGCTTGATGCAGATTCAAATCATAATGATTTATGTACATCCATGTCAAACTTCTTATTGTTTCCTGTTTATTATACAAATCCAGCCTGAGTATTGAGTACCCATTCTGGTGAATAGGCCTTACATCAACAAACCTAAACGTGTAAACGAATTGTTTTCCAATACAACAAATGAGTCGCTCTAGTTCTTCCTTTTACGAAACAACACGTGATACCGCCAACCAAAGCTCAAAATCGATTCATCGGAGACTAACATGAGGATAAAGTAAAGGACGGACACTACTGACGAAACATGCAGAAGATAAGACCTGGAATTCTGAGACTATCACTGACTTCACCAAAGATGGGAAGTCAAAATATTGGCCCGATTTTCATTTCTGATCGTCAATGACCACTGGGCAACAAGCATGGTCCACATCATATCCACTCCCTACACTTGTCCTGTTCTCATAACATCCTTAATGTAGATGTGGGTGTGTTTTAGGAAATGTAAACAACTTACAGTTATGCCACAGAACATAGAAAGTAGAAAATAACAAACATAGTCCCACTATCAAATCAATGCAGGCTATTTCATCTCGATTTGAATTTCAGCAGCCGTCGAACAGCACGAGAGATGAAAATTACCGATTATCGTTTGATATAATTGCTTACTGGTGCCCAGTCTGCAATAATGTTTTATTTGTTCTTGTATTTACTGTGATAGAGCAGTGTGATAGAACATTTTATTGATGTGGTTTTGACGCTGGTATTGAAAATTATGACCTTCAAATTATCACTTATGATAGAAGATTTAAAAATAAAAAATAAATGCTACGAAGATATTCCATCATTTAATGCTATTCGATATTATACAGTTGTTTCATGCCTTTTCTGTCAACAGTCAAATCTCTTTCCCGAGGTGTTGGAACCAACCCGATGAACTATTTCCCGAGGCCGGAAGCCTAAGGAAACAGTTCATCGGGTTAGTCCTAGCACCTCGGGAAAGAGTTTTGACTGTTGACTGAAAAGGCATGAAACAATTGTATATTACGCGGCCGCAACACTTACACTTGTGTAGCAATAAGTTGGAGAAAAAGAATAATTTATCATGACCTGCATTACGTTTGGTATATACATATTTCCTTGTAAATGCACACGTTCAGGATTTGATGAAGTCAAACGAATTGATAATTGTAATAGGTTACCATTACAGAAGTCCTCAAAACGCCCTCGTAGTCGAATCATTGCATTCAGCCTCCATCAAAACCTCTACATAGCAACATTTGGCGAAATTGGGGAATATCAAATGTTGACAAATCACAAGTCTTTATAACATTATCATAGCAACGCAGGTTTCCGAAAGTAGTACAAGTTAGCATATCTCAAATCTACTATTTGTCTAATTCTGCTACAGTCAGGAATTGTCTAAATTTTGACCAATCAGAATCCTGTAGATGGCGGTCTTGTTGTTTATTCGGTCGCAAAATAAAAAATAATCTACGTGCTCAACCCAATACCACTAATATGGAGTTTCATATATTCAAGCCGAATAAAACAGATCTTAAAAGAATGCTCATTTCTTGTATAGAGGATCTTACATGAGTGACTATGTAATACGACATTTATCAAACGAGCTCAAAGAATTGATATGCCACGAGCCTTTAGGCGAGTGATATATCAAATTAATAAACGAATTTCATAAATTTCATATTATATAGTCACGAGTGTAAGATTCTTTTAATCGCATAACTTTTATTTATAGAATCAAGTGAAACTTCTAATTTCGGCTCGGATATGTTTTCTGACTTCATTTTATTGTTTATGTCTTGACGTCACAAGGAATTTTCAGCCAATGAAAATCGATCCAGGTCATATTACACTTGTGGCATATGCAAAAATGTTACACGGGCAAAATCACTGGATATCTGACGGATTATGGGATAAATAAGCATTTCTTCATTAAATTCGTACTGTTTACAACGGCAGTCATCAGGCTAATAATAATAATCAGTGACTGTTAAATGACCTACGTAAGTAACCGCTAAGTTGTTCGACAATGTCTGTTATACCTTACCATCAGGAATCAACAGCCTGTTTTAATTGGTTGGTAAAGTGCATCAGAATGCACTTTTGAACGATAAATTAGGTTTTGATATAGTGTGTTACGTATTTGGACGTACAGATTGCAATCTTACTAACCACACAATTGGCATACTTAGATTGTGTGATGGAATAAGTTGATAATTAATTTTCCTTCCTCTGTCTTGCATCACGTGCCGCGATGAAATGAAACGCTAGTTAGGGTAATACCAGATAAGAGCGGTTAAGCCAATTCCATTTTCCCTCAACAGACACTACCTCCAGAAATTCAGGTTAATTGAAAGCTCAATGGAAAGTCATTTGCTTAATGGAGGAAAAAGGTGATGTTGTGATGGATGCTTGTGGAATAACGCGGTGTGTTATCGCGCAAATTGTACTCGAGTGTCGGCCATAGGGCTTCTTCGCAAGCAATTGTATCAATATCCACACTCTACTAACCACTTTTATGACAAATTAATCACATTTTGGCAATATCTTTGTAATGAAACATAGAAAAACAAGTACTTGGGGGAAGTTCATTAGGAAGGGTGCTATGCCATAATACCATTAGCAAGATTGATTAATAGAGGAGGATGAAGGGATCAAAATGGACGTTACCGGCGAGGTGAAACAGACAGAGTGGAGTTAAAACGTGAGATGTGGACTTGATTAAATGGACAACGGTATTTGCTGCCGAAATCCTAGTAAACACGTTTTACAAATAATTTTGAACAACATACCTCATAATTCATGGTTAGAATGTGATATTTGGTGTCTTATAAATTATAACGATTGGTTTAGCCATCCAGTAGAGGGAAATCTTTAGTCATTCATCTATGGATGGCAGCTGAGGTTATTGTGATATATTCTATATAATTTTAATGCTCCGTGAAACTCTTTATTTTGACAATGCTTTGTTAATTTGCTACTCCTCTTGTTTTGTATTTTTAGGCTATCATTTTACTCGAACTACCGGTGTTAATATGACATGTACCAATGAATTATCGAATAAAGTTTTTCAAGCGAAGACATAAGTCGTTGTATGTAATATTGCCTCTAGTATCAAATGTTTGTGCAGTTGTATGGCAAAAACATGGTAAGGTTTTGGTTGAAGGGACATAACTCTTATACGATAACTGGACTATTAACAATAAATAATGAAGATGCTAGAATATAGCATGACATCGTTGTTTTATTGTTCAACTCCAAAATTATTACCTCCCTTGATTTCCAAAACCATTAATTATGATTCCGATATAAAACACAATGCGCTACTCATAATCATATAGGTATTCTTATATTTCCGATACATAGTATACTTCAAATGCTAACCATGTATTACCCCATGTCGACACACCACCAACGTCAACTTAAAGCTATCTACAAATATACTATCAAAATCGTATTAACAAGACTAAAAACGCCCTATACCGATTGAATTATCAAACAGCTTTGCAGCTAAACCTAAATCTCTGTGTCACGTCATTCCGTTTCGATTGCAATATATGTCCAGCAGATCAAGTGTGAGAGTATGACCCTCGCAGTATGGGGCGTGTGTAAATCATATCATCGTCTGTATATCTATCATATCATTCAAATCAAATATACGGTATGACCAGATCAAAGTCTAAAATCGAATGGTAAACATACACCTATCATCGCCGACCTGATTTCAGGCTGTTTTAGCTGGTTGCTGATTTTATACACTCTTTTTTTTTGTTAACATGATGAAATTAAAATATGAAAATGTGCAGGGTCAAACTGCAGTACAAAACAAATGATAATCATTCTTATTACTACCTCAATTTTGAAGATTCCATAAATAGAATAACATACATGTAATACAATATTTAACATGACATCAAACATATGTGATGTGACAACTAGTACATGTACATACAACTATTTTAGCACTATTTATAGTTGCATTATTGTGCAAAATAATTAAGAGAAAAGAAAACAATAAAAATGATAATAATACATAAAACAAAAAATACAGAAAAAAATAAATTTAAACTTTTCGGTATGTATTTAAGCGTATACACAACCCAATCAATTTACTACATATACACATAGTAATATTAGTCATAATTAGACCTGATAATAAATTGAAAAATCATGTTTGATCATTATGAATCAGTTAGTCGTTATATCCCTATGAATAATTGGCCTATAATAAAAACCTAGATTGCTGATTATTTTATTTAGTAAATTATTCACTTCTTAACTTAGGAGCCAACTCATATTTGGAACAGGGGATCTTTTTAGGAAACGTAAAAGTGTATGTTAGATAATTCTAAATAAAAACAGTTACATATTATTCCGTGGATCCTTTCTGGTAACCACAAGAAAACTACAGTTACCGGATATCGACCTTGGCATATTCTTCTCCGTGATATGATGATCATATCATATGGTGTGACTGTCATAACTGATAACCGTCACATCTGTAAGAAGTATCGTATAAGTGACATTGAAGATAAAAAAAGAAGCACAGAACGAATTGTTGTTTTTGTCGACATCTAATGGATCAATTATAATATGCATTTAATTGTTTAGTTTTGACTGCAGTGTACCTAATTTTAATTTATGATATTCTATGATATTAATGAAGGTCAAACCTGTTTTAGCGACCACTTCTGTAGAGAGACTATCTGCTTAATAAGGCCACTTTTTGATGTCCCAAATGATCAAGTTCATCGAGACCACTTTGCAGCCCTTTTTTCCTCGTTAACTTTTATTCAGTGGTATTGTCTGGTATATAAGTACATGTAATCTCAGCGGTAAAAAGTCATTAAATGAAATGCAATAAATGTTGTAATCAATCAAACTATCTAACATTCTATCGTTTTACATTTTTGAAATGCGGTGATCAAAGCACAACTGTTTTTATATTAATCGTTAGACCTTAAATAAAACATTATAAAATAAAATACTCTTCAAACATACTTTATGCGCCATTTTCCATGAGCAAAATATCGATCAATGTATATAGATTAACGAAATTTCAAATGTAACAGTATAATACCACGACAACAAATTGTGAGCACGTCTTAGTATCATGAAGATTACCCTAGATCAGAATAATGTAACATGTATCATATAGTGCATATAGAAATGAACAACTGTTCTGATAATGATTTAGATCTTTTTCATAATACAATGATTTAATAGGGCCTAGTCCTATGTGAATAGATATATTATACATCAATGGTTATAGGATAATGTAGATACCGTCCTTTGTGTACCTTGCCATTGACATATTTAATTTGGGAAGCCAGGCCGGAAATTTAGTGGAAGTAGATATCCCTAAAAACTGGGACAAGTCACATCCTCCCGTCATATAAATAACGGTAGCCAACAACGAAACCTAGAATACGGTATCTCCTTTGTATATATACGCATTGAATTAGGTCGTGGTCAGTTTCCTTTGATAGAAGTATGGGAGAGAGTTTTCATCTGGTATATATACGATTTCAATTAGGTTGCTGTCAGTTTCTTTATTTTTTTTTAAATACAGTTTATCTTCTTTGAAAACAATGGACTTCTTTCCCTGGTATATACATGTATACGCATTAAATTAGGTTGTAGTAAGTTTTATTGATTTTTTTAATAAAAATGTAGTTTATCTCCTTTGAAAAAAATGGGATATAGTTTTCCTCTGAGTTTCCCTTGATTTAATATCAGTTATCTTTGTCATCCAGTTTGAGCATGATACTAACTAAATAGATCATGTTTTATTTCAAAAGAATGTATTGGCGTTGGCATACACACAAAACAATCGGTTTAAAATTATTCGTTTAAAATTTTACTTCTAAACGCTTTAATATAACTGATATGTAGACACATAAATCACATTGACAGTGATAGCGCATTTGGCGATGTGTTGACCTGAAATCTACGCCGTCATTCATACGTACGCATTTTAGTATCTGTGGCTCACTAAATACCAATATTATTGTCAGCACGACAGTAGCAGCAGACAGTGCCTCTTCAGAACAGCGTTTTCTTTCAAGATGTAACTTTTTCAGTATGAAATATTTTCCGATCCTGAATATATGCCAGTATCGTCATGGAAACACACCTTTGGGTACAAATGTTCTTAGTTTGTAACAGGGGCTGAAACCAATTATAGCATATTAATGAATATATTGAACATATAGAAATGTTTTGCAGAAGTGAAGTGGTTCATTAATTCTCACAATTAATCATTACCCCGTGTTCTTTTGTTTAACATTTAGTGTCGTCCGTGTTGGTACCGAAAGAAGTTTTAACTCTAAGTTACATAAGGTGATGTACACTACTGAATAATTAATCAGTAAAGGACATCAGAGATCATGTCACTTGTGTTACTTTCTTTGATGTTACTCCTGGATACGGTTCTCAGTACACATTTCCGTGGAGGAACGATCAGCTGGAAACCTCTGACAGGAAATACGGTAAGTCAGGACTAAAAATGTCGACATTATTGTCAACAATAAATAAAGATCTTTATGTCATTGTCTCAATATTGATAATTAAATTCAGCTTTTAGTTATTTGTTTTATTCATCGTTGCATGCTGTGTTTATTCGTTGCATGCTGTTTTATTACCATTGTTCGTTTCGTATTAACTAGGACTATTAGATAGGTTCGTCGGAACGTACATGTAGTTACCAATTTTGCCTTCGAAATTTTGTTTTAATTAATAAAAGATACTCATTTTAACGCTAGGTATAGCTCATGTTTATTCATTCGCTAACTAGAGGTAAAAGATAACTATTATGTAGTGTTTATGATGTTCTCATCGTCCAGTTCCACAATGTTAAATCTAGCATTCTTATTTAATTATCTCAAAACATGTTTGTGTTGGTATATTGACATATTGGTACTTTGTAAGATATTTGTTATATACAAATTATGGGGTTTCTTTTATTTCTATATTAACTTTACGCAACAGATCTTTAAAATGAAACACTAGTTTCTTGATTAATTACTTTGATCTTCTGTAATTGTACACAGTCGTAGATTACATTTGACAATAATTATATTCGTCTATGACGTGATTTTATGTGATGATTTATTTACGTATTGTTATTTAAAATCGATAGATTTCACAAAATAAGGTTTTGTTGTTGTTGTTCGAAATGTTTAAACCAATTCATTTTATTCTGATATCGATGTTAACTTATTACGTAAAGGCAGACATCTGATGATAGAAATCAATGTCTCAATATTTATACAAATAGTTATTTATCTTATTTCAAGTCATTCCATCAACAATGATTGAGTTTTGGTGGTTTATATAACTTGAAATCATTCACATTTGAACTGTCTAACGAAATGTTATTGATGAGTAGGAATTTGTTCCGCCCATTAATTTTTTTTAGGAATTTGTTCCGCCCATTAAATTTTTTCACATGTAGTCGTTATCGAAGCTGTATATTTTTATACTTTATAAAATATACTATTCTTTATAATCTACTGTCCTGTTCTTGAACATATAAATACATTTTTGAAAAGGTGGAGTTTAAGTTCAAGATGGGGTGGTCCCACGGGAAGGGACCGGGCTGTACGGCAGCAAAGATAGGTCAATTTGTTAGTACCTCATTTATATCTGACGACCCCTGGAAGTGTGTGAAAGGGTGTGGTGGTACAACGTACTCCAGACCTACCGTTGGGCCTGTGTATTACTACTGTACAGGGGCTAGTCAGGCGGAGGACTGGGAACAGGGCCAGAACTCCTTCAACTATACCTTTCCTGGCCTCGGTCCGTACACCATCAGGTAACGTCTGAGGATCATAGTGAAATATAATATCTTAAAATAGAAAAAGCATTAAATAATACAACTTTAATTATGTTAACTTCTAAACTGTGAGAGTTAAACGTATATAAAACGAAACAAAAACATCTTAGTTTAAACTATTAAGAGACTTGAAAACTATACCAAAACTGTAATGCTGATTTCTCATTTTGTAATTCTTGAACACATATTATTTCTTTAAAAGATCATTTATTCAATTTTGTTTTCATTAGTGCTTTTCTTCTGTATGGGTTTTCATGCATCATTGGTTACGTTTATAGATTGTAAAACAAATATTTTGTCGATTAAAGTCACATAAATCTTCAAGGTTGTACAATGTAAGCAGCAGGTATCTATTCATTGTATTTAGTTATACCGGTACGCAGTGGCGCCCTCTCAGTTACGGTCATAACGGCGATTGGAATCTACAAACAATAGTTGATCTTCACCAGCGGAGTGATACAGGCCGTCCAAACAGTAGCCCCATCACCTCCAACAAACCACTGTTTGAGTGAGTAGGTTTAAAATATCACTAGTAGGTTTCCATGAATCAAATACAACTGTACAACATGAAAATCAAGATTAACAATATCTTTTTTTATAATTGTTTTATTTTATTTTTTTTAACATATATATTAAAATTGTACAGATATAGAATTACATACAAAAAATAGCATGCAAAGTGAACATATATACACACACTCAGCCTGCACATTCATACACCTTAAGAAACAGCCAGTTCAATTTATCTTTCTTCTTAATTATAATTAACGCACAAAAAATTAGTGTATGGCCCATAATCACACCCACCATCATTGACTTACATGCAATCACACAACAACACATACTATTCTTGTCAAAAGATAAATACATGTGCATGCTCCCCTTTGTTGTACTCAGTACACACATATGCACATACATAGGTTTATAAACACACTATTTTTAGATGGTAGACAAGTATGCACACCTTAATTTAAGAATGTACTTAAATACATTTTGAATCATATATACACGAAGGATAAATTAAGACACAGATTAATGGTAGGTAACAATACAAACAAAAACAAAACAAAAAGAAAAAAATGAAGACCAGAGACAGATAAACAAAATAAAAGTATACAACATGTATTGACACCATCACAATGAGATGATCAGGAAGAGTAAAAAAAAAAACAGAAAACATGGACGAACAGACAGACAGATATTAAAACTTGTAGACAAACAGGATTGATAGATTTACATTGTACGTGTAGTATCAGAATGACAACTGATAACATGGATGGACATAATGACAAAACATGGACTGACAAAAGAAAAGGGGGAGACTACATACTGTGATATATAAACACTTCATTTCACAACGATTAGCCATAGCGAAGCTATCCAATTTAAAAACAAGAGAGATCTCACAAGTAATGGAAAAACATAAATTAATAAATAACATGTGATCAGGGACCTCCCAAAATATTTGGTGCTTTGCCAGGCTATGGACGGACATATAAAAAACCTTGTATGATATAATAATATGGATGTGAGGGACATATTAAAAATTGCATAAAAAAATAATAAATAAACCTTAAATGTCATATTCCTAACAATAACAACCATTTTTTCCAATCATTTTCAAATTTCATTTGAAAGGAATCGCTATTATTAAAAACTATGTAGTTCTGGATACTGTATTGATCTTTTATAACATTTACAAATGCATTGATGTTAAGTGTTTTATGGAGACATTTTGTTTTATAAATATAGTGCTTAATAATCAATAAGATTTCATTATCAGTCACATTAGCATGTGGTGAAATTACTCCATAGAATAGAGTGTCTTTATTCATTAAGAAGGGGATAAACAGGATTTCAATATCATAACAAAATCTTAATATAAACACTTCAGATATACGTTGTCATAGAAACTAAAATTACTTATTGGAAAAAATTAAAGATAAATGATTATTTCATATTTCCTTTTATCACATAACTAGCCATCTAGATTTATTCTGTTTATATAGTTAACTTATATTTATATTAAAAAAAGTTTTGTGATAAATATAATCTTACACTCGTGACTATGTAATATGAAATTTATCAAACTCGCCTAAATGCTCGTAGCATATCAAATTATTGAACTCGTTTGATAAATTTCAAATCATATAAGATTCTCTTTATCTATAACAATGGCGATTATGTTTAACAGGGTACAGTTCACCTGTCACCATGAGCTGAAGATCCCTATGGTGGATCCGGATGGTGATAACCTTAAATGTAGATGGGCTGTCGGAGACGAATGTGCAAGTGTATGTAAAAGTGTACCGGTGGCCAACCTTAACCAGGTATGTATGCTGTGGTAACGTATTTCACGTATTTGATATTTACACTAATTTTACACATTTTCTGTACACTGTCTATTCCTTTAAAGTATTATGTTAACACGGAAGCTTTACAATCGCAGGGGTTTTATTTAGTGTATTTCTGTGCTTCTCTAGACGTCGTGCACTCTTGTGTTTACGGCCGACAACACAAACTTCGTTACAAACGGATGGTATGCCGTCGCTATCACCATCGAAGACTTCCCAAAGTCGACCATCACTATAGGGGGAAACACCTTTACACCTTCCGACCCAATATCAGCTATACCAGTTCAGGTATGTCAAGTCGGGTAAAACATCACATTGTTCTACTCAATGACATCATATAAACCTGTTCAGGTAAGCCAAACTGAAGTCAAACGCCACATCATCCACGGTTACATCATCGTATCAGTTCAGGTATGGCAGGCTGATGGCATAGTCCTACTCAATCATCTATGCCAGTTACGGTTCGTTATAAATTTTTTTTAATGTATCTTTTACTAAATGTGAGATTTGTTTTCTTTTTATTCTAGATGCAACAAAATAATGCCTAGGTGATGTTTCCTTTCATTCTGAAATCAGTCTATTTTCAATATTTTTGGTATTTTCTTGTTTGAATTTTTATCTGATTCCATGACTTGATTAAGGATCAGAACATTACAATATGTCATACTTTAATATAATGTTTACAGTTTCTGATCCACGTGAAGTCGCAGCCTATACCCTGTGACTGGAAGCCAGAGTTCGTTAACAACACGCTGTCCGAAGGAAGCACGATCACTGTTGCGGCAGGAAAGACCTTTTCAACTCAGATGTTCGCAACCAATCCAAAAAATACACAAGCGACGTAAGTCATTATTCCATGTGTCAAGCCTGCTATGATATATCTCTAGGATTTTTTTTCTATAAAGGACAGACAACCCAACCCTATTTGGTGCAACTTACTACATAATCGACCTCTTGTAATGGACACTTGTCTTTAAACGCCACTTTGCTCCGTCGTTTCATTGTTATTTATTGACATTGTTTAAATGTATACTGCCAGCTGTATTAAAACAAATCTAAACATCCAGATTTTGGATTTTATTTTGATGATGATCTAGCCATATGTGGATGTCTTTAGATATAACAATATACGATAATCTTCCCCGTACATATATCTGGATGAAGCTGAATATTCTATCCAAGTCTTCGGTATGGCAGTAAACTTCTTAATTTCCCATCAAACACTAATTAAATGTAATTTAACGGCGTCCTCTCCTTCATGAAACAGCCTGATAATTTGTCTGTTATGAGTGATTGTGATATACAGTAAAGTCCTCCCCTGATAATTTGTCTGTTATGAGTGATTGTGATATACAGTAAAGTCCTCCCCTGATAATTTGTCTGTTATGAGTGATTGTGATATACAGTAAAGTCCTCCCCTGATAATTTGTCTGTTATGAGTGATTGTGATATACAGTAAAGTCCTCCCCTGATAATTTGTCTGTTATGAGTGATTGTGATATACTGATTTGTTGTTATTGTCTGTTTGGTGATGATGTGATATAAGTTAAAGTCTCTTTGTGATATACATAAGTCTCCGTATATGAAACGCCCTGATAATTGTAATTTAGTCTGTTATGAGTGATTGTGATATACATTAAACTCATGTACTCCACTTGGTTTACAGAATGCAAAGTTTGCAGTTAACTGCCCCAGCGGGTGTAACATACACGGGCCCTTTTCCCGACCCCAGTCGGCCACGCGTGTCCTATTGGAATATTACTTGGACCCCGAAACAGGCCCAGAAAGGCGACAACATATTCTGTGGGGTAGCAGAGGACGACAAAGGGTCAGTTAATGTGACTCGTAAGAAACATAAACTTCATGAGATACGTGCTGTTGTATATGCCAAAGAAATGTTGACATAAGGCATATTGTTTCATTATTTATTCCGATTAAGTTCGACAACATTTCATTTATGATAAAGTTCAGTACATCTCATGTCTACACGAATCTTTTGCTGACCATACTGTCTTACATCGTTAAAATACATTGAATAGTTTGTATTATAAATTTGAATATGCTACACATTGTGTATTCATATATATCTATTCACAGAAAAATCACCGACTCTCGCTGTTTCTCCGTCACTGCCTGGGGTAAGCCTTATAGATCTCCTATCTATAAAATGATTGTTTCATCGTGTACCTCTATTGATATCTACATCTGATTCTCATTTCATAAACTACGAGCGTTACTATTGCGAATAAAAGTGAAATGATATCATTCTAATTTTTATTTATGATTCATAGATGTAGATCCATGCAGCAAACAACCGTGTCTCCATGGTAGCACGTGCTCACGTACTGGGAGCTCTGATTTTTTCACGTGTGTGTGTGCTATGGGTTTCACTGGAGATCGCTGTCAGACAGGTAAGTATTTATCTTAAAAACACCATGTCCTCGAGATTCATCACTGCAGTATAAATTGTTTCATTCAATTTCTCTATTTTTAAAAATTTTGGTTCACAAAATATTTACAGACGAATAATAATCAAACTAATCATTTACTGTAAATGTAAGGATAATTGCATTTCCTTTTGAGATTGACACAATAAAGTAAAACTTCTGTTGAATTGATCAATATGTACTAAAGCGTTGATGTTTTGGCATTGATGTGTTTAATTTAATTAGGCAATAGCATCTCTGTTGATGTATAAACATTCTACTATAAAAATATGACAAGACGCTTGAGATTGATAACCAGTTAAGTCATCTTCAAAATACAAACAATACATTTTTAATTTTGATTATGCTGTGTCGTGTTTAGTATTATCCACATTGAACGCTATGACATTTTACTGATGTTTTATAGATATTGACGAATGCTTCAGCAATCCTTGCAAAAATGGGGCAACGTGCAAAGATCACGTGGCTAGGTATACGTGCGTTTGCCCAACAGGCTTCACTGGATCAACTTGTCAGAGTGGTAGGTAAATAGTGAAGACACTGTCAAGTGAACCATGCTCAAACATTAAGGCTATTGTATGTTTGGTTTTTTTCTAAAATTTCAAAATTAGCAATAACGAATATTTGATATTCAAAACATATGACTATTTTGCATTTGAATGATAACGTCTAAATTATTCTGATACATTATCAAACATAGTAATGTGTCTGTGGTCTAGTAAAATCCTAGAGAAAAAGTCACAATGGTGATGAACATTTGTACATTAGTGTAGTATGTGATATCGTTGTTATCATTGTGTATCGTATCAGCTCTAAATGTAACTCGTCCGAAAACAACTGAAACTTGAAAGAGATATTCCAAGTTTTGACATTAACCTTTATATGATTAAATACTAGAACTCGCTTCCATTCACGAATTCCACATTCCCAATGCCCATTGCATGTTTATATTTTCATCAAGTCGTCGATAATTGTGCGAGTGGGCCTTGTAAAAACCAAGGGACCTGTCTAAACGCCGCGGCCACATTCTCCTGTGTATGTGTGTCCGGTTTCACTGGTCCTACATGTGACATAGGTACGTATACTTATTTCTCCATCACTTCGCAGGGGTATACACCATATACACTAGGGAAATAATACTAATACATTTACATAATAATATTGTCAAACTAAAATGCATAATTTAAAATCCTGAATACTTTATTTATGTGAAAAGTTTTCGGTTAAATGCAATATAAAGTTTTCGTAACACAACAAAACCCAGCGCCCTACTCATCGGTCTAATCTACCACTAGTGGTCAAACTCTTGGTTTTGGTTTCTATGTAAGCATACATTGGATGACCATGGCTATTGAAATGGAATTTTCCGAATATTTCCGAATATTCGAGATATCATTGCTGAAAAGCGTAAAGGTTATTATCATAATCAATATAATTTTACCCTCATCATCCGTTTCTTAAATCAAATGTTTTATTTTAATATTCTGAGGCAGCAAATTGTCCTTCTGCAATGCTTTGCACGTTTGCTAATCACATCTTTTAAGTATATCACCTGGTATGCTCTACTGTAGATTGTTTTGTAGTAGAGTGACTGCTAGATTTACAGATATTGTCACCACATTCAACATTATATATATACCTGCATTGCTCTTTTACTTTTCCATTGCTTTAACTATGTTAGATCCCTCTGTGATACCTCCCACACTACTGATTAGTACTGGATCGCTAACTCGCATTTCAAATCTTGCCGATGTCTATGACACAGCCTTTCTATACATGGATATCAGCTTCACAAATCGCCATGCATGTCTCTTTAATCATTGTAATTAGAGGTTTTTTTATTTCTATTATTCCATTGAGAGTGTTTAGTATTTATCTACAGTGTAGGTTCACGATGGTATGACTCATTAGATATACGTAGACATTGTATAACAAAAAAATGCACGTGACCTCATTTCAATCCTAATATTACTGCCATCATGAACTGACCTCAATAACACACGTGACACCAGATATCGACGAATGTCTCTCCGCTCCTTGTCAGAATGAAGGCACGTGTTCCGATCACGTGAATGGCTACAGCTGCGTCTGCGCACTGGGGTTTACTGGTCTTCACTGCCAGACAGGTGAGATAATGAGTAAGCTTAAAATCTAAAAAGAATATACATATCATCTTCCATATTTGAGCATCAACAACTCATAGAATAATGTATTCATTTTTAAAAATTCGTTGTTCAATATCCCGTTCGTTCCGATAAGTTTTAAAATGGGTATGTTTCGAAAAAGAGAAATATTTGAATCTGCGTCGTCAACACTATGGCACCTTCTAGTTCTTAAAAGCCATAATTTGCTTCTGTTATCTGGCCAGACATTAATGAGTGCCAAAGTGGTCCCTGTCAACATGCCGGCACGTGTGTTGACCACGTGAACAGATTCACGTGCAATTGTGCTGCTGGATACACGGGAGCTGTATGTCAAACAGGTATGGTGTAAAAGTTCAGATGGTATTCTGCATAAAATATTCAATAACCATACTGAAACAAAGAGAGGTGGTGTCTCTAGCTGGGTTTTTTATTATCCGATATTTCGGTTTTAACCCACCTTTCAAATCAGACACAGCTTTAATTGGTCACTGTTGTAAGCCATCAAACGTTATACAAAATCAAACTTTACCTAATATGTAACATAAGAGCGAACGTGTAACTCAAAATAAAAAAAAATGCAGCAAACGAGACACAAAAAGATACGTGAATTAAGATATGACTAGCGAATAATTGTGAAAAAATAAATGTGTGTGTACGATTGTCAGTAAGGGTCCTTGATCGTGAATTTATGTATTTACGAATATGTTGAACTATGACACGAAAATTGTTTATCTGAAAATAACGTGGTTTGTAGTTAGCAAGCAAATAGTAAATATCTTCTCTTTATATATTAATTCCTATGGAGATGCACGTGTTTTTACAGATATAGATGAGTGTTTCAGTGCTCCGTGTCAACATGGTGGAACCTGTGTCGACAACGTAAATGGCTACATGTGTAATTGTTTGTCCGGGTATACCGGTCTCCAGTGTGAACAAGGTACGTTTTCATGTATCTTGTTAAACTTTAGATATCACTACAAAGACGTTAATGTGAACAGACTTATTGTTTTTCATTAGAAATGTATATCAAAATAGCCAGTCTGATTACAGAAAAGTTCCTAATCAGTCATGATTCCACGTGGACTAAGGCTTCAATAAAAAAAATCTCATTAGTGCTCGTCGCATCGGTTGTAAATTAGAGTTTATTCCCTCAACATTTGCATAGCATTGTACGTTCATTAGCCAGTTGTGTTCTCACGATTCTGACAATATTATACATCAAATCCGCTTTTTCAAAATTTAACATACAATCTGCCACTGTCTCTTCCCTATTTTGCCGTTTAGAGGGAACATTTATTTGTTATTACTTACCATTACCTTAGACATTGACGAGTGTCAAAGTTCGCCGTGTTTACACGGTGGGACCTGTATGGACCAAATCAACAGTTTCTCCTGTAGTTGTCCCTCAGGTTACACGGACTCCGTCTGTGGAACAGGTAAGGAAATATATATAAAGTCTTGCTGTGGTCAATTATATCTCCTCACGTGCCTTAGTAATATATTTGAGAAAATTCCGTTTGATAGTACTTAAATGATAATTCGTTTTAGTAGTTGGTGGATTTTTTCTTGTTCTTTAAACATGGAAATAAAAGCTGCTAGCATGCTGTTAAAATAGTAATAATATGCTAAAATAATCTTTATGTCGGAATGCACATAAATTCTAACCTTGAAAATTCAAGTTATTTTAGAGAAGCTACAGTATCATAGAATGGAACTATTAGTTATTTATATACTGATAACTGTTGTTCACGATTTCCATAGGAAATTATTTTGTTTGTCGTTTGTAAATCCTTTCAGATATTAACGAATGTTTGAGTAGTCCATGCCAACATGGCGGTACCTGTGTGGATAAGGTGGACGGGTACACGTGTTCTTGTGTCCTCGGCTACACAGATACTAACTGTCAAACAGGTACAATACAATTGGTCTCAATTCGTTTTGATTATCAAAAGTATGTTGATGTTCAATTCTATAAACGTTATCTATATATCAAAGGGAATAATTATTGGCGGCGTTAATTCATTTCGGTAAGTAAAACAATTTTATCCTGATTATAAAAAGATAAACCTGTGTACATCTTATTGTCCTTTTTATTTCCCTATCTTTTATATTCCTTTATGCATATCTTTATATACAGGTAATCTATTTTGGATTGAATGCAGCCGCACCTTTGAAATGAATGATATCGCGAGAATTGACTTTCAAACAGCATAACCGTTACTTCAGACTATCTGATTTACAAAATATTGTGTTTTTGTTGCAAGCTACATTTTGTTGTATTGCTTTACTTAGATATCAACGAATGTAAAAGTAACCCCTGTCAACATGGCGGAACATGTACTGATCACATGAACAAGTACACGTGCAGCTGCATGCCTGGATACACCGGACGAGACTGTCAAATAGGTATCGTAGAAATTGACTGAGGAATATTTATCTATTAGGCCTGGTTGAGAGGGCACTATTGCCTCATAGTATTGTCGAAGGATGGAATAGTGCCCGAACCGCAGGCGAGGGTACTATCCTATCACGAGAATTGTCTCGTAATGGGAGAGTGCCATCGCCTTCGACTCGGGCACTATTCCATCCCTCGACAATACTATGAGGCAATAGTGCCCTCTCAACCAGATCATGATAGAAAATAGCCTTTGTAGTATACAACATTACAAAATAATTCATTTACTATAAAAAAAATCTTAGAGGGAAATGTATTAGTTAGGTGTTCAGTTACAAATACCTACAAACAGATTATCACAATATTGCTTCTTCAACTTGTAGTATATTTGTTTACAGATATAGATGAGTGCCACAGTTATCCCTGTCAACATGGCGGCACCTGTCACGACCACATGAATGGGTACAAGTGTATCTGTATCCCAGGATATACGGGTGCCGACTGTCAGACTGGTACGTAAGCAACTGAAGTAATGTTTTTAATCTGCATAAGTACATATTTATAAAAAAAAGTGCTTAACAAGTAGATAAGAGAGGTATTTCAGACTTAAAAATGTCTATATTGTCGACAGAAGAAAAGGGTTATGGCATTATATACCGAAATTCTGAATCTACAAAAAACAACGTGAGATCATTACACCATACAAACTTGTACATGTATGATACAGATATAGACGAGTGTATCTCGTCACCCTGTATGTATGGAGGTACGTGTACTGACGTGGTCAATGGTTACCGGTGTACCTGTGTTCCCGGATACACCGACACACGATGTACTAAAGGTATGTTGTTATTATTGTTATTTTTTTAGCAATTCAAAAAAGTTTACATTTCAGAATTATGTATTGTGTTCTTTTTTTATCCTTCGTTGAATCACCTAGTCCTTGGTACAATTCATATTCCTTTTTATTCTTTTTAATATTTCATTCTGGATCTAGTCTTCAGTTCCCTGCATTTTTGTGCCATTCCCCTGAAATGAGTTAATAAGACATTTGTGGTTTGGGTTTTGTGTAGTAATGGCGATTTTGTCTTAAGCTATGACCTATGATCAGGTGTACATTGTCATCAAAAGAATATATAAGGATCAGATACCAGTTATTAAAACTTAATTATATTTTTGTCCCCAGCAATGAAAATGACACCAATAATGATTATTGATATAAGGAGTATAAAACAAAAATTAACAGATTTTTTTCTCTGACTCATGATTTATTTAGACAGAAACATATACACCTATCGGTAAACCCATTTACTGTCTTAGATGGCAGCAGTGGGGCCTCCGGATTATAAGACTTTTCCCTTGGCTCACTACTTGTAAGGGTATAACTGTACACATTAAACATTATTCTATATGTAATAAGAAATAAAAATAAGAAATTTTCCCTGTTTTTTCGAAAACCATTCCAAACCGCATATGCAATTGATTCCCCGCGAAACGCGTTTGTGGAAAATATTGATTTCGGCTTCGTCCGTCCGTCCGAGATGCTTTTCTTCATAACTCAAAAACTATTCAACGCAGCTCTTAGTAAAATATACTAAATTACTGTTTCTTTTTGTTTCCGGGCTATAACTCTAAACAATTGAATGCAGCTCCATGAAACTTTCTGTATATATCAGACAAGTGCCCTAGTTGTGCCATTTGCTGTTGCAGACCTTCAGTTTTTGGATTTTTTTCTGTTACCATGGAAATTCAGTTAAAAATACCAAGTTTCTTTTTGTTACCTGCTGTTGATTTTTTTCAGTTTTTCAATACTCGCATACATTTAAAGTTATACATGAGTAATTGTTACTTTGACCTTGATGTTTTTGGGTTTTGATACAAACTGCGGCGCGCTGGGGATAATGCCATGCTTTGCGGCTCATTGTTGTTTTTAGTATTCAATTTAAAATATTTTTTCCTTCTCAAAATCCTACCCAAACCACCTGAAAATTACTTAACTTTTGTAACATCTGAATGTAATCCTCCTGTATTTCTGAAAACCCTAAGCACATTTAGAGGTAAATCCGCCTATTGTAGAAAGGGTTCCCAATTTCTTTAATGTATGTTTCTAGTTTAGAGTATTGTCAGGTTTTGTGTTTTGTTACGCTTTCATGTTAACCTTAGTAACCCCAAATGAAAACCAATGATCAAAGCGAGGTAATTCTCATTCAGTGTCAGACTCAATTGCTACTGGAGATGGAGTTGATTCATATAATGAAGTTGAGAATATGTTTAATAATTAATTGCAAAACCAAACGCGCACTACCGCAATGCACCTTTTTGGTTATACAAAATGGTATTTTGGGTACGAGAAACATGGCAGACACGGTAACAACAATGTCAGCCATAAGCATGTATACAAAAATGCTTATGGCTGACAGGGTTGTTACCGTGTCTGCCATGTTTCTCGTCAGAAAAAATGACATTAACTAGTAACATAAATGAAATCGTAAATGGATTGTATGGTATTAATATTTAACTTATATGGATTCTTCATTATTTCAGACATTTACGAGTGTCAAAGTGCCCCATGTCAACATGGCGGAACCTGTGTGGACAAAGTCAACAGTTACCGGTGTATCTGTTCTCCTGGGTATACAGGCGCTGACTGTCAAATTGGTAAGTCTATATTCCATGGATCACCAACTATCCAATCGCAATAGTATTGTCTTATTAGTATATGTGTTTGTCGTACATAATGATTGGTTCGACCTTAAACTTGTGGAAGGAATCTGAGGTTGGAAACGTTTGCTTATGGAAGAACCGCTCTATAAAATCCACCTTTGACCTCCGCTTCCCGAAGAGGTTTTTATTTTTTTCATTTTTTTTCTGTAGACTCTTCTTGAGTTCTGTATGCATTTTTGACCTTGTGTGTCTTGATATGGGGATAGTTTGCCTAGCAAATTGTTGTCCACATTTGTAATTTAATTTTTTCTTTTGTTATTATTTTTTCATTACAACATTTATTGTACAGATATAGACGAGTGTATCTCGTCGCCCTGTATGCATGGAGGTACGTGTACTGACCTGGTCAACGGTTATCGGTGTACCTGTGTTCCCGGATACACCAATACAAGATGTACTACAGGTATGTCAATGTTATTATACTATTATACAAGTGTTTTGTACTTTATATGATTAACATTGTATCCTAGTTCATACCGTTATGTGTATCAAAATCAAAATGCAAAACGAAGTAAGATACACAGAAAAACATAAACAAATGAACTCTTCTACTCACAATTTACATAGTTTACTTATGTTTTAGTGTGATGCACTAAATAATACTGACACACGATGTAGTACAGAGATGCAAACAGAGATATAAACAGAGATGAAAACAGTGATGTAATACAGACATTATTAATTTCTATACTTAGATATCAACGAATGTAATAGTAATCCCTGTCGCCACGGTGGAACGTGTCTTGATCACGTGAACGGTTACACGTGCAACTGCTTGCCAGGATTCACAGGGATCAACTGTCAAATAGGTACGAAACTCGTTAAATACATTATAACATAACATAAAGTTGAATTATCAAAAAACATTATTTTAGATTGTAAATGTCCTTTGTTATCGTTACCTTCCGAAGGAGGATATTTGCGACAATATTATTATCTAGGAAAGGTTTTGATGATGGTGATTGATATCGTGTAAACTTTATGATTAAATGTAATTGTAAATCGGTTCAAATTGAAATGGATTATGTTAGTAGATGTATGAGCATTATCCTGTCATATATCCTCTGAAAATCAAAATAGGTCGACAGTACTTCAGGTAACCACCCAAGAATACATAACAAAACATAAGAGGTCTTAATTATGAAGTATAATGATAACACGAATGCATATTTTAAAATAAGTGAATCTTTCCGTATTCTATTTCATTCCACCAGATAGAGATGATTGTGCTCCTAATCCCTGTAGACATGGCGGTACGTGTGTGGACGGGGTCAACTCCTACAGGTGCTTCTGTCCACCGGGCTTTTTAGGAGCAAGATGTGACAATGGTAGCTATTGGGGTTTTTTCCGGATATTAATTGTAAAAATAAAGCATAAGATAGTATCCCAATAGTATTTTATTCGTATTCTATTGAACTATTAGGTTTAAAATTTCGAACATGAAATGTTTGATTTATTTGACGAGGACATTGGATTCAAAAAGCTTTATAAGATGTGGAAAATAAGAACTTATGCAGAGATAATAATTTCCACTTCTTCACATTAAAATGTTTTGGTTTTTTTCATTGATGTAAACGATCTTTTTATTATGATGATTTAAACAGATGTAGATGAATGTCTCAGCCAGCCGTGTCACAATAATGCAACATGTACAGACCTTATAAACGATTACTCTTGTTCCTGTTTTCCTGGATATACAGGCAGACTCTGTGGAATCGGTACGTGATTTTATTGTTCAGGATATTTTGAAAACTTTTTAAGCTATCAATTTTATAACACCACAAACATCCTTGCTTTTAATATCTTTTTTTCGTATTATTATCAACATTGGCACAGGTGTTTACAAATCGTAGCGTCCACTAATAACAAAGTTCCTGAGGATTTCCTCAATGTTTCTATTTTCCGAAGATAATCATTGCTTGAGAATGAATGTACCATGATCCTACTATAGTGGTACATGTCATGTGATTCTCAAATGTGAGAATTGACTCAACGCGAGACGGTATAATTAATAATGCCAGATGTACTAAATACCATTATGTTATATTTGTTTCCCAAAGGTGTATTGATTCCTCATTATTTTCCTGAAGTACTGAACATTATTGGGTTTTTTTTCCTGTATGGTTTTCTAACGATATTAGTCATTAATAGTGTAAGTACTACTTGATAGCATGGTGTTGTTCCTTAAAGTATACGGTTTCTTCATTGTTACAGACATTGACGAGTGTCAAAGTGCCCCATGTCAACATGGCGGAACCTGTGTGGACAAAGTCAACAGCTACCGGTGTATCTGTTCTCCTGGGTATACAGGCGCTGACTGTCAAATTGGTAATGCATCAATCGTCAACTATCGCAATACTATTGTATTGTTGAGTTCGTTGCCATCGAACATTTTAGATATCTTGCGGTAGGAATTTGATTTGAAAATAATCACGATTTAAAACCGCATTTACGTTAAGCCAGAATCTTTAAATGGATCAGTTGTTAATAAATTATTCATATAATAGTACAATTATTCATCGAGATATTTGATATTCATATATTAAGTTTGCTGTGCAGATATAGACGAGTGTACCTCGTCGCCCTGTATGTATGGAGGTACGTGTACTGACGTGGTCAATGGTTACCGGTGTACCTGTGTTCCCGGATACACCGACACACAATGTACTACAGGTATTACAATTGTAAATGAGTTTATGAGTAAATGAGCATAATAAAGTTGTTTCTGATCAGTTTGCATGATTCTGATTTCTGAGTGCTATGATAATAGGCTATGGCTTTGTATTCTTGACTAGTGACAATATCTGTGCCGTATGTTATGCTATATCTGCTTTCTATATTACTGTAGACATGGATATATTCGCGAGGGTTAATTTCGTGATTTCCATGTGCAAACAGTCCGCGGCGTTGTTATTTTCGCGTTAAATGGACATGTTAATTAACTTCTTGCAAACTACATATATCGTGTCATGTACATGTATATAGAAAATATTACGCCCTGGGAATTTTTCGCGCATATTTTCACATTTACAGTATTTGTATCTTGCGACTTCTCTTTACTTTAACAATCATTAAAAATGATATCTCTTTTTCATATATGTTTATGTATCTCCTATATTGACAAATACTACTTTCATAAAAGGGATGGATAAGGTTAAGATGTTTTTTGTGCCTATGTTTATCAATTCTTTATTTGTTGAGAGGGGTATATTCTGGTGAACATAATTTAGGTACCAAAACAAAACTGATTTTAAGATCATAATAGTAAGTACCGTTTTATATAGGAAACTCGATTTTAAAATTGACCCCTTTCCCTTAGAATATCCGTTATTATATCTACCTAGTGTATCTACATACCTACTAAATTAGAGGTGTGATACCTGTGAAGTGATGGAGAAGTACATTGTGGAAATAATTTGTGATTAATTTTGTGTTTGGCATAAATATAAGTGTCTGAATAATCCATCAGATATCAACGAATGTCACAGTAACCCTTGTCAACATGGCGGTACATGTACCGACCACATAAATAGCTACACGTGCAGCTGCATGCCGGGATATTCCGGACTTAACTGTCAAACAGGTAAGATCTTTGTATACAGATAACATGTATACTATTTGGTTGCAATGCATTCGTAAAATTCAAAGAAGAATAAAATAGAAATGAAAATGGTAAAGGTTGATTTATTTGTTTCTTTATGTTTATTGATGTTTATTTGAACATTGCAATGTTATAAAGATTCACTTACATTTCTAAAAATCACGGGTTTTTTTTTCTTCAGAGTCCATGCAACATACATGTATTATACATTTATTGTCCTGGCGATAAGGATATATGACGATTTGTTTACCTGCGGCAAGTCATCTTTCCCGAGGGGTAAGGGACATGACGATTTGTTAACCCAAGCCCAAGGGAAATATGACTTGCCGCGGGTAAACAAATCGTCATATCTCCCTACTCTCAGGACAATGAATTGTTTATTATACCGAAATAAAGTTTTTCTCGCGCCAAAATACAAGTCTTAAGTAAAGGCTTGATTTTAAGTTGTTTGGGCAAACGTTACAGCTATTCAAAATCAACTTTCTTTGTAACGTCATATAAACATTACATCGAGTGTTATTGTGATATTTGTATCTTTTATCATAAGACTATTATTAATTTCCTCTGTCAAAGGCAGACGGAAGCGTTGCCTGCCATCCTTTTTTCCGTTACACGAACGTCAACTCTTGCTAAACGTACGAAAGGCTCCGGATGGGTGAAACATGATTTTGAACATGACGTTCAGAGGGATACACGCTCTAACACGTGACGTCTCTCGACCAATCAGCGACTGAGATTCATTCGTGAGGTATAATGATAGATATATTTTTTCCAGATATAAACGAATGCCAAAGCAGTCCATGTCAACATGGCGGAACGTGTCAGGACAAAGTAAATGAGTATAGATGCACATGTGTGGCGGGATATACCGATGTTAATTGTCAAACAGGTAAAATTGATTTAAAACTAAACGAATTTGTTCAATTTCCGAACATTTATGTTAATTTGACAGTATTAAATATGTTGATCCCATCGTTAAAGGCACCAACCTAAACCGGAGTGAATAGCACAAAAATGCTTTAATGATGTAAGGAAACTGTGCTTTAGTACTCTGACCAATGCAAAGGTAACGAAGCCGTTGCTGGAAACATTTGAGGAAGTGTATTTCTGAATTTAGTCATGTAACCAATTGTAACAGTAAAGTTAACTATCTTCCCCAATCTAAACACAGATATAGACGAGTGTATCTCGTCACCCTGTATGCATGGAGGTACGTGTACTGACCAGATCAATGGTTACCTGTGTACCTGTGTTCCCGGATACACCGACACACGATGTACTACAGGTATGTCAAACCCACTGTTTCTCAGATAATAAATTAATTGAATATGTGAACAACATATTGATTTATATTTGGTTTGATCTCAATTTATTTTCTTAATATGAAATATTATGGCGATAGTTGATTTTATCATCATAGTTTATGATTATTTGATACCATTACCCTTCTTTTACCTTGTCATATTGTTTTTACCCAGACATCGACGAATGTAACAGCAATCCATGTCTCCATGGCGGAACGTGCCTAGATCACGTGAACGGTTACACATGCAACTGCTTGCCAGGATTCACAGGGGTCAACTGTCAACTAGGTACAAAACAACTTTTTACACACTATCAGTGTTGATTTAAAATGGAAGATATTCGCTGTACAGCAGCATTATCTAGTAATCAATTTTCAGCATATATTGCCTATTTGGTCACATTACGTTTCTCCTATCAATGACATGAACACTAATGGGCATAATTGATAAAAAGAAGAAACAAAAATTACACAAGTCACAATGTGTTTATCAGTATGTAACCCATTCGTTATTTTATTTTCTTCCACGTCATTCGTGTAAACTTTATAAATAAATGTAGACATCTATTTTGGTTCAAATGAAAATAGATTATGTTAGTACACTGTATATACATGGGCTTTCACATTTTATGAAACCGTAGTTTTAAAACATCAAAATAGTAATTTACTTTAGTAATCATACAAAATTAATTACGTAACAAAACAGAGAAAAACAGCTAAAAAAGGCCACCGCGGGGACAATACATACATGAAGAATATTAAATGAGCCCTCCTATCGCATGTTTAATTCCACCAGATATAGACGAGTGTGTCCCTAACCCCTGTAGAAATGGCGGTACGTGTGTGGACGGGGTTAACTCCTACAGATGCTTCTGTCCACCGGGCTTTTTAGGAGCAAGATGTGACAATGGTAGCTATTGTTCTGTTTTCCATATATTTTAATAAAAGACATAGTACAGTATCTGAATCGTATTCTATTCAATTCATTATTTATTTACATTTCGCACATTGACTTTCCTGACTTTTGGATTATCTTAAAAAAGCCATCCAATACACGAACCTTGCAAAGAAATTGAAAATAAAAAAAAAATTAAAAAAAAACATTTTTCAAAAATTGCATTGTCTACTTTTCCGTGTTTGACTGGTGTTTATGTTTGAAAATGAATATTTTCCTTGTAACAGATGTAGATGAATGTCTCAGCCAGCCGTGTCAAAATAATGCTACATGTACAGACCTTATAAACGATTACTCCTGTTCCTGTATTCCTGGTTATACAGGCAGACTCTGTGGAATCGGTACGTGATTTTACTTCAACTGAGAGAAGTATTGATCAGCAGTTCACTCCGATATATTTGACAACCATAATTTCATAAAGGATAACTTTAGTTTTAAATTTAAATGTCTTGAAATGATTTTGTTTTCACCTGAAAAATGATTTTAACATCGAACATTCGATGGTATAGATTTTCCGATAGAACCGGAAACACCAGCTAGAGAAGGAAAAAGAACATTTCCGACGACACTTTTACATATCCTATTGTTACCTGGTGTGTAAAAATGATAACCTTTTTGGTTACAGATATTAATGAATGCAAGAGTTCTCCTTGCCAACATGGATCGTGTACGGATCTGATCAACGGCTTCCAATGCACCTGTCTGTCGGGGTACACTGGTCGCATCTGTGACATTAGTATGTTTACGTCAGATCTATATAAACCAACCTTTGCCATAGATCAGACATATTACAATTATAACAATTACTGTAATGGTTGCTGAACTCCGTAAACATACATTTCAATGTGTATTGAGCACAATATGCCATATATAAATAACTAATCTCGGATAATAGAAAGAGTCTTAAGTTGCAATGTTTATTGTAAGAGAAGGAATCTTGAAATCGATTTTGAAAGTGTCAGTATTTCAGAATTCTGGTAGAATGTGATAATTGAAAATAAATTTTAGTTAATCATATTGTGCTTCAAAATGACCATTTAAGTCAGAAGTGATTTTTGAATTGTACGTTTGTACATCAGTAAAATGGATTTTGTCACACTCACATACGAATTTCTCAAACGTGGTAATTCTGTCAATTTTATTTGCAGATATTGATGAATGTTTCTCTGGTCCCTGCATGAACGGAGGTACATGTTCAGACCTAATTAACGCCTACAGTTGTACGTGTGCACCGGGCTACACAGACGCTCAGTGTAATACAGGTACAGTATTATATGTTAATGGTATTTTTTGACAAACAGGTTTTCTAACACGCAAGTCAGCAAAAGAATATAAATAGTGAGTACGACAATAGGATACGTGTATAGTTATTAAGTAAACAACACAATTAGCTATCCAATAATACTCAATAGTCAGCATAAAATGTAGAATACTATTATAAGTAACAACTTTATTTGTCCCCAAAATTCTTTGGAAAGGAATGATACAGGTGTTCATGATGTCTTAGTTGAAAAATGAAACATTTGATCATCAACAAGTGATAGAATAGTTAACTTTTACTATTAACAGAAGATTTAACTGTGGAATATACTGTCATTGTTCGCTATAGTTGACGATAGTTTCATTCATTATTAAAATTTCTGTTATTTTGTAGATATAGACGACTGTAATCCTACCCCATGTCACAATGGCGGAACCTGTAGGGATCGTGTTAACAACTTCACGTGCACATGCGCGAGTGGTTTCACAGGGTTTCAGTGTGATACAGGTATTCTTTGTATTTTGTGTGTTTACTACCAAAATGTATGTCCATTTCAAAATGTAATGCTTAAAGTGCAATGAATTACATAAGCACTGTTTACGATTTCGATTTTTTTCAAACATTGTTTTAATTAATACTTAGTACTAAAAAGTATGTTAGGTAGGTTAAACCTAATATGTTTATGTTACAGTAACGACCACGTACACTTTGTAAATACCAACATGAGATCTGTTGTCACTTTATCAATACGTTGACTAAAATGGTACCGGATAGTCAATTATTTTCACTGGTCAAAATTTTCGCGATTTGGACTACAGACAAAAAAATCAGATTTTCTTATTTTTTTCTTTTAAAACTGGTGTTTAGAAAGTGTATTACATGACATGGTATTTGGTTGTTTAGATATAGACGAATGTGCTAGTGGTCCTTGTCATAATGGGGGTACCTGTGTGGACAAACAAAACGGGTACGTGTGTACTTGTGGAGCCGGATTTACCGGTACACATTGTCAACAAGGTAAGTAAAGAAATTAATCGTTATCATTTATAAACAAGACAAATTGTTAAGCATGGGCTGATAGGGCAGCCTAGAATAATTGTTGGTGTTTTCCAAAACATCCTTCATTATCTGAAGCCAATTGTTACATATTATAGCAAAAATAAAAGTTTGGAGTAACATAAAAACAAGCAATGTCGATCTCAAACAAGAATATGGAATGTGGTAAATCCAAATACTTACTATAATTTGCCAACAACCACATCGACTGCAGCGTTTATATATCAGATGATTTGTTTCTGTTTCAGACATAGACGAATGTGCTAGTTCACCGTGTGTCCACGGAGCATGCGTGAACAGAGTGAACTCCTTCCTGTGTCTGTGTGACCCAGGATACACCGGTCATCTGTGCCAAACAGGTGGGAACTCTGGGAGGCGTAATGATTTCAATAAAAGTACTTTTAGTACAGAATCACAAGCATTGCTCCACGATTGTTATTTAATGTCTCGTCAAACGACAGGCAATGAATCTATTCGATTAGGAAACCCGGTCATGGCATTCCTTCAGTAACTTGATATTAAAGGATTTGTGCAGCCAAATTTTTTTTTTATAATACGTCAGGATATTGCTGTGGATGAATGAAAAATTAAGTGCCACCCAACGAATCGCCTAGCTTTTAGCGCTATCGCTTGGTTTTGGTCGTGATTTACGGGTAGTGTCGACTACGGTTCAGAGATAATGAGCTAGGCGGTCACGTGGTCTTGTGATGTCACAGTAGTCCGCGGCTACACAAGGTAAGCCTAGTACTATACATCTATACAGCACATACACGTATACGTTAGATCTACAATTTGAGTTTTTCGAGTAAATGGTTATTCTAGCTTTATGATTAAGATATTTTCAGTTTCAAAACATCCCATTTACACCATTTCAAACATTCAAACAAGAATATATCTAACTTTAGATTAGATAATCAGTCCAATTCGATAGCGATATCAATATGATGTTCGGATCAGTCTGGACTGAGATTTAGATAGCATATTATGTAAATTTCTGTGTAATAAAAAACAGTATAATGTAACGCTATCTTTTTACGAGTAAAATCCCAAAATTTAGCATGAATATATCTAGAATCCATGTTTTTTATTTCAAACTTCTGCCACAACGATGCAAACACGGCACAGTTTTTGAGTAAAAATAAAATATGGACGGTTATCAGTTATGTGATATTGGAGTAACAGTACCGAACTTATACCGAAAATAATATGTATATATATATTGTTGCCTTTGAAACTTTAACGTTTACTAAAAAGCAGAAATACATCAATGATATTTCTGATATATGTTTCTTAATTACAGTATAAGTGTAGATTTAAATTCATTATTTCAAAATTATATTAAATCCTTAAAATAGTATATTCATTGTCGATCCTTTTGTGTATCATACCGAAATTTAATAGTATGATATATGAACATTTATCGTATAATCCAAAATGTAACCACATATAGTGTTCAGATGAAAAATGAAATTACTTGTATACAGGCATTATAAATAGATATAATATCTTGTACCTTTTCAAAAATATACTAAGTTATATTAAAATAAGTATATTTATATATAATTAGTGTGGTAATGCTGTAACCCTTCTTGTATGACTATACATGTAGATTTGAAACGGTGAAAATACATGCTTAGAAGTTTTACTAATACCTTGCTATATAGATATGCCACGATTCCGTAATTACAGTATTTGACTGGAATAATGTTTAAAGTTTAATCTTTAGTTGAAATAGTCCTTAGAACCATTTTTGTTTCTGAATAAGTCAACTTCCATTATTGTTTTACCTGTGTACGACATATATATATCCTAGGTATAATCAGGGATATTTTATTTCCATTTGCTTTTACATCTTCATTTTAAAAATGGAGGTGACAATAAAAAACCTAGAGCATAGATATACGGGGTTTCCATAATTCAAATCACAATTCAATTAACAGATGTCCTAACCTGATTGACAGTAAGACAATAGCAAATACCCGATATAGTCCACCGAATAGCAAATTATTTCTACAATATGTTGAAACGTTTTACGGTATTGTAATAAATGTATCTCAATTTCTTCGGTTAACAACACACAACACAATGTTTGTAATGATCAATCATCGGTGTGTACGTACGTCAATACTTTAATCAAGGATTTCTTAAATTGCTACATGTACGTAAAATTTCATTTTACAGTCACAAACTTTGGAATTCACAATGTATCAAAGATACAGACTATAGAAAATATTATCTAATTAAAGCTTATTCGTTGCTGAACTCCTCAACAAAAAATCCGAAACTTTTATTTCTGTGTGGATTTTCTTTCATAATTACATGAAGATACCTGCTATTAGAGCATAAATTAGAGTATTTGAAACATCGAATTTCACTCTTTTAGTTGTTTACATTCGAGCCAAAGTTATCATACGATTAACTTCACTCAAAAGTAATCGTAAAAAAATCGTTGATCGGCTTTTCCTGTGACCGTCGATGTAAGTGATAGCACACCAGTTATATATATATAGTACAGCTATAAACCATGGACTATTGTGACGTCACACGGTTTAGAGCTAGAAAATATACATAATCGGGCGGCCAGAATTTTGGACCTCGATATCGACTTCTTACGGGTTATTCCGGTCGCACGCGGCACGGAGAGGTTTCTACAAGTGCTGATAAAGCCATTTCCAGCATAAACTGAAATTATCATTTTTGACTGCACAAATCCTTTAATGACTGTTATGAGTATGACTTGTATGGCCACAGATTATCCAAATAACTCCCAGTAAGTATGGATCATTATATTTAGCATCTGGATACATGGTTGGGAACGAATGAAGATTGACCTTATCTACCATAGAGATTACCACTCAATCACAACAACTCTGTCTTCTCATTTAAAATTCAGCTATCAAACATCGACTATGATGTATTTGCAGAAATCAACGAGTGCGTACCGCCGCCATGCTTGCACGGAGGAATATGTCAGGATGAAGTTTCCAATTTTACCTGTGTCTGTAGGGCAGGATACACGGGCCGTCGCTGTGAGACAGGTAAATTATCGTTTTATTTAGCAATTCTGAATTTTTCCAAATGTTTTATACGAGTGAAAATGTTATGGTAATTGTCCCTTCTAGTCTATGCTTTAAATAAAAATACAGTTTTTAAAATATCTTATACAACTAAAAAGATAAATTACATGGGAACTTTTTAAAGGAGATTTGATGGACCAATGATACAGAGAACACATCTACCACACAAAACTATAAACATAGGATAACACAAAACCAAGATCGGCTTAACGAAACTATGTTTTAACATATCTATAATTCATACTCAAAATCGAGGAAAGTAGAACAGATATAACGCCAAAATCATATATCACCGGATATATGAAAATGAGTCCAGGATCATGTGTTCCAGACTAGAAGTGTCTTCTGATTCATGGATGACTATACGCGATGACGTACGAGTCTTTCTTCAATACGGCAAAAATAAAGGACAAAATAAAGTATCAAAGATTCAATCATATGTTCTTCACTAAAACATTTGCTAGTAAATAACACTTCTGACAACACGTTAACTAAGCTTACATATGAACAGCTCGATTATCACCAGTAACAGATTGAACCTGCCATATGTAGCAATACATTTATCATCTGTGTATGTAACAATATCTATTTATTTCCAGATATAGACGAGTGTACGTCTGACCCTTGCCAGAACAATAGTACCTGCATAAATGGTAAAGACTCATACCAATGTGTCTGTCCAGTAGGCTTCACTGGCTTACACTGTGGCCAAAGTAAGTACAGTATCTAGAAAGGAACTAAAACTTCTAACGTTGCACATTACGAATTCCACTACTGCTTTATATCTTATCAGTTTCTTCGAGGACATATACATATCATAATCTTAAGACATTGCAAAAACATGCAAGGCATCAAAAAACATAATTTCGTAAAATATGAAGCGAAATTAGTGCAGTAGTTACATGTACATGTACTATCGTCGATTTTGATTGGTTAAACGGCGCAATAGTTTCTGCGAGAGAGAAAATTGTCCATCGATAAAAGGGGAATTCTTCAGGGCGTTTACACAGCAAACAATTATTAATGGTGTGGTGAGGGTACATTTTAACGTGGAATGTTATACGCGACAACTTGCATGAAAAATATTTCATATAATATCGCAATTTCGTCAGAAATATGCACTTGGTTCGTTTTTGAAGGCCGATACACGAAGAATGGAGATCGAGACATATCAATATAGGATACTTCGTCGATTTTTGTACATGATCTGAGTGTTGTCTATTTATTAGGAGAAACTGGCATGTACTGATGTACGATTTCGTTTCGTTTTAGATATTGATGATTGTAAAGGAAACCCTTGTTTGAATGGTGGCACGTGCGATGACGGTATCGCCAGCTTCACGTGCCGGTGTCCTGCTGGATTCTACGGTCCTCAATGCGAAAAAGGTCATATATCCAAAACGAGAGCACACAGTCAATTTCCCAGGGTTACCATTACTATCATTTGTGGCGGCTAGACAGAAGCTTATTGAACAGGCACAAAAACATCTATATTTTCAATTTTTGAAGAAAAAAAATCAAAATCAGACAATACCAGTAGATCTACAACTTAAGCTATCTGACTTATTAGTTGAACCTATTCTGTTTGATGGGTCAGAAATCTGGGGTTACGAGGATTTAAAGCTTTTAGAACAAACCCATCTTAAATTTTGCAAAAGAAATTTAAATGTTAGGGCTAGCACGCCTGGGTATATGATCAATGTTGAATTGGAAAGATATCTGTTAGATATAAAGGTTAAGCTGAGAATGTTAATTTTTTGGAACAACCTTTTGTTAAATGAAAATAAATTAAGTAATATTTTATATAGACTAATGGCGAGTTTAAACCGCAATGGACAAATACGGTTTAAATGGTTAGGTCATGTTAAACAAATCTTTAATGATACTGGATTCACATATATATTTGATAGTGAAATACAGGTCTATGAATGCAAATTTTTATAAGCATGAAGTTGCTCAACGTCTACGTGACACTTTTATTAAAGGAATAATTTTTAATACAACGTGATTAGCGTTTGTATTAATGTTATCCGGTTTATCATGATGTGTAGGACTGCAAGAGTAGGACTTGCCCTACAATGACATCTAGTGGTGACCTCTTAAACCATTTCATTCATAAACTTCCATTCATAAAATCCCTATTTATTGAATAATAATTTTTTGACCAATCAAAACGTTGTATTCCCTTTACTGCAGTTTGCAGTCACGGGAAGCTTGCCTTATGATTGGTGGAATTCACATAGCCTCTGTAGAATATACACACACATACTCCCTAACTGTGTCTACATGTGTATACATGTACATACAATCTACATCTGGTTGTGATACCTCTGTCCATCTTACGTAAACTGTTAATGATAATACAAATTGGAATTACTACATAAGACTTACAGACCTCAGAATTAAAAGTAAACAGTTCAGAGCTACTTTCTGTGTACATTATAATAATTCTTTAAAATGATTATTGATAATGCTGCCCTCATGTGTGCATGGTTTCACTATACATGCATAACTGTGCAACACGAGTCAAGAGTGTATGACAGAAATTCCTTTTTAATGAATATAAGACTTAAATGCTTTCTTTACTTTGATTATTGTTTGTTGTTTACTGGTGTGTAAACTGCATTTTTGTACAGATATTTTAGATGACGCGCGTCATGTTGAAATATTTACATTTCCGTTTTCTCTTTGCTATATAACCTTACCAACTGCGAAATCGTTTACACTTGCGTAAACGCAGTGGTTGCCGCGCAAGAATACACACACCGGAACACTGACTTCCGCAAGTAGTGTGAATGCGCATCCGGTTAGGCCTATTGTTTCTGTATGAAACATCTTCAATAGATTGCATGTATGAATGTTATGTAAATCTTAAATTATATGTCAGCAAATAAAAAATTAACAAATATTGTGTAAATGGGATGAAAAAAGATAAAGTCAATGTGGAACTATATTTTGTGTACTCTCTAAATTTGACAACATTTCCCGCCAAATTGAAGCCAGCTGTTCCGGGATTCCATCAATTGACCGGCTGTTCCAACGATCGTATAACATTGGGAAAACAGAGTTTTATTTTATTTAAACACTTGATTTGAATGAAATGGTCAATCGAAATGTAAATATAAGGAATAATTTTTATTGTTTGTTGTTTACCGGTGTGTAAACTGCATTTTTTGTACAGATATTTCAACATGACGCGCTGACGCGCGTCATTTAAAATATCTGTACAAAAATGCAGTTTACACACCAGTAAACAACAAACAATAAAAATCATTCCTTAAATATCTGTGCAAAAAAATGCAGTTTACACACCAGTAAACAACAAATAATAACAATTTTTCCTTCTATTTACATTTCGACCGACCATTTCATTAAAAGTGTTCAAATAAGAAAAAACTCAGTTTTTTCAATATTATACGATTGTTGGAACATCCGGTGAATTGGTGGAATCCCGGAACAGCTGGCTTCAATTTGGCGGGAATTGTTGCTAAATTCAGAGAGTACACAAAATATAGTTCTACATTAACTTTATCTTTTTCCATACCATTTATACAATATTTGTTGAATATTTTACTTGCTGAGATATAATTTGAGATTAACATTACATTCATACATGCAGTATATTGAAGATTTGTCATACAAATACAATAGGCCTAATCGGATGCGCATTCACACTACTTGCGGAAGTGAGTATTCCGGTGTGTATGTAATTGAATTTTGCTTGTTAAGAGCATTTTCATTGGCTTAAAAATTTACTTTATCAGCCCATAAGGAAAAAAATGCGTCGCCGTTTGTAACGTTGCTTTTGATTGGCTGAGATGACGGCGTAATGATTTCATAGACAAAAGAGTCCCAAAATGAATTGAGTAAAGAAGAGATTATCTTAAATTTAATTTTAAGGATTATTTTGAATAGATTTGTTTATGTTATGGAGATATAACACAAAAATCTGACCAATCGCAGGCCTGCAGAGACTTCCTTTGGTGATTTGCAGATAAAGTGAAACTTAGCAAAACCATTCAAGATACCGTTATTCGATCTATTTGATGTAATGTACTTCAAAGGAATAAAATACCTGCGCAAATGTAACATACAGAACTTTCATGCAGCTTTTGTTATGGCATAGTCTAAGGGTGAATATACCAAGAGTGGTAGTAACCCCTGGAGAATCGAGGATATGAGAGATGACAATACCATTGATTATATCTGTACTGTGTGTTTACATTTCTTAAAAGGTTCTTTGGTTCACTTTTATGCTTTAAAATTTGCATTGAAAATAACATTATAAATTACAAATATTCTGTAAATTAATATACCCACATATCATTTGATAAAATGAAAAGCCATTCATAAAAAGTGGTGTGTGCCTTTTAGAATAATAGCTGTGAAGTGTTATGGTATGTATTTAGGTGTGGACCACTGCTCTCCCTACCCATGCCACAATGGAGCTATCTGTGTCAATAACATTACCACCTATTATTGTATATGTCCCTTGGGATGGAACGGCAAAAACTGCGATACCAAAGTCAGCACCAAAACCGTGAGTATAGATACCATATCAACATTTCAGTCTGCTTTCATAATCAGAATGTGGACGGGACATTGCATCGGGCAAGACGTTTCTAATACCAAATTGATTGCATAAAAATTATACTCAGTTTGGAATGCATTTTCAACATTGATAAAAATGCATGTTTCCGTGTATGGCATTGTTACAAGTATTCTTTGACGTTCTTTGATAGTTTGAGTTACTGATAAAGAAAAGCTCGATCTGGAATGTGCCATTGCTTATCGACATAGAAACAAAACACTGGGATGTCACACCAACGTAGTTGTGTTTAAAATGAGTATGCAAATTAAGATTTTTGTAACTAGTTTATAATTTCTGTATAAAAGTCACACTATACGTAACTAATTAAACAAAAAGTCAAGTTAGATTCGACCTCAATAATTTGTAGATGTAGTTGAAATTATGTTATATCAAAGAATAGTTATGATTATAATGATTTCTTAATAACTGGTACAACAGTTGTTGAAAGTCAATACTTGTAAACATCCCTTCATTTTAAACTGGTTGACATAGAAGCTACGATTATTGCCGAACGGAAGTCGGAAAATTCATGACCCGTTCTCTGAAGAGTTCAGACAGACGTTACATAGTTATGGCAGTCATATGACGTTCTCAGCAACGACGATGTTCAATATGTATTAGATTTTTTATATCGAAAGTTTCCGAATCATTATCGCTCATCTTGACTTCGATTTTTGTCCTGTCTCTGAACGATTTACAACGGGATGCTTTCAAGATTCTTCTAAATCATGAAAAAATTAAGACAAAAACGGATATTGGAACTTTAATAGTACCGGTATGTTTGGTTTGTTTCAGACGTGCTCGCAGCTTGAATACGCAGACTGTAGATGTACTGTTTCTAACAAGTACTCCGCCATTGTTTCTAAGCACATGTCAACAAAACCAGCCGTCACTTCATCAACAATCATATCTTCTGTCGTCGGGGCATTGCTCGGACTGCTCAGCAGTCTATTGGGGTATTTTCTTATCCTTCAGTGTTGCTGTAAATCCTTACCCCAAATGACGTCACCTTTGGCATCTCCTAATCGTCTAAAGGTCAGGCCAGTTGACCCCGCTATCCCTCCATGGAAACAGGGTCACATGGGAAACCCGCCACCTCTACCCACACACGGCAAGGAACCCGCCACGTCTAACTCTGTCAATATCTACAGAACGACACTGAACTACAACTTCGGTACTAATAATATCAATAACGCTGTGACGGATTGGTAGACGGACATGGAGCTGGCATATGTTGTATAAGAGTTACTTCCCTTAGCCAGTGTAGTCTGAAGCAACCCCATAACAATATTAATATTGGAAAAAAGGTGACGTTGATTGGAGATCAGTGACACAGGAATGAAGCGATAACATTGGATATAGACACGTTAATTACATTTCTGTACTGAGAACAACAAACATCAATGTTATTTCTTTATCGATTGTTTGATAAAAATGTCTGACCTCTTTGATGTTACAAGATCTGCCCATATTTTCAGACTAAGTTAGTGAGTAGCTACTCTTACTGGTAGTATTTAAAAATTATTTTAAAATGATATTTATATGGTTACAGCGAAAACTGTAGTTTAATAGATTCCAGACTGTTTACAAAGTTTGCGAGAATTGTGTAAGATTAAAGACTATCCTTTATTTGGTCGATTCCTTTATTTGAGTTACTCGGATTATTTTTTGCATGATTTTGTATGTTTTTTATGTTCCTCTGCATAACAAAAGCAGAACGTGCATACAGATACATGTACTTATAGTATACATTTCAATTGCTTGTAATGAACAATTTTCGTTGTCTAAACAAATCACATTATAATCTTGAAACCCAAAACTGGCATGTCGTTGCTTACTGGGTAAAACATCCCACGAATATATAATAACATAAAAATGAGTGTATGCTATTATCATGGTTCGCCCGCGGTAGATTTGGAGTTCATTGTTATTTTGTGTGTTTGTTTTAATGATCAATAAAACAAAACAAAAATAATCAGATTAAATCTTTGATGAACACGATGTTGTGGCACTACACATTTAAAAAGATTTGAAATTTAAATCCTCAACTTTTAAACAATTTTTATTAGAGTTACTTCTCTTGGTATAGAAAAAAAACTTTAATTCGAGATGTGCACATTCTGTAAAACTCGATGCTTTATTTTTACACGTTGTCATCGATATTAAAGTCTTTCCTTTAGTCACATCGAATTGTAAAACATTGCATGAGTAAGTACATTTTACTTGGTGCACGTAGTGCAACAACTATAAACAAAATAGTTCGGCGAGGAACTAACTCATTGGGAGTTTCTTTATTGATTTCGGGTCTTATTTTCATATTTCATCCTATTTTATCCTATACGTTATAACTAACCACAATTTGTAGTTGTGAAGATATTACCAGAAGTCGATACAAAATGGCGTCAACAATAGGTCAAAAAATTACATATATTATTCAACTATCAAAATAATCCTCTCTTTCATAATTCGTCATTGATATGATCTGAAGAAGGCTATATTTCATTTATTTTTATGTATTTCACTTATTGACTAATAGAATCTTACATGGGTCTGTGAAATGGAGATATCCCTGTTTTGATTCTTCTCATCAATACTTAGTAGGGAAAATGGTGAAATTCCAATTGGTTTCCAGCTTTTTCATAGAGCCATTATCGCAGGAACGTCGTTATGAGTCAAAATTGATGACATCATCTACAATGCGCGCCGCAGTTACGCCGCACGTATTGATGACGTCACGTGATTGTCTAGCGCATGTGAGCTCTCTTACACCCCTCTGTGTAAGATAGAGATACCTTTTCCCTAGCAACCACGTGATATCCCTGTGAAGTATGGGAGAAAAGAGGTTCTAACATATATTGATAGAGGAAAACATTACCCTGGCTTAGGATAGCTTCATCTGTTGATATTCCTTTAGGGACAATATTAATATAACGGAAAAACAGTTCGCTCAATCTCTCTTTATCAGCAGGTACCTGTGATCGTCTTCCGTGTACATCTTAGGTTTAAACATTACTGACATTATTAAAGTTACAAAATCATTAGATTTACATAGATTTCTTAGGGGTTTTGACTTCCTACAAACGTTCTTATACCTGAAATTAGAAAGTTTCAAAATTACAACATTTAATTTGAACTATTGGCAATGTTTATCAACGTTAAAATATCGCCAAACACAACAAGAAATTGTATCTGTCGGCATTGACTGTTTACAACGGAAAGAACCGAGTGTATCTTTGATTTCGAAATCGAGGTCGCTGAAAATCTCATCCGGCTAGTGGATATAGATGTAATAACACCACTAAGAGGCAACTTTATATTTTATCGGTTACATTGGCCTGATTAAGCGTAATAGCCGACACATTTACAGCGTATCTCAGTGGCGTAGGAAGATGAAACGTAATTGGGGGGGGGGGGGGGGGGGGGGGAGGAGCAAGGTCCTCAATATTTGGACACCCCCTCCTCGCCCCGATGACGATTTAGAATTTTACGGGGCATTTTTTGTCTAAAATAAAGTACGAAGCTTTCGAGTATTTGATGGAAATATGACAAGAAGTGAGAGGTATTTTCACCCGTTAATTATGTATATATCATACGTGAATACAGGTGTACATGTACATTATTAAAGTTGTATGGTCTATAACTTTCGCTCTTTTTGTCATAGTGAAAACAGTTTAAGTGTTATACATATTTTTCTCCGTCTGCCTGAGTTTTAAACTTTCTAATTTTACCATTTTTTATAAAGTTGCAGCACTGGAAGTATCTTTAATTATAAAAGTAAAAAATCTTTTTAACGTGTACACGTGAAAAATAGGCTCGAAAGATGCCGAATCATTCCGAACTCTTCCGAACATCGTCGCGACAATCTCGAAGTAAAACGAGAGTTGTGAAACCAAGAGAAAATATCAACAATTTTTCATAAACAAAACATGTGGTCGACCTCATCAGACTCTATCTACAAAGAAAACAATGCTCGCACATTACTATATTTTGATATACACAATATTTTACGGTAATGTGTAAATTGGATGTTTCAAAAATTAATTTGTGGACATATACCAGCATGATTTGCTCATATAAGCCAGAAGGAAAAAGTAAACAAACACATGTGTGCTTACGCTAGTTACCTGGCTCACCACGTGCAGGTCGTGTCGAACGTCAGTCACGTGATACGATTCGGAATCCGACAAAACCCGAAGTCACTGAACATGGCGGTGATTGAAGGCGCTTTATTCAAAACCAGGAATATATGATTCCTAGATTTCGGCTCTCTTAAAGGCCGACATATGCTTTTGGGGAGCTAAATCATCAAGTTACATGTCAATGTTTAAATATCAAATGTTTAAGTTACATATCGTTACAGTGAAATTAGCAGCAATACAACTTTAAGCAAACATATACATAGTCTACAATGTAAGGTATATTTTTGCTTTGAATACATTAAAGTACACATAAAATTTAGATATATAGTTAGGCTGCTTGTTTTAAGTAAATCAGATGGAAAAAAGTTATATAACTAGTGACATATAGGGGAATGTCCATTAGACAGATAGAGACTATAACTAGGTATATATAGGGAATGTCCATTAGACGGATAGACACTATAACTAAGTATATATAGGGAATTTCCAGTAGACGGATATATCTTATATTAGACGGATAAAGACTATAACTAGAGATATATAGGGAATGCCCACTAGAGGGATAGACATTATAACTAAGGATATACTATGTTTAGGGAATGTCAAATATTGATATAATGATAAAAGAAATACACGTACTTACTAAGTCCGCTAAACATGCCTATATTATTAGTTTTTTCCCATTTTTTCTTTATTATAAAGTCTATATATTAGGCCACTTTTTTTAAAGCCTAATAATATTGGCAGGTTTAGCGGAATATAGTCCGCTAACCCTGCCTATATTATTAGGCTTTTTTAATATATATATTAGGAAAAAAAAAGTCTAATAATATAGGCAGGTTTAGCGGACTAAGCGGAATAGTACCTAATATCATGACAAATGAAAATAAAATAATGGTAGAAGCAAGTATAAAACCATATAATATAATGAAAACTCTTCTTTATGTCTGCAAAAACATGTACAGTATAGGATTATTTACACTTGGAAACTCTTCACAAAACTTCTGCATACGTAACGTTTAAACGTCACAGTAATCAGGAACCTGTAGTCGATAAATTTGTGTTTTCAGTCGATAGCAGATATGTCCAATAGACAGATGAGATTTCCTTCGATCGGATGTTTTGAATGTTCACGCGTCGCGCATGCACATAAGGATTGTTTACACTCGCCGAAAGATAATAATATGAAATAGTGACCAGGTCGTTACTATTTATTTCAGTTTTTCTCCATTTTGAACAAAATTGTTATACAAACTTTTAAATTTTGTTATTAACACAAAGTACACAACTTTTACAATTATTTTTAGTTCTATGATTCGTTTTACGTTTTATTAAATGAATTTTTAACGATTTAGTCCCTTTAATATAAGGATATGCTTTAGTGGGATAATTGTCCTGTCATCAGACTGGACTGTCACCTTTACCAAACGGGCCTAGACCAGTTACCTCCCCTAGTAGTGTCTATGGATCATATTAGACGTCTTTGATAGGATCTGGATCAAACCTTGATAAAAAGCAGTACCTATCAACGCTGTAAATCAGGAGAGCATGTTTTTCTAGACCCCCTAAACGTCTATGATCTGTATATATGTACACTAAGCCTAGGATAGGTTCAAAAAATACCTGTAAACTGTATTACTAATTTTCATCTCTCTGTCGGCTTCAAAAGGCCCTTCCCAAATAGCGGTATGATAGTGACATAGACATTCCAATCATTATATTGTAGAGCATTACGTCACGGTATGTGTGTTAGTAACGATTAACGCCAACCTTAATCAGTGCTGACGTTCACGAGGGTCGACATACCTGTGACTCCTAGCTACCGTGTGGCTTTATCGCACACCGACATCATGCCCTGGTCAGTAAAGATATCAAGCATGTCATTTCATGCATTTGTTATATATTCTATTAGAAGCAAGTGTTACATTATGTTAAGTTCGAGGTAAATTTCACAGGGATCTGAGAATTAGTTACAGATTATATAATCAAGGAGCCACCAGAGTGCCGTAAGACCATTTTTAGACGTTTTAGAGGTCTAGATCAAAAAGAGATAAATATCATATTCTACATGGTACTATATACGAGAAGGGTGGAAAGTTCACAACTTAAAATTTCTAACCCGTCTACCTTTAGCGGCTATAAAAACACATTTCTAGTACATCGTCATAAAAACGGTTACTACCGTTGGAAAGAGCGATAATTTTCCTTTCAAAATCAAACCGTTTTTATGGCTGTGTTTAGGTAAGGATTTCCCATGATATGATATACGTCCTTGGTTTAGGTAAAACACTGAAAATCATTATTATGCATGGCGAAATTTGTAATGTAATACATGAAATTGTCAATTCATACTATTTTTCAGTTAAAAAAATCACCAAATAGAGTACACGTATCTATCAAGTAGCTCAATACGTATGCCCTATAATCTACTCTACCATAACTTGTAGTAATTTAATAGATATGGTCCTTGGCACTAACCTGTTAACTTTATGTTGTAGTTCTCTAGTATGCCACCATATCTCTATCCCTATGATGGAATATGCGCCAATATACACGAACAGATTATTTTACGATATTTCTGGAACCTGTGCAGCGCTTTCTCTATAACAACTGATTGCGTTGATATTCGATTCTATATTTTTGGGTTTTTTTAGACAATTTGGGGACTCTGTAACTTATTTAATGTACGATTAACATTACCACAGGGCCAATAATATTGCATAGTCTTTGTAACTTATAATAATGTAATTTACGTTATTTTTTCTATAGCGTCAAAATAATAAAAACATATCCCTGTTATAAGGATGTACACCTCTAAGAAGTCAAAATTTTCTTGTATTAAATTTTTTTTCTCATATAGATTTTTGGAAAAAGGAGTTCATACCATAAAAGAAAATGGAAGAAAAAACATATGTCCGTGTGCTCGATTTTGAGCTTTTGTCACTCAAAGAGACCTAGTTGACAAAATATTGGATTTTATGGAAATTTTGCCGTTTTGACCATATAAGATAGAGATTAAAGCCATAATCTCCTAATGAGGTGTTTGATATGTATGAATGTATGAATGTTTGTAGAATTCATTTTCTAGTTGTCTTCTTTAAAAATATACCAGTTTTGATCAATTAGACTAATATTTTTTCTCAGAATAACATATGCTACCCCTACCCCTTAATTATATAAATTGTATGGTATTTTTCGATATTTCAAAAGCATTTGATAGGGTATGGCATCGTGGATTACTTAAAAAACTCTTTTCGTATGGTATCAGGGGAAATATCTATAATTGGATAAAAGATTATATAAGTGATAGAAATCAAATTGTCGTTATTGGTGATTGTTACTCAAATCCTGGTTATTTAAAAGCTGGCGTTCCTCAAGGGTCGGTTCTTGGACCATTGTTATTTTTGATATTCATAAACGATATATCTGAACATTTGTTTTCCTTATCAAGAATGTTTGCTGACGACACCTCTCTCGCGTATTCTTCAAATAACATCCAAGATATTGAACAACACATAAATCATGATTTATCAATTATAGAGCGCTGGTCAAGGGAATGGAAAGTAAATTTTAATCCTAATAAAACTGAAGTAGTTTTATTTAACGGTTCTCTTGAAAAATTAGATATTAATTTGCAATTTGATAACACGATTTTGACTAACGGTGGTTTACACAAACACTTGGACACTTGGGTATAACTTTGAATGAAAATATGAAATGGGAAACGCATATTACTAATATCGCTAACTCCGCCTCACGGCATTTGTCGGTTTTGCGCAAGTTGATATTTACATTAAAAGGGGAAACGCTGTCTAAATTATATACTGTGTTTATTAGACCTTTATTGGAATACGCGAGTGAGGTGTGGGATGGATGCACCAATTCAGATTCAGAAAAACTAGAAAAAATACAATTAGAAGCTGCCAGAATAGTTACAGGTTTAACCTCTTTCGCAAGTAGAAATTCATTATATATGGAAACTGGTTGGGACACATTATCGGAAAGACGGAAGCAGAAAAAAATATTATTATTTTATAAAATTCATCATAATATAGCTCCGTCTTATTTACATGATATTTTACCTGATAGGGTTAATGAAAGTACCGTTTATAACTTAAGAAATAATCATGATTATGTATCCCCTACGTGTCGCCTAGTGCTATTTGAAAAATCGTTTCTTCCCAGTAGGGTGAAGCTTTGGAATTCATTAGATTTGACAATAAGATCTTCAGAAACTGTTACAAAATTTAAAACCCTAATCAAACGGAAAAAGACTGTAGCAAGACGGTCAGTTGGAAACAGAAAACTTGATATTATGCATACAAGACTTCGTCATGGTTGCAGTGCGTTAAATGCTGATTTATTCAAAGTTAATTTAGTTTTATCACCATCTTGTCGTTGTTTATTTCCTATAGAAAATGCATTTCATTATTTTTTCCAATGTGACCAATTCAATGACCACCGTGTCATACTTATGAGAAAATCGTCTTTTTATAATACGAATATTAATTTGAGGTTGAAACTTAATGGTTCTGATACACTTAGTCCGAAAGATAATGAAAGCATACGCCTGACAATTCAAGAATATATAAGAAATACCAATCGCTTTGTTTGATCGAACAGCATTCACTGATTGCTAAATGAAGATCGCTGGCATTTCATTGTCAAAACTTGTTTCATGATATTTTTTTCTAAAAGAACATTAATGCCATAATGTATTTGTAAGATATATTAATTGTAAAATCATTTATATATCATTTTCCAAAATTCATGTTCAATTGTATGGAATTAGTCACGTCATGAATGTCAAATGTTGAAACAATTTTACATGTAGCTATAAAACGTAGGTGCTGGTATGGCTAAACAAATCAAATGTGACCACCAATACTTATTAATGTTTGTTTGTTTCTTTCTTTCTTTTACATATATGTAATTTGATATACAACCATTAATGCTGCTATTGTATGTTTGATTATGTAACATCATATACATTTGTATGGGAGAGGGCAATTCTAAGTTGTTTAACTTGTGCCTAATTCCTTTTGACTTTGTTCAAATAAAATATGTTTAAACTAAACCCCTTAATTTTGTGCTACAAAATGCACCATTTTCAGCCATTTTTGCCAAATTTAACCCTTTATAGAAAAAGTTATGGTATTAAACTTTTGTTATTATTTTGCATATCAATAGGGAAACGGTTGTTCTTTCTAAATCAGGAAGAAAAATTGGGGATCCTTGTGCTTACTTTTTTGCCCCATTTTAATTTTTGTTATTTTTCAGTATTTTAGAGTAAAAAATAAAAGTGCCCAAATTACTATTAAATGTAAAAATAAAGTCACAAAAGTGTATCGTTTCACATGTTAATGCTCAATATTTTAATTAATACGAAACGAACCTAGTAACGATTTGCAGCAAAAATTAGCTAAATACAGATAAAAATGCTGGCTCAGTGATGATTGAAGTAAAAACAATTTCAGTAAAAAATGGTTAAACTGTGGCTCTTCTTGAAGCGAAAAAGACACAATTTCAAAATGGCCGTCAAATGGCCCATTTCTTAAAATCCCCGTATAAAAAATCTACAAAAAATAGAAATGTAATTTTTTGACAAAATTTGCATCTGGCAACTTGCTAACAGATACTGATAAATTATATTTGAAAATCTCATAACTTCTTTGATGTATGTTGAAACGAGACTTCAACGGGACTGAAACCACAGAAGAATACATCCTTAATATAACGACTGTATGAATTTTCTAGTATCACATTTGAGCGCAGGTGCGTCTTTTATGCTTATTAAACACTTCAGAAATAATACTTCTTGAGTGGAGATTCCATTTCAATGCTTCTATATGGAATTTATCGGGTCGATATATTAAAAAGGTTATCTTTCATAATGACCATTTGACATTCTTTGTGACAGAGGACTTTGGTATGCACAAGACTCGTCGAACGGATTAGGGGAACTGTAGTTGTAGCATGCTGGATTAGAACGACTATACATACCCGGCCTAGTGTTCTTTCCGGTTGGAAATTAAAGACGACATCATTATCTGTCTAGAAGTCTTACTAGCTACAATATTGAAATAAATCTGGCAATACTTCAAACAAAGTATCTTCTAAAAATAACTAAGCTCAACAATGTTGAACCAATGCCAGTTTGAGAATGTAGAGGAAAACCAGTAGTAACCAGAAAACAAAACATCGACCTACGATCAGCATCTGGTCCCGCCATTATAATCAGGTATGCAAAAGTATACATAAAGTAGGTTCTAAGATCATATCACGTCATATTTTCTTTCAGTGTTATATAAAAACGAGATCAAATAGTCTCTGTAAATATATGCATGTGAAAGTTAAATCTTGCTCAACTGGAAGAAATCTTGTGCAAGAAGCAGATTTCTCATGTGGTTGTTAGATGGACAAGGATCTGAGAATTAGTTAGTGTCATACATTATGGACCCACAAGAGTGTCCATAGACCATTTTATAAGTTTTAGGGTCTAGATGTAAAAAGAAAATCGACAAAAGCGCAATTTACATATGTAGAATGCGATTTTACAGATTTTGATACAAATAGACCCCAACTCCATTAAAATATCTACCAACGCCTACAATATTTAATTTTAGTACCTGTATATAACATTCGTTTTTATTGGGGTAGCCCCAGTAATACTGCGAGGAGTCAGTTTTATCTTATTCAGGTTATGAATGTCCCCTACCTCTAAAGCTCTAGAAAATGGATTTTCTCTTATAAAAAAACTATTTAAAATCTACGGCAATTCCATTCCCTTTATCAAATGCCATTATCGGTACACAATATTTGTCAAATTTGTTAACCATTATACTTCCGACTCAATACTGGGATCTACACGAACATTAGAATCGATAGGCTGAGGCTTACAAAATTCATCTTATTCCGATACATGGAGTTACTCCCCTTGTTTTACTAACCTGAGCGAGGATATGCCGGTCTGGTCTACTGCAAGAAACGTCAGTATTGTCGAAGGCCAGTTCCATTCTTTTGCCAATATCGGTACAGCCTTTCACATTTTATTGAACATTTACTGTGAATTTATAAATTTTGAATGTAATTGGATATCGAGACTGTAGTTTATATTATACCACCCTAATCATGAAAAAATGACAAAATATTTATTGGAATTCAACCCTGTCTAATGATTATGCAATTAGTAGGAATCGGGGCCCCATATCACGATACGATCGAGATTCAGACTCAGATCACGAAACCGTCTTTTAGGTCTTTTCCGCAGTCAAGTGTAAGCGTTATCATGTGCAGTCTCGGTGCCGGCATGGCTCATTCACCTTGAAGAGATTCGCACAATTTTCGCACATGACATTTCGCAAAAAATTAAATTTCGAAATATTTTTTTAAAGCATTCCACTCAAGATTCAAAAAAATTTAATATAGTTTGATAATGCGAAAATTGTGTTCATCTCGTTTAAAGAAGGTATAAGACACCTTTTCTTGTATACAAAATAAAAAATTTATTATTACAATATACATACATGAACTTTATTCACATTGACAATGTGATAATGAGTAACAAAATTGGGGTAGGTATAGCACAGACGATGCGTGTTCGGACCGTATTGCCAACTTTAAGACACGGGCGTCTCTCTTCCCAAGAGGAACTGCAACTTAACTGAACATTGCCAGGTTAGTGTTATATTGCATAGCGTTTCCCGAATTACAGGAACCCATGGCATCGTTTACAGTTCAAAGACAATGCACAACACCAGTTGTGCAATGGTCCCAATCAGATCATTGTTCTTAGTTGTGTAGACTTTGTCGTTCTCGTGGATTTTTTTAAGTGTTTAGAAGCATTTCCTGTGGACAATGGATGGGCCAGATTCGTCGTATTCCTGTTTGCTGATCCACATCTGTTGGAAGGTGGACAGAGAAGCCAAGATGGAGCCTCCGATCCAGACGGAGTATTTCCTCTCTGGTGGAGCGATGATCTTGATCTTCATTGTTGGTGGAGCAAGAGCAGTGATTTCTTTCTGCATACGGTCAGCAATACCGGGGAACATGGTGCTACCACCAGAAAGTACGGTGTTAGCATACAAGTCTTTACGGATATCAACATCACACTTCATGATACTGTTGTATGTGGTTTCGTGGATACCGGCAGATTCCATTCCCAAGAATGAAGGCTGGAATAGAGACTCGGGGTCCCTGAACCTTTCGTTGCCGATGGTGATCACCTGACCATCAGGAAGTTCGTAACTCTTCTCTAGTGATGATGATGAAGCAGCGGTCTGCATTTCCTGTTCAAAGTCAAGAGCTACATAACATAATTTTTCTTTAATGTCCCTAACAATTTCTCTCTCGGCTGTGGTTGTGAATGAATAACCACGCTCAGTAAGGATTTTCATCAGATAGTCAGTGAGATCACGTCCGGCAAGATCCAAACGAAGGATGGCGTGAGGAAGGGCGTAGCCCTCGTAGATTGGGACTGTGTGGGAGACACCGTCACCGGCATCAAAAACAATACCTGTGGTACGACCAGAGGCATAGAGGGACAGGACAGCCTGGATGGCCACGTACATGGCGGGGGAGTTGAAGGTCTCGAACATGATCTGGGTCATCTTCTCTCTGTTGGCCTTGGGGTTGAGGGGAGCCTCTGTCAGGAGGACGGGGTGCTCCTCTGGAGCCACACGGAGCTCGTTGTAGAAGGTATGATGCCAGATTTTCTCCATATCGTCCCAGTTTGTGACGATACCGTGTTCAATGGGGTACTTGAGTGTGAGAATACCTCTCTTGCTTTGGGCCTCGTCACCGACATAGCTGTCCTTCTGTCCCATACCAACCATCACACCCTGTAATGATAAAGATTAGCAAAATCTTAAAATCACTTTCAAGTATAGTATTGATGTAACAAACTAACCGATACTCCAAAAATAGCTTTCAAACTCTTTCAGGATTTCAATATAATCGGCAAATAGATATTTAGTCGTGCATGTGAAGGAAACTGAAGTGTAACAATGTCCCTAGGACTCTTACAACCATGGGCAACACTATTTAACTAGTCACAATTAAATTTTTAAAAAGGCAAAAAATATCTGAAACATTTTTACTGTGTCTTAATTTACTTTATTATACGCTGAAATTATAAGCTAACATTAAGGTCCTAGCAGGAAGAAAATTTCTGTACACTTTAGCGAATGAATGGCCACCAGGAAGAAAGTGCTCGAAATATCGACAATGGTTGACCTTTGTTGACCTATACATTTGCTTTGGAGCGTTTTCGTGTCGACATCTTTCCATCTGTCGCTAACGCCGGCCGGCTTATACACCGGTACACGAGTACACATGTGTGTATTCAGTCGTCCGCTTTATCGATTGACGCGGGCAGCCGTCACACCTAACAATGGAGTAGCGTTTCTGAGAATGTCTCGTCACACTAAACGATCACCGACACCAACGGCGAAAAACTTAAAATGAGTAAATTTAATGTAATCAAATACCAAAAAGCCGAATACAAGTATATATGGAACATTACAAAACGTCACCAGATTTACCTAACCATGCCCGGAAACTAGGCCATGAACGTTAGTCGCCACCGGTACTTGTATGTATGACGTATGGACCAAGCCTATATATAAGGAACATTCCTAACATTACAGGATTGTCGACATTGGTATAGTAAAATTAAAACAGCTCACTAGATAACCGTGAATACACGAGTAGAAATGAAAGTAGTTCGCGAAGAACAAAGCCATTACCATAGTAGGGCGTGGCCAAACGAGACGTAACACGACATCACCTTCATTATTCCCCGTATTTAAACAATTTTATCGAAATCTAATATCGTGAACGATTAATCGCTTGCGCCAAGTGTACAAACTGATATCCGTGTAATTTAAAGCCTCAAATGAATGTACTTCATTTACAAAATGGAAACTTGTTAATGCCGGCTCGGGCAACGCCCATGTACATAATATTATAACATTCAAGTGATTGCTATATAGCAGCGAATTCATTCCGTAGCAAAATACCATTTATGCATTACATTATTTGAATGAAATTTCGCTAGGAATTGTTTGACACTCGCTAAACAAAATATGAAGCCGAAACACTGAAATTATCTAACATTAGGTAACAAGAATTTGACACACAACACATGAATATCGAGATGTCCTAAACATTTCTAAAACATTGTCTGCGTGGCTATTTTGAAATTATACATTAAATAAGGACTATATTTCAAAATGAACATTATAAAAATCTTCCGACATTGAAAATTTTGAAAATTGTAATTACCTGGTGACGGGGTCTTCCGACGATGGATGGGAAAACAGCACGTGGAGCGTCATCTCCAGCGAAACCGGCTTTACACATACCGGATCCATTGTCGACAACCAAAGCGGCTACATCATCGTCACACATTTTGATGTTATTAGATGTCTACCCCAAATTCTACCCAAAAAGATGTTCAGTGTGTTCCTCTCAACCGTCAACGGCAAAGTGACAGAATACCGGCTGTGTGCAGAGTTTTAAATGCACTCGAACTCGCCAGTTCAGCTGTTGGCACGCTCGATCTCGCCAATACCATAAAAGGAGATGTAGTTATCCTTATAAGGCAATACGACTAGAAAGCGTTTGGGCTATTTATATACACCATTCACCGCCTAGTTACACATGGGTGAGTAGCAGAGTTAGACGATAAGCCCCGCCCAATTTTTCGAGTTTTTCACCCAGGTAAAAATTAGATACAGATAAAAGTGTACGTGTGTGTATTGTGTATACTGTATATCGAAATTAGGATGTTTGTTACATTTTCATAATACATTACCATATAAAGATATAGATATACACCCCATATACAACAGAAAACAACGGAATACCGTACGGGACACTACCACTTAAAATAGACATGAGTCAACAGCCCGGTCGCCGTAATACGCTACAGCTTTAGACTAGCAGAATATGCAAATCTGTTGGGTTAAATATTTTTGCTCCAACCTTTAATGCCAGCTTAGGCAGAGTAAAAATGAACCGATCGCGTTAAGTTAAATACTTATTTAAATATCAGTGTTCATTTTTAATCTTAAAATTTCGCAGACTTAAGTCTGCCCGTTTTTGGTTATGTATTGAATAAGAGGTACATTAGTTGAGAAGGGAAAATGAAACTACCAAACTATATACAAAGTGGGGAGGTGTTATTATCATTATAAAGCACGTCGAATAAAGATAGTCAAAATTGATTATTTACTGGCTATTATCATAATAGCTTTTAAAGATGACTGCAAATACTATTGTGTCACGATATACTATAGACTCAACACAATATACATAATTATCGTCATACTTTAATTATGAAAATCACCTTATTGAAATTTTAAGATTATTTTAATTTGGCTCCTATTGCTGCATAACTTATATTTAGTTTTAATTAATTTTGATAATATATTTATACATTTTTTATTGACCAGGAAGTCTGACGTAGTCAGCGAATTTCGTCCTGTTTGTAGATTTCATTTTTTTATCTTTCAAATAACACAAATATTTCCCCTCGTAAAATCCAATGAAATTTAAAACTCCATTTCCTCAAAGGCTCTTTTATCCCAGCTTACTAACATGCACATTGGAACCTCCCATGTGGCACTTCTGCCAACTTCACCTTTCCCCGAATTATTTTGTATAAGTTTCATTGACAATACTGTAAATGTGGTCTCACTCTGCTAACATTAGTATTCCTTATATGTACATACAACTTGAAACAGGTAAGTTAAAACCGACCCTGCACGGTTAGCTTCGTTTCTAATTTGTCACCATTTCTTATAATGTAGCCAGAACGTGACCTCTCTATCTCTATCGATTGATCTATCTCGTGTATAGATAGATGGTCGCCATGGGATCATATTTTTGATATAAAGAAACGTGGATTCGTTTTAATGAGAAAATAAATATGTGGTATGAAGCTGACTAGCTAGTAACACCTGGCAAAGGTAAGGTCGGTCGATGACGCATGCTCGTAGCGGCTTTCCTACTGTGATTGCAAGTGAAAGTGTGCTACACAATGTCACACTCCGTTAATGACGTAAAAAGGTGAAAATGAAATATCGTACTCGTTTTCATTTCTCCACACATGTACGATACGCATCGTGTTTAGACATACCTAGTAGGTTGTTATTGAACTGACGAGTTTCTGGTTTATGTCATGTGTCAGCAAAACCTACAGGTATTGTTGTCTCGTTACTGTACTTACATATATACATCAGGTGATTCCGTACAATTAAGACACTTTGTTAAAGTCCCTTATAATAACAGGTAAATCAGACCGGACTTCGATGAGTATAAAAAACTAAATTACATAAAGGGGCCCGTTTTATGATCGAGCTAGTTCCGGGATGTAATGTAAACTATCGGTCATTCCCCTTCATTACTAGAACACTATTGTCAGCTTGACACAACGGCCACAAGATCAGAGAATAATCAAGTGTTACGGATTTTATAGCTTTGGGATTTTAAACCAGAATACTGATAATACCGTGGTTAAGTGTTTTATGACACAATTTTATTTAAAACAAACAGACAATTAAGATGTATTTAAACAAGACCTTTATAACTACTACCGGTCCCATCCCCACCGTTATCTATAATATAGTCGATGTCACCCGCCAAGTCTGCCTCACTAAACCTGAATAATATTATAATGTCCAAACCCCAAGTATAAGGTGACCTTGGGCCCAGCATACAATGCTATCTTAAAGTGGGTCGTCCGATGACGCGATCAAATGTGCCCAGGAGTGATGAAAAAATGTATGGAACTATTCATACTACGTAATTTACAATACTACAGCAAATACCACAAAATATGTAGTGAGTGAGAGAATACACACTGGTGACTTTGTTACTCAGCCGTATAGAGGGGCCCATCCCACTCTGCCTCGGCGCAATAGTTTAATTCTTAATTTTCTCCTTTATAAATCATTTTAACACCCCACGAGCGTCATGGATATTACTACAAATGATCAGCTGTGACCTGGCAGTCAAATTGCGACCTGATGGGCGTCACAGATCTCAATATTACAGACTATGGATCAAAATATATATAATTGCTAACTTTCATCCTTGTAGCGTGTACGTTACATATCCTGCTCTATTATAGATCTTACTAACTAGCAGTCCCACAGGGAACTGACATCAGGTTTTTATTCATACGTCCATGACCGTTAATAGGACAATAAACTATTCAAACCGAAGTGAACTGATGTAGGGTCTGTGGTCCATATTAGTACAATTTATCATAACCAAACTAGTACACTTTATCATATCCATATTAGTACACTTTATCATATCCATATTAGTACACTTTATCATAACCATATAAGTACACTTTATCATAGCCATATTAGTACACTTTATCATATCCATATTAGTACATTTTATCATAACCATATTAGTACACGTTATCATAGCCATATTAGTACACTTTATCATATCCATATTAGTACATTTTATCATAACCATATTTGTACACTTTATCGGAACCATATTAGTACACTTTATCATAACCATATTAGTACACTTTATCAAAACTATATTATTACACTTTACCGTAGCCATATTAGTACAGTTATATGAAAAGTCCCAGTTGTAATCTTTTCTCAGATTGATTCATCTCTTGTTTATATAATACTAAATGGCGACCTTTTCTTCAATAGATGTTTTTCAGGTTATCATAGTTTAACAACAATTTTAAATGACTATGAAGTTATTTCTTGTAAAACAAACTTGACAAAACTTTACTAAGTTCTTAATTATTCCATTTTTATGCGGCCATGATAAAAGAAAATGTTCAACCTAATCATCTTTTAAATAACCGGGCCCTAAAAGCAGTTCACCTATTTGCCTTTCCATATCCTCATGTATAGAATGATAGGTTGATCATATTGTTTTATTTATCAAAAATTAAAAGACAAACGCTCCATGACTGTATTCGATGAAATGTTACAGTTGTGGATATAAGATATTAAAAAATATATATATATAACATTACATGCCTTTACTTGTTTAGATTAAAAACATGAGTCGTAATTATTTGAAGATTATCTTAATCTTCTCAGATGTATTCTCAATTTTAATCGTCTGATTAAATGTATTTTAGAAGTACCTTTCACAGTGGCTAAATACACGCGAGTTCAGGGGTAACTTAAAACATGTTTATTTTTTCTTTAATTTCGTTCGGAACTTGTGACGTTTTTGTGGGTAATACATATTTACAACTCAAAACATGTTCAGGGCTACGTTATAAAGAAAATGAAAGTATAATTACATGACAAATAAATAATATTTCGTTGTATATTACATAGTGTATGTAGTGATAGGTGTATTACATACACCTGTCAGCGAAAAAACATCCCAGGTTATGCCAGTTATTTTAGCAATGTGCTGCATGACCCAACAATTTAACAAACCACAACCTCTTTTTTGGGACTGCAGAATAGTCGGGTTACACTTTAATGCATGCGTATGTTTATTGTAAAAATTACTTTGAAACACGACCAATCGAACTACGCCAGCAAATGGGAGTCAGGAGCCTGATATATCGTTTAATAAGTGTGAAACTAATTAAAATATTTATTGAAAAAATTCACGAATTTCGGTTGTTGTTGTGTTTGTTTTATGAAATACCAGCCCGAAATTCACATATATACACCAAGATGTGTATAAATTACGGAAATCCGTTGTGACAAAATCTTATCCGGTTTAAGTCCTCTGCTATGAGGAGTGGGTAAACATTACATCCCGTGGTACTTAGCGGGCTTCCTCCGGGAAGACAGAACAAACTAGATAGGCAGGCTCGAATCTATTACAATGTTTGTAATTATGTATGTACAATTATTGTTACACCAATATAATGCTATTTGCACGAACGGTGCAGATTTTCAAACATACCACATGGTGATATGATATGTAATCTTATGTAAGTGAAGGGAAGTTGACGATGAGTTTCATTATCGTCTATTGTAACTATCGTCAGATTATCATTAATAGAAACATCTACATGTCAAGTACTCCTGTAACATGAGAGTCGACTGGTCAGCCGTTTTTTTATCGGACGTTATTTTGCTGACTGTCGACTCTCATTTCCGAAGGGTTATTTCTTTGATGCAGCTTCCGACGTCAGATGAAGGCGGAAGGAAAAGTGCAATAATATCAATATTTCTTGCTCTATCAGTGATAACATTGATGTGTACTTACAGTTTAGGTATTAATTATTCCATTTATCTAGGAAAACCATAACTTGAGGCCTCATAAAATAGTATTTTAGCGGATTAGATATGACGAATCCTTTCCGTAACATTTTGACCTAGATTTAAATATGGCGGCTGGGTACTACAAAAAACGGAACGTGAATTCAAGCGGGCAGAATGCAAGTAAAAGTAAAGGCAGATCAAGCGTTTTGGGGACTTTGCAATTGGTTTTTTCTATTTACCGGCCGGATCGCTTTCATCATGAAGTTTTGTCTGGGTCATGAAAGTTTACGTTAGGAGATGTAAATATTTGTTTTAAATGGATTTTACGGCTGATTTTGTCAAAATACTTGTTGATTTATGAAAAAGAGGTAGGTATTTGACATTGATGACGATTTAAATATGATTTAAACGTTTTATATTGTCATAATCCAAACTTTGAAAATGTTGTCCTCAGCATCGGGTAAATGGCCTATCGGAAGTTAGAGATTAGACACGACGTAATGTTCCAAAAGTGTCTCGTCGTGCTATACCTCTAACATTGTTGGAGTTCATGTCAAGATACTATTACAATTATGCAAGTCATATTCACTTGAAAAAATGTATTAAAGATATAAATTTAAATCTAGTAATATCTAATGTCCGTATCCTGCTCGATCAAATTAATATGTGACGTTGTTCACTGAACATTAATTCTCTGAACCCTTTGTCTTCCAAATTAAAATTTTGTCATTATCACTGGCGCACATACACTCGGTCCATTTCCAGATACAAAGATGACGTAACTTGCACTGCACCATGTTGTGATGTCATTATACATGCGCATTACATCAATGTTCGCAGAGAGACGCAAATGTTTCTTGTTAGTTTTAGTTAAAACACATTTTATGGTCAAAACAAAAGACAAAAAGATCGTCTAAAATTTTATAAAAATCTATAGATAAGGGACAACAGATCTAGACAATATTAATAGACAGTAAATACAAATATTGCTTTTATCATAAAATCAGCCATTTTATTCCTAATTATTGACTCTCTTCCACACACAAATCCTTCTTGCCTATATTTAAAAACTAGAATGATTTAGATAATGACACCTTACCCTATTTCTACTAACAAGTTAGCTCCTTTCCAGTATATCATTTCTCGTCAGTCATGTAATTTTAGTTTTGAAGAGAGTAAATTGAATATTATTCACATCATATTGAGGCATCAATATAGTACTTTTAGAGACAATGTTTTACGTTCTGATATAGATTAGTTTGTTTGTTTGTTTGTTTGTTTGATTAATTAACGTCCCATCAACAGCCATGGTCATGTAAGGACGGCCTCCCATGAATGCGGTTTGTTGCGTGTATGTTGTGCGAGGTGCGTGTTTTGGGAGACTGCGGTATATTCGTGTTGTGTCTTCTTGTATAGTGGAACTGTTCCCTTTTTATAGTGCTATATCACTGAAGCATGCCGCCGAAGACACCAGGCAACACACCCCACCCGGTCACATTATACTGACAACGGGCAAACCAGTCGTCCCGCTCCCGTTATGCTGAGCGCTAAGCAGGAGCAGAAACAACCACTTTTATAGACTTTGGTGTGTCTCGGCCAGGGGACAGAACCCAGAGCCTTCCTCACAGGGGCGAGCGCTCAACCAAAGGCCAAAAGTGAGGTGGTGTCAAGGGAGACTCTAAGAAGAACAAAGTAATTTAGGGAGAAAGAAAAGATAAGATCCTAAATTTAGTCGCCTTTTACGATCGTGCAATAGGGGCAGCAGGTACAAGATTAGTCTCACTGTACAAAATAGAAATCATTGTGAACATGCAAATCATTTTTTTATGTTCAAATTTAGTTAATTCGTGAAATTAATTACTATAATCTGGATTATAAACCTAATTCTTGGCGATGGAAATTTGACGTTGGAAACGTTATTGAGCGTGTGCAATCCATCTGGAGTGGAAGAATCAGATATGTAATATGGTATACATGGTGTAAAGCTTTTCCCAGAAAAGCCCATGTATCCCCAAACTACGTAAGACATCAGATTATAAGCTTTAAACATACAAACACTTTTAATATAGACCTATGATTATATTTAATCACAGTAAAGTTCTTTGAATTGTTTAATTTGTATATATCTAAGTCATCACTAATAATCGTTTGTATCTCAATGATAACGTGTGCCTAATCCTTAGTATACATGTTTAAAGTCAAGGTACATAGAACATTTAAGATGTGTTAGGGATCAAGATTAAAGTAAGTAAAAACCCTACTCAATACATGCTAACTGAGCTTTCCACCATTCTCTGGTATACACCTTGTACAGTAATATTACCAATGTGCCATCTACAGGTCCCTATAAAACTCCTATGAAATGGCCTTTGGACCTTCTGGTACGTCCAAATATATAAACCATTTTTAAAAAAGAAATCAATATGTTATTTTTTCACCAAAAAAAGTATTTTACATGTACTGTAAACTGATTTTGGACACTTCAATAAACAATATCATTGTTTTGTTCTCATATCCCTCTGGTGTGCATCTGTGTAATTAATACGCCATATCCATTACATATTACTGATATTAAATGTGCGCTATGTTTCACCACTGTGCTATTTTAATACAACTTTCCTGTCTTGGTGTAGAAGATACAATCTCTATGAATGTGATCAAGTTTTAAAATAGGTATGTAACGACACAATACGTTTTTAGGGAAAATTGTGCAAAAACCCTAAACATTCTTACGTTTGGAGGTTGTTTGGTCTGTTCGTCTTATCAGTATATATATTACAGGTAAATAATATAAGACTCTTTCATATGTGGATATGAAGGATAGGGATATTCTACCCGAGGGTCACAAAATGTTGTCAAACCCGAGGCTTGCCGAGGGTTTTGCAACATTTTGTGATCCCGAGGGTAGAATATCCCTATCCTTCATATCTACTTATGAAAGAGTATTTTCTTTCAAACCTCGACGTTTTATTGCAATTTTACAACTATAATATCCCGCCACTTTGAAATAAATTCGAAGAAATCCACGACTGGAAGTCAATTTACATACATGAAAAATAACGTGATATTTTCAACACAAATTCCGTTGCTTGCATCTTTTATAGTAAAATCAGTCAATTTTGTGAAGAAAAAAAAAAGTTAATTTTACCGTTTGTTGACGCCGTGACGTCACGAGGCTTTATTGCACGGGTAGTCATGCAATACAGCCTCAGGCGACATGAGTGTATTGCCCTAGACCAGCCGGTATTACACCTGTAGGTATGAAAGAATATATAATCGCGCGTGCTCCTTACCCCGGTCCAGGGTATCATTACCATAACAATGTATTTGAACCTTCTGACAGTGAACCAAAAGAGCGTATACCTACCAAGAACAAGATTCTCTACTTCTATATTTACATTTGCTTGTCACAATTACCATATAAACTAACCGAACATGAGTGAAGTGTATAGCCATATAATTGACATCCAAAAAGTGACCATTCTGACGTCAGTGTTTCGTCTTTACATATTCCAGAGTTAGCTCCCTTGCGGGTAGGTATCCATTGTGACTTCATAAGTTTGTGAGGGCAATTTACGTCGTTTTCTCCGAAGAGTATGACGTTACGCTTGCAAATACATTGACGTCACAATCAACACCTACCAACAAGGGCAGATAATTCTGTAATAAATAGATACAGAATATTAGTGACATGGGCACGGCAACTGATCAACGTCAAAATGGCTGCTCAAGGTCATAGATAAAATCATGTTGATAAACAAGTTTTCTTGGTCTAACCTCAACAACTTGACAAAGACCCCCAAAATGAGTAAATAATTTAACCATAAGTATCGGGTATATATCGATGCCAGAGCTTTGTAGACAAACTTTACAATGCGCGCTGATAATCTTTATGGCATTTCTACATTGACAGTATATTGATTCAATAAAAATGCTTAAATAAATGTTGACAATTTTTACATAAAATGATTACACATAAAATTCTATACGAACAGGAACATACATGAAACAATATAATTGCATTGTATAATGTTTTAGTGGATACCCAGGACGAATGAGGAAGTTTGCTGGGATATGGTGACAGGAGGAAGCCAGGCTGTGATCTTTGGGACGGGGCCTGTAAGGGGATTACTCATACAGATGTGTCAGCCAGTGAGCAGATGTGGCTACAACGAGGTGTTAATCATGCTTAGTATACAGCCTCTTATAGCTCTCTGATACCATAACACTAACTCCACGATGTCATACACAAGATCGTTGTCTTAGATGTAATACTGACAATGGATTAGACTATATTGTGTGTCTGTTACAGATATAAGATTTATTTTATAGCTGTTCGATATAATGGCTCGTCATCCGTCGATATAAGTGACACATACTTGGATCACGGTGTAACTAGCATTATTGTCACAGTTATTGGTCTGATAGCATCACCAGTGACTCAGGGTTCATAGGTCAAGTCATCAAAGGGATTCTGGACCATTATTTCATAATTTAATCACCCTTTTCAGTATCGTTCAAAATATTCAATTTTTACCACGCACTACTTTTGCGTTTAAGCTTTAATAGTTTCTCTCGATTAATGATCAATGAGAAATTTGATCTGTAAAAATAATAATCGAAGGTAAATTATGTTTTACTGCTGCTATTGTATTCTTCAGACTTTATATATCATTTTCGTCGGATCATAATTCAGTTACAGATATTAAATGCTAAAGGGATTTTGGAACTTGACAAGAATAACGTGACTATCGGATCTGCAATGTATGTTTTGGTTACGGGCCACCAATCAAAAACTTCTTTCAATAAATCTATTTTGCAAGTTATCTGATAGACTAAACATTATATCATGTATACGTTGTCATTTCTTTAACATCATTTATATTGATGCTGATCTGCAAGGTTGGTAATTTACTGATAACGTTAAGAGATATATTTATGTAAACAAACAAATATAGTATCTGCATTGACAGTGTTTGAAAATGACCACTGAAATATAGAAAATTTGTTATTCACTTCACTATTGGAGCTTTTACCATATCCATGTACTTTTGTGTTTCCGATAAACTAATTTGCATAACTCTCTGAACAACATAAATAATGAAGTTTTTTCCAGAAATTCAGAAATGTGTGAGCATTTCTCAGAAACAAACAATATCTATTACTGTAAAGTGTAAACACAATTGTCAATTGCCTATGTATTTAACGTAATCCGGTCGATGGACCAGAGAGGTACTTTAAACCTTAAATCCTTGACGATAATGTGCTTATTGACCTTTGACATATGACATCTGGCTGAGACCTTCATCATATTTAAGATGACGTTACGTTGGCAATGTTGAGACGTGCTAAAGCTCCAGATCTGATTTTCACCAGAACTCATCTCGATTACGTCTTTATTCACGTGCTGAGTAAGACGGGGAAGTACGCATTTCCGGCTCTCGTGACACCTGTACAATTATGTCCTTATATAGAATATGCTGTCTAGGTTTACAGTGTAACATTTTTGTATTTGCATAAAGAAGATAAGGTAAAGTGTTTGTTTGTTTAAAGGCCGCCAGTCAATAAGCCCAACTGTACAACATATATTGCAAGATAAAGAGTAACCTACCCCGGGGTTTATAAGAACACGTATCTCATGATTGTAACTCCTTTAACAGCCATATAGAATTACGTCCGCATCGATGTGATTTGTTGGATTGTGCTTATTGAAGTCAAGGTAGATTTATAATTAGGTAGGTATAATTCCTTCTTGTTAAAACAAAATAAAAAGTAATGGCAAATAATGTAGTTCAGTTAAAAGTATTAGTCGGATTTGGTTTAGGCACCGAAAAGCAAAAATTGCAAATATGAGCAGATGTAGTGATGAATTCATTAACATGCATTTAGATTAGTAACTTTATGGAAACATACATCGAGTCAGAAATACCACTCTGATACATTCCCTCCACTTCCGTATTTGTACATCCGAAGAATAGGCCTATCATATTTAATTTTCGCAACCTTTCATTATCATTTAGATAGAAAAGGGTCTGCATAAGATGTCAGCGAGGTTTATTGAAACATCGCCAATTGTGCTCAAAAAAGTAATGCTGTAGTCAAGGCTGCCATGGCCAACCACAATCTATGACATTACATGATGCTCTACTAAGCTACTTATTCGTTATGGCCAATCTACATTAATTTCCTGATTCTAGTATCAACACTATGCAACAGCATTATTTGACTGCTATTTCCATTTCTAACATAGTCTTAAAAGGAACAATTGTCTTCAACCCTTAGCTAGATGCTATTCTGTAAAATCGAATCCCTATGAATATTCATTAAAATTGAGAAGAAAAAAAAATACAAATAATGTTCTTTCTTTTTTTCCAGACTGAAAAACATAATTAAAGAAGGTCCAAACATGATCACAACATTAACAAATTTTTATTTTGACCAATCAGGGGTGTTCACTTCTTTGACCAATCAGGGGTGTTTATTTCGGCATGGCAACAAAGCTTTTCAAAATTGTTAGCTATTAACCTTAATCATCTTAATTTCATCTATGAAAACCACGTATTTTGGAAGTGTTACAATGTCATTCAACATACCCCATAACACCTACATGTACCAATTTTCATTTTTATTTGACAACATCTTAATTTTAACCAATCAGAACTCGTCATTTTAATTACATGATAGCCAATTGCTTCGAAATGGTTACAATGATATCTACCATACCCATAGTCTAAATTTCCAAAACTCATCACAGGTTAAAGCACATTTCTTCACAATACAGTATCAAACCATCTAAATTTTCACTCAAGTCTACACTGAAATCGTAAAACTGTAAAGGGATATTAGGGTAAATTCACAAAGAAGTGTTCTTTGGCTACTTACAAGTGCTGTTTTCAAGACACTACAATACTTTTTTCGCGGGCCTTAATTTGGAAACTAATTAAGTCACAGAGAGAAAAGATCAAAACAGTAAATATGATGTTAGGTAAAATTGAGGACACACCTTTAACATGGTGAACTGAGATAAAAAAATCTTTGTTTCTAACAATTCTTCACATTTTTGTTGCGTTTGCTCAAAAACGCATTTCATTGTAAAATATTTCTTTTCAATTATTCTTTACGTCTGATATGAAACTGTGTACCTCATTCCAGAGCAGTAAATCAAGTTGTTAAGCCATTTTAACATATTATCTCTGGGCTTCGATGGGACAGTTGACCTCCACCACCTTAACATGGCAAGTCCTTAAATGGCCAACCCGACTGAACAAAGGTAGGAAATCAATATTAGTTCAGATTAAAACATTCCTTCACTACTTGTTCCTTTTATCAAGGTAAACATCATCAATTTTGAATAGCCACTTCAGACGAATGTTGTTGATTTTTTTAATCACAATGGCTAAATTTCGCAGATTTCCTTTTTTTAAATATCTGCTGATTAGATTATACAAATGATATACGAGATTTTGTATCCCTACACATTTCTCAGGTGATCACAATTCGCGAACGTTGTTAACCTCAAAAATGACTAAAATGCGTGAAAACTATATTGGAACTTTATCCAAAGGGAGGCTATCAGTATAGGTATTTCATCTCCAAACTGTATACCGATAAATGTGTATTTGAGCTACCAAATACCGAAATATTACAGTTCTAATAATGATAAAACATTTAACTCAGCTAAACGCAAGGTATCGATAAAATTAAAACTAATCAAACAGATACCGAAATGTCGTTAAATGTCCTAAAAATAATAATTAAAACTCATTAAACTGGTGTCTGTAAACTTAAAACTTATCATCAAAATCCTGAGCCGCGTGATATTACTTACTAAATATATCTGACAAATGCACGATAATTATTTCCAGGTTTAGGACTTAATCATTTAGACAGTTGTGTATTGTGTCATACAAAAAAACACAGAAACCAATATACATATGTATCTAAAATAAAAACCAAATATTTACATGGTACAACTGCGGTGGCCTTGTGGTTACCGTGGATTAAGTTCACCATGTAAATTACAGTAAATGATAACGTTGGTACACGTTTACTCGCTGGCATTTACATTTAATGTTGAGCAATAATCAACAAAAGAAAAACCAACAAAAGTTATTGAAAAACTCAATTAAAGATAAGTTGGAAATATTACTTAAAGATGCTCCACCGCTGACAAATGGTATTTTTCACTATCAAAAACAGGAGCAGACGATTTAGTATTTTTCTTCAGTTACAAAACTTACTTACTTTACACGATTACCACCATTGGAAAGTTTGAGCTTCTAATTTTACTTCATGTTGAAATTACAAAATATAATTGATTGCATCCCGAAAAAAATCCGTGGCACTATATCCTATATGGAATGAAGTACTGATTGCGCATGCACCAAAGGCAAAATAAATTATTTTATATTATTTCTTGTGTTAATTAGACATATATGTACATGATTAAACACTAATTATTGTTAAAGTGAGGGATATCATTTATGCTCTGTCGGCGGTGGAGCATCTTTAATTCTACGAGTTTATAATTCGTAATTACTCATTTATAGAAAATCTTGCCAATTTTAATTATATAGTGCTGTACGGTTAAAATCAGCTACAGAAAATGACTTTTCTCCAAAACAACAACAGTTCCAAGGTAACATTTAAATCCAACGAGCGAAGGTAGCGTTGTCTTATTTCACCATACCGACTACATTCTAGAACAAAATGTTTGCTGTATTCGACCATCTTGATAAAACCTGATAAATAGTATCAGAATCCTCATAATGAAGATATACAATTAATTGTACAAGTAGTAGTTACTTTAACTCTACTATTTACCTTGTATTTAATCTTTATGTCTCTGTTTTGAGGAATAAAAGAATTGATGATGATGATGATGATGATGGAGCTATACTCGGTAATCGTCGATTATGTATTTGAATACTAAAACTAATACACAGATGTTTTCTGTGAAAGTTGCTGATCAAGATATAATTTGAAAGCAGGAAATGGTGGATTTGAGCGAATTCCTTGTCTATTCCATTGATCTACAACAAAAAGAAGAAAAAATAACTTTTTAAAGGAGGTTTTTACATACATAGATATACTAAAAGTATGGTTTTCGGTATTCGGGTATGTAATGATAAAAAATTTCTAGAATTGAATCATTTTATTAACTTTCCCCCTATCAAATAAAATGATCCCTATTTATATTCATTTAATTAATTGCTTTTCAAAACTAAAAACTTAATTTTTCTTTATTTTCATACTAAATCTGGCATTATGATTGGCCTAAATTTTGTTTGCAAACTTTCATGAGAACTCACACAGTTTGTGAATAAAATTGCTTTCATACCCCGATGAAATTAAAAAATAGTGACACTTATGCTTAACCAATTTAGTTGCGCCAATAATTTATCTAGCTGCTTCAATATTTAACTCTTTTGTCTAGTTCGAAAGGTATATTTCCCACGAAATTATATCTACATACGAATGAATTATGTGGAAAAAAATTAGTTTGAAGGGTTTTTCTATCAAGTTTGAATTTTAGAAATCGCATAAAGTTTGTAGCCTCGAAAACCACAGTCTCTAACATGGGTAAGCGAGACTATAGGAATTATATATATATATAGTCGACATGATCCGACCACCTAACATTAGCAGGAAAATAGACTCAGAGGTTCTGCTGAGAGGCTGCGTCAATAATAGAGACATGGCTCATGTGTTATATTTAAGGTATTTAAGTCCTCTTTTATATCTGCAAATTCCTTGTGAGTTTATTAATGTTATTGAGTATATCTGATTTATGTGTGTAATATCCTTATCTTGTGACCAGATTCATGAGGAGGCGATCTGTCTCGGATTGGTAACAGTGAAAACTGCAAAAAGTGTTTCATTTGAAAAAATATAAACAAAAATTTACATCCGAATAACATACCAAAACGCGTGACATATTTATATTTTTATTTATGTACCTAGACCTGATATTTGGTCAGCACAAACCCGATCATATTAAGTTCAGTTAAATTAGGGTTTAACCGGGACAAAAATGCGACAGATTTTTTTTTGTTATTAAGTTTGATGCTTATAGTTTAACATGAATGTCTAACGTGACACTACCCAAATTGAAACGCTACCAAAAATGGAACACTTTTAAAACATGTGATACAGAATTTCTGTTTTACAAGTTAAACTAACAAAACCTGTCATGAATATTTGTAGAAGGAGAGACATTTGTACTGTTTAAATCATATATTTTCTCCTTCTGGAGTTTGTTTGAAAATTAAACTATTTGACTTCAAAGGTGGTCAAACATTCAATTAATTTTATAGATATCCACTATTCCAATTATGTATTTGAAAATAATTGCTGATGGAATTTTCTGCAGGTAAGGCCTATGAGATGGGCAACTCCACCGTTTTTTACGATCGGCTAATGTACCTTTGTATTTGCCTAGGGGTTTTTAGATATAATCCTAAATAGTTAAATATAAGAAGATAGATTCGATATGTTACAAAAGTTCAGATGGTTTGAGTACTATTTTGGAAAGAAAAATAATATTTAAACTTATATACTATTAAAACAAAACAAACCAGGTAAACCTGCTTATATTCATGTTTTCAAAAATCATATTAAAATATATCATTCGGAAAACAGGGTCATAGTAAACCATGATATTATGTTTAAACTTTATATTGATGTCAAAATATCATGTTTTAAAGAATACGCTTACAAGTTGTTAGGCAAGGGGAAATGGCTATAAACCGTAGGTTCCTTTGCCGTCAACATAGACAAAAAATGAGTTTCCAATCTCTATGCAGCATGCCTAAATAATCCTATCGGAGTGGCGTCCCCTGAGACTGCTAACCTTTTTTACAATTACTAACAACAGTTGCCTCCCTTTATATATGTACTGTACCTCTAACAATTTCTCACGATAATATTTGTAAATTTATTTGTCAAGCATTATTTTTCTTTCAAAATTTTATGATGAATACATGTATAGATATTGACAAATTCCCCGAACCACACACTCCAGTCTATTATTCCAGTCAAAATATCCAAAAAGCAGACGAAAATTTTGACAAAATGAATTTTCTTGATGTTAGAATGATGGATACCTGCACATTGACGAAAAAGTAATCATCAAAATTTTCCAATGAGAAATTGTTGTAATGAAAAATGTAGACACATTAAAATGACCAAAAAAAAAACCCCAGAAAACGCGAAAGTCGATTTATCAGCCAAGACATGTTTCGAAACCCACATTTAATGAAAATTATATATTTCTAGCTCATCTGTTCCATTTCTGTTAAATGCGAACACTATTTATTTCAATATTTAAAACACTCAATTTCTGTTTTATGTGTACTATTTATTCAATACTTACAACACTCCACTTCTGTTATATGTATGGACTATTTATTTCAATACGTAAAACATTCCATTTCTGTTATGTGTGTACACTATTTATTACACTCTATTTCTATTATGTGTGTACACTATTTATTACACTCTATTTCTATTATGTGTATACACTATTTATTTCAATTCTGAATTTGGCCAGGTTAACATGTTTAAACACTCGGAATTCCTTTATTTCTGGGACAATATCAATCAGATAACCAAAATATCTTTTCCCGAACTTGAATGCAATATAGATAAGAAGTAAACATTTGTAAAATTGAATAGTTTTAATGAAAATTCATAAAAAATTCTATTGATCATATTGGAAGGAATGATAAAATTAATTTAGCAAATGAAACCTTAAACATTGCAAAATGTCGTTATCTACAAGGTATGTACCGTATTTAAGATGGGCATGGCCGTTTTTAACCCAAACCTGCGAGAGAAGGTGACTTTCTTACGTGTCAGTGAAACAGCGATGTAACGTAGGACAACAAGAAAATGACGTTATGGTGGCAAATACCTACGTATTTACCTATTTTAAAGCAGTATTTTAAAGCAGTTTTAAAGCATGACTAAATGCAGCATGGTTAATACTAATTCGTGAAGTACGTATCACCAGTATCTTGCGGTACGTCAGATCAATTTAATACTTACTCTCATATCATTTCTTTTATATCATAGCTAGGCATTGTACCTACCTCGATGAATATAATAACATTTCTCCGTTTTGTCCTATATTCTTTGGTTGGAATATATAAATTCAGAGATCATTGAATATTGAATGTAAATACAAAACATAACAAGCCTCATTAATCAATTTACAAATTTAGTAACTACAATTGTAAACTATTATCTAATTTATTTTAAGATCAATAAGTATAAATTCTGCTTAACTTGCAGGTATAAGTACTTCTAATACATAAATGTCATAGAGCTACTATAGAACTATCGTTGGCGTAATTATAACTGTGATCATGATATCGGATAGTGTTAATATTATTACATCAAAACAGAAAGACAATGCGAAATCTGAATAATGAGTGAGAAAGTCATTTTTGTAATCTGTCTCTGCATTGTTAAATACATGTAGCTGGAAATAGACTGGGAAACTTACGTTTTTAACATAAGAAAGTTAAACATGTTAGAAATATTTCAATGTACATTGTAGTGGTCTTTGTTCAATCTATTGCTTTTAGTGATTTTGATGAAATGGCTTTAAACGCAAGTATGACCACCAATCACAAGTCTTTGTAAATCAGTTCTCCATTCTGAACATTGACCGTGTGGTCCGACACTCGTTACCCTTGTCATGATCGATTGTGTTATTACCAATCCACTACAATAGCTATAAATACATACATATATACCTCTACATTTATGTAACATACCTCACTTGTTTCGCAAGATCAACATTTTTTGTGTATGTTGCTTTCTTAGGATATATATTATTGCGGTTCCTGCGAATCAAAATATACACTGCTGCATTCCACAGCCCACCCGCATTACTAAAGAAAGTGCTGACGATGTAGAGTGAAACTGGACCTTTGTCAAACACCGTCCAACAACCGTACACGGCTATACCCCACCACTGAACAAAGAACGATATCAGAAACAGGACCATGTTCTTGGCAGCAACGTGAGTCCGTTTTATGGACGCGGTGGTACCTCCTAATGTTTTGGTAAGGCGATTGGTCTCGCTCCTTATTCTATACAACGTCAAACCGTATAAAACGGCGTTATGGGTGAAAACGAGGCACATCGGTAACGTTGTAAGGTAGAAGGTTATCTGTCTGGCAGTCACACTGTCAAAAAGGCAGCTGAAACAAAGACATACAAAATTATCCATACATGTTGTGAGCGCGGTCATATGCATATATCATTTACCATTATTCAGTCCTAAATTTACTTGAATAGATATCCCAACTCAACATTCTTAAATCAATTAATTTTACTAAAGATGATCTCTTCAGATTTGCAGATTCATTGATAAATTTTCCCAATGTATTCATTACGTCGTAGCAGCAACGTTACAAACAGCATCGTCATTTTCCCCTTATGGTCTGACAAAGTGAATTTTCAGCTAATGAAAATGCTCGTTACAGATATAATTGAATTATATATGGATAAGCAGTATGATGAGTTGTAACCCGTGGCCAATCACATCTGTACATACATTTGAACTGTAAAATATGTTCAAATCAATCCTCCAGAATTAATGGTTACATCGAGTGCAATGTGCTAACCCTATCTATTGAAGACCGAGCAAACCATTACATATTTTTATTTGTATACTTGACTAGAAGTCGTTTGATGACGTTTTAGATACGCACCGCAGTGTTTGAACATTCAGGTAACGTAAACCGATTAAAATTAATTATGATAGCATTACATCTGTCATGTGCGAGCAACCTTTCCGGCAATATAGTGGAGACAATGGTGGTTGGGCAGTGGATGAAAGTAAAAATCAAACGGTCACATGACCGCCGTATCCAGACAAGCCATTAGTAACCTTTAGTAAAGAATTGATCAATAGATGATATGCATTGTGTGCCTCCGACCACTCCATTGTCAGAGTAGTTAGTTATTATGTGGTGTGGCATTGATAAAATCACCATTTGTCGTTTGCTTATGATATAATCTCAAGACTACACTCATATGGCAAGACATTTAAAAAATAAAACAATATAATATAATATGATTGTGTTTGTAAAAGTGATATTTGATTTAACCGATCAAAACAATTTGAGTATTGAGAATTGCAATCTATCGTACACTTTTTATTGATTACATTACAAAAAAAGTACAAAATTGTTGGATAAGATAAAATCACTTATTTTTGTTCATATATTATATTATCCAAGTGAAAGCCCTGCGCCTTGTTTGCTATATAGATGGAAAAGGGGCTCAACGGATTCAACGTGAAAAACCGTAACATTATGACGGCCTAGTTCTACAGAAAATCAGACGTAGTTTGTTATTATATAACATTGTATTTTATTTTTGATTTTTAATAAACTGGATTTCATTAATGAAGATCAGTTCCGTCAACGTCTGTTTTCTTGCAACTATGATAATTTAAAATATCATTTGTTATGAAAACAGAAGCTTTTCATGAATTTTCCCCATTCAATGAGTTTGAAAGAATTATGCAGATTTACACTCGATAATCCCGGATAAGAGAGCGTGTGTGACAGTAATCTCTGCAGCATCGAGGATTGTAGAAAGCGGAAGTGTATTATATACACAGTTTGATTACATTACATCGCATCGTACTATAGGCGTTCAAATGACTATGAGAATTCGCAAATATATGATGAATTGGAAATGGGTGTGAAAAAGAGCAATAACAAAAATAAATAAAATAATAAAAACATATTAGAACATTATGTTACGTGTTGATTTTGTGATATTGGTCATAAAGATAGCTTATCATCTTTAATCCTCTGTTTACATTTACATATAACGTTCAATTCTGTATGAACACCCTTTGAAAGCCCAACATTGACACAGAGAAAGCATGATTATTACTATGTAAATGGTGATTAAGAATGATAAGAAAACCATAGTCACTAATCCCCTGGAGGGAAGAGATATACCCCTAGCATGGGTTAGAGAAAATCCGGCTCAGGATTTGACGCGGAAGGAACCATGTTCTTCATTGTTAAGGGCCAATCTCCGTGATTAACAGGCCTTTTACCTGAACGCCTCTCTCGAGCGGAATATTTTGTGATTTTTATATTCACTTGACCCAGATAGTCCAACTTTTATGTACATTAATGAACATAAAAGAAAGCAAAACAATGTGAAGCATACGTAATGCATGTATCTGGCCTCCTTAACGCAAAGGCGTTACCAGTGTTTGGTTGTTATGGAACACAACACACACATTAGGAATTACAGTACAGTAAAACAGCGAATCCATGGTTTTAAAGTAGTCATTTTCATTCCCCATTGATGATCTGCTCTGGTGAAAAGTCAACATTTTCTGATGACTAACTTTTTTTCTAATATAGATTTTTAAAAATAGGAATTCATACCAAGGATAAAAAGTTTTGATAACATGACACAGTTAACTCATCATATTTGCCCGGAATAGCTGTATATGTTAGCCCTATCCACTATTTTTTTTGTAAATGATGAAAATACCTCGTTTATTTTTACCATATTTGATTTCTTTCTAACAATTTGCAGTTCAAAAGAAAACAAGTTTGTTAAGTTTCTAAAACCATTATAAAATTTCACCTCTCAACGAATTGTAAGAAATATACCTTTTCAAAATGGCCGCCAAATTAGTCATTTCAAATTTGTATAGAAAAAAATCTAAAAACAATTTTTTTTACATATTTTCAATGTGGCAACTTGCTGCAAACTGAGACAATTCGTTTTTGAAAATCAGAAGAACGTTTTGATCAATGCTGAACGAGACTTCAACGAGACTGAAACCTCACCAGAGCAGATCCTTAGGGTTCTAATAGGATATATGTAACACGTGTATAGTAAACTATGTGAAGTGATTTCTTTCATCGGTCCCCACATGATCGTTACAATGGTGTTTTACTGTGCAATGTTTAATTTTTTATACATAACACGACACTTTCGGAAAGTCGCCTTTTCCACAGGATCGTTACAACGGTATTTTACTCTACAATGTTTAGATGTTTACAGTAACATGATATTCAATAACGTCTTTTCTTACTTACTAAGCACCGTTGGGGCCGATAATATTAGCGAGTAAAGAACTGACGCCAATGAGGAAAGGACACAGAACAACAGTGAGAAGCAATTTCCAGTCATATTTCCCAAACGAAATATTCTTATGTAGAAACATCAGAGTGAATATATTAACAGCAATGAACAAGACGAGGAAAACTTGTGCGAATCCTAGCTCCATGGACATCAGAGCATGAAGTCGACATATCTGTATAGGGTGGACATGGTTCCTTGTCACCACCATCTGGATGTGTTCAGCGGCGTGTATCACATTAAACGTGGCATCACAAATTCCCATGTAAACAACAAATCGCTCACTTTTGGTCCTCTCGAAGAAGCTTTTCGATTTCCGATCTCTTAGGGAATATCCTATGACAATTGATGCGCACACGAAGCTCATTGTCATGGACAAAAGAGCAGCCACGTGTATGGTGTAAAACTGACCAGTGTCCAAACCAAGAGGGGGTTCATCATAACCATTTCTCATCCTCAAAGTAGCAAGGCCAGTATTCACAACAAAAGCATGAAGGATTGCTGGTATTCCCTGGTGCCTACAGAATGAGTGTGTGAGGGATGTCAACCACAAAAGTCCAGTCAAGGAAGCGATGTATAAATGATAAACTTAACTTCGATGTTAGAATGAAACTGAATTCGTCGGCAAATGTGTACAAAACATACTTTCACGAAATGAAAATCACGTAGACTACATTATAACGAGCCTAGGTATTATGTGACCAGTAAATTGCTGGCTTGACATTATAGATAGAGAGTCGGTCTTCGTAAGTTATTGATTGTCCTTGATGTGTAGCAACCCTTCAATAATTACAACTACATTACAAACGCGCCTTTTCTCACAAGAGATTTAGTATGCGACTACAACATTTAGCTTGATTGGACTTTGAAATATAACCTATAAATAATGTTCGTATATGTCTTAAACCTACACGTATATTTCTATTTATATTATCTATAAAGATAAATTCGTACGTTAAATAGGGTAACGCCTGCAACAACATGTCCGACAAGCTGACAATCCTCAATCATATGATCGTCTCCCAATCCTTTTACTTTAATTAAATCGTTTTTACTAAATATCAATGTTAACAAAAGGGACATCCAGATCACGTTATTGCACAAGCATTTGTATTTACATTATTAATATCTAGTAACTTTAATTGCATGCATCGGACATGGAAGCGTTAAGATCACAAAACGCCCATCATCGTGTTTATTTCATTATGAATTTAATTATTCCTAGCATACAGTAAATAAATGTCGATTTAGGATCGTATTTCTTAGTTATTGGAGAGATTTGATGAAGTCATATTGAGGGAAGTAACTTTGATGGATCAGAGTGAAAAACGTTTTCTTTATTAGACATCAGCATCTTTGTGAGAAATACCTTCATCCACTTTCCGTAATTGTTAACGTATTCTCATGTGACTTGACGCTGACTTGACCTTGAAAGCATGGCTGGTGTCGTCAATGGGGCGGGCAACTTTCTCCTCCGAAGTACATGGTTCTGGAATTCTGTTACATTTTAGAAGTTTCAACACATGTTTTCTAGATAGGATTGTTCTGTTTTAATAAATAATGTATTAATTATTCTGTTCGTTTTAACATGAAAGTTATAAGATATTTTTTTTTCACACAAACATTTTATTCCCCAGACATGGTAACATTTGAGGGCTGCCAAGGTTGGGACCTTGGGGTCAGTCCTAATATAAATCATGTCCCCACACAGTGGCGCTCTCACTCACCTCACTCCTAAAAACAAAAACCACACACACACACACACACACACACACACACACACACACACACACACGTCCATACTTTTTAAACATTCTGTCAAATAAATTAGTTACACTAGTAAAATGATAATAATGAATAATTAAATATGTTCATGTTGTGTTTTTGTCAAGATGATAAATAAAATAATTTTCGCTTCATATACACACCTACAGCATCATCATACAAAGATTATATAAGTACATACACTTTCATACATACACACAATGTGCATACAAACAAGGTACCCGCAAATAGTCTACTTGTATATATAAGTTTTAGTGATATTGAAATTATGTATAGATATTACTAAGGAAGCAGCATGTTTTCTGGGAGTTTCTTTTTTCCTTAATATAAGAAATTTATTTTAAAACTCGATTCGTAAAACGCTATTAAATTCGTGCGATGATTTACAATTATTATCTCGGATTTTGTCCACAATGAATAACTCTATTGAGAAGCTAGTGCTGTATATATATTTTAAGTATGACTTATAAAATCGATCCGTGCCCAACACACTGAACATACCAAACAGGAAGATATACGGAAGTGCATTACTTACTTAACCCACATTGTTCGCTATAAGAACATAAGTTAATAGTCTGGGTTTTAAAGTTTGTGTGGGGGCATTAAGATACTTATTGTAGAGAGTTCTTACTAAGATATCTGAGAGAGGCGTAGTTTAGTCATTAACTTGTAACCTTGTTCAACCTTTCGTCAATGGAAAATTATGTAGAATATAGATCATAACAGTGACACTATATTTCCATGTTATTATATTTTGATGAGATAGACTAGCTCATTGCTTGTCTATATGTAATGTGGCTAGCTTCATCGTCCGACTTTCAATAGAGATATATTGACATGGTCCATATTTGACATGCAGGTATATGTTTTTATGAAGCAGACAACGCTTTCACTTCCGAGCTTTCTGGATCCATTCCCATGGTATATTTTAGTTCGTAGTTTCAGGATCTTTGTTTGTGCATACTTTGCTCTTTTTTCATTTACATTTTTGCATCCTATCTATCCGATGTTTTTCAATCGTATTTCTGTATGTAAAAACATTTATTGATGTTATCACACTACTAAATAAATAGTGTACTCAAGGTACCTGGTAAGTACTTAATGTTATAATGTAAATAGACTGCAGAACCATTTTCCCCATAAACGACAATATTAACATTTGTCACTGACCAGATTATCCTCTGATTAAACTCGTGGTATTTCCTATGCTTATTTATCACTTCTTAGGTCAACTGAACAGTAGTTGGTAGTTGTGCATGAAGCATGGCTAGGCCTTAAGAATTTGTAATGACCCGTTAATAGCCGTATAGTTTGTTGATTTTGGGAAAATCATTTTCAAATCCTGCTGTGCATTCTATGGCGTGATTAGGACCATCGCTCACATATTCAACCGCTATTTTTGTTCTTAGTTCAATGTGAATTAATTCTTATTATATGTTTTTTATGGAATAATGACCAAATGATACTGCCAAACATGTGTTAAAAAACAGAAGCGAATGTGATTGGCTGCCGGTTTACTCAAGTAAATGTGTAGTCGGCGGCATTACAAATGTGTGAAATAGAAGGGTCTCAGAGGTATTACTTTGTATAGCGTTGTTTAATTTAATAAATGGGATGTAACATGGGGGCAGTGGAATACATAATATCCCAATATATAGGTAGGTTTACGTTTTCCCGGCATTGCATGGACGATGTATTAGAAATATGGTCCCAATTTTGTTGTATTTTTTTTATAAATCAATGCAGTATATATATAGATTGTACAGTGTTTTGATTGCGTTAAAGGTTGTATGAACGCAATGGGATACAGACATATTCAATGTAGCGCGTTAGCGCTACATGTAGAATATGTCTGTACCCATTGCGTTCATACCACCTTTAACGCAATCAAAACACTGTTCAATCTTTATATTTACAAAAATAAGTCTAGTTTTACGTCAAATTTAAAACGGTGATTGTTGCTAAGTTGGGTAACTACGGTAGTCAGGATGACCGAAGATATAGTTCCGATTGTTGAATGTTATAGCTGCAGTTTGATTTGAAATATAATAATGACACCTTTAATTATTTTTAGATTATGTTTTTCCCCCGATTTGATAATGTATCAATAATGTTTTATTTCGAATAAAAATTGAGATAAGCGAGCCGTATGACTAACGGTATCGTTGTCAGGGTAGTGATGCGGTCTGAAGTGAAGCGAGGCGCCATTTTTGATTTTCAACCGAGGAAAGTAGCCTAGCCTTTTGATTAAATGGTATGACTGTCGAGCTGCTGAATGTTTGTAATGTATGTATCGGTCTACGTACGCGATATAGACTAAATCCTTCATAGTCACGACTTTTATTTTATTGTACGGATGATAGACAAGTGTTTGCATGGTGTGTAACTGACGTAACTCCTCGAACATTCCTGAGGAAAGCCCCCGGTTGTAGCCTCGACCAGCGATTCTTTTTGTTGTTTATTACCGTTACAATGCTTGAACACATGTTCTGTTTTAATGTCAAATACATTTTAATTGGATCTAATAACAACTCTTTAATATTATTTTGAATCCGACAACGAGAAAACTTTGTTGACACTTCACACAGTAGGCCAACCGAGTAGGCTAATGACGAGCATGATATACTTATTGTCTGTGACGCCTAAGGATCAGTCTTGAGACAAATAGAAGACCGAAATATTTTTTTAGTTTATTATTAATTCAAAGCAAATCTGTCATCTGAAAAGGTAAAATGTAAATTAAGTAATTAAAGATTATTTAGATTATCATATGACGCAAAATCTTACCGAAGCGTGAACTAGAAGTAGTCCGATCCTACTCTGGGTTTGTATTCATACGTCGTTGCGTTTACGCTAATTTGAACGCAACTCCCCTCCCATTGACTATATAGGGGCATATGTAAATACATCCTTATGAAATACATTTATGAGTTCTAAATGTTTTAATTACCAATGGTTTAACACCACTGAATTTATTAATATATATTTATATCGAAAAGAGTCGCCGAACAGTGCGTCATTATATGTTTAACGTTATTATTGCTAATGCTACGTAAACGTAGACTCCAGATAATTTAATGATAAATGGTTAGTACGTTATTGTGTGTACTACAGGATTAAAATGACGTGGATATGCACATTATCAACAGAATGTTATTGGAACAAATACAAATACAGTTTTAAAGTTTTATTATGTGATATTTGACAAAGAACAGAATTAACACAAATTGATAAAATACAATAAACAACTTTTTCATTATCTAAAAACATACCAATATGACTTGTATTCACATTAAAATAAGTAGAACTCGAACATTAAAAGAAATATACACTTCGTAATAGATATATCACTCTTTAGCGTATTGTATTTCATTCTAACGCTAAATACATGTTCTTAAACCATGTAAGATATCATATCAAACTAGGTTTCATGAAACATTTATCGAAATAAGCAAACCCATGCACCACATCTAGTAAGTTAGTAATAAAACAAAATACATTCATCTATCATTCCTTTTGCTCTTTCTTTGAATGTCGTTGACAGTTTTCGTCAGCTTGATATCCACCATTCTGCGACGTCTACGAATGATGATAAATACAATTCCGTTCCAAACGCCGCCCGCATTAGAGAAGAAGATATTGACAACATAGAGAGCGATAGGGCCCTCGCCGAACGCTATCCATATACCGTAGACAGACAGGGCCCACCACTGTACAAAGTACGATATCAGGAACAGAAACATGTTCTTAGCGGCAATGTGCGTTCTTTTCTTGGATTGAACTGCAGTCCCTAAGGTGTCAGCCAGCCGTTTTGTTTCCACCCTGATCCTGTACCACGAAAGACCATACAAAATGGCGTTGTTTACCAGTACTAGGCATAGCGGTAACGTCGTCAGATAGAAGTTCAGCTGTCTTGCCGTCACGCTGTCGAAGAAACAGCTGGAAATGAAATTTGAATAATGTATTTCCTCTGGTTCGGAGAAAAACCTAAATAGAACTATATATATCTGTATCTTCGTTGGTCCTAATATAAAAGCATAGTTTGTTGATACTAGAATACTTTTCTGTATAGGTCTTACTATTGATCGTACCTCATTACTACATAAATGCATTAAATTGATTTGTATGTTTTATGACAAATAGGTATATATCAACAAATTAATTGTGTCGTTTCTCATTTTTTCCAGAACCTGTCTCACATTTTCTTACATTTAATGTTCTCTTCCATTTAAGGCTTAGTAACAGCGAGGATAAAAACTGAAATTGTAAACCGACTCACCATTAAAATGTAAGTAAAGTATATTTGACCGTTTACACCCGTGATATTGCTTGAAAATCGTTACAAATATACAAATCCACAGCCACTTTTGACCGAGGAATTTCGTTTAACAGTCATACATCTGTCTATATGGTGTTGGGGCCAACCTTTCCATGGCCTTGTCCTCGTGAATAAGTTAGTTTTCGGGTTGGTTTCAACACTTTGGGATAATAGTTTCGACTTTTGACGTGAAACAACTGTACTGGCAGCAAGTGACCCTCGTTAACGTTTGTAGGATAGTTAACAATAAGAATTTGACAGGTAATCACTTTCGTACCGCTCGATACGCCCACCCAATTGTGTATCACATTTATTATAGGCCTATATCAAGCATTAAAGGTGTTCCACCGCTGATAAATGATGTTTTTTTCTCTATCATAAATAGAAAGCAGACGATTTAGTATTTTTCTTCAGTTCAAAAAATTACTTTCTTTACACCATTTTTATCATTGAAAAGTTTGAGTCTCTAATTTTACTTGAAGTTAAAAATATAAAAAATAATTAATTGCATCCCGAAAAAAATCCGTGGCACTATATCCTATATGGAATGAAGTCTGATTTTATATTATTTTTTGTGTTAAATAGACATATATGTACACGATTAAACACCAAATTTTGTTCAAACGATGAATATCATTTATGCTATGTCAGCGGTGGAGCATCTTTAAATCGACATTGTAGAGTATCAAATATCGGCGACATGTATGTCAAAACGGAAAAGGGATATTGATCGAAGCTGTCGAATCAATGTTAGAATCTGTCAAGAGGTATCGGACAATAAGTGCGAACATGTTCTCAATGTTTGATAGCTTCATTAAACATAAATTCCATGACATGATATCGTTTTAACGAAGCATGCAATCGATATCTGCGTTTGTTTCTGATATGATTGTAATGATATTATTATCCAACGGATCAATGACCATGATAAGACCTTATAAGACTTTATCAGAGTTATCTGCCCTTGCGGGTGGATATTGATTGTGACTTCATGAGTTTGCGCGCGTGACGTAATACTTTATTGCGTTCACAAAATAATAACGTAGCAATCAATACCTATCCGCAAGGGAGCTAATTCTGCAATATGCAAAGATGGAATATTTTAGGTGGAAAGTCCGCCATTTTGTATAATATCATCTTTATCATATCATCTTCTTTTGTAAAATGAAGACTGATTTCATGGAACCCTGACATATATTTCACACCAATATCTGAATTGTTAGATAATTACCCCGTCCGTATCAGCCGTGATCACCTATGCGCTCCGGACAAGCTAATCTAACAAATATGTATTGTGTGGAGGGAAGCAGATAATGCGTAGCTTTGGCATGTCTGTTCACACTTCTTGTAGCGCTAATGATGATTAATATGACACAAGTACCGGCGGAGCGACACAAAATGGCGGACTGGTGAGGTAGAAAAGTATCCCATTTGTTTCGCCAACGAAGTCGGATTTACGAAACTACTGTCGTCGCGTCGTCTTCGTTGGATTTTTGCATTAATTTTATTAGAAACATTAATCATAACATGTGTTTCCATTGCATATTTTGGTATATTGTGGTATTTTTGCAACTATTTTACAATCCATTCGTATCTTGATATTCATATATATATACCAGTACCAATATACGACATGTGCGACAGGGGTTTTGAAATTTGAAATCTAAGTGATCAAAATCATCATATCATGTTAAAATTAGAAAGGAATTTGTCTAATGTTTTGAGAAATGCGATAGTGATGTGTATAGTCCTGACTAGATTTCATAACCTATTGTGTGTATGATCAGCAGTCAAGTGTTGATTTCCCGTATAACCATGTCCGTCGTTGAATTAGAATAGGGTGAGCTGATCTTGTGGATTGGACCACAAAGCAAACGAATGCGATTCTATTTTCACTTTTCACTTAATAAGAAAACGGTTGAAATGTTTTCCATTTTCAATATTAAACAGATTTAGTATTGTCTTTAAGATTTGGTAGTTTAACATTCGTGTTAAAGTTCAAGTATGTATTCAAACAGGAAATACGTAATAGAGGCTAATTTAGTGTTGAGTTTTTTTATAGTTATTTTATGTGTTTTTGTTTGTTGTTGTAAAAGTGATGCCTATATAATTGTGTGTAAAATTTATAATTTTCAAAGCTCATAAGTATACAATTTTGAATTTATTTCGATTGATCTAAACTTATGTCGGCCTAATTACAGACGAAAATGAGTTGAATCCATTGAATTCCTGTAAGATCCACTATTCTCCTAACATTAAAACTAATAGAAAGTTTTATTTATAGACATTGCCATAAACATGGCACTGACCAAGTTAACATAAGTAATACTAATGAAGAAATTAATCAAACATAACTTACAAGGCCCCATTTGGACCAAATTTGTCAGCCGCCAGAATACCGACGCCAAGGAAGAAGGGAGCGAGGATAACTGTACTGGTGAGTTTCCAGTCATACTTCCCAAAGGATAAATCCTTGTGTAAAAACATCATGCAGAAAACGTTCACAGCCACAAAGATGACGAGAACAACTTGTGAGAGTCCTAGCTCAAGTGTCATGAAAGCGTGGAATTTACACAAATCTTTGGGAGTAATGTAATTTCTAGTTACCAACATTTGAATGTGTTCCGTAGAATGAACCAGATTGAAAGAAGCGTCGCACGCCGCCGCGTACACGACCAGTCGCTCACTTTTATTTCGGTCGTAGAATTTCTTTACTTTTTGCTGCTTAGCCGACATCACCATTATGGTAGAAGCACATGTGAAACTTGCGGTCATAGCGACCAGCGAGATGATATGAATGACGTAAAACATCCCACTGTCCAGTCCTTTTGGGGGTTCATCGTAACCATTCTTCATTTTGGTACTAGATGTGTTCTTCAATACCCGATATCCCGCTACTGTTTTTGCACCTTCTCGATTTAGAACTTAGTATGACCACACTTCAACCGATGGCAATAAGTCCGTTGTTACTTGAAAGCCATTTAATAACCCATATTTGTTATGTATCGATATTAGTTACTACAGTATATTATCAGCATATATAATAGCGTATCACCTCATATATATCCACGTGATAATAGCTAAGTTGAATGTACAAATTAGCTGGATATTGATCACTGTTTTCTTGTTCTTAGTGAGAAAATACACACTCACATCTGTCAAACGCTTACAAACTACCACAGGAACCTGCAATAGGTACAGTGTATACTGCATTTTCATCAAGGTCAAGCTTTGTTATGTTTTGGAAGTCTAAAGTAGATATCCTGGTAACGTCGTATACAATCATCTGGGCCCAGCTGTTCAAACGCGATTAAATGGGTAATCACATGATTGGTAAAATGTTCTTTTCTTATTTCCTGCAAACTTTTTATTACATTTTTCTCTAATATTGACAGGTATGTAGAGAATCAAATACTCATAAATAATTATGATTAAATGTAAATACCCTAATCACCTTTTGAAAGAGATCTGGGCCTTGATGAGTATATATTATTTTAGGGTATAATGTTAGCCCTGCATGTATGGCGTTAGAATTGTACCTGCTACCCCTATTGCATGATCGTAAAAGGCGACTAAATTTAGGATTTTTTCTCTTTCTTTCTAACATACTTTCTTAACCCTAACGTTTGTTTGCTTAAATACATAAATGTACATAAATGTCCTATTAACAGTCAGGTCTTGTAAAGACGACCCCCATGTATGCAAAGTGTTGCGTGTGTGAAGTGCGTGTGCTTTGTATTTTAGGAGACTGCGGTATATTCGTGTTGTGTTTTCTTTTAATAGAACAGGTACACCTCACCCGGTCACATTATACTGACAACAGGCAAACCAGTCGTCACACTCCCTTAATGCTTAGCGCTATCTACCAATTTTACAGAAGAAGAGAAAAGCTAACATGCTAAATTAAGTCGCCTTTTATGATCGTGCAATAGGGGCAGCAAGTACAATTCTAACGCCCTACCTGCAGTAACGCAGATGTCCTTATACATAGGTTCAGTGATTGCCAAAACACCTATGAAAAGTCACATAGAACACACAGATTCTACAATATATATTTATAAGTAGTATTTAATGTAAAATCTTTACCATAATTTTTTTATATAAAGCATATATCATTACCACAAATGTCATGTCAATCTGTACATTGAGTCAATTACATGAAGTCTTGTAATTACCCTTAATAAATGAAAATTAAAACATTTTTATTGAAAACTATAATTTACGTTACTGTGATTAATATTTACATTGTATGTTTCTAAAAGTTTTACTTACAATAATTAATTGACATCATCAATCCTGACGCATTACGATGTTCCTATGATCATGGCACACTCGAAAGGCTTATGAACAACTGAAATTTCATCATTCTTTTCGTTAAATTGTGGGAGAAAAGTAATCAAACATGTGACTGCCAAGTGGACAGGGATGTATCAACCTTCGTGTAAGATTTTAGCATTCTCCACTCAGCAAGCCTTGTGTTGACCATCCAAGATCTTCCATGAGATACCCTGTCCAAATGGCAGACCCATTAATCCGAAGTAAATGCGTGCATAGTCTACCTGATACATCTCCCTATAGTTAAAAGGTTCGCTTGCAATTGTATCTAAAAATTTTCACATTGTAGTAATTCGAACTATTTGAAGAAGTTGTTAACCAGCTGAGGAATGTGTAACTTTTAATCTCAGTACCTGCTTCAAATTATTTCAAAACTGATTCTTTTTTTATTGAAAGATACCATATTCAGTCTAAACCTTTACTATTAACTTGCCAACAATTTGTAAAGCATTTTTCTTCTCCATATGAAATCAACATGCTTTCGGTGTAAACGGTGAAAAGTATCCATTCGTGTTTGACTATCTATATTAGTGTTATCAATGATGTTTGCCTAACATCATGCCAGCATTGGCTCTTTATGAAGTTTGACTAACTCTAGTATGATCTATATGTCAATCTATGTACAAAATATAGACTTGAAGTTAATATTGTTCCAATGTATTTAAATGTATTTAAATTCAATTTAAAACGGAACACAAAAAATTCAAATAAGCCTATTTGGGGTCGATAGGTACGTGTATGGTTAACGTAATTTGCATTAGAAGGACCAACCGAAATGGCACGGAAAGCAAAATGGTTGCCCTATAAACAATGTTGGACGTTCGTAAACGTTAACAAATTTTGCTATGGTACTCTATCTATCTGTGTAACGCCAGTCTAAGCTTCCAGATGTACTTTATATGCTGATTTGATCGTTTCTCCTTTCAAATCAATCAACCCCCATGTGCAGTATTGCTGTGGTACTGCTAGTATCAACTCTCTTGTTTAAGTTTTCGATAGACTTCGTCTCTCCATTTTTGTCTCTTTGTAGGAACCTACGGCGTATGACGATGAACACCAACCCATTCAGGAACCCACCAATATTCGGGAAGGTTATAGACAAGTAGTAAACAATGACAGGGATATAAGGCGTTCGCAACTCCCATACGCCAACCAGAACCGCAGACCAATACTGGACAAAGAACGCCAGCAGAAAGAGGATCATGTTTCGCGCGGCGCGCCTCGAACGTGACGATATTCGGGAGCTTTCAAACTTGGTAGATCGAAATCGGAGACGGCAGTATATCACCCCATACAACACCAGGTTGACCGTGAAGACGATCAGTAAGGGGATTGTCACATACACCACATTCATCAACCTTCCTCTGATGGAATCCATAAAGCAGCTGCGATAAAAAATGGCAGATATCATAAGTTCATGTTCATAAATATAGTCAAAATAAAAGAAAATTAATGTATTTGATACGTTCAGTTTATCACATGCAATTGTAACTAATTTGCTTCAAAATACAGTGTAAAGGTTTATATAACAATCAAAACTTACAAAACTGTGTTTGATCCGAACTGATTCAAAGACACGGCAACAATAGATACTACCAGCGGTGTTCCAAAAGTCCAAATCAACAGGCGATGGTCATATTTCCCAAACGGAACGTCCTTGTTGAAAACAATTAAACAAAATGCGTTGATGGCTACAAGGTTAATCATCAAAATCTGCGCAGTCAAAAATTCGGAGAGCATAAATCCATAAAATACACAAAGTCCTTCTGGTTTCACGTGAGACCTGGTAATCAGTATTTGAGTATGGTCCAAACTGTGAGCGATATTGAAGAGGCCATCGCAAATAGCAATGTATACAACAAATCGGTCGCTCTTCGACCACGTAAAGAAATTCGTTTTTCGTTGTGTAAAGGACGCGGTTATCACAGTCATTGCACAGCTAAAACTAATGAAAATGCATAGCAAAGCTGCGATATGGATCCCATAGAAATGGCCTTGGTCAAACACGTCAAGATCATACCCACTACTGGGTACAAATGTAACCGACATGTTTCCGTTTGGTTGGTCCATGTTTGTGGTTGTACTTTTTTCCATGTTAAAACATATCAAATTGTAAGCTGAAATAAGATTTTTATGTAGATGTGTTTTAAATACACATGTGTATCGACTGCGTTACAGGGCCAATGACTATCAAAATCGTGATAGGTCAATTTTAGACCTAATCGCCTTGAATTTCCCAAAGATTCGTCATGGGTGTGTGGTAGGGAAATAAGCTCTAGGTCAAAGGAAATACGTCGGAAATAGTTACAGCTACAGAATCAGATAAAGAACATATTAAGCATTCCATGAAAAAGTAATTTCCTGTACACAAGATGGCAACATTTTTTTCGAATTTCCATTTAGTTCCCTCAAACGTCTAAATTTGCACTAAAATTAATAAAGGTCCAGGTATGTATAGAAAAGTAGCTGATTCATATGTCCCTGTTGAAGTAAGTACATCCGAAAGGAAGGCGTTGTGTAACATGATATGAAACACCTCCGATTCTATGTCCTACAAGGATTGGATGAGTAAATATTACGTACTTATTATCTAACTTGCTTCCGCGTATGGTAATTATTCTGGAACATTAATGTCTGGTATCAGTACCATAGAAAACACCACTGTGAACAGCTATGGGATTACCTAAACAAATAACGAATTCAATTTAAATGCGATTTACTTAGAGTACCATCGAAGTTTTTTTTATCTCCGTAACATAAAATATTTATTCAAGTTAATCCTTCAGCAGTCTGTTTTCTTGTGATTTATGTCTGTCCAAAATCTGGCCATGCCACTGTATGATTTTCTGTATTCTCGTGAGTGATGTCTTCCTCAACATATTTCAAATAATTCAATATAATTCAATATTGCTTGATAACGAACATTTTTATTGGCTTACAAATTTACTTTATCAGCCCATGAAGGAAAAAAAGTGTCGACAGTAGCCGAGACACTGGCGTAATTATTCCATTGGAAAAAAAAAGATAAATCGTAAATTGAATTATAAGGATTAATTTGAATATATATTTTACTATTTATATCACAAACCGCTATACAGTTTATTTGGAGTACACTCGATTTTTTGTGTTATATCTCCATAACATATTTTTTTTATTAAAGTTAATCTTTAACTAATCCATTTATGTAGAGGTGTTTTGTCATATTGTATGGGCTGTGACCTGCTTATTTCTGTGGGATGTGGGTGTTTGTGTTATGTTCGAGGTGAAGAAGCTCCACAAGTCTTCCACTGGTGTACGTGAAGCTACTATGTTTTGAATGTTGGTGGGTTCGTCATTTGTCGATATCTGCCGCCATGGTTACCGAGCTGGTAAAGTGGGCTTTCTTTCTATCTGTCTGGATTTTGGATGTTGCGGTATTTAGGCCACAGTATACAGTGTCATGATCCAAGAATCATGGTATCACTGGATGGAATATTGGTGAGTATAATCTAGGCTTATGATGCTCTTGCATCATTGCATCATAAGCTTATGATGCTCTAGGTCCTTCTGACATCTGTGATAGATCTTGGTCAACCAGGATGTTTCTTAACTTAAATGTTGTTGTGTGGAGTCGATGGCTTCATTGTTCTCGATGTCTAGTTCCATCCTGGTAGATTGAAGTCTAGACCTATGGTGGAGGAGTTGTAATTACAGCAATAACATTTACGCAAATCCCGTACGGCGACAGCGTCCTTTTCTTGGCTCATGGCTAAAGTACGTATTCTAATGTAATTCTTGGACGAGTAATTGTTTTTTTTTTAGTATTCCGTATTGTTTCAGTGGTATTAAACACTGACTAGAATTACTGGTACTGTTTGCGAATGCGCATATATAACGTTATTTCACATGGAAGTACACTCTCATTAGGTTTAGTGAATGAATCAAAGAAACGTCTCACTTCGAACGAAACTTAAGCCTTGCACTAAAATAAACCTTGTATTGTAAGATATTAACCATGTTTTCTCTATATCTGTTATTGTAGAATAAATACATAAAAGGGATATATTTCACTCCAGTCAAAGTACCAATTTTGATATTTTCAGTCGCTTTTGACAAATCGGAATGCGGCATTGAAAGTGAAAATATCATTTCGATCGTTATGTCATTAGTTCGTGAACAAAAATGCGTCATGATTTTACTTCGCACTCGTCAAAAATATCAAACTTTCGACCAAATCGATGAAATATAACTGGTATCCATTAAGAAACAAGGAATATCCTCTATATATCAAGAGCATAGTAGACACTTACTGAATGGGTATGAGGGAAATAGCACTTTTATGGTTCCCAGAGACACGAACTATTATCCTCATCGCACTTCTTTAAAAGGTACTTTTGCAATCCATACCTGATTGTAATCATGGATTTTTTAGTGTATCGGGATCCATCAACTATTTCTGTATTATAGGTTGATCGTCCAGTAGGGCTGTGGGTTATTGTATTAGAAATGTTTGATTTAAACAATTGATGGCATTGTAGAACACTCATCTATTGTGTTATTACAAATCATCATCACTAGAAATAAAAAACTTATTTAGAAAAATAGCATTTATTTTTCAAAATTCCCTTATTTTATTCATCATACTTTATATGTGAGAAAATGATAATCCGTACGCTTCGGCTATGATAGCGACACTGAATTAATATTCATTTTCTGAGACGTGGCGCCACATGTTGATTATTTCAAGTACTCGTTATATATGTTTTGGTATGAGATTAGGGATTTTATAAGTACAGTGCTCGATGTGGTACAGATAATTCTGATGTATACACTCTTTGAAAAATTAAAACGATATTAAACAGTCAATTGTTTCTATTGTTCAATTCATCGTTGTGTTGTTTTATTCAGGTGATTAAACAGTCACAAAAATAGCATGTTTTACTTTACTTGATTTTGCGGATTTTGTATATTGTTTTGTCCATGTAAAATATTTAGCTATACAGTTTATTATAAAATGTTTGGAATGAAAATGTAAATCTATTGTGATTTCGAGTGTACGTGAACTTTTTGGGTATCAAATATCTGAATGTGTGTATTAAAGAGTACATGCGTATATAGTCTAACATAAGGAAGGTATATCAGACAAAACATAATTGATTTGATATAACATAATCTCGAGATACATTGTGCATTGTGTCCAAAAACCTATTTGTATAATACCAAACCCTCGGTAATACATACAAAATTTGGGTCTATATTGATAAGTCCCTGTGTAGTCCGACTCTTCATTTCTTATCTTTGGGTTTCAGCTGATCAACCCCGTACTCCTTAAAATAAAACACTATAGAATCACAGAAGGATTCCAACTAAAGGAGAGGTATCTTATATATGAACAAAGAATAAATGTCCGCTTCTCAAACGCTAATGTTCAAATTTTGAAATGTGGAAATTTTATAAGGCTGTGTGTTGAATAAGGTCATCATGTGTAAGGACACGTATGTTATGAAACATCCTTTGAATTAAGAAAAAAATTTAATTTCGAACCCAAAAAGGGAGAGTAAGTACTGGGTAAAGGATATAGATACTGCAAGTAAAACATGGCATGTCATGTTGACAAAGCTAAGGTAGTAACCGGTAGTGGTTATCTATATAGGCCAGTGAGATACATATCCTATTGTCTGAGGCTGCTATTGACAATATATGATCAAAACAATATCTCAAAATATCAATTATTGCGCAAGATTATAGTTTTTGCGATATGTTGTTACACTCGTTTAATAAAGACGTTTCTAAAGCAGAATCCCCGTATATAATTTGAAACCTACGATTTATTGAAAGCTCCAAAACACAGAACTTTATGTTCACGAGATCCAATGAACTTTATTTAACGAATTCATATACAAAACATAAATTTTATACAAAATCTCCATCCCGTCTACAATTCGGTGCGTTCCTAAAACCCGTATAACAGTAAGCTACTGGATGTCTTACACGGAACACAGTTTGATCAAGCCTGTGGTTGAAATTCATGTAACAAGAGATTCCAGAAGGAACTCAGCGCCCACCATCGAATGCTTTACATGTATGATAGTAAAAGGAAATAGATAAATTTTATGTTTTCCCTTATCCTTTGAAGCATTTGATACACAAAGAGAAACAACACGTACATGCCACGTCAACATGGCAGCAAAATACCAGTGCTTCAATTATCAAAATTCATTATCGGTTCTAAAATGCAATACCGGTATGCATAACTAGGCACCAGAGGAAACCTACATATGAAATGGTACAGATCCCATTAGTTCTGCGAAATAGCGGTTAAACACACTTTATAGTTGTCAAAATCCATCATAGCTGTCTCTCAGCCATCTTGTTTTGGGATAGGTCCTAAAATTCAATATGCATAACAAGGCACCATGAGGAACCTACATATGAACATATGAAATTTTAGATAGAGATCCTTCGATACTGTCTGACAAATAGCGATAACGGGAGGGGGGCAGACCACGAAAGAAAGGCGATTTGAATACTAGTAATTTTATCATTTGTTGATGGTGGGCTGACTGAAAACATACGTAGGTATTCTTTAATCTGGCAAAATCACAAATGAGATTGAATAGATATATATATATTCCAACGTGAACTGTTCCTCTGTGTCACAGTAACGTTGACGTCTGTATTTATATAACACCATTGCGTACGTCCAATTGTCCTTTACATGCTGAAGTATAGTCTGACGCAAGTATGTTGTCTTTTGATTTGGCCAATTCTCCCTTCTGATTATTTACCCTAACATGTCTCAGTGCTGATGGACTGGCATCTCCTGATCTGTTGATCCTGTCTACCGAATTTTTCTCTCCGCTTTTGTCTCTTTGTAGGAACCTGCGGCGTATGACGATGTATACCAACCCGTTCAAGAAACCTCCAATATTCGTGAAAGTTGTCAAGAAATAGTAAATGACGATGGGGATGTTATAAGTAAACAACTGCAATGCACCAAACAGGGCAGCGGCCCAATACTGGACAAAGAACGCAAGCAGAAAGAGGATCATGTTTCGCGCCACGCGCCTCGTGCGTGACGACATCCGGGATCCTTGAAACTTAGAGGACCCCACTTTGAGGCGCCAGTATGTTAGTCCATACAATACCAGGTTGACCATGAACACGACCAGTAAAGGGATCGTCAGATATACTGTATTCATTAGTCTCCCTCTGATGGCATCCATAAAGCAACTGCAACATGTGAGATCATAATTAAAAGTACTTCATGTATTACAATATACTAGAGTAATAAATATGCTTACTAAATATCATACTCATACTTTGGTCATTTAATGAAAGATATGTTAATTTGCTTATAATGTACTTTGGTGTTATATATTATTTCTAATAACGGTCATCTCGTATAATTGGCATCATATTGCTTTAGCGCATGTCAAAGCGTTAACATTCAAAATCGCCAACATGCAAATATGACATTTTGAACACGCTAAATTTAGCCAAAATGTCAACAATCCAATCTGTCAACACTAAAAATGCCAATAATGCTAAGTTCTACATAATAAACGCCAACATGTTATACTGCTCTATCAGAGTTACTTCCCTTCGTTTCACATCGGGATGAAGCGAAGGGAAGTAATTCTGACATATGAGAATCGGCTAAATCCATCTAGGGTCTAACACTATATATATTTGAAAACTCACCAACGACGACAAGAAACCATCACGTTCTAGCGCCGAAGCGGTAACACTAGATGGTTGAAATCAGCATCAATCAATATTTAATTAAGTTACAAAACTTACAAGACTGTGTTTGGTCCGAACTGGTTCAAAGACACGGCAACAATGGATGCTATCAGAGGTGCACCGAAAATCCCAATCAAAAGTCGATGGTCATATTTTCCAAACGGAATGTCCTTGTTGAAAAACATTAAACAAAATGCGTTGATGGCAACGAGATTTATCATGAAAATTTGCGCAGACAAAAATTCGGATAAGATAAATCCATAGAATGCACAAAGTCCTTTTGGTTTCACGTGAGATCGAGTGACGAGCACATGCGTATGGTCCAAACTGTGAGCGATATTGAAGAGGCCATCACAAATAGCAATGTATACAACGAATCGGTCGCTCTTCGACCACGTAAAGAAATTAGTTTTTCGTTTAGTGAAGGAAGCAGTTATAACGGTCACAGCACAAAGAAAACTGATGAAAATACACAATAAAGCTGCTAAATGGATGCCGTAAAAATGTCCATGGTCATACACATCCAGATCATAACCGCTCCTCGGAGGTTTTGTCACGTTCCCGTCGGTCGTTTGCATGTTAGACTTCTATGTGCGATCGGGTCCTAGGTAAAGCTTCTCGGTTGGGTTTCATTACATACATGAATATTGTTATTTCTGTTCCTTTTATAAAATAAACACGTCCATTATCTCGTGTCACAATGGAACAGCATCTGCATGTCAAGGCCAATGACAATATACAGTCAAACTGAGTCTCCCGTGATAGGTCGTATCGAGAGTTAGTCAAGGGTCTCTGGAATAGATCGGTCATGTGGTGCGGAAATTAGAATTTCCGAGTCTGTCATCACTTAAATTCCTTCCTCTCCTTACACACAATGATTCAGTGTTATATCTTATAAAGTACTCTACAGTTGTCCGTGTACAAATCTTATGTCCAGTTAACCTATGGACCAATATATAATTACTGGCAGTCCGTGATGTCAAACAAAACAAGAAGCGTTTCCCAACAAAGTAGCACCAAGAAGATATACCTTGAATAACTCCTTTTTACATAATCACGCGTGTTATTTTGATATTTGTCAACATCATCACAAATAACTTTTTACAATAAAATTGAAAAAAGAGCCTCCTTCTCTTTTCTGGTCGTGTTATTATATTTCGACTAATTATCACAAGCCCTCCACATCTGGGTCGCGAGTTCGAATCCCATGGGGGGACAGTTGCCAGGTACTGACCGCGGACTGTGGTTTTTCTCCTGGTACTCCAGTTTTCCTCCACCAACAAACCTACCACGTCCTTATATGACCCGGGCTGTTAATAGGACAGTAAGATTATAAACTATGTTATTGTGATATTTGTCAACATCATTAAACTGCTTTAAAATGAATTGCAAAAATAGCCCGCTTCTCTTTTGTGGTCGTGTTTCGCTCTTAATATTATATTGAGTTTATCAGACACAATTAACTGCTTCTTGACAAACATCATTGCTACCTCACTGAACAGTAACCTGGCGGTCCAATCCATCCAAAGAGAAACAAGTTTAAATCGAAAGACTACATGTAATACCACACTAGTACAGACCGGGCATTTCTCATCGTTCCTGAAAGCCTAACTCGACTTTGTTTTATGGGTTTTTTAACATTTCTAACTCAGTGATGTCTCTGAATACCAATATAAATCACAGTATAGTACATCTTATCCATGGTAATAGTCTTGTTCTGGTTTTTATATCTAGAGTTACGGTCCTATATTTCAATCCGTCAGTGCGGATAGAATCAAAATTGGTTAGTACATTGGTCTGGTGTCATTTAAAGTTTTGGTTTCGGTTTGATTGCAAAGATATAACAAGTTTCTAAAAAATAGGAAATAAAAATATATCAAAATGGCTTTTTCCGTGAACGATGATTGAACAATATTTTTTTAATGTTAAACTGTCGTATTATTAAAACCGAGTAGTAAGTAATTGGCATCAACCAACATCATTAGAATTTGACTAGATTACAACATTAATGCAAAAAAAATATATATGTATTATGAAATATTATGTCAAATAAGCTGTTTTAACTTTATCTTAATTCTCTTAACTGATCAGCTATGTTCATGATTTTTATGGTATAGCACTATGATATAGCCACTTTACCATATCACTTTAATCCCATGATGTCGATTCCAATGTAAATAGATTAATAATAAATATAAATAGTGTTATTACATGGCGTATCTTTACTTATCTCTCAGAGTTACTGCCCTTCTGCTCTAAGGGAAGTAACTCTGGGACTAATTGAGTGAAACAATGGGGATACACCGATAAATCATATATATAATTAAAACTTCGTGAAGCCTTTTCGGTTTTCTTCGTTTATTGCAGACAATTATTCAACATTCAATTTGATCGAACGAGATGTTCGTTCAGGGAGTGTGGTATGAAGTTAATGGTTCAATGAATAAAAACAATTGTTTGAGTACATTTTAACCATCCATACCTTGGTTAGTTTTCTTGTTTAATATCTGGGGTTTCGATATCAATATTAAATGTTAAACTACTTACATCAAGTTATAGAATATATGCGTCGTATTTTACATACTCACTAACCAAGAAAAGCTTTTAATATGTTATTTATCACCAAAAGTAATTCTGATTTTGAGAACTACATTACTTTCAATACATAAGGTTGAATTTTACAAGAACAAATAAGAGCTGAAAATGAATTTGGCAGTACATTAATACATTATACATGTAATATGTATTGCATGATTTCTGTTTTGTAATTCTTAACGAGGGGAAATGTAATTTAGTTCTCTGATAGATCAGAATGCCCCCTCTCCCCAACCGGTAAAACTCGTTATATTGTTGTTTTTTTTCTCTTTATCTCACTTAATATCAATGCCATTCTAGGATTAAATATATTGATACTGTGCTTCGAAATAACCATAAATTTTGTAGTTTATTAATATAAAATTCTGTCCTGAAAGTCAGAAGAAACTTCAAACCGTTTCCATGTTTAGTCATTCGGTTGTTATTTTTGCATACGTATAATACAACATCTTATAATGAGTTAAAAACGACAATGCAAAGAAAAATAGTTTTACATAACCTGTATTAAACAAAAGTATTTTGCATACATAAACAGAGATCTCGCTGTCTAACACATGTTTCTGACATAAATAACAACAAAGAATTCAGAGATGTATCACGAATGTCCAAGTTCATATGCTTATTGTTCTAAAGTTATTATTTTTATTTCACAATGCTGATCCACAGCATGTTTATCACACGGCTATATCTGAGCACTACGTATGTTCAAGGATTTATAATATCACACATCGTAAACACTAGTCGCGGACAGCTGCGATAAAGTCAAATCCCATCTCCTCTGGATCATCAGTCTTGTTGACCTTGGCCTCACCCCTGTTGAAGGTAACATATAATTCACTAAATAGGTCATCACCATGGTAATGATATCGTGTGGTTGTAGACGGAGACTCGGAGTCATCTTCGTGCTTCCCATGCTTCAACTTATGGTGTGTTTTTGGACGCTGAAGTATACCGGTCGGACTGAGTAGGAGAAAGTCGATGTCGCGGAGAGCAATGGTTGATGAGGGCGACGATGAGTTGTAAATAGGGGTCAGAGGGCTAGGTGTCATATCGCCGATGATGAAAGGGTCATTTAACAAATCCGTCAGACTAGTGCGGCCATTAGACAAATAGTCCTCTTGTAAGGAGTTGGCTCTGTGCCCAACTGTAGGTGTATGATAGGCAGAATTCATCTCACTTGGTGCGTCTTCGAAAATTCCGCAAAACAGATCTGCTGAAAAAATAAAGAAATGAACCATGGTTAGATGTCCTCGGAAGCTCTTTAACACCTGCACTATGTAGATGCATGTATAGAATATCATCTAATTAACTCGGTACAACTACTTCTTAAGACTTTACCAGAAACATATAAATGTATATTCTGTATTTCTGAATTAAATGCTATCTTTAATTTAAGATTTTTTTCAGACGTAAAAAAACATCATTGAAATTTATTTAAAATGTTGTAACACATGCTATATGATATGTCTATGAACAATACTCGTTAAAGGTGCTCCACCGCCGACAGACCATAAACGATATTCATCATTTTAACAATAATTAGTGTATACGTGTAATTCTGTATGATATGTCTAATCAATATAAAACATAATATGAATTAATTTATTTGCTTTTGGTCCATGTGTAATCAATACTTAATTCCATATAAGACATAGTGCCACGGAATTTTTTCGGGAGGCAATTTTAAATTTATTTTTAATATTTTCATCTTGAAGTTAAATTAGAATCTCAAACCTTTCAATGGTGGTCATAGCGTTGAATAAGTAACTTTTGTAACTGAAGAAAAATACTAAATCTTCTTCTCCTATTTTTGACAGAGAAAAAAAACTATTTGTCAGCCGTAGGAATCTTTAAATGGTGTGTCTATTGTGATATATATTACTTTTCTTTTTTATTTGGACAAAGAAGTAATTCCAACCGTGTGGACAAAAATAAATTGTCAAATTTTCAAGGCTATCTGCCCCTTTATCAAGACACACAAAACGAACACGATTACATAATATGATACGAACAGTAATACGGGACAATGAAAGTAGACAAATATTAAGCAGAACAATAGTGCGCAATGAACCCCTCGCAAGTGGTAGCCGAAGGCCGGATCTATTCTTTTCATTGGAATTTACTAAAACATTAGCAATCAAAATACTGTAAGTACTGAAGGAGGCGTTGTTCAAATTCATGGAAAAGACATGAAATGTTCTCAATTTCAAAATTGTATGATACATGTATGTTGTTAATTAAGATAAAACAAATAACATCTTCCTCTAAGTTCATTCACATATTCTTCAATTATATTGTCCTAGTTTTAATGCATACCAAGTATAGTAATAACTACATCAGGTGTTTCTTAATTTTACTGCCATGCTGTATATTTTCTAGACTCTATCCTTGAAATAAATGTTATGACAATATATTCATCAGGTACTGATAATGAACTAAGTTATCCCGGTAATACTCCAACAAACTTTAACCCTTTTAGTCGTTTGTTTTAGATGATCCACCGCCAACAGAGCATAAACGATACTAGTTATTTGACAATATTTGATGTTTAACCGTGTGTGTGTATATATATATGTCTAATTAACACAAAAAAAGAAATATAAAATAATTCATTAACCTTTTGGTGCAAGCGCAGTCAGTACTTTATTTCATATAGAACATTGTGTCATGGAATTTTATCGGGATGCGATTAATTATTTTTAATATTTTTATCTAGGTTTAAACAATATTTTATTCAATTCAATAATGATTCAGTTCAATATACATGTCAAAAAGGTTGGAAATACAGAGATTTCAGAAACAAGTACGATGTACTTATGTTAATCCGTCTCCATATATATATAAAACTTATAAGCAAGAGGACAGTACTGATATTTTTATCTTGAACTAAAATTAGGAGCTCAAACTTTTCAATTATGGTAATTGTGTTAATTCTAAAGTAACTTTTGTAACTGAAGGAAAATACTAATTCGTCTGCTCCTGTTTTTGATAGAGAAAAAGTAGTTTGTAGGGGCGGAGCATGTACGATGTACACCTACCGGAGCAAAAGTCACGCATGTTCAACAAATGCAATACATAACCACTGAGGAGTTGGTGAAATTATTTTTAGTGAAGAACATGCATCTTAGAAGGTAAACACATTACTGTTCATGCATCTTAGAAGGTAAACACATTACTGTTAGAGCGATTTGAGTAGTTCTAGACAAAAAAAATCTGTATTACACCTGCAAGGGACAGGGTTCGGCATAGGCGGACAGTAAGCAATTTGGAACATTTCACAAACATTTCAATGCAGTGGGTTTTTCTGGCATATCATAGTAAAACAACAGGGATCTGAGAATTAGTTACAGATTATATAATCATGGACCCACCAGAGTGTCCTATATAGAGTATATAGTACTATGTAGAGTACGATTTTTATCGTTTTTAATCTAGACATCTAAAACGTCTAAAAATGGTCTTACGGCACTCTGGTGGGTCCATGATTATATAATCTGTAACTAACTCTCAGACCGCGGTAAATAAAACCAACTAATCTAATTTCTATTAAAACTGGTTTGTTTCCAATATATGTGCAAATTTCAATGTACTCTTAGACTTAATTGTCCCTTTAAAGGAATTGACAATACTAGACATTTCTAAAATTGCATGTAAGACAAGTTTATCATTCATAAGGACGAATTTTGATTTACTTAATAAAAACAAATATAATACTGAACAGGTTAAATATAGGGTCTTTAGCTACAGACGTTAGCTATAATATTGACATGAAGCTGTTCAAAATCACTTATTTGATTCCTGTGACTTTATTTGAATGATGGTCAACATAATCGAATAAATTATTTTGATATAATAAGAAGCCATGTACTTATGTTAATATTAAATGTTCTACAGTTCCTATAATTTATAAAGTCTATTGGCATCTTAGCTAATGACAAGAAGTCAATTAAACGTGTTTGCCTATTTGATCCCTGTGATCTTTTAGTTAAGTTTATTCACTTTTTGTAGTCATTCATACCAACATGTTACAAGCCCAAAGACCGGTCTGTATATATACCTCTTATTAATTAACAAGAATTTCTTGAAATATTTTAGACTATCTGACTCATGCGACCTCGAATAACTCTATGACAAGTTATTTTCATTTGAACAAACATGGTAGCCCTTCATCCTAGCTTATCACAGGCCTAATATCAGATATACATATGTAAGAAAAAACTTGTGTCCAATCCCATTGCATTTAAAGCATCACAATAAAACATGTTTGTTTTTCTGTGTTTTATTTTGGTAACAAAAAATATTCATCTATAATTCATTATCGAAATTCTACATTGACAAAGATATTTTAGCATTGACAAAGATATTTTAGCCAAATAGCCATATAACATAGCATATAATTACACTCACTTACATCAGAGATTTACATATAGTACTTATCTATCTAAATCTGTGCTTATATATAAAAAATTTGTTCATAGAACACCCATGTAAGCTTCAATATAGTTGATAATATACTACTAAAATTATATAATTAAATTAATTAATGCTTGTGGATGTAGATCACAATAGATAGACAGATAGTACCAGGTATGATCAGTCCTATAGTAATATTTGAAAAATACCAGGATTAAATTGACTTGCAATATCAATCTTTGTCAATCAGAATTAATAAGAAAGTGATTTATATATGTGCAATTTGATCAAATAAATCGCCCCTTTCGTTTCATTTTAAGAAACTATTATTTACCAGTTTTACCTTTTATTGACTATCATTAAAACGCAAGTCTTAAGCCTTCATTTACCGTTCCATAAGAAGTTCCATAAACATAATGTAAATAATATAAAACATGAAACATCATAAACATGTTTCTATAAGATTATACTAATAACGAAATTAAGATATTGTTGTTATTAAATCGAAGAACCGTTCTGCAATATGCAATCTCCATCATTCCATATCACGTCTGGTTCAATTGTTATATATATAGATATATTTTTATCATTATGATCTACTGTATATAACAGTTCTCTACGTAAGTTTTCAATACAAGTGAGGATGTGTGACAGGTTAGTCAATATAAATAGATATTTACCATTTTTTATTGTGGAAATTTCGACATCAAAGTCATCTTCGTCAGAAACCATCTTTGGTGTCGTCTGACAGACACACGATTCGGCGAGGTGTATCCTCAGTGCTGGCTGTGCTCGGGTGTCAGGGTCGTCCCAGCCCGGGAACATAGACATGTCTATATCGTATTCTAGATCACAGTCCACAGAGAGGGGAAGGACGGTGCTAGCATCCATCTGAGATAGCGACATTTTAATTGCTTACGGTTTTAATTATATATTTTAGTTTAAATATGATAATATCTAACTCGTCAGGTAAAGTTGTTTATCAGAGTGATACTAAATGTAATTATCCTAACAGTGGGTACATAAAGCGTCCTGCGCACCCTTCCCATTGGCCAAGATTCCCCAGGGGTGGGTCCTGTGACCCTTCCCAGTGGCAAAGACTCGCCATGGGGCGGACCGGGGTCTGGCTTCTTCGCTTCACCATGTTATTTCAGTTGTGATTTAGGATGTGTGTTTAGATCTGGTTGTCTTTTGATGAAAGTGATAGGCCGTTGTATCTTCAGCTGACCGATCGTGACGTAATAACGGTCAGTTCATATATGAAGGCGACGCCAATTAACACGCTAATTAACACTCGTTTACGCCCATCAAAGGCCCGACTGGGTAATTACAATTATAATTATACACAGACACCATAGAAAACTGTGATAGAAGCCAGTGACGATATCAAAGTTATTTCTGTGGAAAGAACATCGGAATCATACAATTCTCAAACTATTAAAAAAATAATAAAAACAAATATATAACATTATAGCCATGGACTATGTATATTCATTTATAAGAGAGAGACTCTTTTCCTTGATGTTGTAGACCTGTACGTTATTGAATACTTAGTCTACGTTAATTAAGTAAATAATCTTGCATCTTGATTATATAAGGCCTTTATTGTTTAAGGATGCTCCACCGTTAATAAATAATAATGGTATTTTTTCTCTATGAAAAACATGAGCAGAAGGATTAGTATTTTTCTAAGTTACAAAATTAATTTAATTTACACCATTACCACCATTGAAAAGTTTGAGCTTCTAATTTTACTTCAAGATAAAAAAATGATTATTTGCGAAAAAATAAACGCCTGCCCGTCTGTCCGTGACCGACAATTATAAAGAAGGGCAGATTCTGCCATGTAGCTGGTCTTTTGACCGGCAACTTTTTTGGTCCAGATAGAGTACTAGATATAAATAGCAATAGCATTGTAGACAGTTGAAGATCAAATTGTAAATTTGTAATTATGATACTCTGGTTTTAACCATCTTTGTTGAGAGCGTGAATTTTTAAACTACAAGGATGAATTTTAACTTTGTAAGGACCAGAAACTTGCAGTCAGGACCAGTAACTTTTAGGGTCAACCGGTCCTTAGGATCAGCTGGCAAAAATCCCCAAGGGAGAACACTCGGCACTTTGCACTATGCACTGGTTTTTGTGTGTCTTGAATTAAAAATACACTGTTGACAAAGAGTTTTTTGTTTGTTTGTTTGATTAATTAACGTCCTATTAACAGCTATGGTCATGTAAGGACGGCCTCCCATGTGTGCAGCATGTTGCGTGTATGTTGTGCGAGGTGCATGTTTTGGGAGCTGCGGTATATTCATGTTGTGTCTTCTTGTATAGTGGAACTGTTGCCCTTTTTATAGTGATATACCACTGAAGCATGCCGCCGAAGACACCAAACAACACACCCCATCCGGTCACATTATACCGACAACGGGCGAACCAGTCGTCCCACTCCCTGTTTGCAAAGCGCAAAGCAGGAGCAGAAACTACCACTTTTATAGACTTTGGTGTGTCTCGGCCAGGGGACAGAACCCATAGCCTTCCTCACAGGGGCGAACACTCAACTCAAGGCCAAAAGTGAGGCGATGCCAAGGGAGGTATTAGGAAAGATAAAGTCAGTTAGGAAGAAGAGAAAAGATCCTAAATTTAGTCGCCTTTTACGATCATGCAATAGGGGCAGCAGGTACAATTCTAATGCCCTATCTGCAGGGCGCACAAAGAGAAAGGCTGCCTTGGATTTGACAACAATTGATAAATACATAGCTATAACTTTCCTTCTGTTTTGAATAGTAATTCTAAAAATTCTTTGATAAGTGGCCTTAATAAAGATAAATTTATAATTACTGCTCTTCTTTTGGCTAACCCATGGCCATTGCAGATTCCAACCATTATCTTTAATCTTTTTGTTGTCATGTAATAACATTAACTTTAGAATTTATTTGTTTCTTGATCGCTTCAAAATCGGTATATGCCATGTCTATACATCATATATAGTTACCTGGCTCGTTTTATTTTTAAACGACATGTTTTAATACATGATTTTGATTCACATGACAAGCTGTAATACATTATGTATTACAGATGATCGTTTATTATTTTCAAGGCATGTGGAACTCTTGTTGACTTCAATTTCAATTTCAATTTCAATCCATTTTATTCCGAATGCAAACGATCATATAGGATTACCATAAACATACATATGACAACATATTAAATATGTGCAAGAAGGCGGAGAACACAGCCAATGTAATACAACACAAAAATATGATATACATTACAAAAAGCACATCTTATGTAAGAGAAACAGAATAAAAAAACCCCACACATTATAAAATATAGGTCTGAGCTCTAGATCTAATGTACCCAAGAAAGGCATTCAAGCATGACTCAGGTAAATCACCACGAGCACAGAGACTGGACAGTGCTCTAGTAGACGACTATTTTGAGCAGCGAAACAAGTGTATCGTATCAATATCAATATGATAATAAACACACTTTTATGTAACAAAGAACTTCAAAGTAATTTCACATTTAAAGTTCTGATGAAGTTAAGGAAAGTATTTATTACAATGCACCAAGGGCGTAAACCATCTCCTTGCAATAGTCCCAAGGATAATGAGCGAAAGTGCTAGGTACACCTGCTGCAGAGGATGATTTCATACCGGAAATTAAGTTTTTGCATGGGTAACCGTTACTACAAAACAATTCAATCATCTTGAAAAAAGATGGTCGACGATAAAGGTATGGTTTTGAATATTTTGCCTTTAGATCTAAAAATCTTGGACATAATAAAATAAAAATACAACATGTCATTGAAGGATAAAACGAGCCAGGTACCTACATTTGTATGTATGTACCGTACACTATGCGTTATGATTACGGTATTCGTTTGTTTATAAAAACAACTTTTATCAAATTGAATTTGTATCAGACAAATATCAAAATTCTGATTGCATTTGATTCATAAACATCAAGGACGTATATTTATAAATCCTTGATAAACATTTACAATTACTTGACAGCTTAGTTTTGCGTTCTTTGTGATCTCAATCGTCTTAATATATTGAGAATTGTTAAAAAAAAGCTAACCAGGCTTCTGTGAGAAGATTTTTACAGGTAGCAGAAACTAGAGTAGCCTCCCCTGACTGTTTCATAAACATTTCTTCGGAACATCTTGCTGCTAGGTTTATGGTCATTAGGCGATATAAAACTCCGATGAGTACCAAACAAGAATCACAGACGCACATGTTGTCTTTCATAACACCACGGAGCTGTGCACACCGACACGTGAAAGAAGCATAACGTCTACAGAACTTCGTAAAAAGAACAGAAGATCGGAAAAATGTCGACGAAAGTCAAAGTTATTGTTTGCCTACTTCGAAATGATTTGAGACTCCACGATAATGAGGTAAAATAAACGTAGCACTCGTCAGTAAAAGCACAGGCGTCTGCATCTGGTTTTGGAAAAATAAAATATCCTACCCTACTTTATGTAGGCAAGGATTTATAAGTGAGAAGGATTCGTGTCTGTCTCTTTACATTACTAAACACCACGCGAGACGCCTATGAACCGGGAATAAAAACCGTTTTTCTCAACAAATACTTGTCTTATCGAGTCAAACGAAACACCATTGTAAAGTTTATTAAATTTCACGACGTTTATAACTTGCTTTAAAGACGGAATATTTAGGGGATATGTCTTAAATTTTTGTTAAAAAAATCGACAGCTCATGAAATGACAGCACCGCTTCAGAAAGTAAGACGGTTACCCTCGCACCCGCAAGCTACATCAAAGGCTGCGCCGGCGGATATCAAAGGAAAATCAGTCGTCAGTGCACAAACACAAAAGCGCCTGCCTTGGACTTCCCCAAAACCCAGTGTGACTTATCCTTCTCATATACGTCCTTGATGTAGGGTAGAAGGGGTAGGTCATATAGTAGGGGTAGGTTATTATATTTTTATCAAACCAGAAGCAGACACCTGTGGCAAAAGTTTGTGTATTAAATAACTCGGTGTGGGGAGTCAGTCAGAAGGTGATATCTTTTCCGCTACAACAGTAGCTAGGGAGGGGTATGACCATAGGAAATGTTAAATAAAATGGGAACAGGAGAGAAGAAAATGTTGCGTCCAGACCGGGATTCGAATCCGGAACCCTCAGAACACTAGCCGAGTGCTCTACTGACTAAGCTACCTGGTCATCGATGGTCGACCCAGTCCAATCACACTACGCTCCTCCCTCCTTTCTCGAAGTTTTCACCCTCGAAGACATACGAGACCCCTCCAAACACCACCACGTACCATGGGTTGTTTAGTTGGGCGCCAATTCTGTAACAGGAGTGGAGAAAATGTAGCGGCCTGACTGGGATTCGAACCCGGGACCCTCCAAACACTAGCCAAGTGCTCTACTGACTGAGCTACCTGGTCGCCGATGATTGACCCAATCCAATCCCGCTTCACTCCTCCCTCCTTTCTCGAATTCTTCTTCACCCTCGAAGACATGCGAGACCCTTCCAAATCCACCACCATGGGTTATTTAGTTGGGCGCCAATTCTGTAACAGCAGAGGAGGAAATGTAGCGACCAGACCATGATTCGAAACCCGGGACCCTCCAAACACTAGCGGAGTGCTCTAGTGACCGACTGAGCTACATGGTCACGGATGATCGACCAAGTCCAATCCGGCTTCAGCTGATATCTGTACAAATGTTCCAGTACTCACTACTACTGGAACGTCAAGTATCTGAGAGTAATCGTAGGTGTGGTTTTATAGTCAGATAATTGATTGTTAGAGATATATCATCCTCAATATTCCAGGGGTTCCGATCACTTCCGATCCCTACACCCCTAGACTATCTCATTGTAAAGCTGAAGGAAGGGTAACAAACCTGAACGAATCACAGGCCTGCAAAAATTATTTTTGAAGACTACAAAGAGAGCAGTTGCAATATGTATAAGTTGTGAATGATTAAATCCAAACAAGGTTTGATGGCGCTGCCATTTCCTTCTTTGTCTATAGTAAAATGGCGTCATAAAAGTGACAGATGTACACTTAGATAGATTTATCAATAAATATGGCACATAAAATATTTTAGATAATTTATATAGGATGTGAAAATTGTTGTTAGCCAGTATATAGAATCTTGTTACGATTGAATGTAAAATAACAATTAAAAATTATGTAAATTTGCCCCTTCCTATGCCCCTGCTTACTGATTACAGATTTCATGGTACTATACAAGAACACAAATGTAGATCTCATGAGAGAATGGTAAATTTAGTGTTGTGCTTACAGGTGTTACACTGGGCATACAAGACAGCTGAATATGTATTGCCTCTATATTGCTTTGATCCACGGCATTTCCAAGGAACTTATCATTTCAATTTTCCTAAAACTGGTGCACACCGTGCCAAATTCCTCTTGGAGAGCGTCGCAGACCTTCAAAATACACTGAAGAAAAAAGGAAGGTATGTACCATATGGACAAACTTAGAATATTTCTTGGACTACTGCACAATTTAACAACACCTTAATGTTTAAGCTCTTTTCAAACAATTTCATGGCTAACGTTAATACTCAAAGCAATCAATTTTCCCATGAATCATCAGCAATTGAAACAGTCTAGCTGCCATCAATGATTCTTGATGATCCTCTATTAACTCAACTGTACACTTTAAATACATGTATATAATCTACCGTGAATCTCTCTCTATTTTCCAGCTTCGGCTATGATTTCACCACCACATTCCTGATTTCCATGATAACTAATCTTCAACTAGATTTAATTAACAACAGATAAATTAATCTAATCATCCTGTTAAGCAATCAAATCTCACATTCCTGATTTCCATGATAAATAATTTTCAACTAGATTTAATTAACAACAGATAAATTAATCTAATCATCCTGTTTAGCAATCAAATCTATATGCAATATAAGTAAATCATTTTCGATGTGTAATTTTGAAGAGACACATTGGAAACATTAACTGATCAGGGACATATTGTCACTATTGTGTGTTTTATTTTAAATAATTATCAAAATTTGATAAAAACCCAAAACACATGGATATTTTATACATGTATTTTACCTTTTTTTTGAAACTTTAACAAATTTTACATAATGTAAGGAATGTTGTATTAGACTAATATATGGACTTAACTTGATACGGAGATACACAAGTCGTGGATGATGCTTTAGCAATACAGATTCTACAGTTGCATGACTTCTTACCACTGTACCAGGAATTACAAATGTCTTGATCTCAATTGCTACCAAAATATATTGCACCTCCACCTTTAAGGACTAATAGGTCTTTATCATTCAAAATGAAAAAGAATGTTATAAATATTAATTACTAATACCATAACATAAAAACTGAAATTTACGCTTGATGATAGTTATATCTTTATACAGTGTAACTTCCCAAAACCGAACCTTCTCAAAACCGATCACCTCTAGAAACCAAATATGGATGTTATGTACGGAATGAATTTATCTTTATTAATAGTATATAAAACATCCCAAAACCGATCCCTCCCAATTCCGAATATCGGACCGATTTTGAGACCGGAATAGTCAAATGTAACTAAAATACACTTTTGAAAACCGGCCTTACCTGAGCGACACCGATAGATTGCATTGAGGTCTGATCAACCAACCGTGAAATACACACGTACCTGTACCATAGTTGTCGCATGTCATGCCCTGGGGCATATATACATATGTAAATGCTATAGGTACACGATAATTATATCCGAGATGGTGGTGTAATGATATAATCATGTCTATTGTTTAGATTTTTTAACCGAGGTCTACCACGTGCACGCGATTTGTTTACTGTCTATGAAAACAAGCAGAGCTAAATTATCTGCATGAAGAAGCGGTAACAAAGTCAAGATTGTTGTAATCCATTTCTTTTAAACGTATGATTCTCTCTTTTGTGATAACATTCACATTAACAATCAATATCGGTCTGTTTTGACGAACACTAGCCATACATGCGGTACACTAGTGTAAAAAAACGACTTCAGATCGATTAAATCCGGATCGTAATGATCGGTATTCGGTCCACTTCTCCAAACCGAACCCTCTCTAAACCGGCCGAAATTATATACACCGACCATGATCGGTTTCGGGAGGTTCCACTGTAGTTAGTGCTTGGTATTGTTGGGATTGAATGTTGTTGACTGTCAGAAGTGTTTATATAAGATATGATTAATTATATGCTCTTCATGTATTTTGTTGACAGTGGATTGGTGATCAGAATGGGAAAACCAGAGGAAATAGTACCACAAATAATTCAGACTGTTGGTGGAGACAAAGTGTCCTGTGTATGTTACCAACAGGAGGTAAGTACCACAGATCATACAGAATTTTGGTGGGGGACAAAGTGTCCTTCCTGTGTATGTAACCAACAGGAGGTTAGTACCACAGATCATACAGACTGTTGGTGGGGAACAAAGTGTCCTGTGTATGTTACGTACCAACAGGAGGTTAGTACCACAGATTATACTGACTGTTGGTGGGGACAAAGTGTCCTGTGTATGTTACCAACAGGAGGTAAGTACCACAGATCATACAGAATTTTGGTGGGGGACAAAGTGTCCTTCCTGTGTATGTAACCAACAGGAGGTTAGTACCACAGATCATACAGACTGTTGGTGGGGACAAAGTGTCCTGTGTATGTTACCAACAGGAGGTTAGTACCACAGATCATACAGACTGTTGGTGGGGAACAAAGTGTCCTGTGTATGTTACGTACCAACAGGAGGTTAGTACCACAGATTATACTGACTGTTGGTGTGGGACAAAATGTCCTGTGTATGTTACCAACAGGAGGTTAGTACCACAGATCATACAGACTGTTGGTGGGGACAAAGTGTCCTGTGTATGTTACCAACAGGAGGTTAGTACCACAGATCATACAGACTGTTGGTGGGGGACAAAGTGTCCTGTGTATGTTACCAACAGGAGGTTAGTACAACAGATCATACAGACTGTTGGTGGGGACCAAGTGTCCTGTGTATGATACTTACAGGAGGAAAGTACCACAGATCATACAGACTGTTGGTGGGTACGAAGTGTCCTGTGTATGTTACTTACAGGAGGTAGTTTTATGGAAAACTTAGGCAGACTTAATTAACACAAACATACATGATTATAAGAAGCATAGTACTTACCTTCTGTTGGTAACATATACAGAACACTTTGTCCGAATCAATCTCCTAATCATGCACAAAACCTTGAATCCATACATTTCTTGTAAACTATGGAAAAAATAATAATGCAATTCATGGTTTTTGGTCTTCATCAAAAACAAAAAAACTTTTTGTAAATTAACAACTACCCATGGTATTGTTTTTATAAATGATTTATACATGTGATATATTTAGTATATGACTTTATAATTTGTGTTACATTGTTTTTCATGAATAGGCCACCAATGAAGAGCTTGACGTAGAGTCAGGACTGCAGAAGAGTTGTGGGGTGAAAGTTCAAACATTTTGGGGTCACACATTGTACCATAGGGATGACCTTCCATACAAGGTTGAACAGTAAGTAAGACACCATCTTAGTGACTTCTTATCAGGCAATCAAGTCAACAATATACAGGCAACCAAGTCAACAATATACAGGCAACCAAGTCAATAATATAACAAGTTAAAGGTTAGTTCTTCAATTATCAGGCAACCAAGTCAACAATATAACAAGTAAAAGGTTTGTTCTTCAATTATCAGGCAACCAAGTCAACAATATAACAAGTAAAAGGTTTGTTCTTCAATTATCAGTCAAACAAGTCAATAATATAACAAGTTAAAGGTTAGTTCTTTAATTATCAGGCAACCAAGTCAACAATATAACAAGTAAAAGGTTTGTTCTTCAATTATCAGTCAAACAAGTCAATAATATAACAAGTTAAAGGTTTGTTCTTCAATTATCAGGCAACCAAGTCAACAATATAACAAGTTAAAGGTTTGTTCTTCAATTATCAGGCAACCAAGTCAATAATATAACAAGTAAAAGGTTTGTTCTTCAATTATCAGGCAACCAAGTCAATAATATAACAAGTTAAAGGTTAGTTCTTTAATTATCAGGCAACCAAGTCAACAATATAACAAGTTAAAGGTTTGTTCTTCAATTATCAGGCAACCAAGTCAACAATATAACAAGTAAAAGGTTTGTTCTTCAATTATCAGTCAAACAAGTCAATAATATAACAAGTTAAAGGTTTGTTCTTCAATTATCAGGCAACCAAGTCAACAATATAACAAGTTAAAGGTTTGTTCTTCAATTATCAGGCAACCAAGTCAACAATATAACAAGTTAAAGGTTTGTTCTTCAATTATCAGGCAACCAAGTCAATAATATAACAAGTTAAAGGTTTGTTCTTCAATTATCAGGCAACCAAGTCAACAATATAACAAGTTAAAGGTTTGTTCTTCAATTATCAGGCAACCAAGTCAACAATATAACAAGTTAAAGGTTTGTTCTTCAATTATCAGGCAACCAAGTCAATAATATAACAAGTTAAAGGTTAGTTCTTCAATTATCAGGCAACCAAGTCAATAATATAACAAGTTAAAGGTTAGTTCTTCAATTATCAGGCAACCAAGTCAACAATATAACAAGTTAAAAGTTTGTTCTTCAATTATCAGGCAACCAAGTCAATAATATAACAAGTTAAAAGTTTGTTCTTCAATTATCAGGCAACCAAGTCAATAATATAACAAGTTAAAGGTTTGTTCTTCAATTATCAGGCAACCAAGTCAATAATATAACAAGTTAAAGGTTTGTTCTTCAATTATCAGGCAACCAAGTCAACAATATAACAAGTTAAAGGTTTGTTCTTCAATTATCAGGCAACCAAGTCAACAATATAACAAGTTAAAGGTTAGTTCTTCAATTATCAGGCAACCAAGTCAACAATATAACAAGTTAAAGGTTTGTTCTTCAATTATCAGGCAACCAAGTCAATAATATAACAAGTTAAAGGTTTGTTCTTCAATTATCAGGCAACCAAGTCAATAATATAACAAGTTAAAGGTTTGTTCTTCAATTATCAGGCAACCAAGTCAACAATATAACAAGTTAAAGGTTTGTTCTTCAATTATCAGGCAACCAAGTCAACAATATAACAAGTTAAAGGTTTGTTCTTCAATTATCAGGCAACCAAGTCAGTAATATAACAAGTTAAAGGTTAGTTCTTCAATTATCAGGCAACCAAGTCAATAATATAACAAGTTAAAGGTTAGTTCTTCAATTATCAGGCAACCAAGTCAACAATATAACAAGTTAAAAGGTTTGTTCTTCAATTATCAGGCAACCAAGTCAATAATATAACAAGTTAAAAGTTTGTTCTTCAATTATCAGGCAACCAAGTCAATAATATAACAAGTTAAAGGTTTGTTCTTCAATTATCAGGCAACCAAGTCAACAATATAACAAGTTAAAGGTTTGTTCTTCAATTATCAGGCAACCAAGTCAACAATATAACAAGTTAAAGGTTTGTTCTTCAATTATCAGGCAACCAAGTCAACAATATAACAAGTTAAAAGTTTGTTCTTCAATTATCAGGCAACCAAGTCAATAATATAACAAGTTAAAGGTTTGTTCTTCAATTATCAGGCAACCAAGTCAACAATATAAGAAGTTAAAGGCCCCGATTTCTCGAAACAAACTTAAGTCAAAAACTGACTTCAGTAAAAAATATTCATATAAGTTATATAAGATAAAAAACTTAAGGTTTGACTTGAGTCGGAACTTTTGTGTCAAGAAATCGGAGCCTGCTGTATTTAGAGCTTTATTTGGGTTAATTTATTAGGAATACTCTGTTAACTGTGGGGCTTTGTGCTTTGATCTATATAAAAACAGGAAAACCAAATTTAAGCCGTTTTAAATTTTCGTGTTATGGCTATAATAAACATACTTGTATATATTATTCAAACATTTATAAAATTTGAGTTTAAATTTTTACAATCATAACATTAGTTCACAGAATTGCCAAAAAAATATCATCACTGTGAAAATGACCAGCTATACGGTACAGATTTGATAGGAACTATACATATCCAAAATAAGTAGCATATTTTATATAATTGTTTGATGATGGCTTTCAGTTTACCAGATGTCTACACACAGTTTAGGAAGAGTGTTGAAAGTCAGTCCCGTGTGAGGAAGTCGTTTACACTACCAGACCTGGTCCGACCCCTAGGGGCTGAGGTGTGGGGCCCCCAAAAGGGCAAATTTTCTTAATGTTAGCTGGCCCACTCCAATCTCAATGAAAATTGGTCTATAGGGGTTTAAATTAATGCCGAACAACATGCAAAACATTTTCATTAAGACTTTGGTTTTCCAAGATGGCCGCTGGCCCCTTACCAAATTTGGCCAGGGGCTACCAAGTTTGTTCAACGAATGACATTTACCTATTTCAGAAACTTACATATTCAACTAAGGAGTTCCTTGTATTGTTTATATTAATCGTTAACCAATACTTTATACTGTGACTTTGTTGTTTTGTGCAATGAGTCAGATGACCGTTAAGGCCCATGGGCCTCTTGTTTGAGCTATAATTAAGCTCTTTTTTTACCCCCAAATTTCAGCTATAATTAAGCTCTTTTTTAACCCAAATTTCAGCTATAATTAAGCTCTTTTTACCCCCAAAACATCATCTCCCAGCTGATACTAAATCCTTTTCTTGTGTACAGGGTGGAGGAGCTGGTAGAAAAGGCAGCAGTGAGCCCACAACACAGAAACAAAACAGGGGTATTGACTTCTACTTCAAAGGCGGCTCTCATCACAAATAAAGATGACTTCCAATTCCAAGGATTTCATGACACAAGTGATGGTGATGTAAGTCACACTATTACAGCAAGGAGGTATGGACAGTGGTAGCAACCACCAAATGGTGGCCTTCTAGACATTCTAGTAGCAGCCACAACAAAAGACTTGATGTTTGTCCCCTGTAGGATTTCAATTGGAATCTTTAATTAACATCCAAGAAAGGGAATCAAATGTGAAGCAAGGCATATGGTATAGATAGAAAAAACCCTTAAACAAGGATATTCCTATTGGGAGAGTTTCACTCAAAACAACTGAAGGAAGTGGTGGTCAAAGTTGAAATGGCACAAAAAAAAATAAAAAAAATAAATAAATGAAAAATTAAATTTCTTTTACATGCCACAAACATGGATGTTATTCTTTGGATCAGATGGCCCTGGGGTGCCCCTCTAGGCTGAACACATTATATTAACAATATACCCCACAGAACAATTGGATATACTGAGGTTGATAAATATCTACAATAGAACAAACAAATGTTGTCTATATTCTAATGCTGAATTAAAACATAGAACAGCTTCAGCACAGATTTGCCTGTGGAAGAGTTTTTCATTGATATATTTTGTTTTTATTACATACTCATTTCTGTAGACACATGTACTACTACCAGATTATTTATAATTTACAGGTTTCTTTATTCATGATCTTCCAAAAACTATTATTATTAGAGGCATTCAGTAGTTAATTAGTTAAACAGCTTCAATTGGAAACAGCAGATTTGAACAGGTATTTTTTTTGTTTTACACATATACATCAGTTTTGTTATAATAAAATGTGTTAATAAAAGTACACAAACTATTTCACAGCTGGTGTTTGTTATATTTAGATAATTAGAGTGAATAACTAGAAATATGTCTGTTAGACATTAAGTGCTCGCTAAATACTTCCTAACCTTAATTTCCAGTATGAAATCATCCTCTGCAGCAGGTGTACCTAGCACTTTCGCTCATTATCCTTGGGACTATGGCAAGGAGATGGTTTACGCCCTTGGTGCATTGTAATAAATACTTTCCTTTACTTCATCAGAACTTTAAATGTGAAATTACTTTTGTTACATAAAAGTGTGTTTATTATCATATTGATATTGATACGATACACTTGTTTTGCTGCTCAAAATAGTCGTCTGCTAGAGCACTGTCCAGTCTCTGTGCATGTGGTGATTTACCTGTGTCATGCTTGAATGCCTTTCTTGGGTACATCAGATCTAGAGCTCAGACTGATATTTTATAATGTGTTTTTTTTTATTCTGTTTCTCTTACATAAAGGTGTGTAGTTAAATAAATATTAATTAGAACTGCCGCAAATAAGGTCTTTGGTCACAGGCTTTAGTAAGCGATAGTGCAACGTACACCTAGAACCTAGGATGATGTGAAATAAATTAAATATGTAGCCGGTACTAAAAGTTATCCATTTCGTCACTTTCTTTTATTGACTATATATAAACCTGAATCGCATTGTATTGTTCCGGAAGTTTCCAAAGTCGATCAGATGCTTAGAATATCATGACTGATGCAAGAGTTTGTATGATACGCCGCTTGAAGTTTACACAAAACCAATGCATTTAGCACTGTATAATGTCACTATTGTTAATTTATAGTAGATTATTGCTGACAAGTATATCTTAATATATGTTTTTGAAAGTTTGGTGTCACTAAATCATGACGAAATCTATTAAACGGTATAAGACACTGACTTCCGGTATCGCATGTGCAGTTGGAATCTGCGCATAGCTAATGTACACGGACTCTACACCCGACATGCAAAATAATGATGCAAGTACCCTCGCACTAAAAATCAAAGTTTATCAAACTGCTAAATCAGTCTTGCAAAGTAGCTTGAATTTGCCTCAGATTGAACTCCCCTTACCTAGCAACCTGTAAATAATCACAAATGAAATATTAGATTATTAAATGTACAAGATACAAACCTAGATAAATATAGAAAACATGTACTGTAAGTGCACATTATTTTGTCAATGTCTGATTTTAGTGCTTTGTGCAGCAGAAATTCCACAAGATGTTTGATGCACATTGATTATTTTGCACATCATATTCATCACATGGATGAATAACAAAATTTGCAAATGGTGAAATCGTTTGAGGGTATTTGTCCAGGTTAGTGATTTATGACCTCAGTAGTGAAGAGAAAATTCCAATCTTATTCACATTTTATTACATTGATGGACACCAGCCCAAAAACAAAAAATACTTATGATTGCATATGTCAACTTCAACTTTATTGCTAAATGTATCATATTAGTACGAGTGGATAGTTCACAATGCATCTAGTGCATTTGATACAACAAAATATAACAACAAACAGTATTATAACATCATTATATCACATGACTCGCCACTAACCTCATAATCGTCAATCATGATAAGCTTGCATACATACATATCTAAAGTTTAACAGCAATTACAATGCGTGTTTCTGTTGGATTATTCTTTTTCCCTGTTCAGGTAAAATAAAACATGCAGTTGCAGTATGCACACACTGATAAAATTTGTCACAAACTTTGGATGGAGTAGACAACTTAAATAGGAAATATGACACAATAACAACTGGGCCTAGCAGCATAAAACTGTCTCGGACAGATTTTTTACTCAAGTTTATGTAAAATTCTGAAATAAGAAAGATGCTTGTTGTTATTTGTTTAGCTACTCCATTCCGTATAAGTTTGTTGTATGAACCACTGAAGTCAGTATTCCACCTACCGGAGATCAGGGTGCATGCCTATTATCATGACGATCATATTATCGTAATTCAAGTTTTTTTTTATGTATTTAAAAAAAAATCCAAAAACATCTGAAAACATGTAACCAAAATGATTGAATACAAATCTTATGATTTAGAAAATCACAATAATATGACCGTTATTGACTTTCAAGATAACGAGTTTCGACTGTACTTGAATTTTGAATCTGTTTGAGAATAGATTTATGGTGTCAGGCCCTGGATATATTACCACTCCTTGATGTTCACAATTCATTATTCCCGAATTAATATGTTTTGTTAAGCATTGTATGCTTTTTATTATTATACTAGGACATGTATGTACCATAATTTTCCTTCATATTACCTGTGGTCTATTCAATTTTTCTACATTAGAATTTTAAGACAGTCTTATGCAGGATTTCAAACTGAACAAGAGGCCCAAAGGGCCTTAACGGTCATCTGACTACCTTGGCAATAGTAAAATTAATTATATATGGTGTCACTTTGTCAGGACCATGTCAGGATCATTTTCAATTTCTTTCAACAAATTTTATTTCAAACAAGAGGCACAAGGGCCTTAACATATAGGAAATTAATTAGATATAGTGTCATGGTAGCCATCTTCGATTTGTGATCAACCAGAGATGTAACAATACTTTGTCGGGCCCATGTCAGGATCATTTCATGCAAGTTTCAGCCAAATCGCACCGGTAGAACTTGAGAAGAAGTTCGAAATATGTTTTCAAGATGGCGGCTGTGGCTGCCATCTTGGGTTTTGTATCAACCTAAAAAATAACAACACTTTGTCAGGACCATGTCAGGATCATTTCATGCAAGTTTCAGTCAAACCGCACCGGTAGAACTTGAGAAGAAGTTCAAAATGTGTTTTCAAGATGGCGGCTGTGGCGGCCATCTTGGATTTCGGATCGACCCGAAAAATAACAACACTTTGTCGGGACCATGTCAGGATCATTTCATGCAAGTTTCAGCCAAATCTCACCGGTAGAACTTGAGAAGAAGTTCAAAATGTGTTTTAAAGATGGCGGCTGTGGCGGCCATCTTGGATTTCGGATCGAGCCGAAAAATAACAACACTTTGTCAGGACCATGTCAGGATCATTTCATGCAAGTTTCAGTCAAATTGCACCAGTAGAACTTGAGAAGAAGTTCAAAATGTGTTTTCAAGATGGCGGCTGTGGTGGCCATCTTGGATTTCGGATCGACCCGAAAAATAACAACACTTTGTCGGGACCATGTCAGGATCATTTCATGCAAGTTTCAGCCAAAATTGCACCAGTAGAACTTGAGAAGAAGTTCAAAATGTGTTTTCAAGATGGCGGCTGTGGTGGCCATCTTGGATTTCGGATCGACCCGAAAAATAACAACACTTTGTCGGGACCATGCCAGGATCATTTCATGCAAGTTTCAGCCAAATCGCACCAGTAGAACTTGAGAAGAAGTTCAAAATGTGTTTTCAAGATGGCGGCTATGGCGGCCATCTTGGATTTGGGATCGACCCGAAAAATAACAACACTTTGTCAGGACCATGTCAGGATCATTTCATGCAATTTTCAGCCAAATCTCACCGGTAGAACTTGAGAAGAAGTTCAAAATGTGTTTTCAAGATGGCGACTGTGGCGGCCATCTTGGATTTTCGGATCGACCCGAAAAATAACAACACTTTGTCAGGACCATGTCAGGATCATTTCATGCAAGTTTCAGCCAAATTGCACCAGTAGAACTTGAGAAGAAGTTCAAAATGTGTTTTCAAGATGGCGGCTGTGGCGGCCATCTTTGATTTGGGATCGACCCGAAAAATAACAACACTTTGTCGGGACCATGTCAGGATCATTTCATGCAAGTTTCAGCAAATTGCACCAGTAGAACTTGAGAGAAGTTCAAAATGTGTTTTCAAGATGGCGGCTGTGGTGGCCATCTTGGATTTCGGAAACGCCGAAAATAACAACACTTTGTCGGGACCATGCAGGATCATTTCATGCAAGTTTCAGTTAATCGCACCAGTAACTTGAGAAGAAGTTCAAAATGTGTTTTCAAGATGGCGGCTATGGCGGCCATCTTGGATTTGGGATCGACCCGAAAAATAACAACACTTTGTCAGGACCATGTCAGGATCATTTCATGCAATTTTCAGCCAAATCTCACCGTAGAACTTGAGAAGAAGTTCAAAATGTGTTTTCAAGATGGCGACTATGGCGGCCATCTTGGATTTCGGATCGACCCGAAAATAACAACACTTTGTCAGGACCAGTCAGGATCATTTCATGCAAGTTTCAGCCAAATCGCACTAGTAGAACTTGAGAAGAAGTTCAAAATGTGTTTTCAAGATGTTGGCGGCCATCTTGGATTTCGGATCGACCCGAAAATAACAACACTTTGTCGGGACCATGGGATCATTTCGCAAGTTTCGTCAAATCGCACCGGTAGAACTGAGAAGAAGTTCAAAATGGACGATGCGCACGGTGGCGGACGATATGGGATCGACCCGAAAAATAACAACACTGTCGGGACCATGTCAGGATCATTTCATGCAAGTTTCAGCCAAATTGCACTAGTAGAACTTGAGAAGAAGTTCAAATGTGAAAAGAACCTAAAAAACGGCGGACGGCGCACGGCTATCGACGACGACGGACGAAACATGATGACTATAGTTCACTGACCCTTGGGTCAGTACATGCAGGCTATCGTGATGAGTTGTAAGTTTCTGATGTACACTAATTTCCATATTTTCAATGTTAATTTTATCATGGTTTTATATATCCATGTATAACCTGTAGGCAATCTGCCACTGCAGGTTATCTGTAAAATGTTTTTTTATATCATAAAAAATTGCTGATTTGTTTCCCATGGCTATACTCTGATGCGGGTAATACGCAGGAAATTACATTTATATGTTGAAGGCACTTAATTTGGTTATCTTTTGGCTTACTAGAGTCTATTAAGGCAAAGAAAGAAAGACCTGGCTTATAGTTACAATATGTAGAGAATGATCTAGATACCTATAAGTTAACTAATAGGTTACAAAATCTAAACACCACATATGCTACATTCCAAAACCATAGATGGAGAAAAAATTGTATTCAAATTTTGGATGAAATTTTGCACTTAGTCTGAGGATTTTCAATATTAAATTTTACTAAAAAAAAACTGACTACAAGAAGCATCACTATATATAGTATGCTATACATAAGTATATCAAATCACCAATTCTAGATTTCAAATAATTTCATAAAGGCTTGGTCATACTTGCACTAATAGTGTAGCATAAGGTACAAGGATACCAGTTAGTGTATCATAGCTTGACCTAATCTACTGTAATGTATCTGATTGCATAGACAAGCATACATCTACCCCTAAATTAATCCACGATTTAGCGTAGTGGGATTTTAAACTTGGAACATGTACAAAATTATGGTGCACTAGTCAAGGTTTGATATAGGAGCGTAACATAAAGTAATATAGAAAAATGTACCTTTGTGTAGCTTTATGTAATAATTAACAAATCATAACAAACAGATATTAAACATAGCATCACTGGTTTCATCCTACATTATGTTATACTACATTATCATACAGGTAGGCTGTAGTAGGCTTTGCCACGCTGCCATCACATACAAGCTATCACAGCATACCTCTACCCCCTCATTTTTTAAATATACTACAGTAGCTAATAAAGCAAGTATGACACTGCCTTCCAGTTGTTCTGTTTCATACAACATTGATATTGCTCATCGATTGTCTGATAAAGGTATTGCAATAGTAAAATCACCACAAAAAAGGAAAGTCATACTATAACAAAAGGTGTTTAAAACAAACATGCTTTAATAACAAATTCATGTTTATAACCTAGTAACTTCCATTCCTCATCAAGGTTTTTCTATACGATGTCTGATCAAAGTCAATCATTTATAATCACTTCATTATAAGCATAGTTTGTAACAAAATCACTTCCTTACAAATTATGCTTATAACGAAGTATTTTGTTCCCAGATGTTCGTTATAGAAAACATTGTTTAACCATGTTTAAGTATAAGTTTATAGAAAATTAAGAATACTGTGAAATCATTATTTTTTGAGAGGAATACATTTTTATCGGATTTCTTTTTTTTTTTAAACCCAAATCAACTAATTTACTTTCCCACGAAAATTTATCATTTTAATAATGTACACAAATGTCCGGTAAGTTCAGGTGTTCTTAGGATGATTACAATAAGGAGTAGGATAACAAGTTCAAAGCACCAGTCAAAGTATTGCTTATACAAAGATACTTATAGTTTCCACAATATTGTAGACTACATCCACCAATGAATAATTATTTGAGTCTATCATGAAATTAGCAATGCTGACACAATAATTGTAGCTGTGTTGTGTGGTAGAGCTTATTTCCGCCTAGGTGATCACACAGTACAGGTGAAAAAGGTCAATGGTATTTTCGACTGTAATTTGTAAGGTCTTCCCCACAAATTGAAGTGCCAATGAAACTGAAAAAAATTATAATCCACAAAAATGAGCCCAATGGAAATATTGAAATGATTTCACATTAACAATACTTATTCAAAGACCAACTTACAGAACAGACCTACTGATGAATGTGGTTGAATGGGGTCATTACAATTACATGTAACTTTAGATATATGTCTTTTAATATGCTCTGTTTCTCCTCTTGACTTCTCATATTTCAGCAGGTCGCATCGTACACATGAACACCCTGCACTGATCATAAAAGCCTTATGGCTTACATTGGCCTAGATTGACTGTCATCTCGGACCAGCTGTCATTGTACTGCCATCATTTTCTTCTCTTCTATTCATCCGTCATCAACTCTCATTTCTTTGAAATCCTCATCAGAGGAATCATCATCTGGATGCTTTCTCTTGAGGAAGGCTAAGCAAAAGACAATGCATATGAACATTACAGCTTGTGCATTCTCATTTTGCTCTGATTAATTAAAAAGTTTTCACATGTTAGTAATCATATCAAATCAGACTTAGAATAAACAACAAGAGGCCCATGGGCCTTAACGGTCACTTGATATTTGATACAAATTAGTTATGTAATTTTCTAGCCAACTGATGTCTTTTGTTCACGAAATAGGAACATTCATCTAATAGGTCTACATACAAAGTGTCATTAAGCTTGGTGCATAATTACTCGCATTACCGTGTTCACATGGTTCAATAATTATTATTGCAATGGGCAATAACTCCATAAATAAGTTAGAGTCAAATCAAGCTTATTTCAAAACTTGTTCAAAATATTTCCAATGTTAGTGTATATGCAAAGTTTCATTAAGCTCGAATCATATTTACTCAAGTTATCATGCTCACAAGATTCAATAATTATAATTGCAAAGGGCAATAACTCCATAAGTTAAAATTGAATAAAGCTGATTTTCAAACTCCTCTGAGATCTTTCCAATGTTAGTGAACATACAAAGTGTTATAAAGCTCGGTGCACATTTACTCAAGTTATCATGTTCACAAGATTCTATCATTATAATTGCAAAGGGCAATAACTCTGTAAGTTATGATCTAATCAGGTCGATTTTTGAACTAGTCCGACATCTTTCCAATTTGAGTCTAAATAAAAAATTTCATGCAGCTAAGTACATATTTACTCAAGTTATCGGGTTCACAAGGTCCAATAATAATTATTAATGAAAAGGGCAATAGCTCCGTAAATGACGGTTGAATAATGCTGATTTTCGAACTCATCCAAGATCTTTACAATGTTAGTATACATACTATGTTTCATAAAACTCAGTTTATATTTAAGTGATCCGTTCACAAGGAAATATTAACGGACGTCGCGCGGCGGATGACCACGGACAAAAGGCTATTGCATTAGGTCACCATGACCTATGGTCATGTGACCTAAAAACACAACTCACAATTATCTCTTGATCTGTCACCATATTGAAAGTTTAACTTTGCCCTATAGATGGGTTCGTATTCCTGTAAATCAAAGAAGAAAATATATACAAGAATATGAAGCAATTTGACCACACTATATATACAAAATGAATCTACAAGACAGTAATTTGAATTACTTTTAAATATAAGTTTTTTTTTTATAAATTTGCCCTTTAATTGACCTTGAAAACAAAGCAAGGTTATCACAGACCAATGCTCATTGGCTTGTGTTTATAATGTATCAAGTTATGTCATGTCTTCAAACTTTTAGGCCAAGATACAAGATCTGATGCATTGACTGAAGTATATAAAGCAGACTGTAAACTTAAACAAGAGGCCAAAGAGGCCTTGACGGTCACCTGTGTGCTGCTACAGAAAAGCATTGCAAAGTTGGTTCAAATCTATAAAAAGTATTGACGAATTAGAATAAACTTTAAAGTTGAACCTTTTAGAATTTTTATTTTTTGTTTTTCATTTTGATAGTGTATTATGTTACCAAACCTTATGCTTAAAATTACAATTTGCTTTGCCAACGTTAAACAACAAAACCAAACAAGAAGTCAGTCAATGTCAGTGATTTCATAAATTTCACTTTTTAATCTATGAAGATTATTTGGTTCCATCAAATCTGTGAATTCAGAATAAGTTTTTTGAAGTTTTAGCCTATTTGACCCCTTTTGGCCCCGCCCCTCTGGCCCCTGGGGGTCAGCCAGGCCTGGACAAATATGGATATGGTGTTAAATTCTATTTCAGGCTAATAATTCTAACCCAGTTTGACTAATTTCCTATGAAAACAAAGCAAATAATGTTCATAAATGTGTTTTTCCTATATAAACTATAGTAAATTTGACGCCCTACCCAGGGGAAAATCTGAGATCCCAGGGCGATGAAATTCACAATTTTTGTAAAGGGCCTTAAGACCTTCCAATCTATGAAGAGTATCAGGTTCCATCAAATCTGTAAATTCAGAAGAAGATTTTTGTCAAGTTTTAGCCTATTTGACCCCGCCCCTAAGGCCCCTGGAGGTCAGCCAGGACCAATATGGTTATGGCGATAAAATGCTATCTCAGGCTAAACATTCTAACCCTGTTTGACTAATTTCCTATGACAAATAAGCAAAAAACATTCATATATGTGTTTTTCCTATATAAACTATAGTTAACTTGACCCCCTCCCCAGGGGGAAACACGAGACCCCTATTTTTAGCCTATTTGACCCCTTTTGGCCCCGCCCCTAAGGCCCCTGGGAGTCAGTCATGGAAAATTTGTTAATAGAATTCAATGGCCATTTCATAGGGATAATTCTGACAACATTTGACTAATTTTCTATTATAAATGACCAAGTAATGCTCCAAAATGTGTTTTCACTATATAAACTATAGTAAACTTAACCCCCTCCCCAGGGGGAAACCTGAGACCCCAGGGTCATATAATTCACAATTTTTGTAGAGGGCCTTGAGACCTTTCTATCTATGAAGAGTATTTGATTCTACCACATCTGTGAGTGGAGGAGAAGATTTTTGAAATGTTAGTCAATTTTGCCCCTTTTGGCCCCTCCCACAGCCCCCTGGGGGGTGGGGGTCATATAATTCACAATTTTGATTGGCCTTATGCCTTCAAAGGGTTTGTGCCAAATTTCATTGAAATTGCTTCGGCGGTTTTTGAGAAGAAGTCGAAAATGTAAATTGTTTACGAACACACGACGGTCGACGCACGACGACGGACAAAAAGCGATTAGAATAGGTCACTTGAGACTTCGTCTCAGGTGACCTAAAAAAAAAAAAATAGAATATCTGACTACATAAACACTTACAGTTAACTGCTGAACAAAGCCTTCATTTGGGTTGATGCAGAAACGTCTTTGTTGTACAAATACAAATGCGTTACTGAAATATATATCAAGAAAATAAAGCAAATTAAGAAAATACAGTCATTGCTTGATCATTAATTGTACAGGAAACTGAAACATTGACCTATTTGATGTAGGTTATACATAGTCACAGTGATCTACTTCAGGTACATGATACTGCCTCTCCTTTATTACCAAATGAAGAAGTTTCAGCAGCAAGCAATATCAATTACAAGAGTGACTTTTTGACCAAAGTATAAAGGTCTAGTGAAGGTAATGTTGAACCTTAGGAATATCAAATACATCCATGAAGGTCAAAGGTCAAAATGCTTATTTTTGCATTGCCATACAGGTAATTACTTGTGTATGAGTCAATCAAAGCCTGTAGTCAAGGTCATGTGATAATATATACACAAACTTCTCATGGGATGATCTTAAAGGTGTAACTCATGGGATGATCTTAAAGGTGGGACAAGTCAAAATGGTCAACATCAAGCTTACAGGAAGAACAAGATCTAATTGTGATGGGTACCGTCACATAAAGTTCCCCCAATCTCCACAGAGCCTAATTTGACAAGAGTGACCTCCCCAGACTGATGGTCTGCAAAAATTACCCCCCCCCCCCAATAAATGACCTCGAAATAGTTTGATGTCACTAGTAACAGTATTATCTTTGACTTAAATGCAACAAAAATTAACTTGGACCTAAAACAGAACACTGCTGACTAGTAAATAAAGGGTGATAACTCTTACTGGTTTTGAAAAATTTGAAACAGTCCAAAATTTTGTTTTTTACTCATTATTATGGTATTTTCCACTTTAACAATTTATAATTTGATTTAATTTACATATTGAAACCGATTCCAGGCAAATCGGACCAGTTGTTAATATCTATAAGCAGTTCAATTTTTAACAACGAAAGGCTGTGGCTTCCATCTTTGATGCTGGTCGGAAAAAATGAAACCGGTCGACATGCAGGTCACCAGAATTGACCTCACAAAATTTCATGGCGATCCGATTTATAGTTTTCGAGAAAACTGTCGGACAAAGTCGCGACGGAAAAAGAAGAAAGAACCAGAAGAAGAAGAAGAAAAAGAAGAAGAATAAGAAATGGAGCAAACACATTAAGTTCCCCACTCTATTGGGGGAACTTAATTATCATCCATACATCCCATATTCATTATGAACTAAGCTGCTCCGAGGTACTTACCGAAATAATAACCATTATGTTTCCAGTATGTAAGCTTTAAGCTGCTCCTAGGCATTTACCGAAATGATAACCCATATGTTTCCATTATGTAAGCTGCTCCTAGGTACTTACCGAAATGATAACCCATATGTTTCCATTATGTAAGCTGCTCCTAGGTACTTACCGAAATGATAACCCATATGTTTCCATTATGTAAGCTGCTCCTAGGTACTTACCGAAATGATAACCCATATGTTTCCATTATGTAAGCTGCTCCTAGGTACTTACCGAAATGATAACCCATATGTTTCCATTATGTAAGCTGCTCCTAGGTACTTACCGAAATGATAACCCATATGTTTCCATTATGTAAGCTGCTCCTAGGTACTTACCGAAATGATTACCCATATGTTTCCATTATGTAAGCTGCTCCTAGGTACTTACCGAAATGATAACCCATATGTTTCCATTATGTAAGCTGCTCCTAGGTACTTACCGAAATGATAACCCATATGTTTCCATTATGTAAGCTGCTCCTAGGTACTTACCGAAATGATAACCCATATGTTTCCATTATGTAAGCTGCTCCTAGGTACTTACCGAAATGATAACCCATATGTTTCCATTATGTAAGCTGCTCCTAGGTACTTACCGAAAATGATACCCATATGTTTCCATTATGTAAGCTGCTCCTAGGTACTTACCGAAATGATAACCCATATGTTTCCATTATGTAAGCTGCTCCTAGGTACTTACCGAAATGATAACCCATATGTTTCCATTATGTAAGCTGCTCCTAGGTACTTACCGAAATGATAACCCATATGTTTCCATTATGTAAGCTGCTCCTAGGTACTTACCGAAATGATAACCCATATGTTTCCATTATGTAAGCTGCTCCTAGGTACTTACCGAAATGATAACCCATATGTTTCCATTATGTAAGCTGCTCCTAGGTACTTACCGAAATGATAACCCATATGTTTCCATTATGTAAGCTGCTCCTAGGTACTTACCGAAATGATAACCCATATGTTTCCATTATGTAAGCTGCTCCTAGGTACTTACCGAAATGATAACCCATATGTTTCCATTATGTAAGCTGCTCCTAGGTACTTACCGAAATGATAACCCATATGTTTCCATTATGTAAGCTGCTCCTAGGTACTTACCGAAATGATAACCCATATGTTTCCATTATGTAAGCTGCTCCTAGGTACTTACCGAAATGATAACCCATATGTTTCCATTATGTAAGCTGCTCCTAGGTACTTACCGAAATGATAACCCATATGTTTCCATTATGTAAGCTGCTCCTAGGTACTTACCGAAATGATAACCCATATGTTTCCATTATGTAAGCTATCACTAAAGCAGCACTGCAATAAAACATAAAATACTTCTATTGTCATGTACATATAAGTTATTAAGATAAAATAAAACGGTGTTACTATAGCAATCTTTTAATAAAGTCTAGGTTTTAGATTTCAAAAATTAAACAAAGATATCTTTAATACTTATAGGTATAGACTTTTCCACAGCAGGTACTTTGCAAGGTCATAGTGATATCTGTGCTCTGGAATCAATCTGACAGAAGAACAATTCCTATCCCTATATTGATGAGACTTTTCTCAAAACATAGAATTGGTGGCCGCTGCACTTTAGTTTGGAGTGTAGGTCTTTTATCTACTATCATAAATATCTTATGAACACTGTCAGCCTACCTTCTGGAGATTCCACCGTTTCCATGTACCAAAGCCTTCCCGCCACTTCGGAAACATTCATTCAAAAAATCTCTAACCTGAAAAAGATCATATTTACCACAAATCAGACAATTTCTCCTAGAGTTTATTGTGGTTCCTTGATTTCAGCTCTGTAAACATCCCACGAAAATGTTCAAGATTCTTGAAAAACATTCAAAAATTCAGATTCGGAAGCATAATGAATTCTTTCATATACAGATATTTTAACTTTCCTTTTGTATCATTTGCTTGGTAACAATTAACTGCTAGATATGGCAGATTATAGTTTTAAGCCAAACACTATGGATTATATTGTGGATATAATATATAAATAACTATAAGTCACGATTTGCATACAATGTCCATCGTTTCAAAAACAATTGTTGTGACATAATCTGCAATTTTACTACAATGTACAAAACAACTGTCTTGATATTCTTTCATCTCAGATCAACAAATAGCCAGTCCATGGGTTGTTGTCAGAGGTCGCAATGAACCTTGGGAGAAATTGCAAATCAGAGTGTAAATTTATACTGAAAACTTTAGACATATTTAAATGTTTGTCCAGAAGCAGTTGTAAAACTACCAACTATTGGTATTCATTCAGTAAGTTACATTATGATACACACAGCATTAATTGAACATTAAATTCATGACAAAAACACAGTTAATTTCTAGAGGTTTGTGTTTATCTGTACCCAAAGTTACTTACCTGAGAAAAAAACCTGATGATATTCTCAGTCATACAGTCAGCTATGTCTAACACAAGGTACCTGTAAGACATTCCTGTATGTGTTTTTATTTATCATCAATGAGAGAAAATAAATTTTACTTATTAAAGAAAGTAACAGATGTGTACATTTAATCTTATCTTATACAAGTAAAATAATAACATTATAATACTCATCAATATCATTATGAGACAAATCAAGATTAGTGTTGGATGACATCAATGTGTTTACAAGTGTCCTTACAAGTGTAGATTTGAACAAGTCACTTATGTGATTACTTTATATGCTGCAAAGCAAACATATGACAACATACAGCCGTCATAGAACTTACTTAAAATATTCTGGGAAGTTTGGTTTCACAAAGTTAGCTTCGATATTCTGCCTGATGCACACTATGTGTGTAATGCCATGTTGTTGTAAACACGGTAACTGAAAAGGACACAAAACTAGGTAAAAAGGTAAGTAACATATATAATTCTGTGACTTGTTATAAGTCACAAACAAAAAAGAATATACCGAAGTAAAACTTAAAGAAAGCACAAGAGAAAATGCTTAGGTAGTCCTCATTTAATTGATGTCCTGGTAAAGATCTTTTATGATTTTAATCAATTTGGCTTTGGGTTAATAATAACACAAACTAAACACCTGTATGGATCAGAACAATTGTCAGAATCTAGTGTTGTAGGAATCCCAGAGTTCCATGAAAAAAAGGACGGACCTACATGTATTAACCTGTAACATTATCATCTGTGTGTCAATATGAAAACATGGTAGGGAAAGGCATTGTTAATTATCTAAATTACTGGTACTTTATATCAAACAGATCCTAGTTCTCAGGGAGGTCTATGAACACTTTTGATCCTGATGAGCTTCCCCAGACAGTACAGACAAACCTTGACTAACCTGTGATTTCATGGCAGCTGCGTATGGCCCCAGGTATAGGTTTGGAACAATCTCCTGTTCATCAAAAAAAGGTCTGAATACATTAATATATTCAAGACAACTATTGATTAAAAACTCAAAAGTGATCTTTATAGCCAGGTGGTCTTTAAACACAGATTAAATTTGGTTGAAATTGGTCATATAGAGCCCTAAGTAACAGGGTCTTATATAAGAAGGTAGTCTTTATACAGATGTGGTCGCTAAAGCAGGTTTTACTGACATACTGTACTCTGTTATATGTAAATTCATGTTTAATAAGGAAAAATAAATAAGAAGCCTTGATTAATCTGTTCTTTTTAACCAATGATGCATCTTCGTTAATTTTTAGTATTTAAGATGCATTGTAATTCATATTCACCAAGATATAATGAGTTTATATAATATCCTTTGGGGAAATATTACAACATTTTACATGTGGTGTCATGAGTTTTATAGAACTGAATGTTAAGCTTTTAATTGTAGAAAGACTTACTTGCATCTGCCTTCTCATAACATATCTCCAGTCCTGTAAATCAATTCTACATCTTAGATATCGCAATATTAGATAGCATCTGGTGATGGTAAGCTAAAAAGCAACTGAGATGAAACAGTCTCATAATTTTCTATATAATTTAAAATTCTACTTTTCTTGATTTTATTGATTTCTGAAAAGAAATTGCAAAATAAAACAATCAAGAATGTACAGTAAAATAATTTCCTTGAATTTTTTATTATGGCCAATATTTTTTCAAATAACTGTAGGTCTAGTTCACCAACTTACATGAAGTTCTTATATAATACGCCGATTCCGGGATACAACATTCAGTCAGTTTAGTCATGTGACTTTCATCACCACGTGACTTAATATAGGGCACATTTGAAACAAAATGGCGGCATATGTAATGATTGTACACGGGTGGAAAATTACATATTGTGACAGAACATTTAATATTAATTATCAGAACAAATTGTATTAAATTTAATCCAAATATGCACGAAAATTAAATTTGGACACTTAATAAGGAAATGACATGTAAATTACCGCATCAAATGGAGCTGTCGCCTAGCAGTTGAAAATCAACGGTAGCTGACGTCTCACTCACATTTATTGTATAACTTACCTGGGTGCATTTTTCCAAAACTCAATAACAAATAAGAAACACAAAACATAACAGTTTATCTTAGTTCCGTTATCGAGCAAGTATTACCGACTATGACCTTTACCCGGACATTGATATTCTCTGCCTATAAGTGTCATCGTCATGGCGGAAAAATGTGCCCTAAATTTTTCGCGGTCACATGACCAAATCAACGTTTTCTACCTCCTAACCAGAAGAGTTCCTTGTATCCCGGAATCGGCGTATTACATGGATTTATATGTGAGAAGGATTTGTCACTGTCTCTTTACATTACTGAACACCGCGCGAGCCGCCTATGAACCGTGAACAAAAACCATTTTTCTCAACAAATACTTGTCTTATCGAGTCAAACGAAACACCAATATGAAGTTAATTAAATTTCACAACGTTTAGTACTTGCTTTAACGATGGAAGATTTAGAAAAAATGTCTAACATTTTCGTTAAAAAAATATGACAGTTCATGAAATGACCGCACTCCTCAGATAGTAAGACGGTAACCCTCGCACTCGCAAGCTACATCCAAGGCTGCACCGGCGGATATCAAAGGAAAATCAGTCGTCGCCCAACGTCACAGTCAATGCACAAACACAAAAGCTCCTGTGCCGTACTTGCCCAAAAGCCAGTGTGACTTATCCTTCTCATATACGTCCTTCTAAGGTGGTTGTTAATTGTAAACAAATCAGGATTTTTTTCTATGAATCATTTCTATCTGGTCTGTATTCAACTTATTCTTAAACTCTGGCACAAAAAAAGCACAAATTTAAAGGATGGAATATTGTACATCACTAACTTACTAACATACTGTTACAACAACAGGGCCATGTAAAGTCTCTATTTGAAAAAATAGCCAGAAATACAGTGTTTATATATATATAATTCAATTTTGCTTGTTACGAGCATTTTCATTGGCTTAAAAATATACTTTATCAGCCCATAAAGGAAAAAATGGCGTCGCCGTTTATAACGTTGCTTCTGATTGGCTAAGATGACGGCGTAATGATTTCATAGACAAAAGAGTCCAAAATGATTTTTGAATATTGAAGAGATTATCTTTAGTAAATTGAATTATAAGGAGTAATTTGAATATATTTTTTATGTTATGGAGATATAACACAAAAATCTGAGTGTACTCTCGTCATAAACCGCTTCACGGTTTATTTAGAGTACACTCAGATTTTTGTGTTATATCTCCATAACATAAAAAATCTATTCAAGTTAATCCTTAAAAGGATTAAAGTCTCTTTCTGGTGGTTCTATCGAAGGATAAAGTTGAGTAGGGTATCGATATTTGGAATGGACCGCAAAGCGGTCCATGAAACAAATATCGATACCCTACTCAACTTTATCCTTTCGCGGTCTATTCCAAATATCGATACCCTACTCAACTTTATCCTTCGATAGAACCACCAGAAAGAGACTTTAATCCTTATAATTCCTTATATTTACAGTCTTAACTATTATTTTCATAGCTCAAAATTTACCCTTAATAGTGTTTATGGCATTTATATGACTAAAATTGAATTATATCGTTTGGTTCCGACAGGCATTTGGAACAGCCACTCGAAGTGACGGAAATTCCCGCCAATTTATCAATGAACATACAAATAAAATGAGTTCCGTCTCATGAAACATATATCTGGGGTTTTCCCGGTATGAAACTATAAATCGTTTTATTTATCTGTTGTTAAAAACACCATGGTTCAAAGCACTTAGGTTTAATCTTTTACTTCGTATGATTACACACGCTTACACAATTCATAACGTGGCAGGATATTTAACGTAGTTGTGACGCGGCGTCAGATTCAAACCCCCTGTGTCAAGGAGGTGTGACAAACAGAGAGTTTCTTCAATTTTGTGATCACTTGAGTTCTACTTAATCAGTTCACGTTTGAAATTACTTAAATACACAAGTGTTTACATAGTTCCATGTCATTATTTCCGGACTTTGGAGATTTTCAAATGTATCGGACGTCGTTTCGAGGAACATGTACAAACACAGGTAGGCCCACTAAGTACTGTATTGTAAACGTTTACCGCTCTCAAATTGTTAGCTTATATTTATATTGTTGTTTCAAACACTTCAATAAATATTAGAGATATCTATTACAAGTATTGTAAAGCTACAATTGTAGGATTCCGTTTCATTGATATTTTGAAACACCCAAACGTACATTGTGTATGTAAGGCCTACTCTCGCCGATTCACAGTAGATAACGTACAGGACTTGTCTGTCCCCCGAGGTGAACAAAAATGCATTGTCGTGCTAGGTCGTTTTGCTTAAACTTATGCAACTCAAAGACTGATGTTGTCCTGACATATCTTCTCCATTTGCGTACAACCAAAGATGATAAAAATACAAATAGGATGTAGATCTACATGTTGTAGCGAACAACACAGACTCACCGACACACAATATGTAAACATTACGACGTCATTGGAATGTGCAAAACTGTACATTGTACAACATTGTTATTTATCATACGCACGGAAACATTGCTCAAAGAGGTACGGTAGTAACATAAACAATGTAGCTTTTCTACATTTTGTATTTACACATGCACATGTATATATGTGTTCAAACCTACTTGATACATGTACATGTTCAGCGAACGTACGTTCGGTACTGAAAACACCAAAAGTTTCTGATTTGTACCATCATAAATTCATCCGCGCGGCTCCAAATTGCGCGTGATATACTCAATTTATCGAGAAATAAATGTGGGAATATAGGTCACTCGCTTTATATATGATGTTAATTATTTTAGTGTGTGTGCCATAATTGCTGTGGTCCCTTTCCTTGTTTCTATCTGTTTGATATGACACCGGTAGGGTAGGGCTATGTATATAAACATTCCACGTGCGTTTCCGATTGTGTATTGTGATAGGCTTTCGTTTGTATCCTTGAGCAGTCTAGGTTATCTTGGTGTTTACCCTCGAGACTACAGGATATCGGTGAGTTGCCGGATGAGGTTCCGCGCTCTCTGCGCATATGCTATAGATTAGACCAATCAGAATGGGTGTGCGACATCGCAAATAAGACCATGGGAAGGGGGTTATAAAAGGGGCTGCACAGCTAAAATGGACGACTTGCATGGCCGGATAATCGGCCAACACCCAGGGGGAGACACCTCCCCTACCAGGCGTTGACAACAGTTGCCACACAGTGCTGATAACAGCACATGTACCTATGTACGTACTTGCGTTAGGACACTTAGGGTGTTAAACGTAGATTTGGGAGTGGGGCTGTTGTGGAGTTAGCTGGGAGGAGGGAGGGAATAGGAAGGGGTGTTGTCATCAGCTAGGCTCTCGGTAGGAACTTGTGGGGCTAGTGTTATCGTTAGGTACTCTCTGTAAATACTTCTTTTCTCTATTATTACTTTGTTATTGTTTACCTGTATATTATCTATTACTTAGTATAATGAATCTCCATTTAACCTTATACAATGTGTTTGTTGACATGTAATTAAATTGCTCGGCCACATCCTTCTGAACTTGGAATTGAGCTGTCTGTAATCAGCTCAACATGTGTGCGTGTCTCTACTCTCGGGATTCGTCTGCTGACCGGTGTCGTGGGGATTGTAAATCAAAACTATACGATCACTAGGGATGTCACGGTTCATGTTTTTTCAGCTCGGTTCGGTTTCAACTTTTTTTGATCGGTTTTCGGTTTTTTCGGTTCGGTTCAGGCAAATCTCAATTACACTTTTTAAGTCTATTTTCTATCAAAAGCAAGTTCTGCTTTAGATTTAAAGATGGTATATCACTTAAACAAATGGTTTTTTTTTTCTTTATCAAGATTTCACTTCTAATTAAAAACATATAATTTATTGCGCCCTGAAAAATTATCCACAGCACTATATCCTATATACATTGAAGTTCTAAAAGTGCATGCAGCAAAGAAATTCATTAATTATTCTATATCATTTTGTGTCTTAATTAGACATATAACATGATTAAATACCAATTTTTGTTCAAATATTGAGTATCATTTATGATCTCTCAGCAGTGGAACATCTTAAAAAAACATAATTGAACGTTTTCTTATCTTTTTAACTCTTTCAGTACTATTGACACATTAAACAGTCACAGAGAGATATATGTCCTCGTATCCTTTATGATACATTATTTCGTCACTAAAACTTTTCTCGTATCCTTCATGACGCATTATTATGTGATGATTGACATGTGAAAATCGTAAGTTTTACCGCAAATCAATACATCGGTATTATCCCAGAAAAATTGTTTTTAAAAAGTATTATGCATTTGAATTATAATAGAGATAAACATTATTACGTACCAGGTGCATGTTCAATCGTAAAATGGTTTAATTCACGGAATATTGGCCGACGGAAACGCGATTGTTTACAATCGGCAACACAATGGCGGCTTGATTTAGCTGCCGATATTCTGCGGGATTAATGTTATCGGAAAAATACATAATAAAAAATGATCAATTATAAAATATCAAACATTTAGTGAAATATATCATTTAGATATTATGTATGTGAAAAATCATGTCTGCAGACAGCAAAAAACGATCTTCTGAATGACTGAACTTGCACATGTGTTACACATATATGTCGGTCAACAGGTGTATTTCTCGGGATTCTGACAAACAACTTCGCCGTATTTTCAATGAAATAATCTGCAATACAGTTTATACACGTAAATTACAGGTATTATAGGACAGTTATTTTTTTAATGAACCGAACCGAAACTTAGAATTATCGTACCGAACCGAACCGTACGGTTGAATTTTTCGGTTAACGGTATTTTCGGTTAACCGTGACACTCCTAACGATCACACCTTTTGGGAACTAACGTCCCCTTGACGCTAGTCCGGGGAGTGGGGACGCGCTATTACATAAAGTTGATCGAGTAGCCTTTGGTTGAAATCAACGGGGTTTATACTATCAATTCACCACTGACTGTAAATATTTATATGTATTTCTGGCTATTTTTTTCGTATAGAGACTATACATGGCCCTGTGGTTGTAACAATAAGACAGTAAGCTAACTAACATTTGCAACTCTTGACAACTTACCACTGCTTCATAATTTGGAATCTGTGGGAACATAAAGTTATCCATGAAGCTATATTTTTCGTCTCATCAATTTGCGGCATTAGGGTAGGCATATCATTTCGTTAAAATGGCTATAGTCAGCATAACTACAAATTTAACGGATAGTGTGTTCCCTACTTTCTTTTTCTAAATATGGATTGTGTTCTACGTCATCATTTTAGTGTAGTTGTGTCTAAAACTGTAAAAGGACTTACAATCCGGAAATAATTATTACAACGAAACTATCGAAATTATTAGAAATTAAGTGATATAGGACACCTTAACAAATCATAAAGAGTAAATCGGACAGTTATTTTAATATGGAATTACTGTTTTACATTGGCCTATAGTGATATTTTCTTCCAAATATTTTTTTAACGGACTTTACATTATATCCTACTTAAAATATTAGTAGGCCTATGCCACTTCCGGAACTTATGTAACCCCCTCTGAAGGTTTCTTTCACGAAAGGTAAACAGACTAACTGGATACATGTAGCGTACTGGCTATAGGTAATGGTATCATATATTGACATGTTTTACTTTCCATTCACGATAAGTACTGTACAAACATGGTTTATAATAGAACGTTTTATAATAGAAGACATTGAATAATTGTAACGGTCTGATGTGTCAGGTCGGGTAGCACCGCTAAGAGTAAATCTCTGGCTATATAGCTAGATTTGACTACCTATACAGCCAAATCTGACAACACGTATAAGTAGACAATTGTAAATAAAAGTGACATACCTAGTCACAAAAGTGTACACATCTAAAACAGGTTGGGCACAACCCTGTATATGGGTAACAGTTACCTATTTGAGTAACAGTTACCTGTTTGAGTAATCAATAAGTTACCCAAATGTAAGAAAAATGCATGAAGTTGCTTTTAACTTTTTTATCAAAAAAGGGCGTAATAATTTTGACATGGCACCATTAATAACATAACATAGTACATTATCAATCAAAATGGGACAAACTTCGTTGTTTCAACTTTGGTAAAAGTCACTAAATAAACCACCTCCATTGCTTACTATGGTGCTAAAATAGAACACAGGTAAAACTCATTCAACCATGACATTTGCACTGAATTTCCCTGATAGCTATACATGAAAGTCAATGGAGAGCACCTAAATTGTCATCTTACAACAAAGTTAGACAACAGAATTTGATATTTCAATTTCATCCACAGAAACATACTGTCTTTTCGATAAGTTGTAAGGCATTCTAAAAACTATGACGCCCTTTTTTGATAATAATTTTTAAAACAACATTATGCGTTTTCTTTTCACATAATTACTCAATTGGGTAACTTATTGATTACTGCAAACAGGTAACTGTTACTCAAATGGGTTAAATTGTTTTAACTTGTAGATTAGTCCTGTCATGAAATTATTTTAGACATTAAGGACTTTTGTTTTAGATTTTGTCCTATAGTATGATTGCATTACTATATAATGTATAGAGGATCTTATATGAGTGACTATGTGATATGAAATTTATCAAAAGAGTTCAATGATTTGATATGCCATGAGCCTTTAAAGGAGTTACATATCAAATTATTCAATGAGTTTGATAAATTGCATATCACATAGTCACGAGTGTAGGATCCTCTATACATTATATAGTAATGCAATCATACTATAGGACAGTGTATAAAACAGTAGAAATCTGGCTGGGACGTGACGTTTCTGTCTACTGAAACAATCATGTGACATATCAAATCTATATGTGACGTCATAATAGTGTTACTACACATGTGCCTTATGATATTTATGACATGGGCATATGACATGGCTGGATGGGCCAGTTATATGATAAATATAATATATGCATATCTGTTTTAGACTTGTATGTTTTTACGTCCTGCTGGTTGGAGTTTAAAGTGTCATTATGGTGATGTGACCACAGAATATGCTTCACCGGAAAGGAAACCAATTCTTCAATAAACAATCAATGTTTCGTCTACATAAGCTACGGTAAGTAAATTATGGGTTTGAGTTTTTTAACTGATATTATGCATGTATCACTTGTAGAAACTGAAACTGTGTATAGATGAAATTATTGGACTTGTTAAAATTTTTATGTCTTGATTAAATTACTGACCATCACACAATAAACAATGAATATCCTTGTGTAGCTTCCTATTTAATTACAGACATGTTTTTACTTTTTTTGACAGGTCCTTGTCTCGTTTACATCATGTGCCACTCCGGGAGGCCTCTCTGTATGAGGTACTGGGTGTCAAAGAGGATGCTACTGATGTAGAAATCAAATCAGCCTATTTCGCTTTATCTAAAAAGGTGATACAATCAACCAACAGTGACAGTTTATACTGGTTGTCTAGACAATGAATCAGCATATTCATGTTGCAGACTTTTTCTTCTGACTTTCAAATAATGGTTTACATATTCATTAAGATTTTAATACAAAGAAAGGTTAATATGTTGAGTGATAAAGCACAGTAGATGGAAATTGTATGTAAGTTAAGCTAGAATTAAGCTAGAATTAGCCACCAATGTTTTATTTAAGTCTTTGTTTGTATGTTATTAACTTATATTTTTAGGTAATCTGACCCAAAGGGTCAGGATGACCTGTAGTCATCATGTTTCGTCCGTCATCATGTTTCGTCCACTGTCCTCCACTATGCCCTGTGCGTAAACTTTTCACATTTTGAACTTCTTCTCCAGTTCTGCCAGTCTGATTTGGCTGAAACTTGCCTGAAATGATCCTGACATGGTCCCGACAAAGTGTTATTATTTTTCGAGTCAATCCGAAATCTAAGATGGCTACCACAGCCGCCATCTTGAAAACACATTTTTAACTTCTTTTCAAGTTCTACGAGTGCAATAATTTATAAAGGAAAAACACATAAATGCACATTATTTTTTCAATTTTCGTAGGAAATGAGTCAAACTTGGTTAGAAATATTAGCCTGAGACATAGCTTAACATATCCATATCGGACCTCACTGACCCCCAGGTACTAGAGGGGCTGGGCTTAACGGGGTCAAAATGAGTAAAATTTCAAAAAATCTTCTGAATTCACAAATTTGACCTTATGATGAGCCGATATATATATATAGTGTTTATATGTCTTTGTTTCATTCTGTATCCAAACTCAGGTAAGCGATAAGGCCTATGGGCCTCTTGTTAAATGTTAATAACATGACCATAATCTAAATATTTTGATGTTTTAACATTGTATTTTGTAAAACATCACAGCATATGTTTTGGATTTCAGTTTCACCCAGATTACAACTTGGATTTAGATACAAAACTAGAGTTTATGCAAGTACAACATGCCTACAAAGTGTTGAGCAGTCCTCGACAAAGAACAGCATATGACAATGCCTTTACCTGTCTAACACAGAGGTAGGTTTTGTGGGTCATTTTTCAGTCTGCCTATAAAGACAATATAGTTAATGCATATGATACTTTTGTAGGTATACACGTATTGCTTAAGTATAGACATATAATGTGGAGAGTGTCATATAAATGTTATAAGGTCAGCTGACCCAAAGGGTCAGGATGACTTATAGTCATCTTGCTTCGCCCGTCCTTGCAAATGTTAAAGCACTACGCCTCCTTAACCGCAAAGTGGATTTCAACCATATTTGGTTCGAAACATCATTGGCAAAGGACAACAATTATTAGGTCATCTGACCCGAACGTCATCATGATTTGTCCGTCGTCATCCGCCGTGCGTTGTGAGCCGTCCGTCGTGCGTAAACTTTTTCCTTTAAAACGCTACTCCTCCTTAACTGCTATGCGGATGTCATCCATATTTGGTGTGAAACATTATTGGGGAAGGATCATCATATTTTATATAAATGAGCTTGGTCCGACCCCTAGGGGCTAGGGATGTCACGGTTCATGTTTTTTCAGCTCGGTTCGGTTTCAACTTTTTTTGATCGGTTTTCGGTTTTTTCGGTTCGGTTCAGGCAAATCTTAATTGAACACTTTTTAAGTCTATTTTCTATCAAAAACAAGTTTTGCTTTAGATTTAAAGATGGTATATCACTTAAACAAAAGGTTTTTTTTTTCTTTATCAAAATTTCACTTCTAATTAAAAACATAATTTATTGCGTCCTGAAAAATAATCCACATCACTATATCCTATATAGATTGAAGTTCTAAAATTGCATGCAGCAAAGAAATTCATTAATTATTTTATATCATTTTGTGTCTTAATTAGACATATAACACGATTAAATACCAATTTTTGTTCAAATATTGAGTATCATTTATGATCTCTCAGCAGTGGAACATCTTTAAAAAACATCATTGAACATTTTCTTATCTTTTTAACTCTTTCAGTACTATTGACACATTAATCAGTCACAGAGAGATATATGTCCTCGTATCCTTTATGATACATTATTTCGTCACTAAAACTTTGCTCATATCCTTCATGACGCATTATTATGTGATGATTGACATGTGAAAATCGTAAGTTTTACCGCAAATCAATACATCGGTATTATCTCAGAAAAAGCGTTTTTAAAAAGTATTATGCATTGGAATTATAATAGAGATAAACATTATTACGTACCAGGTGCATGTTCAATCGTAAAATGGTTTAATTCACGGAATATTGGCCGACGGAGACGCGATTGTTTACAATCGGCAACACAATGGCGGCTTGATTTAGCTGCCGATATTCTGCGGGATTAATGTTATCGAAAAAATATATTTAAAAAATCGTCAATTATAAAATATCAAACATTAAGTGAAATATATCATTTAGATATTATGTATGTGTAAAAAAATGTCCGCAGACAGCAAAAAACGATCTTCTGAATGACTGAACTTGCACACGTGTTACACATATATGTCGGTCAACAGGTGTATTTCTCGGGATTCTGACAAACAACTTCGCCGTATTTTCAATGAAATAATCTGCAATACAGTTTATACACGTAAATTACAGGTATTATAGGACAGGTATTTTTTTTAATGAACCGAACCGAAACTAAGAATTATCGTACCGAACCGAACCGTACGGTTGAATTTTTCGGTTAACCGCATTTTCGGTTAACCGTGACACTCCTACTAGGGGCTGAGGGGTGGGGCCCCAAAAGGGCGAATTTTCTTATTTTAAGCTTTAAAATCCTACTCCTCCTTCATCCTTGGATGGATTTCATCCATATTTGGTGTGAAAAGTATTGGGGAAGGACTATCATATTTTATATAAATGAGCTTGGTCCGACCCCTAGGGGCTTTTGGAGCCCCAAAAGGGCAAATTTTCTTAATTTTAGCTTTAAAAACCTACTCCTCCTTCATCCTTGGATGGATATCATCCATATTTGGTGTGAACCATCATTTGGGACGGACAATCATATTTTATATAAATGAGCCTGGTCCGACCCCTATGGGCTGAGGGGTGGGGCCCCAAAAAGGCAAATTTTCCTAATTTTAGCTTTAAAATCCTACTCCTCCTTCATCCTTGGATGGATTTCATCCATATTTGATGTGAAACAATCGGCAACACAATGGCGGCTTGATTTAGCTGCCGATATTCTGCGGGATTAATGTTATCGAAAAAATATATTTAAAAAATCGTCAATTATAAAATATCAAACATTAAGTGAAATATATCATTTAGATATTATGTATGTGTAAAAAAATGTCCGCAGACAGCAAAAAACGATCTTCTGAATGACTGAACTTGCACACGTGTTACACATATATGTCGGTCAACAGGTGTATTTCTCGGGATTCTGACAAACAACTTCGCCGTATTTTCAATGAAATAATCTGCAATACAGTTTATACACGTAAATTACAGGTATTATAGGACAGGTATTTTTTTTAATGAACCGAACCGAAACTAAGAATTATCGTACCGAACCGAACCGTACGGTTGAATTTTTCGGTTAACCGCATTTTCGGTTAACCGTGACACTCCTACTAGGGGCTGAGGGGTGGGGCCCCAAAAGGGCGAATTTTCTTATTTTAAGCTTTAAAATCCTACTCCTCCTTCATCCTTGGATGGATTTCATCCATATTTGGTGTGAAAAGTATTGGGGAAGGACTATCATATTTTATATAAATGAGCTTGGTCCGACCCCTAGGGGCTTTTGGAGCCCCAAAAGGGCAAATTTTCTTAATTTTAGCTTTAAAAACCTACTCCTCCTTCATCCTTGGATGGATATCATCCATATTTGGTGTGAACCATCATTTGGGACGGACAATCATATTTTATATAAATGAGCCTGGTCCGACCCCTATGGGCTGAGGGGTGGGGCCCCAAAAAGGCAAATTTTCCTAATTTTAGCTTTAAAATCCTACTCCTCCTTCATCCTTGGATGGATTTCATCCATATTTGATGTGAAACATCATTGGGGACGGACAATCATATTTTATATAAATGAGCGTGGTCCAACCCCTAGGGGCTGAGGGATGGGGCCCCCAAAGGGCAAATTTTCTTAATTTTAGCTTTAAAATCCTACTCCTCCTTCATCCTTGGATGTATTTCATCTATATTTAGTATAAAACATTATTGAGGAAGGATAATCATATTTGATGTAAATGAGCGTGGTCCAACCCCTAGAGGCTGAGGGGTGGGGCCCCAAATGGGCAAATTTTTTAAATTTTAGCTTTAAAATCCTACTCCTCCTTCATCCTTGGATGGATTTCATCCATATTTGATGTGGAACATCATTTGGGACGGACAATCATATTTTATATAAATGAGCCTGGTTCGACCATTAGGGGCTGAGAGGTGGGGCCCCAAATGGGGAAATTTTCTTAATTTTAGCTTTAAAATCCTACTCCTCCTTCATCCTTGGATGGATTTCATCCATATTTGATGTGAAACATCATTGGGGACGGACAATCATATTTTATATAAATGAGCGTGGTCCAACCCCTAGGGGCTGAGGGATGGGGCCCCCAAAGGGCAAATTTTCTTAATTTTAGCTTTAAAATCCTACTCCTCCTTCATCCTTGGATGTATTTCATCTATATTTAGTATAAAACATTATTGAGGAAGGATAATCATATTTGATGTAAATGAGCGTGGTCCAACCCCTAGAGGCTGAGGGGTGGGGCCCCAAATGGGCAAATTTTTTAAATTTTAGCTTTAAAATCCTACTCCTCCTTCATCCTTGGATGGATTTCATCCATATTTGATGTGGAACATCATTTGGGACGGACAATCATATTTTATATAAATGAGCCTGGTTCGACCATTAGGGGCTGAGAGGTGGGGCCCCAAATGGGGAAATTTTCTTAATTTTAGCTTTAAAATCCTTCTCCTCCTTCATCCTTGGATGGATTTCATCCATATTTGGTGTGAAACATCATTGGAGAAGGAAATCATATTATAAATGTGCCTGGTCCGACCCCAAGGGGCTGAGGGGTGGGGTCCCAAATGGGGAAATTTTTTTAATTTTAGCTTTAAAATTCTACTCCTCCTCCATCCTTGGATGAATTTTATCCATATTTGGTGTGAAACATCATTGGGGAAACACAATTATATTTTTAGCCCACCATCATCATTGGTGGGCTATTCAAATCGCCTTTCGTCTGTGGTCCGTCGTCCGTCCGTCCTTCCGTCCGTCCGTTCACAATTCTTGTTACCGCTATTTTTCAGAAAGTACTGAAGGGATCTTTCTCAAATTTCATATACAGGTTCCCCTAGGACCCTAGTTGTGCATATTACATTTGGGACCGATCGATGAACAAGATAGCCGACAGGCGGCCATCTTTGATTTTGATAGTTAAAGTTTCTTACTGCTATTTCTCAAAAAGTACTGAAAGGATCTTTCTCAAATTTCATATATAGGGTCCCCTAGGGCCCTAGTTGTGCATGTTGCATTTTGGGACGGATCGGTGAACAAGATGGCCGACAGGCGGCCATCTTGGATTTTGATAGTTAAAGTTTGTTACCACTATTTCTCAAAAAGTACTGAAGGGATCTTTCTCAAATTTCATATATAGGTTCCCCTAGGACCCTAGTTGTGCATGTTCCATTTTGGGACCGATCGGTGAACAAGATGGCCAACAGGCGGCCATCTTGGATTTTGATAGTTAAAATTTGTTACCGCTATTTCTCAAAAAGTACTGAAGGGATCTTTCTCAAATTTCATATGTCGGTTCCCCTAGGACCCTAGTTCTGCATATTGCATTTTGGGACCGATCGGTAAACAAGATGACCGACTGACGGCCATCTTGGATTTTGATAGTTAAAGTTTGTTATCGCTATTTCTCAGAAAGTACTGAAGGGATCTTTCTCAAATTCCATGCATAGTTTCCCCTTGTACCCTAGTTGTGCATAGTACATTAAGGACTGATCCATAATGCCTTTCGGGACTGATCGGTAAACAAGATGGCAAACCGGGCCACCATCTTAGATTTCATTGTTGAAGTTTGTTACCACTATTTCTTAGAAAGTACTATAGGGATCTGTCTCAAATTTTATATGTAGTGTGTTTGAAAAAAGTTTGAAAAGCAGGGAAAAGATACCTCTTTCCATTGTCAGACATAGATCATTCTTTGGTGGGCGCCAAGATCCCTCTGGGATCTCTTGTATATAAATGAGTCTGGTCTGAACCCTAGGAACTGAGGGGTGGGGCCCCAAAAGGGCAAATTTTCTTAATTTTAGCTGGCCCATTTCCTGTATTAAGGTTTCAGTCTCTGATCTCAATGAAAATTGGTCTATAGGGGTTTTAATTGATGCCAAACAACATGCAAACATTTTCGTAAAGATTTTGATATTCCAAGATGGTCGCTGGCCCACTTCCTGTTTTAAGGTTTCAGTCTCCGATCTCAATGAAAATTGGTCTATAGGTGTTTTAATTGATGCCGAACAGCATGCAAATATTTTCGTAAAGATTTTGGTATTCCAAGATGGCCGCTGGCCCACTTCTTGTTTTAAGGTTTCAGTCTCCGATCTCAATGAAAATTGGTCTATAGGGGTTTTAATTGATGCCGAATAACATGCAAACATTTGCGTAAAGATTTTGGTATTCCAAGATGGCCGCTGGCCCCTTCCTGTTTTAAGGTTTCAGTCTCCGATCTCAATGAAAATTGGTCTATAGTGGTTTTAATTGATTCAGAAGGGAGAACTTTAGGTAAGGACAATCATATTTTATAAAGGACCGAGGTAAGACCCATAGGGATAGTATGACCGAGGTCCAAAATGGGAGCTTTGCTGAAATTTGGCTTTAAAATCTGACTCCTCCTTATATTAATCCTTGAATGGGTTTCGACCATATTTGGATGAAGGGCTACCAAGTTTGTTCAACAAATGACATTTACTTTTTTCAGAAACTTACATATTCAGCTAAGGAGTTCCTTGTATTGTTTATATTAATCGTTAACCAATACTTTATACTGTGACTTTGTTGTTTTGGGCCATGAGTCAGATGACCGTTAAGGCCCATGGGCCTCTTGTTTTTTTGATGCTGTGAAACAGCATTCTTAGGTACCCTCGGCGAACCTGTGCACATCTAAACAATAAAACCACTCCGCGATGAAAATTAAATGTTGTTTTGTTCATTTAACATACTATTTGATGGTATGAATAAATCAAACCTTAGTATTCAAAAATATAAACTTTTAATTTGTACATACATATGCACCATAGACGGTGTGTTTTGAGTGTACAGTTATGATTTTGGTCTCACTACGCGTCATCTTGACTCCCGAAAATCATGAACAACGCCTTCTTCGATGTCTTCCTCCGCGGCAGACTTTCGGTTGATTTTGTATTGTGTATGTTTTTTCCAATATTACGTAATCCATGCTGCTGATCGATTAATGTAATCAAACATTAGGAAGATAATTGCAAAAGAAAGTTCTTATTACGTTTATAAAGCTTTTTTGTTGTGATTGCATTGATGAACTATATCTGATCATATTATTGCACAGTAAAAGTTAACAGTTTTGAGTCCGAGTGTCCTCCCTTGTTCTGTCACTGGTAGTTATGTCTTTTGTTTATCGAAAACTGTGTTATATTGAATGGGAAAAATTACAAAACTTATCAACATAAACTTACAAAATATAATGATAATATAGATCTATATATGTACGAGCAACTTGGTGACAAATGAACTTCTATTGCTGTGTAATCTATGCATGGTAGCCTTACAAAAACTTGTTTAAGTCCGATGAATTGCATTAAATTTTCTTGATGATAGCATTCTTATGAATTCAGAAAAATTTTTAGTGTTATAATAACCAACTAATGTACCTTTTATTTGGCAATAAAAGTATCTGGCCATAATTTATTATTAGTCAAAAGTGGACAAAGCAAAATTCAGGATAATATGTTCCAACTGTTAGGCTTACGAAGACTTGCTAAAGTCTGATGCATTACATGAAGTTTTCTAGCTGTACTAGCGTTCTTGTGAATTTAAAAGAAATCTAAGTGTTATACGTAACAAAATAATGTACCTTTTATTTGGCAAAGGTATCTGGCTATGATGTTATATTTTTCCGAAAATATTCTTAAATGTTAAGTGGATATTAAGATACGGATATGTTAACTTATTTTATTTTTTTTGTCTTTTAAGAGACATTGACGAATAAGATAATTTTAGTAATTACCGTATTCGACCCAATAAGCGCCCAGGGCGTTTAAAAAAATAGAAAAAATATGAAAAGGTGCTAATAAGACGGAATTATTGCAAATCTAGACAGTATTTTGTAGTTTTGGTCTTTATTTATGCGTGGACAATTGAAATCGAGGCATCGAAAATGGGGAGGGCGCTTATAGGGACATGTGCGCTTATTGGGTCGAATAAGGTAATAAAGAATTGTAAAAAATGACTCTCAGATTCTGACCGGATTTATTGGTGTTGAAATAATTATTTCAGAAATAATTTAAATATAAAATTTATTTCAGTTATTTTAGGAAAATGAGTTATTCAACTTATTGTTCTTGAAACAACTTTAAAATACATCATAAACTTCATAAAATAAATAAGGTATAGTCTACCGTATATATAAATATTTAACTCCAAAATTCAACACTGTACACTTTGTGTACTAAATTCAATATTTAAATGAAAAACCAATTTCTTTATTCCTTTGTTTGAGTCCTTCATTCATAGCATCTAAGAGTGGCCTTGGAACTTTGATTTATAAATGAGCCTGTTTCTTCCCCTAGGGGCTGAGGGACGGGGCCTAAAAAGGGGAAATTTCCTTAATTTTAGCTTTAAAATCCTACTCCTCTTTAACCGTTTGATGGATGGTAACCAAATTTGGTTTGAAACATTGTTGGAAAGGTCAATCATATTTTATATAAATGAGCCTGGTCCAACCTCTGGGAGCAGAAAGGCATGGCTTCAAATAGGAAATTTTCTTAATTTTAGGTTTGAAATCCTACTCCTTCATCCTTGAATGGATGGCAATGAAATTTAGTTCGAAACAATGTTGGGAATGACAATCATATTTTATATAATTGAGCCTTGTTCGACCCCTAGGGGCAGAGGGGTGGGCCTAAAAAGGGGAAATTTTCTTAATTTTAGCTTTAAAATCCTACTCCCCTTTCATCCTTAGATGGATAACAAACAAATTGGGTTTGAAACATTGTTGGGAAAGGACAATCATATGTTATATAAAGGGGCCTGGTCTGATTCTGAAGGGCAGAGATGGGGGGGAAAAGGCAAATTCAAGGTGGTAAAAGTACCATTGCATACAAGTGAGCAATACATGCCCATTTGGCTTCCTGTAAATACAGACTGCTATTTCTCTGAAAGTATTGAAGGTATCGTTCTTCAATTTAATATGTGTTTTGTAGGTGAAGTTTAAAAAGCAGAGAAAATATCCCTCTTTTTATTGTCAAACATAGATTTTTTTTTGTTGGTTCCAAGATCCCTCTTGGATCTCGCTAACAATACATTAAATGAATATTTTTCATCTTACATCAATATATCCACCCTACATTAAAAACTATAATGTGTTTCGTGTCACCGCTGTTTTTCTGTCGATTCTAGATAAGATAACATAGATAAGATTCCTTAATGAAATCAATGATGTTGATTGAATGAAAATGCTTTTAATCATATCACCATTACTGATGAGTCTGCAGGTTGAATATCATATTCAGTCTGTTTGATTTCAACAATAATTGAATTTTGTTTAATCTCTAAGCTTAGTTTCCATGTTTATCATGTTTTTCATTAAAAGAGGATAAGGGATGGAAAAGAAATGGCTGATATACATAGTCATTGGTTGAAAGCATTATGGTTAGCTAAATAGAAATTGTTTTTATATATTTTTACAGAGCAGTGTACCATGACATTTATCGCTCTCATGAACCAAAGCCTAGTCCTTGGGAATATGTCCGTACTCCAAGTCTATTCGAACAAGTCCAGCAGTTCCACAATTGTAGCAGAAATACAGCATCTGACCCACCACCTATCCAAAGAAAGGAAATGAGCCAGTGGGAAAAAAAGTGGAGGACCAATTATGTGACAGTCTTTACTGTCATAGCACTTACCTTCAGTGCTTGGGCTGGGTAAGTTTGAGAAACTTTTAATGCTTGGTCTTGGTAAGTGAAAGAACTTTAAGCATTAGGTCTTGTTAAGTGTAAACAACTTTAAATGCTTAGTCTTGGGAAAGTGTAAGAAACTTTTATTACTTGGTCTAGGTAAATGAAAGAAACTTTTAGTGCTTGGTCTGGGTAAGCTAAAGAACTTGTAGTGCTTGATCTGGGTAAGCGAAAGAACTTTTAGTGCTTGGTCTGGGTAAGTGAATGAACTTTTAGTGCTTGGTCCGGGTAAGTGAAAGAACTTTTTGTGCTTGGTCTGGGTAAGTGAAAGAACTTTTAGTGCTTGGTCTGGGTAAGTGAAAGAACTTTTTGTGCTTGGTCTGGGTAAGTGAAAGAACTTTTAGTGCTTGATCTGGGTAAGTGAAAAAACTTTTTGTGCTTGGTCTGGGTAAGCGAAAAAACTTTTAGTGCTTGATCTAGGTAAGTGTAAGAAACTTTTAATGCTTGGTCTGGGAGAGTGTAAGAAACTTTTTATACTTGGTCTGGGAGAGTGTAAGAAACTTTTTATACTTGGTCTGAGTAAGTGAAAGAACTTTTAGTGCTTGGTCTGGGAGAGTGTAAGAAAGTTTTAATACTTGGTCTGGGTAAGTGAAAGAACTTTAAGTGCTTGGTCTGGGTAAGTGAAAGAACTTTAAGTGCTTGGTCCGGGTAAGTGAAAGAACTTTTTGTGCTTGGTCTGGGTAAGTGAAAGAACTTTTAGTGCTTGGTCTGGGTAAGTGAAAGAACTTTTTGTGCTTGGTCTGGGTAAGTGAAAGAACTTTTAGTGCTTGATCTGGGTAAGTGAAAGAACTTTTTGTGCTTGGTCTGGGTAAGCGAAAAAACTTTTAGTGCTTGATCTAGGTAAGTGTAAGAAACTTTTAATGCTTGGTCTGGGAGAGTGTAAGAAACTTTTTATACTTGGTCTGGGAGAGTGTAAGAAACTTTTTATACTTGGTCTGAGTAAGTGAAAGAACTTTTAATGCTTGGTCTGGGTAAGTGAAAGAACTTTTAGTGCTTGGTCTGGGAGAGTGTAAGAAAGTTTTAATACTTGGTCTGGGTAAGTGAAAGAACTTTAAGTGCTTGGTCTGGTTAAGTGAAAGAACTTTTAGTGCTTGGTCTGGGTAAATAAAGAAATTTTAGTGCTTGGTCTGGGTAAGGGAAAGAACTTTTAGTGGTTGGTCTAGGTTAGTGAAAAAACTTTTTGTGCTTGGTGTGGGTAAGCGAAAAAACTTTTAGTGCTTGGTCTTGGTAAGTGTAAGAAACTTTAAGTGCTTGGTCTGGGTAAGTGAAAGAACTTTAAGTGCTTGGTCAGGGTAAGCGAAAAAACTTTTAGTGCTTGGTCTTGGTAAGTGTAAGTATAAGAAAATTTTAGTGCTTGGTCTGGGTTAGACCGAATATACGTACCCGTCCTACTATACCTTTCAGCTGGGTAAGAATTGGTGCCTATGTGTAGTAATGGAGCATTGCCTCAGAAAATCACTCGGGCACAATTTTCTGTACTTTTTTGTAAGGATTCCAATTATTTGAGGGTATACATGCATTTATATATTATTTTTGTCCAAAACAATCATTACGACCATTCTTTATATCTACTTTACTACTCATAAGGCGTCAAATTCATAATTTGTAGACTTGCCGTATAATTTTCTTTGGAAAAGGTCATCATAGTTATTTGTGAAAAAAGTAATGTCTGGCTGTGAATTTGATATTTATACAGTTCAGTTTTATTGCCTATTAGGTAAGTGATATAAAACAAGTACGATTTTATGCAAGCAGACGTTTTAATATTGATTTCCACTATCATTTCTTTGCTCCATTAGCAGTAATAGGCACCAACCGTAGCTCTAAAGACGACATCATTATCTGTCTGAAAGTCTTTTGAGCTACAATATTGCAGCTATTGGTGATGACACCTGCAAAGGAGATTGTGGATGAACACAGTTATGGATACTGTTTACCACCACAAGCGTAGAATTGGTGATTTTGGCTTAGTTTTTAGCTCACCTGTCTGACGACTTCTTCTTAATAACCAAACAGCCTAGGGACCTGATATTGGGCCTGTGGCATGCTGGGATGAAGGGCTATCAAGTTTGTTCAAATGAATGACCTTGACTTTCATTCGAGGTCACAGGGGTCAAATATACTAAAATCTTTTAAATGACTTCTCCTTAATAACCAAACAGCCTAGGAACCTGATATTGGGCCTGTCGCATGATGGGATGAAGGGCTACCAAGTTTGTTCAAATGAATGACCTTGACTTCCATTCAATGTCACAGAGGTCAAACAGGCTAAAATCTTTAAACAACTTCTTCTTTATACCCAAACAGTCTAGAGACCTGATATTGGGCATGGGACATGTTGGGATGAAGCGCTACAAAGTTTGTTCAAATAAATGACCTTGACTTTCAATCAAGGTCTCAGGGGTCAAATAGGCTAAAATGTTTAGATGACTTCTTCTTAATAACCAAGAAGCCTAGGGACCTTATATTAGGCCTGTGACATACTGGGATAAAGGGCTACCAAGTTTGTTCAAATGAATGACCTTGACCTTCATTCAAGGTCGCAGGGGTCAAATAGGTGAAAATCTTTAAACAACTTCTTCTTAATAACCAAGAGACCCAGAGACTTGATATTTGGCATGTTACATGCTAGGATAAAGGGCTACCAAGTTTGTTCAAATGAATGACCTTGACCTTGATTCAATGTCACAGGGGTCCAATAGACTTAATTTTAAATAACTTCTTGATAACCAAAAGGCACAGGGACCTGATATTGGCCCTGTGGTATGCTGGGATGAAGGGCTACCAAGTTTGTTGAAATGAAGGACCTTGACCTTCATTCAAGGTCATAGGGGTCAAATAGGCTAAAATCTTTAAATGACTTCGTCTTAAAAACCAAAAGGCATAGGGACCAGATATTGGGCCTGTGGCATGCTGGGATCAAGGGCTACCAAGTTTGTTCAAAAGAATGACCTTGACCTTCATTCAAGGTCATAGGGGTCAAATAGGCTAAAACGATCTCTTTTTAATAACCAAGATGTAAAGGGGCCTCTAATGGGCTTAGGGATGATATAAATTCTTATTTACTCTATTTGTTAAGTGTGAACCACACATGATTACCAAATTGCAGGTGAGCGATTCGGGCCCATTGGGCCCTTGTTTAGGTACCCATTAGAGCCCAGACGACATTTCGACCGGACAGGGAAATGTATACCTAGCATATTTGTCGTAAATTTCCCGATTCATCAAGCCATAACTTCGTCAAAACTTGGCCAATTTTGTTCATCAAGCACTCAATGGAAAGATAAATTATTTCTCTTTAAGGTAAGATATCCTTCAATGTTGTACAGAACCAATTTATTAAAATAATCACGGTTTTAAAAAAATAGGTCTGTTTTTCTCGACCACCGAGTTCATACCCTTGATACTATAATATATATATATGTATTCTGTTAGTTTTAAAAAATCGTGCCAGGTCCCTGTGGCTTAGATATGGTTTTCAAATGTTTATTGAATATTTTATTACAATGATTGGTTATTTAAAATGACAGGAAAACGTGGGGAATACCTACCCCAAAATTGATAAAAATAGACTGTCATATTCTATTTTTGGAACACAAAACGAAAGCTAACCGAAAGCGAGGTTATTATGAACAAAAATCTTGCTGACATGACAAGGAATATTAGTTTTCCACATTTTAAGATTATTTTCTTATTTACGATGATTGACAAATAAAGTTTAAGCCACATTTGTTAATATTTGTTATAAAACAATTTGTATATAGCGTAAGAATGATAAGTATGAAGTGGGAAGTTGCTCCTGTCTCTTGTATTTCAGCGATCCATTTGTATTTACCTACTTTCCCAATCGTGCATGTTACTGACTCTTGACATACTCTGTTTTCTATCGCAATTAGTTTGTGTTCGCTTCACCCACGTTTTTGACCCACCATTTTGTTTACATTCATTTATTGTGAGCAGTACATTGTGGGGGGTCACTAAAGTTCAACACTACAATTTTTATCACACTCAGTCTTCAAAATTCGACTGGGCTGGTTCAAAATTAAAAAAGATGGAATTTCCATTATATATATTTTATTTGATACATTTGTACAATAACTGATATATATTACTTCGTACGATATCTGACATGTCTTAATAATGTATTTTACTCAAATTTACATGGTTAATTTAGGCTCATGTCCCTTTAATTCCTACATATTTTGTTTCACAGGTATAGGCTATGGGAAAAGGTTGAAGGCCGAGAACTTTCCTCTAATGAATCACTAGTAAGTTTGTTTCTTTGTCGGTGGGAGAGAGTCTGCAAAAACTATTAATTGTACTTTGAATTTCTTCCAGTATGTTATCAACATTTTCCTCTAGGAGAAGAGATATTTTGAGATTCAGAGCTTGCATTTATTTAACAACGATCATTAGATTGTAGACTATTGAAATAAGTGAAATTGTCTTTTTATAATTGAATGCATCATTTCATAGGTTACCCATCACTCTTTACTGTTTCTTTTGACCTAGTTTTGCCAAGTCAGCAATCTTGACAGTTGCAGTTCATTGCCACAATTTCTCAAAAAATACTAAACAAACTTGAATGTTTCTCAGTGCTCATGATTAAGTTCCTTATTTACTAGTAAATAAGTCCCTGGACTGTTTTACTGCCTTGCTCAGTTTGTGATGTTTGATCCATTTTGAAACAAATCAGAAAACAACATGTAGTAAAGACAAACTGCCCTTTAATAGTACAAGTTTAATTAAATGGCATTGCTTGTTTTTGGACAGTTAAAGGTGACTGCCAGATTCAATGTAATAACAATGTGATTTTGATATCCATATTTATATTGATTGTTTGTCCTTACAGAAAAATGCCTACAGTACTGGTGTATCTCCCTTACGAGCTCAACAAGAGAGAAAATCAGCAGATCTAGCCCAGTTAAAGGACTTACCTAGGAGAGAAGGGGGAGATAAGTGAGAAATAAGGTGTATATAAGGACTTATCTAGGAGAGAAGGGGGAGATAAGTGAGAGATTAGGTGTATATAAGGACTTACCTCGGAGAGAAGGGGGAGATAAGTGAGAAATAAGGTGTATATAAATCGGCGAGGAGTTTTGAAAGGTGTTACAGGGACTGAGAGTGTTTTAAAAGTTGCATGTTTATCAGTATTAGACTGGTTCTAATTAAACTTGAGTAGCTGATATCACTGTGACCTGCCTGTGAATGTTTTCTGTTGTAAGCATGTACAAAGTAATGGGTAGCTCACTGATATTATAAATATGTGGTATCTTCTTGTAAACCAAACTGGAACCCACACCAGTGGAGTAAAGCACATTATGTCTAGAACAATACGAGTATTGACCTTTTCACGTGTATGATCTTGTCTGAAAGTAACTTTCTCTAATGAAAGGGGCTCTATGGTAGCTTTTTGTTGCCTTTGTATTTCTAATGGGAAGTAGAATTAAAACTATTTACTATGCTATGGAATTTTCAATATTTTTCGTTTAATTGAGGGATGTAGAACATAGTTTTAAGTAACATTTTGCTTTGTGGTGGTGAAGTCACCTAATTGTCCCATACTTTATGAACTACTTTATTTTCATGAGATACAAATACTTACTTTTGAATTCAAATGTGTCACACGTAATGGTATAAAACATATGTATGCATGAATGTGTAATTATCAGTAAGATTGATCCGTGATTGTGTAATTATCAGTAAGATTGATCCGTGATTGTGTAATTATCAGTAAGATTGATCCGTGATTGTGTAATTATCAGTAAGATTGATCCGTGATTGTGTAATTATCAGTAAGATTGATCCGTGATTGTGTAATTATCAGTAAGATTGATCCGTGATTGTGTAATTATCAGTAAGATTGATCCGTGATTGTGTAATTATCAGTAAGATTGATCCGTGATTGTGTAATTATCAGTAAGATTGATCCGTGATTGTGTAATTATCAGTAAGATTGATCCGTGATTGTGTAATTATCAGTAAGATTGATCCGTGATTGTGTAATTATCAGTAAGATTGATCCGTGATTGTGTAATTATCAGTAAGATTGATCCGTGATTGTGTAATTATCAGTAAGATTGATCCGTGATTGTGTAATTATCAGTAAGATTGATCCGTGATTGCAATAATGTAATTATCAGTAAGATTGATCCGTGATTGTGTAATTATCAGTAAGATTGATCCGTGATTGTGTAATTATCAGTAAGATTGATCCGTGATTGTGTAATTATCAGTAAGATTGATCCGTGATTGTGTAATTATCAGTAAGATTGATCCGTGATTGTGTAATTATCAGTAAGATTGATCCGTGATTGTGTAATTATCAGTAAGATTGATCCGTGATTGTGTAATTATCAGTAAGATTGATCCGTGATTGTGTAATTATCAGTAAGATTGATCCGTGATTGTGTAATTATCAGTAAGATTGATCCGTGATTGTGTAATTATCAGTAAGATTGATCCGTGAATGTGTAATTATCAGTAAGATTGATCCGTGATTGTGTAATTATCAGTAAGATTGATCCGGATGTGTAATATCAGTAAGATTGATCCGTGATGTGTAATTATCAGTAAGATTGATCCGTGATGTGTGTAATTATCAGTAAGATTGATCCGTGATTGTGTAATTATCAGTAAGATTGATCCGTGATTGTGTAATTATCAGTAAGATTGATCCGTGATTGTGTAATTATCAGTAAGATTGATCCGTGATTGTGTAATTATCAGTAAGATTGATCCGTGATTGTGTAATTATCAGTAAGATTGATCCGTGATTGTGTAATTATCAGTAAGATTGATCCGTGATTGTGTAATTATCAGTAAGATTGATCCGTGATTGTGTAATTATCAGTAAGATTGATCCGTGATTGCAACTTTATGTACTGTTTGTGTATTTGTGAATGTTTTGATAGTTATGAAGAAATGTTGTAAACGTGGAAATAAAGTGGTATACAGTGTGTATAATTGGATTTACTAAAGTGTAATCTTACCTAACTATTAATGTCATAACTTATAAATTACTTGTACATGTGAAATAACAGGTTAGTAATTTTATATTGAAAAGTACATGTCGTCCAAAATGAAAATTGACAGTCTTTTAGAAATTAAGCCATGTTATTTGAAATACAGTTTGTGTTACACATGGATGTGAAAGATATAATTTATAATAGTATCAATTTTACATGCCTTTACTTAGTGTAAGTGTGATATGTTCAGTATTGGACTATAATGTGATAGTTTGCGGTATGTTAAGTGATGTGATAGGTTATGATAGACAAGAACATGTGTGTTGTGTTTAGTTTTATAGAAGAGCGAGTCATTTTTTAGTAGACTATGTTTTATCATGAGCTTATGATTTTAGAGTAATCTGTATACTGAAGATTAATGTTGCATGGGTTATAGAAAATTCAGAATCCTCCAGAATATACCACTAAAATGCTGGTTCAGATAATAGCAGCATTCTTGTGCCAAACCATTACCATAAGCATTTATTAGCAGAATTTACTATACTCTTAAGGATGTGATGTAGTTTATAATTATACAACTTTATATTCTTACATCCGTCAGTTTGGTTGAATGGATGGACCCTTGGCATCAATTTGACTGAGTGTTTGTCCAACACCTGGCATCAAGAGAAGAATTGTTTACTTCTTATACAGGATCCAACACAGGACAGGAATTGGCAAGATTAAGATATCAGTGTTGTATCTTCCTTCTTAGTAAATACTTTTGATCTTGATGATGTTTATTACACAAGATTCAAGTTCTAACCTAAATGCTTACAGATACCTTTATGTGAATATACCAATAGATTTGAAAACAGATTTTTGTGATCTTTGTTGGCTTTTTTTTTTTAATTGTCTTTCTTTTCATCTTGAGATGAAATTTGAACGAGTCTCTAATGATGGTGGAGAGGTGAAAAAAGTGTGTTAATGTTATATAATGTTTTAGTTTTTTATGGAGTTGTACATCATGAAATAGATACACTCTACTACTGTCTTATCCAGATTTCAAATAATTCATAGAAGAAACCTATAACTAGTTTTAATCCTGAAAACAAGGACATAGTCATTCAGATCCCCCGCCAATGGAGATATCAATGCTGAAGTAAGTTTGATTGTGGAGACTTATGTGTATGAAAAAAAAAAAACAGGAAAAAGGAAGTTGAGCGGGGCTGCAATTGTTGAATCAGGTATACAGCCTTGACATTTATATTAGACTATATACACAAAGATGGGTGGAGTTTTGCAAAGTAACATTTTCCATTTACCATGATATTTTCAGCAATGTTTCCATGGTAACGGAAAAAGTGCAAAAAATGAAAACCTAAAAATACCAAAAGATACTACTAGACAATAAAAAGAATGTGTCTATGAAGTTTCGTGGAAATATCTCTGCTGGTTTTAGAGTTATGCTCCGGAAATGAACCTGCTAAAAAATATAATATTTTCAGCAATGTTTCTATGGTTACAGAAAAAAGCACAAAAAGTGAAAACCTTAAAATAGCAAAAGGCACTACTAGACCATAAGACCAATGTGTCAATGAAGTTTCGTGGAAATATCTCTCCTGGTTTTAGAGTTATGCTCCTGAAACGAAGCTTACACAAAAATCTGCCATTTTCAGCAATGTTTCCATGGTTACAGAAAAAAGTACAAAAAGTGAAAACCTTAAAATAGCAAAAGGCATTACTAGACCATAATACCAATGTGTCTATGAAGTTTCGTGGAAATATCTCTCCTGGTTTTAAAGTTATGCTCCGGAAACGAACCTGGTACAAAAATATGATATTTTCAGCAATGTTTCCACGGTTACGGAAAAAATGCAAAAAATGATAACCTAAAAATAGCAAAAGGCACTACTAGACCATAAGACCAATGTGTGTATGAAGTTTCGTGGAAATATCTCTACTGGTTTTAGAGTTATGCTCCGGAAACCATTCGTACGGACGGACAGAACCCATTTGTATATCACACGCCAACTTCGTTGGGCGGGGGATAATAAGTTTCTTAATTGTCATACAGTATTTTACATAGACATTCAAATTTGATGAGTATTTGTCTGGAATATTCTATGCATACTGTTAATTATATTATACTAGTACCAAATGGTATACGTTGTGTGTAGTTCGAAGCAACATTGTGATGTATTACCTGTAATTATTTAAAATCTAAGCATCTATATGTGGTATGGGATAGAAGTGTTGTATAATTGCATAGGTATGGTTTTATAGGTTATTACATGCAAAGATATAATAATTATGTTACACATCAGTGAATGATCTTAATGTGATGTGTCAATGACCAGTATGGTATGTACACTGTCACATTCATCAAACCAACAAACATGTAGCATGGCCATTTGTCTGATGATGACCAGGCACGGTACTTAAGTCGATGAAACATTACATGAAAACTATTCACTGGTTGTGTAGCATATCTTTATAAACCATACTCTCCAACCGGAGGAAAATGTCTAGAAATCATTTCGCACTTTGATATTTGCATTTAAGGTTATTTGAGTTGGAGGTAATAAGGCACTTATGTTATACATGTACCTATTTTTTTTCATAAACATTCAATTTTTAACGTAAAAAAGAGGTATTTTTATACATCAATTTTAATGCAGATATTATTTATGAATTTGAAATAAAGTATGCAATTCAAATCTTTTTTTGAGTTTTGATTTCAGAAATTGATCAATAACTGATACTTAGTCATGCTCACTCTCGAGTGTTTAAGTTGATGACCTGTTCAAGTCCTGCTCTGTTGTAGAGTTATCTCCCTTCATTCAGTAGACCTATAATGATGTTGAAGAAATCAGAAATTATACTCAACAACAACAGCTAACAAAACATAACCATTTATTATGTATTTTTACAATAGGCATTCTTCAATACAAGGTATAATGAGATAAATGTACAAACATCTTTGTTAATGTAAACATTTCTGAATTAAGATTTCAAAGAAAATAAAAATACTTTTTGTCCTTATACTAGCAAAAATAGAGATAGTAGATAAATGTTTGATCCTTAGAATTTATATCGATAGATGATTGCAGAAATGCATGGGTATTCACAGAAATGATATGCATTAACATGATATATCAGATATTCCATCCTATTTTAATAGTACAGGTGACAATTTCAAGATTATTGTTATTAAAGGACTTGAAGTGTCCTTTATGATTGGCTATGCGTCCTTTTTATGGACAATTATCAAGTAAAAACAATTACAAGATTATCTCCCCTTTGACTGACAACTACATGCACATGATCAGGAACATTCCTTCATTTGGAAATCAGGTACCAATATTGCTAAAAGCTGAAAAAATGGAGAGATGTCCCAATGGCTTTTAAATCATTTTCAAAATTGAGTCTCTAAAGTCAGTGGTTTTTTTTTTTTTTTTTTTTAGACAATTTGCACCTGAAAGACACTGTTTCAATTCTAAATGTACTTGTAATATATTATTACTAGAGAACTTGGACAGCTCACACAACCAAGGCAAGAAGACACCAGTATCTAAACCTCTATAAATATAGCTAGCAACACTACAAAGAACCCCAGTACCAGTGTAACTAGGTCATATCAACTATCACCTATTATTATAAGGAATGTAATGACAACAAATTAGATTTGTAACATTTAATTTTGATTTGATTTGACAACAGATGAGCCATTAAATGTTCTTTGTTTAACAAGAGATCCCAGAGGGATCTTGGCGCCCACCAAAGAATGATCTACGTCTGACTATCTTTTCTCTGCTGTTCAAACTTTTACTACATATTACTACATATTAAATTTGAGAAAGATCTTTTCAGTACTTTTTGAGATATATAACACTAACAAACTTCAATTATCAAAATCCTAGATGGCTACCTGTTGGCCATCTTGTTGACCGATCGGTTCCAAAATGCAATATGCAGGTCCTAGGAGAAGCTTCATATAAAATTTAAGACAGCTAGATCGCTTCGATCAGTACTTTCTGAGAAATAGCGGTAACAAACTTCAATTATCAAAATTCAAAATGGTGACCTGTTGGCAATCTTGTTGACCGATCGGTCCCAAAATATAATATGCAAAACTAGGGACCTAAAGGATCCTGCACATGAAATTTGAGACATATCCCTTCAGTACTTTCTGAGAAATAGCGGTAACAAACTTCAACTATCAAAATCCAAGATGGTTGCCTGGTGGCCATCTTGTTGATCGATCGGTCCCAAAATGCAATATGCAAAACTAGGGACCTAAAGGATCCTGCACATGAAATTTGATTCAGATCCCTTCAATACTTTCTGAGAAATAGCGGTAACAAACTTTAACTATCAAAATCCAAGATGGGGACCTGGCGGCCATCTTGTTAACGGATCGGTCCTAAAATGCAATATGCACAACTAGGGCCCTTGGGGAACCTACATATGAAATTTGAGAAAGATCCCTTAAGCCCTTTCCGAGAAATAGCGGTAACAAGAAATAATAACGGACAGAAGGACGGACAGACGGACGGAAGGACAGACGACGGATCACAGATGAAAAGCGATTTGAATAGCCCACCATCTGATGATGGTAGGCTAAAAATAATTTGAATGCAAGATTACAAGATGTTAAACCTGAGAAACCGGTTTTTGCTCATTTTGATTATTTTTTTTGAAGCTAAATGGGAAATGATAGTTAATGTATTCGCCATCATAAGTGCCCCTCAACTTTTCTGGAGAAGAGTTGAAGTTGTATAAATGCTCCCATACCATGAATTGAACAATGTTTTAAACATGTGATGCCTCTAACATCAGCATTGTTTCCCATATTGCATGAGATTGCAAGTCTTTTATATGTGAATCACGGCATTATACAACTCAAAGGATAAAAGGCATATACATGTTAACTGTAACAGATTAATGTTCGATAGGTAAAGAAAGATTTAAAATATGGCTGACTGTATTTGTCCATTGGTTCATTAATAAGCAACCTCCCCTTGATCGTGGAAAGCACTAAATACAAGAACAATACAATTAAATCACAATGGAAAAATATCTTAAGCAAATATTGTTACATTTTCACAAGTGTACAGATTAAATGAATAAATTTTTAAGTAGTTATTGTTTCAAATGTAAAATAATATCTTGGTAAACTCATACATTGTACAGTTGAAGGAGTTTTCGACTTATTTTGTTCGGGGTCCGTATTTTAGATGCGGCCTCCAATTGCTCTTAGTGGGGTGTGAGAATTGACCCGATTCGATCAATACCTTGCCATAGTGATTACAACAACATGGCGGAGGTGAGTGGTGAATTTGAAATTGTTGCAAATAAGAAGGCTAAAGCAGCCGTATGGCAGCATTTCGGGTTTCTAAAAACAAAGGACCAAGTGTTTCAAAGCAAGATTGTTTGCAGACACTGCAAAATTGCTTGAAATACAGCAAAAACACTTCAAATTTGAATGACCGTATGACAAGGAAGCACCCGTCTGTGACAAATGCGCTGTCTTATTCTAAGGCCGCTACATCAAGTCCCATAGATTTTAAACAGACAACACAACCCACTGATATCAAGATCTTTTTCCATAAAGTACCAGCAAATTCCCAAAGGCGAAGGAAATTACAGATTCCATTCTACAGTTCATTGTAAAAGACTTAAGACCGTTCAGTGTTGTACAGAATGAAGGGTTCAAAAACAAGATTATGACACGAAAACACCTCTATACACTCCGCTGAATATATAGGATAAACCCCAATCGAGGACTAAACAACAACTCTTGAACGTTAATTTATATGTCCATAATTACTTTCGAAATCTTGTTTCATTTACAGCACTTGAAAAAATATCCGGTTTGAAATGCTTACTGTCTTAATAAAGTATCAGAAAAGTTTGAAAAATTAGATTTTTTAAAGGCAAAATAACTATCGTGATAGTATCGCAATAGTCTCTAGACTATCGTGATAATATCGCAATAGTAATTTTACTATCGCAATACTAATTTTACTATCGCAATACTATCGTGATAGCCTTTTTGGCCACAATAGTCACCTCCAATCATATTTATAAGTCATATAATTCAAGACTGATCATCAGTGCACTTGAATAAATAGCATGTACAACAAGAAGCCCAGAGGGCCTGTATCACCTGGTTTGAAATATGCCAAGTAATGTTGTAAATGTTCTAAATACAGTTTCATCATTTCAAATCTCAAGGAATTAAATTTTCACCTCTAATTTCTATATTGGGCTCCTGGCACTCATTCTCCGCCAGGGGGTCAGAACCAAAATTTATATGAACTCTGTTCCGTATCCCCAGAGGATGTTTCTGGATAAATTTAGTTACAATACATACAGAATTCTATGACTAGTAGCAAATTAAAGGATTTACCTCTATTTCTCCTATTGGGCCCATCCCTCCTGCCCCTGGGGGTCAGAGCCAAAATTTATACAAACTCTGTTCCTCTTCCCTCAAAGATGTTTCTGACCAAATTTGCTTTCAATCCATATAGAACTCTTACGGACGCCCACCATGATATAGGCTCACAGGTCCTTTGGGCCAGGTGAGCTTATTAAATTCTACTGCTCTGTAACAAATAACGTATGTGTCCGGAAATTATAGAATCTTTGATACCCTGTTGTATGGATTATCTAAATCAGCTCACACATACAGTTTCTTTGAAAAGAAATTAATTGAACTGTTCTTCACTTGTGTATTATTTCAGAGATTGGTTAAAATATATCTTTCACCTATCAAACATGTACATACTACATTAATTGAGCATACATGCAATTCTCTAAACCGTTTTAGATATATAAAAAAGTGGCATTCACAATTGAAGATGGATTTATCTTGTCTCAGCTCTTTTTCATACTTCCTTTTCTCAGTCTTTCAAATATAGATGCAGCCATTTTACGATCTGTAGATTTGACACTGCTACTCTCCGACCTTGACCTTGTGTTACAATCGTTGTCATGACTACTCTGACTAGAGGCCTCGTCCTGCGACAGAAGAGGGCTACTTTCTGCTGAGAGGTGTTTCACATGAGCATTGTTTACTGACATATTGTTTGTTTTGGATGGCTTAGCATCCCCACACTGGGTTGTAGCATCCAGTACATCTGGACAAAAAGCATTGGAAGAATCGGACAAGGACTGATTACTTTTCTGATGAGTGGAACTCTCACTGGCTGATTTGGAGACACTGTCTGGTGGAGTTAGTCGGACCACCAGGCTAGAACACTGAAGTGCTGTATTGTCGTTGGGTCCATTATTGTTATCATTGAACATACAGTTCTTATCCTCCTGGTGACAGCTAGAAGGTGTGAGTAATGGTTCCCTGGAGTCGGATTCATGGACGTCCAGGTGGAATGTTTCCTCTGGAAGTGGCTGCATGGCCAGGGGAGGTAAATTATCTGGTGGACGAATTATTGTCCCCACTTTCTCTAAGGCAGGAATCGGATAAAATACAGGTAGTTGAGCATTGACAACATCTGGATTCTGCAAAAAAAAAAAAAAAAAAATAGACAAAAAAATGAAAACAATCATTTGCTTTGCTCTCTCCATTTGTATATATGCACATGTAATGTTAAAGTCAGTTTGATTTTTTTTTTAACTTTGCCAAAAAGTAGACATTCACACCAAAATTATTTAACTCAAAAGTATTAGAACCAGATAAAATGTAACCTTTGGCTTTTGTGTTCTGATGGATAGCAAGTGTATCATAACCAAGTCTCCAATAAACATCATAAAAGCCTTAATTAAGGCTTAAAACAATGTCAAGCAGGGATTCAATCCTCTCTACAACTGGAATTATATCATACTTATTCTAAAAATCCACTAAAATTAAGAGTTTTAGCCCTAAAAATACCAGAACTGGTTTAAATATCTGTCCATGTACTCCTACATTTCATTCTTACATCATTAACTACATGTATTTTAATAGCTTTCATTACATCTAAATGTACAACCATCAACCAGCTAGCTGCTATTGTATGTAATAGTCAAACTACATGGTTTTTTTGGTCTTTGTACATGTATGCATATTCACTTTGAGTCTATGTTTTGCCTCAGATCTGTAAACCCTTTTATTGCAACATGTAATTAGATTTTCTAAATGTCAACCAAACAAAAATGGGAATTTACTTAAAACAACACTTAAATTTGGGAGCTATGTCGATGTCTCCGGGGATTAAACAGCCAGAAAATTGATGAAATGTGAACATTTTTATTTTGAATTCTATTATACGTCAAGTATTTGTCACTTTGCATGCTTTTTTATTAAACAAGAAGCAAAAATATTTCCACAAAATGCTACAGATCAAATATCAGCGCATTCCTAATAATGGCCTTTTTGTTTTTAAGCGAAAGTCGTTCCAAAGAAATGTTACTATTGGCGAATAGAGTAGGACAATGTAGCACGATAGTATATATTGTCCTAACCCTTTGGTTCAGATGAACTAAAAAGATATTGAACAATACTGGCGAAAATCTCATTTGTTATCGTACAGAAAAAGCTAACCAAAAAGTCATGAGCTTCACATAAGAATGATGTTAGAATCCTATGCAAATTAGGTGAGCAATGTTACCTGAGGTTAGCTCTTGAAAAGCTCATCTGATTTGCACATGAGCTTTCTGAAAACTAACAAAAGCTCACATGATTTTTGGAAAGCTAGCAGACCATGTGAGCAATCTGAACTTAGAAAAATCAAAGGTACACACAAGTCTTAATACTGAAAAGCTACCATGTTAGCACTTGAGAAATTTTATGTGAGCTTTTTGTTTTTCTATCTTCATTCTGAAGAGTGGTCCAAGTTAACTAATGTAAAAGATCTTTGTTCCTGTCAAGAGTTTGAACTTCAGTTAAGCCATTTTTGTTGGTGTGTTGGTGTGGCTTTACTTGCATTGATATCCGACTGCAATATCAATTTCCAATAACTACCTGTATACATCTCTCCAAATGCTCCAGTAACTCAGTGAAGATAGGCCTGGTTTCTGGTATAGCTGCCCAGCAGATTGACATCAGTTGGTAGCTGAAACATTACAGGCAAATGAAACCTGTATTAAGGCTTATAAACAATTAATGTACCAATTGAAAGTTAATTTGAATATACACAAAGACATTTCAACAATGGTGAAATATGTTCGAAAATCCTGCATTAAAACAATATAATTTGATTACCATGGTATAAAATGGTGGAATATAATGTCTAAGACAACAGTATAAACCATGGTAATCTGTGTTGTAGTTGATGGGTAAAGGACAGTTGCCAGGTGTTCTTTGTGACAGGTACAAGTAGCAGTACTTACATGGGTAAAGGACAGTTGTCAGGTGGCTCTAACCTGCCACCTGTTGTCACAAATTGCATGACATCCTGATTTGTACGTCCCGGATAAGGCATGTAACCCATGGAAAAGATCTCCCACAACAAAATACCAAACGACCTGCAACATCAATTTTTTTCTTGTCTAGCAATCAAATAAACATTTAAGATTCTGATAGTACTAATAGGATTAGGATGATAAATGACATCCAATGATAGATTATATTGATGTGTTGTTACCTTATTTCATCCAATCAAAAAATCTTTTAAATGAAGATTCCGACTGAAATAGGTGGCTGTTGCCTTATGCCCACATACACATATTACAGAATTACTATGAACTCGAGGTGAAAAACCTCACAACACTTAGATAATTGGAAACATTATCTTCACTGGATATCTGTTTTATGCATGGTGACTTAAATTTGTGAGATGAGCATTATTAGACTTACAAGCCATTACAACAGAATACCCTATACACAATATTGTGTTAAATGTGATGTTATCTTTCAGCTTGTTTCCAAGCATCAGTTGATTATAGTTGTTAACTTTATAAAGGAAATATACCCCAGTAAATCATTTTGAGATCTCAATACAAGGAAATGATCTTGGAAATAATTTTAATAGATTTTACCAGACATCTGTCTTTGTTGTAAACAGACCGTCCAGGAATGCTTCCGGTGGCATCCATTTAATTGGCAGCATAGCTTTACCTCCTTTCTTATAGTAATCAGATCTAAAATCAACGTAAAAAAAAAAAACAGACAAAGTTAACGTAAATGTAACCTTGGAGCGATACGTAATGATAACCATGGAGTGAGACTCGTGTATTGGTAACCATGGAGTGAGACTCAGTTAATGGTAACCATGGAGTGAGACTCAGTTAATGGTAACCATGGAGCATGACTCGTGTATTGGTATTGATGGAGCGAGACTCATGTAATGGTAACCATGGAGAGAGACTCGTGTATTGGTAACCACGGAGTGAGACTCATGTAATGGTAACCATGGAGTGAGACTTGTGTATTGGTAACCATGGAGTGAGACACATGTAATGGTAACCATGGAGTGAGACTCAGTTAATGGTAACCATGGAGTGAGACTCGTGTATTGGTAACCATGGAGTGAGACTCGTGTATTGGTAACCATGGAGTGAGACTCGTGTATTGGTAACCATGGAGCATGACTCGTGTATTGGTATTGATGGAGTGAGACTCATGTAATGGTAACCATGGAGTGAGAATAAGTTAATGGTAACCACGGAGTGAGACTCGTGTAATGGTTACCATGGAGGGAGACTCATGTAATGGTAACCATGAAGTGAGACTCAGTTAATGGTAACCATGGAGTGAGGATAAGTTAATGGTAACCATGGCGTGAGACTTAGGTAATGGTAACCATAGAGTGATACTCATGTAATGGTAACGATGGAGTGAGGATAAGTTAATGGTAACCATGGCGTGAGACTTAGGTAATGGTAACCATAGAGTGATACACATGTAATGGTATCTATGGAATATTTCACCTCAGTCACATTGTTTTTTTAATTGCTTATGAGTTACCTGTATATATCTCTGGCCATACCAAAATCAGCAATTTTCGCCATCCTGTCTCCATTTTTACATGTAAGTAAACAGTTTCGAGCTGCAATGTCCCTGTAGAGAGAATAAAAATAAATAATAACACAATAAAACTAACTATATCATCATATAATCTTTTTCCAGTAGCAGTTTAGGTAGGAGATAAAGAGTCAAGAACATTTAATTCAAGGCAAAACAGGCAACTAGCTATCACAGTGATAAACGATGATAGAAGGTTCCTAGATCAACCTTTTACTCAACCACCATGAACACTTTATCTTTATGGCATTCAAATATAGGAAGATCCTACTTCTATAGGTAAATCAGCCAGTAAAATTTCCTTATAGAATTAGAACACACAGTGCCTATTCTAATGGATAGACAAAAGGAAGAATAGACAGATAGATAGACATGATGCAGACAAGGTGATTCTGCTTCAATAATCATCTATGGACTAACAGAATCCCAAATTCATGATATATATTAGACAGCGATATACAAAAGCGGAAGATTAGGGCTAGTCAGTGTAAGATTTGTGTGTGTCAGTCTTTGTCTTACCAAGTTAGTACTGGGTGACCAGCCAAAATCTTTTATTTAGGTTCAAATATTTTTATTTAATTGACAGACCCATGTCTTTTACCCACTATTAACAATTTTCTTGAAAACTGAGGCAGTTTTGAGTAAGTTTTCAACAACACACGTATTCCATTGATACAAAGATGTCACATTATCTATAAGTACAGTTAGAGACCCACAAAAATCAGGACATCGATAGTCTGGGAAGCTTAAACACAATCTAGATGGACATATCAGAAATCAGATTTGATAATTGACGATATGTAGATGAAATTGGACAGTCCAGAAAATTCACATTCCAACAGCTTGGACTATGGATGGAACTATCAGGACTATCGGAAGTCTGCTGTACATGCGAGTTGTACACAAGCAACAATAGAAAGGAAATCCTTGTAAAGTAAACTCCTTTCTCCATGTGTAATGGAGGGTCAATAGAAGAGTACAAAAATTGTATAATCAAAACAAATTATTTATTTTTTTTAAATAAGGTAGGTGTCTCACTGTGGCCGAGTGGTTTAGATGTCCCGACATATTACCACAAACCCTCCACCTCTGGATTATGAGCTTGAATCCCAAGTGGAAAAGTTGCAAAGTACCGAATGCTGGTCTGTGTATTTTCTCAGGACCGTTTTCCGGTTTTCATCCACCGACAAACCTGGCATGTCCTTAAATGACACTGGCTGTTAGTAGGACATTCAACTAATAAAACCAAAGCAAACAAATACGGTGCAATAATCATGCAGCTTTAAGCTTATAAACATGGCTATAAGCATGGCTATAAGCTTGGCTTACTTTTAATCTGCTTAGAATTTGCAATTGTTATTTAAGCATTGATGTCAAAACTTTTCAATTTCATCAGGATATGATAATAATTGTTTTTTCCCATAATAGTATAACAAGAAGAGGCCCAGAGGGTCTGTATCGCTCTCCTGGTTTATTTAGTATTATCAGAAAAAAACGTTTTTTTCCTCTTATTTGAAATAGCAAAATTGAAAAATGGCAAACCATTTGTACAATTTTGAATCCCCACTCCATAAGGATGCTACCAATGCAATATGAGTGTTATTCCAATGCTTGGTTTTTGAAAAAAAGTCCATTGTATGGAAATAGCCATATTTACACTTTTGGCCCCACCCCTCAGGCTAACGGATGTCAGCCCCACAATTTGTAGAATTTCACATCCCCGCCCATAAGGATTTAACAATGCAATACGCTTGCAATTTTTTATCACAATATAAAAAAAAGCCAAATTGAAACTTTATGCCATGCCCCTCAATTTTAAGTCCTCCGAGGTTTCAGCCCCACAATTTGTATAATACTGAATCCCTACCCAATAAGGATTCTACCATTGCAATATGAGTGCTATTGAATGCTTAGGTTCAGAGAAGTCGATTATATGGAAATAACCTAATTGACTCTTTGGCCTCGCCCCACAGGCCACCAGGGGGTCAGCCAAACAATTCATACATTGCTGAATTCCCACCCTATAACAAGAGGCTGATGGGCCTTAACGGTCATCTGACTATTGGCACAATACATCATAGTCATTTAAAGATTTTAGCCATTTTGACCCCTGTGATCCTGAATGATCATCAAGGTCATTTTTTTAAAAACAAGAGGCCCAGAGGGCCTGTATCGCTCACCTGGTTTTTTGTTAGTAATTATCACAAGAATCTGACAATTAGAAAAATAAGCAAAATTGACTCCCAAAGTTTAATTTTGAATCACAACCATACAATGATGCTATTGATACCATACAAATATGCTATCCAATACATAGGTTCAGAGACAAAGTAATTTATATGAAAATAGTAGCCTAATTGACCTTTTTGACCTCGCATCTATTGCCGTTTAAGGCCCCGGGGTCAGCCCTATCATTTGTACAATTTCAAATCCCAACCCTATAAGGATGCTACCATTGCATTATAAGTGCTCTTCCATTCTTAGTTGCAGAGAAGAAGTCGTTTATATGGAAATAGCTATATGGAAATAGCTAAATTGACCCCTTTTGACCCCACCCTTCAGGCTCCCAGGGGGGTCAGCCCCATCATTTGCAAAATTTTGAATCCAAACCCTATAAGGATGTAACCATTGCATTATGAGCGCAATCCCATGATAAGTTGCAGAGAAAAAGTCATTTATATGGAAATTGAGCACTTTTGATCCCGCCCCTCAGGCCCCCGGGGGTCTGCCCTATCATTTGCTCAATTTGGAACCCCCAGCCTACAAGGATGCTACCATTGCATTATGGGTGCTATACCATGCTTAGTTGCAGAGAAGAAGTCATTTATATGGAAATAGCCAAATTGACCCCTTTTGACCCCGCCCCTCAGGCCCCCGGGGGTCAGCCCTATCATTTGCACAATTTTGAATCCCAACACTATAAAGATGCTTCCATTGCATAATGGGTGCTATACCATGCTTAGTTGCAGAGAAGAAGTCATTTATATGGAAATAGCCAAATTGAACCCTTTTGACCCCGCCCCTCAGGCCCCCGGGGGGTCAGCCCTATCATTTGCACAATTTTGAATCCCCATCCTATAAGGATGCTACCATTGCATTATGGGTGCTATACCATACTTAGTTTCAGAGAAGAAGTCGTTTATATGGAAATAGCCAAATTGACCCCTTTTGACCCCGCCCCTCAGGCCCCCGGGGGGTCAGCCCAATTAATTGTACAATTTTGAATCCCCACTCTATAAGGATGATATCATTGCATTATGGGTGCTATCCCATGCTTGGTTTCAGAGAAGAAGTCGTTTATATGGAAATAGCCAAATTGACCCCTTTTGACCCCGCCCCTCAGCCCCCCCGGGAGTCAGCCCCATCATTTGTACAATTTTGAATCCCCACCCTATAACGATACTACAATTGCATTATGAGTGCTATCTCAAGCTTGGTTTCAGAGAAGAAGTCATTTATATGGAAATAGCCAAATTGACCCCTTTTGACCCCGCCCCTCAGGCCGCTGGGGGGTCAGCCTTATCATTTGCACAATTTTGAATCCCCACCCTATAAGGATGCTACCATTGCATTATGGGTGCTATACCATACTTAGGTTCAGAGAAGAAGTCGTTTATATGGAAATAGCCAAATTGACCCCTTTTGACCCTGCCCCTCAGGTCCCCGGGGGGTCAGTCCCATTATTTGTACAATTTTGAATCCCCACCCTATAAGGATGCTACCATTGCATTATGGGAGCTATCCCATGCTTGGTTTCAGAGAAGAAGTCGTTTATATGGAAATCGCCAAATTGACCCCTTTTGGCCCCACCCCTCAGGCCCACGGGGGGTCAGCCCCATCATTTGTACAATTTTCAGTTAGTAGCCCATAAGGATGCTACCAATTAAATTTTATTGAAATCCGACCAGCGATTATGGAGAAGAAGTCGATTGTTGACGGACGCCGGACGCTGGACGCCGGACGCCGGACGCTGCGGTATCCCATAAGCTCACCTCGGTCTTTTGGACCAGGTGAGCTAATAAATATGGTAGCCCTTCATCCCAGCATGTCAAAGGCCCAATATCAGGTCTCAGGACCTTGAATGAAGGTCAAGGTCATTCATTTGAACAAACTTGGTAGCCCTTCATCCCATCATGTTGCAGGAACAATTTGAGAACCCTGAGCCTTTCCGTTCTTGAAAAGAAGTTGTTTAAATATTTTAGCCTATTTGACCCCTATGACCTTGCTTGAAGGTCAAGGTCATTGATTTGAACAAACTTGGTAGCCCTTCATCCCAACATGTCAGGAGCCCAATATCAGGTCTCTAGGCCTCTTAGTTATTCAAAAGAAGTTGTTTAAATGATTTTAGCCTATTTGACTCCTGTGACCTTGAATGAAGGTCAAGGTCATTCATTTGAACAAACTTGGTAGCCCTTCATCCAAGCATGCTACAGGCCCAATATCAGTATCCCGGGCCTTCTGGTTCTTGAGAAGAAGTCATTTAAAGATTTAAGCCTATTTGACCCCTGTGACCTTAAATGAAGTTCAAGGTCATTCATTTGAACAAACTTGGTAGCCCTTCATGCCAGCATGCTACCAGCCCAATATCAGTACCCTGGGCTTTCTGGTTCTTGAGAAGAAGTCGTTTGAAGATTTTAGCCTTCTTGACCCCTGTGACCTTGAATGAAGGTCAAGGTCATTCATTTGAACAAACTTGGTAGCCCTTCATCCCAGCATGCTACAGGCCAAATATGAGTACCCTTTGGGTCAGATGACCTAAAACTACTACCATTGCAATATAAGTGCTGTTGAATGCTTAAATTCAGGGAAGTCATTTAAATGGAAATACCCAAATTGACCCTTTTGGTCCCACCCCTCAGGCCCCGGGGGATCAGCCCCATCATTTGTACAATTTTGAATCCCCACCCCATAAGGATGTTACCAATGCAATATGAGTGCTATCCAGTGTTTTGATTCAGAGAAGAAGTCATTTATATGATAATAGCCAAATACACCCTTTGGCCCCGCCCCTCAGGCCCCCGGGGGGTCAGTCACACCATTTGTACAATTTTGAATCCCCACCCCTATTAGGATGTTACCAATGCAATATCAGTGCTATCTAATGTTTAGTTTCAGAGAAGAAGTCATTTTTATAAAAAACAAGAGGCCCATGGGCCTTAACGGTCACCTGAGTTAGAATATATAATGAAACAAATTAAAGACATATAAACACTATATGCTGGGCCTTGAAGTTGGTCAGTGATTTATAAATTTGACTCTTTAGACTATGAAGAGTATTTGCTTCCATCAAACCTGTGAACTTAGAGGTATTTTTTGAAATTTTAATCATTTTGACCCTTTTTGGTCCTGCCCCTCTGGTCCCCCAAGGGGTCATCGAGGACAGATATGAATGTTAAAATGCTATATCTTCGGCCAATAATTCTTATCAAGTTTGACTAATTTCCTACAAAGATTGGGCAAATAATGTTCACAAATATGTTTTTCCTATATAAACTAAAGTAAACTTGACCCCCTCCCCAGGGGGTAACGTGAGACCTAAAGCTCATATAATTCACAATTTTTATAAAACACCTTAAGACCTTTCCATCTATAATTATTTGATTCTACTATATCCAGAATTTTAGAAGATTTTTGAAGTTTTAGCCTATTTGACCCTTTTTTTGCCCCGCCCCCTGCCCCCAGGGGGGCGGCCAGGACCAATGTGGATATGATATTAAAATGCTATCTCAGGCTAATAATTCTAACCAAGTTTGACTCATTTTCTATGAAAATTGAGCAAAAAAATGCTCATTAATGTGTTTTTCCTATATAAACTATAGTAAACTTGACCCCCTCCCCAAGGGGAAACAGGAGACCCAAGGGTCATGTAATTTACAATTTTTATAAACAAACTTTAAGACCTTTCATCTATAAAGTGTATTTGATTATACCATTTCCAGAATTTTAAAAGAATATTTTTGAAGTTTTAGCATATTTGACCCTTTTTTAGCCCCACCCCTCTGCCCCCAGGGGGTTGGCCAGGACCAATGTGGATATGATATTAAAATGCTATCTCAGGCTAATAATTCTAACCAAGTTTGACTCGTTTCCAATAAAAATTGAGCAACAAATGCTCATAAATGTGTTTTCCCTATATAAACCATAGTAAACTTGACCCCCTCCCCAGGGGTAAACGTGAGACCCCAGGGTCATATAATTCACAATTTTTGTAAAGGACCTTAAGACCTTTCCATTTATGAAAAGTATTTGTTTCTACCATTTCCAGAATTTCAGAAGAAGATTTTTGAAATTTTTGCCTATTTGACCCTTTTTTAGCCCCACCCCTCTGCCCCCAGGGGGTCGGCCAGGACCAATGTGGATATGATATTAAAATGCTATCTCAGGCTAATAATTCTAACCAAGTTTGTCTCGTTTCCAATGAAAATTGAGCAAAAAATGCTCATAAATGTGTATTCCCTATATAAACTATAGTAAACTTGACCCCCTCCCCAAGGGGAAACGTGAGACCCCAGGGTCATATAATTCACAATTTTTGTATAGGACCTTAAGACCTTTCTATTTATGAAAAGTATTTGATTCTACCATTTCCAGAATTTCAGAAGAAGATTTTTGAAGTTTTAGCCTATTTGACCCCTTTTGACCCCGCCCCTAAAGCCCCTGGGGGTCAGTCATAGAAAATTTGTTAATAGGATTAAATGACCATCTCATACTGATAATTCTGACAACATTTGACTCATTTCCTATTACAAATGACCAAATAATAAGCAAAAATGTGTTTCCCCAATATAAACTATAGTAAACTTAACCCCCTCCCCAGGGGGAAACTAGAGACCCCAGGGTCATATAATTCACAATTTTTGTTAAGGATCTTAAGACCTTTTTATCTATGAAGAGTATTTGATTCTACCACATCTGTGAGTAGAGAAGAAGATTTTTGAAATTTTACTCAATTTTACCCCTTTTGGCCCCTCCCACAGCCCCCTGGGGGGTGGGGACCATATGATTCACAATTTTGATTGGCTTTATGCCAAAGAAGGTTTGTGCAAAATTTCATTGAAATTGCTTCAGCAGTTTTGGTGTAGAAGACGAAAAATTGTTTATGGACATACGACGCACGACGGACGGCACACGACGCACGACGAGGGACAAAAGGCGATTAGAATAGGTCACTTAAGACTTCGTCTCAGGTGACCTAAACAAGAGGCCCATGGGCCTTAACGGTCACCTGAGTTAGAATATATAATGAAACAAATAATAAAACAAATGAAAGACATAAAAATACTATATGCTCTATTGCTGGGCCTTGAAGTTGGTCAGTGATTTATAAATTGACCTTTTTAGACTAAGAAGAGTATTTGCTTCCATCAAACCTGTGAACTTAGAGGTATTTTTTGAAATTTTAATCAATTTGACCCTGTTTGGTCCTGCCCCTCTGGTCCCCCAGGGGGTCATCGAGGACGGATATGGATGTTAAAATGCTATATCTTAGGCTAATATCTTAGGCCCATGGGCCTAATATTTGTTTCATTATATATTCTAACTCAGGTGACCGTTAAGGCCCATGGGTCTAATCAAGTTTGACTAATTTCCTACGAAAATTGAGCAAATAATGTTCACAAATATGTTTTTCCTATATAAACTAAAGTAAACTTGACCCCTCCCTAGGGGGTTACGTAAGACCTCAAGGTCATATAATTCACAGTTTTTATAAAACACCTGAAGACCTTTCCATCTATAATTATTTGATTCTACTATTTCCAGAATTTCAGAAGAAGATTTTTGAAGTTTTAGCCTATTTGGCCCCTTTTGACCCCGCCCCTACGGCCCCTGGGGGTCAGTCATAGAAAATTTGTTAATAGGATTAAATGGCCATCTCATACTGATAATTCTGACAATATTTGACTCATTTCCTATTACAAATGACCAAATAATGCGCAAAAAAGTGTTTTCTCAATATAAAGTATAGTAAACTTAACCCCCTCCCCAGGGGGAAACTAGAGACCCCAGGGTCATATAATTCACAATTTTTGTAAAGGACCTTAAGACCTTTCTATCTATGAAGAGTATTTGATTCTACCACATCTGTGAGTAGAGAAGAAGATTTTTGAAATTTTACTCAATTTTACCCCTTTTGGCCCCTCCCACAGCCCCCTGGGGGGGTGGGAAGCATATAATTCACAATTTTGATTGGCTTTATGCCTTAGAAGGTTTGTGCAAAATTTCATTGAAATTGCTTCAGCAGTTTTGGCTAATAATTCTAACCAAGTTTGACTCGTTTCAAATGAAAATTGAGCAAAAAATGCTCATAAATGTGTAAACTTGACCCCCTCCCCAGGGGGAAACGTGAGACCCCAGGGTCATATAATTCACAATTTTTGTAAAGGACCTTAAGACCTTTCTATTTATGAAAAGTATTTGATTCTACTATTTCCAGAATTTCAGAAGAAGATTTTTGAAGTTTTAGCCTATTTGGCCCCTTTTGACCCCGCCCCTACGGCCCCTGGGGGTCAGTCATAGAAAATTTGTTAATAGGATTAAATGGCCATCTCATACTGATAATTCTGACAACATTTGACTCATTTCCTATTACAAATGACCAAATAATGCGCAAAAAAGTGTTTTCTCAATATCCTTTCGACGGCCGGCAGGATTCGAACTTGACTCAATTTTGATAGTAGGTTATTACAAATGCCATCTATGAAAGCAGTTTGCATCTAGATTACGGTTTGATGCCATTTTCACGATGATAACAAACAGCACACACTACAAACAAGTAAAAACAGTCACCGGAAGTCCCCTAAAGGTCACCACGCCCGGGTCATGGAAGGCAGAAACCTGCGCGTGGGACTTTTTTTTTTTTTTTTTTGAAATCGGTGCTATTTTCCCCTTCCTTTCCCCTTTCTCTCTATTTTCTCTTACTTTGATATCTCTTCTATCGTTTAAGACCATCTGCATGTCTGTATCTTGATAATTAAGCTCACAACGACAGGTTTCCGGGCACACACTAAAATCCGGGTTTCAGACCTCAATTTTTGACTTATTTGGGCATGTTCAAAGGTGATTTGTGACGTCACTAATGCAATGACCGAATCGATATTGCCATGCTATATAGGGATGAACATCTTCTTTTCAAAAAACTAGTATTTTGTTTTCAACGGTCTCAGTGGGGCTCCAGAAGGGTGCATGAAACGGGGCAAATGCATAATTACGCATAAATACGTTACGGCCGTCCAAAGGATATAAAGTATAGTAAACTTAACCCCCTCCCCAGGGGGAAACTAGAGACCCCAGGGTCATATAATTCAGAAATTGTGTAAAGGACCTTAAGACCTTTCTATCTATGAAGAGTATTTGATTCTACCACATCTGTGAGTAGAGAAGAAGATTTTTGAAATTTTACTCAATTTTACCCCTTTTGGCCCCTCCCACAGCCCCCTGGGGGGTGGGGACCATATAATTCACAATTTTGATTGGCCTTATGCCTTAGAAGGTTTGTGCAAAATTTCATTGAAATTGCTTCAGCAGTTTTGGAGAAGAAGTCGAAAATGTAAATTGTTTACGGACATACGACGCACGACGGACGACGGACAAAAGGCGATTAGAATAGGTCACTTGAGACTTCGTCTCAGGTGACCTAATAAGCCAAATTGACCCCTTTTGGCTCCGCCCCTAAGGCCCTCAGGGGGTCAGCCCAATAATTTGTACAACTTTCAGTTAGTGCCCCATAAGGATGCTTCCAGTCAAATTTAGTTAAATTCTGACCAGCGGTTATGAAGAAGAAGTTGATTGTTGACAGATGGATGAACGACAGAGACCGCGGTATTGCATTATTTAATATTTATCCAGACCAGGTGAGCTAAAAATGAATGGTCAATCAGAAAGTAATAATTAGTATGAAAACAAGGACATAGTCATTCAGATCCCCCGCCAATGGAGATATCAAAGCTGAAGTAAGTTTGATTGTGGAGACTTATGTGTATGAAAAAAACCCAGGAAAAAGTGCAAAAAAATGAAAACCTATAAAATAGCAAAAGGTACTACTAGACCATAAAATGAATATGTCTATGAAGTGGAAATATCTCTGCTGGTTATAGAGTTATGCTCTGGAAATGAACCTGCTACAAAAATATGATATTTCCATGGTTACAGAAAAAAGTACAAAAAGTGAAAACCTTAAAATAGCAAAAGGCACCACTATATCTCAACCGGTTTTCCAGTTATGCTGCGGAAACAAACCTGGTACAAAAATATGATATTTTCAGCAATGTTTCCATAGTTACGGAAAAAGTGCAAAACATGAAAACCTAAAAATAGCAAAAGGCACTGGGCTAGACCATAAGAACAATGTGTCTATGAAGTTTCATGGAAATATCTCTGCTGGTTTTAGAGTTGTGCTCCGGAAACGATTCTTACACAAAAATCTGCCATTTTCAGCAATGTTTCTATGGTTACAGAAAAAAGTACAAAAAGTGAAAACCTTAAAATAGCAAAAGGCACTACTAGACCATAAGACCAATGTGTCTATGAAGTTTCGTGGAAATATCTCTTCTGGTTTTAGAGTTATGCTCCGGAAACGAACCTGGTACAAAAATATGATATTTTCAGCAATGTTTCCATGGTTACGGAAAAAATGCAAAAAATGAAAACCTTAAAATAGCAAAAGGCACTACTAGACCATAAGAAAAATGTGTGTATGAAGTTTCGTGGAAATATCTCTACTGGTTTTAGAGTTATGCTCCGGAAACCATTCGTACGGACGGACGGACGGAACCCATTTGTGGATAACTAAACAATATTTATACAAATTTGTGTGATATTCATGTCTGTGAAAAAAATAGTAATTAAAGCAAAACAAGAGGCCCATGAGCCTTAACGGTCACCTGATATTTGATACCAATTAGTTATGAAATTAACTAGCCAACTGATGCCTTTTGTTCATGAAATAGGAACATACATCAAATAGGTCTACAGTATAATTGCAAATTGCAAAGGGCAATAACTCCATAACTTGTAACAATTGAATCAAGCTGATTTTCAAACTCGTCTGAGATCTTTCCCCTGTCAGTCTACATACAATTTCATTAAGCTCGTAGCATATTCACTCAAACTATCACAATCACAAGGTCCAAAAGTAAATATTAGTAAATATTAACTCCGTAAGTTGCAGTTGAATCAAGTTTATTTTCAAATGCTTTTGAGATCTTTCCAATGTTAATCTACACACAAAATTTCATTAAGCTTGGTTTAAATTTACTCAATTTATTGCATTCACAAGGTCCAATAGTAATTATCATTGCATAGGGCAATAACCCTGTAAATTACCGTTGAATCATGCTGATTTTTTAACTTGTCCAAGATCATTCCAATGTAGTCTCCTCACAAAGTTTCATTAAGCTCAGTTTATATTTACTAAAGTTATCGTGTTCACAAGGTCCAATAGTAATTATTAGTGCAAAAACCAATAATTCCGTAAATTATAGTCAAATCAAGCTGATTTTTGCACTAGTCTGGGATCTTCTCAATGTTAGTCTACATACAAAGTTTCATTAAGCTTGGTTTATATTTACTCAAGTTATCATATTCACAAGGAAATGTTAACGGACAACGCATGACAACAGACAAAAAGACTATAGCAATAAGTCAACATGACCTATGATCAGGTGACCTAACAAAAGCTGTATAAGGCGAGCTTTATAGCAGAGATATGTGTGCCTTACCTGTGTATGGAGAGCTTTACAGCAGAGATATGCCAGCTTTACCTACGTATGGAGAGCTTTACAGCAGAGATATGTGTGCCTTACCTTTGTATAGGGAGCTTTACAGCAGAGATATGTGTGCTTTACCTGTGTATAAAGAGTTTTACAGCAGATATATGTGTGCTTTACCTGTGTATAGAGTTTTACAGCAGAGATATATGTGCCTTACCTGTGTATAGAGAGTTTACATCAGAGATATGTGTGCTTTACCTGTGTATAGAGAGTTTTACAGCAGATATATGTGTGCTTTACCTGTGTATAGAGTTTTACAGCAGAGATATGTGTGCCTTACCTGTGTATGGAATGCTTTACAGCAGAGATATGCCAGCTTTACCTACATATGGAGAGCTTTACAGCAAAGATATGTGTGCCTTACCTGTGTATGGAGAGCTTTAGAGCAGAGATATGTGTTCTTTACCTGTGTATAGAGAGCTTTACAGCAGAGATATGTGTGCCTTACCTGTGTATAGAGAGCTTAACAGCAGAGATATGTGTGCCTTACCTTTGTATAGGGAGCTTTACAGCAGAGATATGTGTGCTTTACCTGTGTATAAAGAGTTTTACAGCAGATATATGTGTGCTTTACCTGTGTATAGAGTTTTACAGCAGAGATATATGTGCCTTACCTGTGAATAGAGAGTTTACATCAGAGATATGTGTGCTTTACCTGTGTATAGAGAGTTTTACAGCAGATATATGTGTGCTTTACCTGTGTATAGAGTTTTACAGCAGAGATATGTGTGCCTTACCTGTGTATGGAATGCTTTACAGCAGAGATATGCCAGCTTTACCTACATATGGAGAGCTTTACAGCAAAGATATGTGTGCCTTACCTGTGTATGGAGAGCTTTAGAGCAGAGATATGTGTTCTTTACCTGTGTATAGAGAGCTTTACAGCAGAGATATGTGTGCCTTACCTGTGTATAGAGAGCTTAACAGCAGATATATGTGTGCTTTACCTGTGTATGGAGAGCTTTAAAGCAGAGATATGTGTGCTTTACCTGTGTATGGAGAGCTTTACAGCAGACATATGTGTGCCTTACCTGTGTATAGAAAGCTTTACAGCAGATATATGTGTGCATTACCTGTGTATGGAGAGCTTTACAGCAGAGATATGTGTGCCTTACCTGTGTATAGAGAGCTTTACAGCAGATATATGTGTGCATTACCTGTGTATGGAGAGCTTTACAGCAGAGATATGTGTGCCTTACCTGTGTATGGAGAGCTTTAAAGCAGAGATATGTGTGCTTTACCTGTGTATAGAGAGTTTTACAGCAGAGATATGTGTGCCTTACCTGTGAATGGAGAGCTTTAAAGCAGAGATATGCGTGTGTTACCTGTGTATAGAGAGTTTTACAGCAAATATATGTGTGCTTTACCTGTGAATAGAGAGTTTTACAGCTGAGATATGTGTGCCTTACCTCTGTATGGAGAACTTTAAAGCAGAGATATGTGTGCTTTACCTGTGTATGGAGAGCTTTACAGCAGAGATGTGTGCCTTACTTTTGTATAGAGAGCTTTACAGCAGAGATATGTGTGTTTTTTTACCTGTGTATGGAGAGCTTTAAAGCAGAGATATGTGTTCTTTACCTGTGTATAGAGAGCTTTACAGCAGATATATGTGTGCCTTACCTTTGTATAGGGAGCTTTACAGCAGAGATATGTGTGTGTTACCTGTGTATAGAGAGTTTTACAGTAGATATATGTGTGCTTTACCTTTGTATAGAGTTTTACAGCAGAGATATGTCAGCCTTACCTGTGTATGAAATGACACTCTTCTAGATGCTGGCAGCCCTTGGCAATATCTATGGACAGTTTGAGGAGGTCAGCCACAGTTAATGAAGAGGATACTGCTCCCTGTAAAAACATCCAACAGCAATCTAATAACCAGGTATTTGAGTATACTTCTATACGTCAGATCTCAATTAGTTATATCTTGTTATAGGGAAAACTAATTAGTTCTCCTTCTTTACCTCAGATAACTGTAACAGCATCAACTGGTGGATGTCAAAATTGTAATGACTGTTCCATACCAAAAACAATACTTATAATCCTGCATAAGGCAGAAATCAATGTCTGTTTTATAGAAATAGTACTTAAAAAAGAGGCCCATGGGCCTTTACGGTAATCTGACTATTAGCACAAAACAACATAGTCATTTTAAGATTTTAGCCATTTTGACCCCTGTGATCTTGATTGAAGATCAGGGTCAATTTTTTTAAAACAAATATGGCAGCCCTTCATCCCAGTATGTCACAGGCCCAATATCAGGTCTCTAGGCCTCCTAGTTATTGACAAAAAGTTATTTTAAGATTTTTGCCTATTTGACCCCTGTGACCTTGAATGAAGGTCAAGGTCATTCATTTGAACAAACTTGGTAGCTCTGCATCCTAGCATGCTGCAGTGCAGACCCAATATGAGTATCCTGAGCCTTTCGGTTCTTGAAAAGAAGTCATTTAAAGATTTTAGCCTATTTGACACCTGTGACTTTGAATGAAGGTCAAGGTCATTCATTTGAACAAACTTGGTAGCCCTTCATCCCAGCATGCTACATGCCCAATATCAGTACCCTGGGCACTCTGGTTCTTGAGAAGAAGTTGTTTAAAGATTTTAGCCTATTTGACACCTGTGACTTTGAATGAAGGTCAAGGTCATTCATTTGAACAAACTTGATAGCTCTTCATCCCAGCATGTCAGGGGCCCAATATCAGGTCTCTGGGCCTCTTAGTTATTCACAAAAAGTTGTGTAAAGATTTTAGCCTATTTGACCCCTGTGACCTTGAATGAAGGTCAATTCCATTCATTTGAACAAACTTGGTAGCCCTTCTTCCAAGCAAGTTGCAGGCCCAATATGAGAAACCTGAGCCTTTCAGATCTTGAAAAGAAGTCGTTTAAAGAATTTTAGCCAATTTGACCCCTGTGACCTTGAATGAAGGTCAAGGTCATTCATTTGAACAAACTTGGTAGCCCTTCATCCCAGCATGTTGCAGGCCCAATATGAGAAACCTGAGCCTTTTGGTTATTGAGAAGAAGTCGTTTGAATGAAAAGTTTACGCACGGCGGATGGCGCATGACAACGGACGGTGCATGATGGCAATAGGTCATCCTGACCCTTCGGGTCAGATGACCTAAAAACTTTTCCAAAACCTTAACCTTGTGCTTTCGGCTCATTGGGCCTTTTAAAATGACAAAAATCCAGCATTTACTGCCTTTCCATACCCATACATACATTTCCATGTACATACTTATACATTATAATGCTGACATTAATGTTGGTTGTTACAATTTTATTCAAATGGGGTCATTTCTAACATCTGTAACACAATATCATGTTGTTTGGCACTGGTTTCTGACTCAATAGACCTGTATGAATTGTTGTCAGTGATGGACGCAGCCATTGTACTCATCACTATCCTCCTTCAAATCTGAAGAGTTGTTGATTGGTTTCTATTCATAGGAATGACATCATTGAAACTAAATTTTATTGGCTGAGCTGACCCAAGGTGAAAGACTTGCAGCATTACTTAGTGCTATCAATCATGGGTCTCTTGAAGATGATCTCATGTATGTAATGATAACAGTACTGTATGATCGAATTTAGATAACTTTGGAAGTAGACAATAGCACAAATTCTCAAAATCCATTAAAATTCTTAATATATCACTCAAAAAGAACATAGAACCATTGTGATCAAGTTTGTCAAAAGGTAAAATTTAATGCAAATGTTGGTGTTGTCGCCACCTTTGCTACCGCCAGAAAAGTAATTCTTATAGTATCGCCTTCCTAATTGACTTCCTTCAAAAGCAAGGCAAAATCCATAGCTATAGGCATTGAACTGAGATTAAATCACAGCTATTTGGCACAGAATTAACAGAAAAATCCTCAAAGTAACGACAAAACCAAACAAATCACCGATGGCAATGACAGATAAGAAAATGAAATGTTCAAAGTAAAAAAACCACTACCATTTAGATTTTGGAACTGTATATTGTTTGATGTATCAATCATTTTATACTTATATCATGTACAGAATTCAGAAATCTTGTCAATAAAAACACATGGCCACTGACAGTCTAACCTACAAAATTCATTGGCAAACCTTTTACATGGAATTCTCTGGTTATTCTAGTCCTATAGCTCTGCTTGTAGATTTATGGACTTGTAATCTTTTTTCTTGCGTGCATGTTGTTATATATCAGGTATATGTTCCAAATAATCACTGTTCAGTCGCTCATATATTTATCAAGATTACATACCATCAATTTTTCATGTTGTTTTTTGTATTTTGCCTTGACACACTAAACTGTTTATGAGTAGTTTACTTATAAAATGAATAAGATCTTAATTGGTCCCCTGATTGTTAGAATAGTTAAACATAAATTTCAGATATCCAATATAAGGTACACGCATCAAACTGGAATGCAAATGAAAGTTACATTCAATGATAACATGTCAAAAAAGGGCATGTGGGCTAAAAAAATCCCACCAGGAATCTTAATTATACATTGAATCTTAATAATCATAATCCCCACTCTAATCATCATTATCAATGTTAATGGATCTAAAATAAAAGTCTGTCTTTGAAGTTTTTCAAAGCTCGGTTGTTTGAATATGTTATTCATTTCAACCAAACTTTAAATGGTATCCATCCATACAGCTTTAACCTACAAACACCCTCTACAAATACAGTGGAACTTGCTTGATACGAACTCGGATAATTCAACAACCAAGCCTAATACAAAGTACTTTGTCGGTTCCGACCGAATTCCTTCTTCAGCTTTGTTTAACAAACTCGGAAAATTTGATTTCGAAAAGCTTGAAAAACTTGAAACATATGATGTAAATTTTTGGTCTGAATGACAAAAATCATAAAATGTTTGTATAACCCAAATCAAGATTTTGTTGACAATGAGATCATCGAAAATGGTGATTTTTTTTCATAAACATGCCATGAAACGGCATTTCAAAAGCCGCTTGCAACTACAAAAACATGGAAAAACTGTTTTATGTTTAGCAATAACCCTACGTTATATTGTATGAGCAATCATCAGCGATAATCAATTGTCATAAGGCTGGTACAGATGGTGTCAGGATAATGTCCTTAGCGAGCTGGCAATCAATGTAGAGGAAGAAAGGAGAAGGAAAAGCCCAGAGTCAACACCTGGTGATATGAAGATATTTGTAAGGGAGGGCTAGACAGTGGAGCAGAAGATGGCAGCTACAACATCATTGCTGGATATAGGAAAGGACTGGGAGCTCAAAGTGGACCTGGATGGAAGGCTTGTTTTCCTAATAGTGGAGACTACATTACGTCCCGACATGGTTCTGGTATCTAATCAGTCCAGAGCTATCATTGTAGTGGAGCTCACAGTACCTTGGGAAGAAAATTGTGAAGAGGCTCATGAAAGGAAGAACTTGAAGTATGTGGATCTAACAGCAGACTGCAAAGAGAAAGGATGGAAGGCATGGCTATTCGCAGTCGAGGTTGGATGCAGGGGGTTACTAGCTCAATCAACAAACAGACTCCTGCAACATTTAGTAGTACGGGAAAGGGAATGTCATCAGCCTTGAGAACTGAGAAGAACTGGTGAAGCTGCTGTGAAAGCATCTTGCTGCTTATAGCACTGTCCGGTGTCAGGATCTATCGAGTAGTGGATTGGCCACCACTGCTGACCCACCAACTGGAGGATGTCGTGGTTTAGGGTTGAAACATCTGAGGATAGTTGGGGACCACCTGATGACGATGGAGACTTGGCAAGTGAGCACCGAGGGGCAGTAAACCAGGCATTTGAACCACATGGATGCCAGGAAGATGATGCAGCATTTAGATCAGCTGTGAGTGTAATATTGGGGTACATTTCTTACATAAACCTTTTTGACTGAAATGGCAATATGATACAAAACAGGTGCTTTCAGCTGCCTGTCACATGCATAGTGTGATCACTCGAGCAGGACTTAAATCTCTAGCCACCTCAGGCACTGTGTTCCAAACGCAATCACAACTTGGAGCTGTGCACAATCACAGATTTTATTGAGCGATTAAAATTTCTTAGGTGTGAACAATGTTAGTGCTTTGAACATTTTACTCGGCAAAATAGACTTTACACCATTCACCAGCCACCATCTTTTGATCATGAATTGACAGAATTACTTTCTACATAACTTCCTATGAACACAAGTGTCTCAAGTTATGTAAGTTATGTCTGTAGTTTAAATGTGCATGAAAAATTTGCTGAAATTCAGTTGATGAATCAATTTCGGTTTTATTGTTATAATTTTGTATCTACCATCGACGATTTTGATACCTTTTTGCTCACATCATTTTACGGCATGGAACAAGTAGATCTATTACCAAGTAAAGAGATCGTCAGTAGACTTATTTGGAACTTGCTTAATTCCAACACTCAGATAACTAGAAGTTTTATCATGGTCCCTGTATCCTCCCTTTGTGTTTGTATTAATCATGTTCCACTGTATCCTCCCTTTGTGTTTGTATTAATCGTGTTCCACTGTATCCTACCTTTCTGTACATATTAACCGAGTTCCACTGTTTCCTCCCTTTCTGTACATATTAACCAAGTTCCACTGTATCCTCCCTTTGTGTTTGTATTAATCGTGTTCCACTGTGTCCTCCCTTTCTGTACATATTAACCGAGTTCCACCGTTTCCTCCCTTTCTGTACATATTAACAGAGTTCCACTGTATCCTCCCTTTGTGTTTGTATTAACCGAGTTCCACTGTATCCTCCCTTTGTGTTTGTATTAACCGAGTTCCACTGTATCCTCCCTTTGTGTTTGTATTAATCGTGTTCCACTGTATCCTATCTTTCTGTACATATTAACCGAGTTCACCTGTATCCTCCCTTTCTGTACATATTAACCAATTTCCACTGTATCCTCCCTTTCTATACATATTAACCGAGTTCCACTGTATCCTCCCTTTGTGTTTGTATTAATCGTGTTCCACTGTATCCTCCCTTTGTGTTTGTATTAATCGTGTTCCACTGTATCCTCCCTTTCTGTACATATTAACCGAGTTCACCTGTATCCTCCCTTTCTGTACATATTAACCGAGTTCCACTGTATCCTCCCTTTGTGTTTGTATTAACCGAGTTCCACTGTGTCCTCCCTTTCTGTACATATTAACCAAGTTCCACTGTATCCTCCCTTTGTGTTTTTATTAACCGAGTTCCACTGTATCCTCCCTTTCTGTACATATTAACCGAGTTCCACTGTATCCTCCCTTTCTGTACATATTAACTAAGTTCCACTGTATCCTCCCTTTCTGTACATATTAACCAATTTCCACTGTATCCTCCCTTTGTGAACATATTAACAGAGTTCCAATGTATCCTCCCTTTCTGTACATATTAACCGAGTTCCACTGTATCCTCCCTTTCTGTACATATTAACCGAGTTCCACTGTTTCCTCCCTTTCTGTACATATTAACCGAGTTCCACTGTATCCTCCCTTTCTGTACATATTTACCGAGTTCCACTGTATCCTCCCTTTCTGTACATATTAACCAAGTTCCACTGTATCCTCCCTTTCTGTACATATTAACCAAGTTCCACTGTATCCTCCCTTTGTACATATTAAACGTGTTCCACTGTATCCTCCCTTTCTGTACATATTAACTAAGTTCCACTGTATCCTCCCTTTCTGTACATATTAACCGAGTTCCACTGTTTCCTCCCTTTCTGTACATATTAACCAAGTTCCACTGTATCCTCCCTTTGTGTTTGTATTAATCGTGTTCCACTGTATCCTTCCTTTGTGTACATATTAACCGAGTTCCACTGTATCCTCCCTTTGTGTACATATTAACCGAGTTCCACTGTATCCTCCCTTTCTGTACATATTAACCGAGTTCCACTGTATCCTCCCTTTTTGTACATATTGAACAAATCATTGGTAACTCTACTAAGGTGACCCCTATTAATACAGACAAAATGTGCAATTACTTCATGCAAGAATTAAATCACTCTCAATAATTTGTTTAAACAAGAGGCCCATGGGCCTTAACGGTCATCTGACTATTAGTACAATACAACACATTCGTTTAAAGATTTTAGCCTATTTGACCCCTGTGACCTTGATTGAAGGTCAAGGTAAATCATTTGAACAAACTTGGTAGCCCTTTATCCCAGCATGCTACATGCCCAATATCAGTACCCTGGGCCTTCTGGTTCTTGAGAAGAAGTCATTAAAAGATTTTAGCCTTTTTGCCACCTGTGACCTTAAATGAAGATTATGGTCATTCCTTTGAATAAACTTGATGGCCCTTCATCCAAGCATGCTACATGCCCAAGATCAATACCCTTGGCCTTCTGGTTCTTGAGAAGAAGTCATTTAAAGATTTTAGCCTTTTTGACCTCCAAGACCTTGAATGAAGGTCAAGGTCATTCATTTGAACAAACTTAGTAGCCTTTCATCCCAGCATGTTACAGGCCCAATATCAGTACCATGGGCCTTCTGGGTCTTGAGAAGAAGTTGTTTAAAGATTTAAGCCTTTTTGACCCCTTTGACCTTGAATGAAGATCAAGGTCATTCATTTGAACAAATTTGATAGCCCTTCATCCAAGCATGTCAAAGGTCCAATATCAGGTCTCTAGGCCTCTTAGTTATTGACAAGAAGTTGTATAAAGGATTTTAGCCTATTTGACCCCAGTTACCTTGTATGAAGGTCAAGGTCCTTCATTTTATCAAACTTGGTAACCCTTCATCCAAACATGCTGCAAGCCTTATATGAGTATCCTGGGCCATTTAGTTCTTGAGAAGAAGTCATTTAAAGATCTTAGCCAATTTGACCCCTGTGACCTTGAATGAAGGTCAAGGTCCTTCATTTGAACAAACTTCTTAGCCCTTCCTCCCAGCATTTTACATGCCCAATATCAGTACCCTGGGCCTTCTGGTTCTTGAGAAGAAGTCATTTAAAGATTTTAGCCAATTTGGCCCCCGTGACCTTGAATGAAGAGTAAGGTCATTCATTTGAACAAACTTGGTAGCTCTTCATCCCAGCATGCCACAGGCCTAATATCTGGTCCCTAAACCTCTTCATTATTCACAAGATGTTGTTTAAATGATTATAGCCTATTTGACCCCTGTGACCATGAATGAAGGTCAATGTCATTTATTTGAACAAACTTGGTTGCCCTTCATCCAAGCATGTCACAGGTCCAATATCAGTACCCTGAGCCTTCTGATACTTGAGAAGAAGTCGTTTAAAGATTTTAGCCTATTTTACCCCCGTGACCTTGAATGAAGATCAAGGTCATTCATTTGAACAAACTTGGTAGCCCTTCATCCCAGCATGCCACAGGCCTTATAACAGGTATCTAGGCCTCTTAGTTATTCACAAGAAGTTGTTAAAAGGATTTTAGCCTATTTGACCCCTGTGACCTTGAACGAAGGTCAAGGTAATTTATTTGAACAAACTTGGTAGCCCTTCATCCCAGCATCCTACTGGCCATATATCAGTACCCTGGGCCTTCTGGTTCTTGAGAAGAAGTCGTTTAAAGACTTTGGCCTTTTTGGCCCCTGTGACCTTGAATGAAGGTCAAGGTCATTCATTTGAACAAACTTAGTAGCCTTTCATCCCAGCATGTTACAGGCCCAATATCAGTAACATGGGCCTTCTGGGTCTTGAGAAGAAGTTGTTTAAAGATTTTAGCCTTTTTGACCCCTAAGACCTTTAATGGAGATCAAGGTCATTCATTTGAATAAATTTGATAGCCCTTCATCCAAGCATGTCAAAGGTCCAATATCAGGTCTCTAGGCCTCTTAGTTATTGACAAGAAGTTGTTTAAAGGATTTTAGCCTATTTGACCCCAGTTACCTTGTATGAAGGTCAAGGTCCTTCATTTTATCAAACTTGTTAACCCTTCATCCAAACATGCTCCAAGCCTAATATGAGTATCCTGGGCCATTTAGTTCTTGAGAAGAAGTCATTTAAAGATCTTAGCCAATTTGACCCCTGCGACCTTGAATGAAGGTCAAGGTCCTTCATTTGATTAAACTTCGTAGCCCTTCCTCCCAGCATTTTACATGCCTAATATCAGTACCCTGGGCCTTCTGGTTCTTGAGAAGAAGTCATTTAAAGATTTTAGCCTATTTGGCCCCCGTGACCTTGAATGAAGAGTAAGGTCATTCATTTGAACAAACTTGGTAGCTTTTCATCCCAGCATGCCACAGGCCTAATATCTGGTCCCTAAACCTCTTCATTATTCACAAGATGTTGTTTAAATGATTATAGCCTATTTGACCCCTTTGACCTTGAATGAAGGTCAAGGTCATTTATTTGAACAAACTTGGTTGCCCTTCATCCAAGCATGTCACAGGTCCTATATCAGTACCCTGAGCCTTTTGATACTTGAGAAGAAGTTGTTTAAAGATTTTAGCCTATTTTACCCTCGTGACCTTGAATGAAGATCAAGGTCATTCATTTGAACAAACTTGGTAGCCCTTCATCCCAGCATGCCACAGGCCTAATATCAGGTATCAAGGCCTCTTAGTTATTCACAAGAAGTTGTTAAAAGGATCTTAGCCTATTTGACCCCTGTGACCTTGAATGAAGGTCAAGGTCATTTATTTGAACAAACTTGGTAGCCCTTCATCCCAGCATCCTACTGGCCATATATCAGTACCCTGGGCCTTCTGGTTCTTGAGAAGAAGTCATTTAAAGACTTTGGCCTTTTTGACCCCCTGTGACTTGAATGAAGGTCAAGGTCATTCATTTGAACAAACTTGGTAGCCCTCCATCCCAGCAACCTACAGGCCAAATATGAGTACCCTGGGCCTCCCGGTTATTGAGGAGAAGTCATTTGAATGAAAAGTTTACACACGGCAGACGGCGCACGACGACGGACGGTTCATGATGACAATAGGTCATCCCATAAATGTACAATCCATTTTAGGTGATTGCACTGCTTTAGACACTGAGTGAATGTCTGGCTCATTAGTTTCTGCAGGGATCGAGCGTCATTATGATTTTTGTTTTTGTGGTAAATTGGAAGGAAGCCGAGTGTCAATATAGTTGTTTTTGAGAGTGCTGTATTCTACTGGCAATCAGCCCCTGTTCACTAGAAATAAATTTTGGGATTTTAAAAGGAGAAGTCTTATCACTGAATGTAGGCCTACGTTTTTTAATACCCCAGAGATGGCTTTTCATCAAACAGAAATGATGTGACAATACATCATATATATTTTGCCTGTAGTTTGTTGTGGTGTTGCTATCCATTAGCTTACAGGTTTAAAATAAATTTTTTGCTTCTATTCTTAAGGATTAACTTGAATAGATTTTTTATGTTATGGAGATATAACACAAAAATCTGAGTGTACTCTAAATAAACCGTGAAGCGGAAAAACATAAAAAATCTATTCAAATTAATCCTTATAATTCAATTTAATAAAGATAATCTGTTCAATATTAAAAAATCATTTTGGGACTCTTTTGTCTATGAAATCATTACGCCATCATCTCAGCCAATCAGAAGCAACATTACAAACGGCAACGCCATTTTTTCCTTTATGGGCTGATAAAGGAAATTTTTAAGCCAATGAAAATGCTCGTAACAAGCAAAATTGATTTATTTAAGATTAACACAAGATCCATGTTGGATCTTGACGCTAACCAAGGAATGATCTATATATGACAATTGAAAGAGGGATCTTTTCTCTGCCCTAGGGGAACCTACACATAAAATTTAAGAAAGACCCCTTCAATACTTTCTGGATAATAGCGGTAACAAACTTTAACTATCAAAATCAAAGATGGCTGCCTGGTATGGTGACCATCTTGTTGTCTGATTGCGGTCCCGAAATGCAATAAATTGCACAACAAATTTTGGTAGAAGGCTTGCGCTGTGAATCTACCCTCCATTTGGTCACAGATTGTAACGTTACTGGTTACAATGTTTCCTGTCAAGAAACAAATCTGCTTGAAGGCTCTCACTATTTTGGGAATACTAGAGAAAGGGACTTGCATTGAATGAATGGGGTAGTAGTCATTTGGGAAGGAAAGGAAGCCCAAGATTTGGATTTTGGGGTAAAGACAGTCACAGATTTTGACCATTGTTCCGAGACAGGTGTGAGGGTGGATTTCTGTGGGGAGGAATCCTTTGATGTGGAATGCTCCAGAGGGTCTGTATAGCTCAGGATGATTCATTTGATGTTATTGCTCAGCATGAGGAAGAGAAGACTGCTTATCTCATTGTAGTTTCCCCAAACCCATTTCTGTCTGCATATTTGATATTGTGCGCTTGTCTAGAAATCTCAGAGAATGTCTGAATACCGAAGACTGGTGGCACACGTGAATCATGGTTATATTTCACCATTTAAATCCAGATTGGTTAAGCCATTTAAGGACCTGGACGATGGAGGTTTGATAGAGCAGCAGTGCATGGCAGGTATTCTCAATAACTTCAACAATGGGTTGAATAGACTGCCAGATAATACAGCTCGTGAAAGGGCTATTGCGATTGGTAGTTCGATTTTGGTGCTGACAGTTTGAATCGATAGCATGAGTTTGAGCTGGAGAGTAGAAAATAGTGTTGAAATCAAAATGTCAATCGATAAAACGATCTTTGGGAAGGAAGTTGTTGATTCCCTTGTATTGAGATTGGGTCTTCTTGCAAGTGTATTGCCAGTCCGGTTTGGCCTTATAGGCTAATTACAAAAATACTACCATGCGATCAAGTTGCTCCTTTTTACCCTGTGTACAAAAAGATTATGAATAATAGGCTAGTTGTGGCTCAAATGGGATGGGTTGATGGAGTAAGCTTCATCTTGATGGTTGCTGGTACATGCATGCATTTCTTGCAAGAGACATCTTGTGTCCACATAGACATGTTCGAGTGGTGCCAGAACATTCCGTGCCTGTGATGTTCTGAAGTGTTGATAGGGAACTAGTGAACAAAGGTCTGTGCCGACAGCCTGGTCATAGGAAGGTTAACACAGATCACGAAGGAGCAAAGGCCTACGGAAATCGGGTCTATGGTGAGATTGCACCATTTGGAGAATGTCTCGCTTGGACGTTTTCGAAATTCAAAAAGGTGATGGTGCCAAGTGCAATGGTCCGCTCCAGCGTTGTCAGTCACCAGGTGCATACGGATCCCTTCTGTGTTCGAGGGGTGGGAGAGTTAGGGTTGCAAAGAGTTGGGTTTCACCTCTCAGGAGTCAACTTGCCCAAAGGTGATGTGCTGAATTCTGTGACCATTATCCGCGTAGTTAACACCAGGTCATGCTAGTATTCGGATGTATCATACGAACCCATACTCGTGTGACCATGACTACTCATATTGGCACTCGATGCACCACAATATCACTACACCAACAGGAGTTACAGCACAATTATGATCTCATAAATTCCCCTTTTGGTTGGTAAGGTTATATACTGTCGGTCCCAAGCAAACTTTTGTGAAATATTTGTGTATATATATGTCTGATAACACAACAATACAAAAAAAAAAATATCAGTCTATACTAAGATTGGACACCACCAGAAGAATCAATATATCTCGACATTGTTCTGCTGTTTTCTCTACATTCTCTACATTCAAAAACAAGGCACAGGAAGTGAGCCGGCTTGGAGAAAGCTGGGTTAGATCATCACATTTATAATACCACAATTTGCTGTCACTTGATGTAAGCCTCATTAGCCATACTAATCAAATTGTCTTTGATGACAGCTAGAGCAGTAGTTGACTATAACTGCGCCGTATGGCAAAACAGTGAAAGACTCTCAACTGTTATCATATGTTACGGAGGAAATCTTGCATAGTTTTGGTGTTGTAAGCTCATCAAAGGCCATTTGTATATGTTTTCTGATGTTATTAATGTTTTAAGAAACCTTTATGTTTTACTCAGGAAAGTTGTGGTCCTTTAAAGATAAACTAGAACTGTCGCCAGAAGAAGTCGGACTGAAGAAGGCCCTATAGTGGCTGAATATACATTCCATCTTAGATTATTTTGGCTTTTTATTTCGGATAATTAATATACTAGCTTTATACCGTTTTTCATCATTATGTCGCCAGAAAGGCCAACTAATTATATATAATATTCCCCGTTGCATAAATTTAGTAAAAAATCCATAGGGGACATTGCACCCCTATATAGTTTATGCAACTATTTTATGTCACGGTTCTGTGTACAAAATTTTAACAAAATCTGTGGAGTAGTTTAGGAGGAGTTCACCAGACAAAGTTGCGCCTGCAGACAGAGAGACAGACAACCTGATTCCAGTATTCCAGTATACTGCACTTTACTTTTTTGCAGGGGGGGGGGGGGGGGGGGTGGTGGTGGTGTATAATAACTTCTGAATATAACATGCTACAGTAGTTATGATATTACTAATAATGTAAAGACTCGCAAGATTATTTTTTTTTTTTTTTTTGCACAAGAATAATTAATATTGATGTGTAATTCCTAAAAACTTCTGATGGCAATTACAAAGGAGCCAGAGATTCAGTATTCATATGTTAAGGTTAACTGGGCAGTCGAGACGGGTGGCAACAATCATGTACCTGGGGCAGAAGCTTGTACCTGTTACAGCCCTCTTGATTTTAAGATAATGTATTTGAACGTATTCCTATACAACATGATATCAAAACTAGGATAATTTATGTAATTATTTGCTACAGGGGAAAGACATTTAATCTATCATTGGCGCCTATAATAGTGTGGTAAGTTGAGGCTGGTCTGAAGGCATGGTCAATATCAAAACCAGACTCAGTATTGATCGTACACTTGATTATAACGGTGATAAATAAACGTTGAGAGGGTTCATACTGCGGAAGAGATATTGTGTGATTGTCACTTTAAAGACAAACTCAGAATCCTTGATTGCATTTATCTTAAAGCTTCAAAATAAAGTTAAGAAAAATCATTTACATAAATGAAATGTGGTTGAAACTGGACAATAAATACTAAAGTTATCGAGCGGAAACTATGTTTTCAGGATTTTATACGTCCCGTAACTCTTGCAAATATTGACAGATTTTTACCAGGATCAAACCCATCTAAGATCTCATCGATATAAAGCAATACACCAAGTTTGGTTGAAATTGGACAATAAATACTAAAGTTAATGAGAGGAAACCATGGATTTATCTGTTTTGACAATTTTAAAGTCCCGTAACTCTTACGAATATTGACAGATTATGACCGTTATTGATCTCATCCAAGATCTCATTCATATAAAGCAATTTATAGAATTTGATTGAAATTGGACAATAAATCGAGCGGAAACCATGGATTTATCTGTTTTGACGATTTTAAAGTCCCGTAACTCTTGCAAGTATTGACGGATTTTGACCATTATAGAACTCATCAGAGATCTCATTGATATAAAGTAAGTTATAAAATTTGGTTCAAATTGGACCATAAATATCTAAGTTTTTGAGCGGAAACCATGAATTTATCTGTTTTGACAATTTTAAAGTCCCGTAACCCTTGCAAATATTGAGGGATTTTGACCATTATCAAACTCATCCGTGATCTCATTGATACAAAGCAATAAACCAAATTTGGTTGAAATCGGACAATAAATAATTAATGTATTGCACGGAAACTGTTCCAAGATGCCTCTGCCGACACAGTGATACCTAAGTGTCGCCCTTGCGTTGCAGGCGACACAAAAATAGTATTTCGATTTAACGAAATAACATTTGGTTAAAACGAAATATTATTTTGACAAAACAAAATAATATTTCGATAAAATGTTAAAACAAAATATTATTTCGATTAAACAAAATAAAATAAGTGTGTGGTATGTCAGTCAGGGGTCTCTAAAAAATTTAACAAAATCCAATATTTTTATTTAAGCTTGGTGAAATAGCCAAAAATTGAAACTGATTTGCAGTAAAATAGCTTACCAGAATTTAACAGAATATGAAGTTTCGCTTGTTACAGCAAGAATTAATGCTAAAAACGAATTCCACATCTTTGGTAAAATCACCTTGAATTTTGACCATGGTGCTAGAAACGTAATTCCAAGCAATCACTTGGACCAGTACATGAAGTTTGAATTTGATCAGCTAAAAAGGAGTCATTTAAAAAAAACCATAGGATTATATAGGCACTGGTCATTCCACTAGTTCTTACAGCCCAATATTGCTGCATGTACGCAACACAAAACTGAACTTTATCATGTTCTTTAATCATAAATAAAACATAAAAATGTCATATAGGCAACCAATATGGCATGATTTCATTTCTATTTGTGATTTTACGCCTACAAGTACTGTGTTGTAGTGTCTATATGGCGATCCGTTCTTTAAGACATCAGGAGAGAGTGAGACCAGTGGACCAAACATTCCACATAAATCAACCTATCATCTTCCTATTAGCCTAAGGTATAATAATGTGCACGAGTGATCAGATTTAGCCTGATTATTCCAGTACCTTGTCATGGACAGTCCAATGAATCACTTCCTAGGGAGAAATAAAACAGATCATGTCCTACTCTGTAGTCTGTACATGCAGCCACAATCACAGATATCACAATTATGTCATACAGAAGGAAAACGTATATTTTTGTTCTTGTGTAAAACCATTTTGATTCTATAAATAAGTGTTTCAGTAATGACATTAACACCTAAAATCACATCAAAGCTCTGCAAAATGACAAGAAAGTGCTTTTCAGGCATCCCCTTATTAAATAATATTGATTTCTTACTTTCTTTGGATCTCGTACGTGAATCCTGAATTATACTACCAATGGAGTTATAATCAATAGTACTGTACCTTCCAGTCAAATAACTCTACCCAGGTCTAACTTAGGGACCCTAAACATTTTATATGGTACCAATGGTAGAAATATACTGTAACTAATGGTAAAGATATCAAATGGTAGCCTTACAATTTCACACAATCAATTGTAGTCATTGCCAAATTTAGGCCAAATTTAGAAAATTCCTTTTAAAAGTGATCACATTGAAAAAAGTACATTGTAATGTACAACCTTTTGTGGTAATCATATGTCACCACTTTTCGCACCAGAAGCTTCACATTTAAATATGATTGGGAAAATTGCATCCAGACATTCCAGGTAATGAAATTAATATGGCAATTACTATTTTGAGCTTTTCAAAATCAATTTAGCTAAAATAATTGTGCTAATTTAGCTCAAATTATTTTGTGCCAAATAAGAAAATCAACTTTATGAATGAGACTTGTTTTCAGGCGAATCTACTGCAACATTAAACTTAAATCTATTAATTTGTTACCAGATTTGACTTAATTTTCCAAAACAACTTACTAATTGAGCTTTATCTATGGAAATGTTTACTATGAAGCTGGTCTAAACTGTTGATGCTGACCAATTTGGTTTGCATGACATCATCATGGCCAACAATTCCCTGTGGATTTACATGAAATGAATCTGCCTAAATAATTACATTTAAGTTAGGTCTACACTGAAATATGACTTTTACTTATTCTATTGACACAGAAAGACAACAAGGTTAGCTTTTATCACAATACTTCTAAAGATGCATCTACTTGGATAACCTACCGGCTTTGGACGACTCTCTCGTAGGAATGTTTTCAGGTCTCCCCCTTCTAGAAGCTCCAAGATGATGTAGCGTGGATGACTTTCAAAACACACTCCCAGCAACTTAACAATGTTTGGGTGACTGAACTTGCTGAAAAAAAATGATAAACAGTTTATGAGTTTCTATGACAAAAGAATGAATCCTCCATACTTCTCCCATTTCCTTTCTCATTAGCAGCCTGCCTAAGGAGATAAAACACTGATGACATCTAATGTGCTGTGGTGATGCAATTAGAAGAGAACAACATGAGGTAGTTGTAGAAAGGATGAAGAAATTTAGCTTATTTTAGAAGACATAAATGCCCTCGCCTCCATATATCAAGTTCACATAGACCAGAATGTGACAAAATGCATAGGTATATTTCGTCTTTGTATATTATCAGTTATCTGTCCTTGCAAGTAGGTATTAATTGCGACGCCATGTATGTTCCAGCACAATGTCATATTTTTCAGAGAAAAGAACATCAGTTTCGCTAACAAAATCATGATATATAAATTGATACTTTTTCGCAATGGAGACAACTCTGTATTATACTAAAAACTACTACATTTTGTATATGTCCGACCCATTTCATGATAGGGGCATAGAATATATAGCTAATGAATAAACTAATTACAAAGTAGTAATTAAATTTTTCTCAAACCTCGGACAGGGAAATCTTACATGATACCCAGTGCTAGATTTTTCTATCTCGTCTTATCTGTCTGGTACTTTTATGCGATTTTTGGCGGAATTTTACGCCATTCATGTAACAGTCCGCGCATGTGACATCATAGTCTCGAATCAGTTATGTCACACGCTTCAGACAATCAATATCATTAGAAATATGTACATACAGCATTTACCATGCATTGATATAACGTAACTATGATTTTACGCGGAATCACTAAATTCGAACAACAGATGAAACGGTCAATCGGCTTTGAACAAGGAGGCCCAAGGTGGGATAATTATACACTGAAGCGTTTATAGATAGTTTTATTATATCTTAGAGGTGCGAGAAAAAAACCTGTTATCTGTAAGTGATCGTGATATCTCAGTCGAGGGCTAAGATTTTGTAACATAATCCTAACCGAGGCGTTAGCAGAGGTTGGGATATTACAAAATCTAAGCCCGAATCAATTTATTAATATTAAAATTTAAAGCATGTTTTACACTTTCAAAACAAAAACGGGCTTGTTATGGTCAATGAACAGTAGACTTTATAGACATACCTCATAATCATTGCCTCCATCAGGAACTCCATCTCTGATTCTTCTGTACTGTACACAGGTAATGTCTGAGGAGAGAACATGAGAGACTCAGTTGATTTACTGTACACAGGTAATGTCTGAGGAGAGAACATGAGAGACTCAGTTGATTTACTGTACACAGGTAATGTCTGAGGAGAGAACATGAGAGACTCAGTTGATTTACTGTACACAGGTAATGTCTGAGGAGAGAACATGAGAGACTTGGTTGATTACTGTACACAGGAATGTCTGAGGAGAGAACATGAGTGACTCAGTTGATTTACTGTACACAGGTAATGTCTGAGGAGAGAACATCAGGGACTCGGTGCATTACTGTACACATGTAATGTCTGAGGTGAGAACATGAGTGACTCAGTTGATTTATTGTATACAGGTAATGTCTGAAGAGAGAACAAGAATGACTCGGTTGATTTAATGTACACAGGTAATGTCAAAGGAGAGAACATGAGTGACTCAGTTGATTTACTGTACACAGGTAATGTCTGAGGTGAGAACATGAGTAACTCAGTTGATTTACTGTACACAGGTAATGTCTGAGGAAAGAACATGAGTGACTCAGTTGATTTACTGTATACAGGTAATGTCTGAGGAGAGAACATGAGCGACTCGGTTGATTACTGTACACAGGTAATGTCTGAGGAGAGAACATGAGTAACTCAGTTGATTTACTGTACACAGGTAATGTCTGAGGAGAGAACAAGAATGACTCAGTTGATTTACTGTACACAGGTAATGTCTGAGGAGAGAACATGAGAGACTCAGTTGATCTACTTTACACAGGTAATGTCTGAAGAGAGAACTTGAATGACTCGGTTGATTTACTGTACACCGGTAATGTCTGAGGAGAGAACATGAGTGACTCGGTGGATTACTGTACACAGGTAATGTCTGAGGAGAGAACATGAGCGACTCCGTTGATTTACTGTATACAGGTAATGTCTGAGGAGAGAACATGAGTGACTCAGTTGATTTACTGTACACAGGTAATGTCTGAGGTGAGAACATGAGTGACTCGGTTGATTTACTGTACACAGGTAATGTCTGAGGAGAGAACATGACTGACTCAGTTGATTACTGTACACAGGTAATGTCTGAGGAGAGAACATGAGTGACTCGGTTGATTTATTGTACACAGGTAATGTCTGAGGAGAGAACATGAGTGACTCGGTGGATTACTGTACACAGGTAATGTCTCAGAAGATAACATGAGTGACTCAGTTGATTTACTGTACACAGGTAATGTCTGAGGTAAGAACATGAGTGACTCAGTTGATTACTGTACACAGGTAATGTCTGAGGAGAGAACATGAGTGACTCAGTTGATTACTGTACACAGGTAATGTCTGAGGAGAGAACATGAGTGACTCTGTTGATTACTGTACACAGGTAATGTCTGAGGTGAGAACATGAGTGACTCAGTTGATTACTGTACACAGGTAATGTCTGAGGTGAGAACATGAGTGACAGTTGATTTACTGTATACAGGTAATGTCTGAGGAGAGAACATGAGGGACTCGGTTGATTACTGTACACAGGTAATGTCTCAGAAGATAACATGAGTGACTCAGTTGATTTACTGTACACAGGTAATGTCTGAGGAGAGAACATGAGTGACTCGGTTGATTTACTGTACACAGGTAATGTCTGAGGAGAGAACATGAGGGACTCGGTTGATTACTGTACACAGGTAATGTCTCAGAAGATAACATGAGTGACTCAGTTGATTTACTGTACACAGGTAATGTCTGAGGAGAGAACATGAGTGACTCGGTGGATTACTGTACACAGGTAATGTCTGAGGAGAGAACATGACTGACTCAGTTGATTACTGTACACAGGTAATGTCTGAGGAGAGAACATGAGTGACTCGGTTGATTTATTGTACACAGGTAATGTCTGAGGAGAGAACATGAGTGACTCGGTGGATTACTGTACACAGGTAATGTCTCAGAAGATAACATGAGTGACTCAGTTGATTTACTGTACACAGGTAATGTCTGAGGTAAGAACATGAGTGACTCAGTTGATTACTGTACACAGGTAATGTCTGAGGAGAGAACATGAGTGACTCAGTTGATTACTGTACACAGGTAATGTCTGAGGAGAGAACATGAGTGACTCTGTTGATTACTGTACACAGGTAATGTCTGAGGTGAGAACATGAGTGACTCAGTTGATTACTGTACACAGGTAATGTCTGAGGTGAGAACATGAGTGACAGTTGATTTACTGTATACAGGTAATGTCTGAGGAGAGAACATGAGGGACTCGGTTGATTACTGTACACAGGTAATGTCTCAGAAGATAACATGAGTGACTCAGTTGATTTACTGTACACAGGTAATGTCTGAGGAGAGAACATGAGTGACTCGGTTGATTTACTGTACACAGGTAATGTCTGAGGAGAGAACATGAGGGACTCGGTTGATTACTGTACACAGGTAATGTCTCAGAAGATAACATGAGTGACTCAGTTGATTTACTGTACACAGGTAATGTCTGAGGAGAGAACATGAGTGACTCGGTGGATTACTGTACACAGGTAATGTCTGAGGAGAGAACATGAGTGACTCAGTTGATTACTGTACACAGGTAATGTCTGAGGTGAGAACAAGAACGACTCTGTTGATTACTGTATACAGGTAATGTCTGAGGTGAGAACATGAGTGACTCAGTTGATTACTGTACACAGGTAATGTCTGAGGTGAGAACATGAGTGACTCAGTTGATTACTGTACACAGGTAATGTCTGAGGTGAGAACATGAGTGACTCAGTTGATTTACTGTATACAGGTAATGTCTGAGGAGAGAACATGAGGGACTCGGTTGATTACTGTTCATTAGATTTATCAATTGAGTACAGTTGTTACGGCAGTAGCGGATCACTTTGCATAAAATCGCTGCAATTTTCGTTCACAAAACTTTTCATAATATAAACCATATATTTTCATAAAGAACATTTAAATGTCTATCAGATGTTAATAAAAAGAATTCATAGAACTGATCATGCAAAACGAAAGACGCAAAATAAAACCTACCGAAAAGTCGGCTATAGCGGATCAGTACGGCTATAACGGATCACGCCCCCTGGAGGGCCTCTCTGTCATGATTTAAGCGACAAGGGTCGTCTCAAAACCTAATTTTAAAGAGTAGTTATGACTGTGAACCGTTATTATAATTGCAAACTCGCTTAAACTGCAACCGGTCTTCATATGACAATCCTGAAAGGACGCATACAACGAGCAGCCAAACAGATGCGTGAGTACATTGAACAGCCTATTGACTTTTGTGACGTGACGTTAATCACGTTATTGTCCAGAGATCCGATGCAAAGATGTATTTCCATATCACTTCTCGTAAAATGTACTTGTAGCTCAATATATTTTGTTGTTCAAAGTCTCCACATCTTTATTTTAATTTGGTACATAAATACACATTTCTCTACCAAACCATTATCCGTATTGACTATAAGGAGATCATTTTAGCAGTAAAAACAAGACAAAATCTGTACAAGTTAAAGCGTAAATTAAATGTATTTTGTTTGAATAACGTTGTAAAACATCGTCACATTACCCGACATTTGTAAAGTTATTTATCTTCAATGTTTAATTCCATTTAGAAATTACAAAATAAATAAGAGCGCTGAATAATTAATTAAAAAAAAGTATACACATGCATGCATATGTTTAGTTTGATTTTATTTTTTTTTAATTTTCCAAGAGACTAACGGATGTGCATGCACTTTCCTTCAGGCATTTTAGACAGTGTTTCTGTTAACAGGTCCAAAACAAACACTCTGTTTGTATGTTGGATGGTGTAGTTACAGGGGACCACTACACCTCCCCCTTGCTCTTTTTGGGCTGGCCATGGCGAAAAACTGGGTATTGGATCCCCCGTCACTTCTGCTGTAATGCTACCGTTACCATCAAGTATCTCTCTAAATGTACCCGCCAGTGACCTTGGTACATGACCTACTGGCAGGCCTGCGACATCCTTTAGGTAGAGCTGTCGTGACCCATCCGTAAGTGTATCATGTAAGTTGGTTTCGTAGGATGTTAAAGGAGGAATCCATACTAGACACGCATTTTTATCTTTAATGTTAGTGTATTCTCTGTCTATGATAAGTGAGGGCGCTCCTGGAAACATAGGAGGCCTAATCTGATAAACATGGTAGCCTTTTATCACAGAGTTCTCCAACACGACTGTTGTTAGGGATATCTCCTCCTTGGTATTGGAACTTTGCTGAAAAAGAATGAATATCTTTTGATACTGATGTGTTCAATATGTTGAAATTATATTTCATTTAAAAATGTCATATCTGTCATATTTCCATTTAAACTGAAATCAAATGCATCAGTAAGTGATTAAATTTTGTTAATTTAAAGCCAATAGAAATGTGCAAGTTTCATTGAAGAATATTGAAAATTAGTAGACTCTATAGAATGACTTTTGTTTAATTGTATCTAATATAAATAGTCCGATGTATTGTTGTTAATGAATATTTCATAAAAGTTGAAGAAAAAAAACAAAAACAAAAAAACAACACACACTGTACAATCAGTAAAATTTAAATTTAATGTCATATTTCAATTCATCATTACTACTTTTCATATTTTAATGAATATGACTTGCAACAAATATACATCTTGTTGCCTTGATCAAGATGTCTGTGCCAATGGAGACCCACACGAGAGGTGGTTTTCATGGTTATCGGAGTTTCATGTTATGCCTACAGCACAATACAATGAAAAGCCAATAATACGATGTGTGTCAATGTACATGCATAGGTACACAGGTACTTGTAGTTAGTACAGCCTACCACATGGGCCTATAGACTAATCAACGACCCATCGTGCAGTCTTATGTTAGACGATCATCGACATTCTGGACACTGAAAGTGTTCATTGTGTTGGCCATCCTCATCAGAGCAGCAATCGGCATGAATCCATTTGTCGCAGTCATCGCACTGGATCCATGTTGAACCGTCACCAATGTCGATATCCTCCCCCCATGTCATGTGGCATCCCATGCACTGAATGTCTTCTTCTCGGACCATTTCTTTTGTCGTTTTGGTGTGTACCTGAACTTTTGATTTCTTTGATTGTCTGCTGGCTGATGCTTTTAGATAAGTTCTTTTAGCCTTTTCTTCCTTTTCAGCAAACACTCTAAGTTTCTCAATACCTTTCAGTGCCATTGTCCTGATGCACTCATTTGATGTTAAGTTGTCCGGCAATGCACTACTTAGTGTTTTTCTCTTTGGTGTTCTAGGTGAAACCTTCGGAAGGACAAGGGCCTCTTGTAGAACCGGGGATATGGGCTGCTGGCTTTGGTGTGGTTGTTCGAGTAAACTGGTTGCAGCTGCAGTGCTGGCTACAAATCCAGACCTGGTGTCTCGCACATAGGAATAGGAGAGGCTGTTGATACAGACTTTACTTTGAAATGCAGTTTTCTGTATGCATCAAAACAGGGCGAAAGTCCAGAGATGTCCCAGCCTTCATCTATCCTACATTGGTATCTGTCCTTTGTAGGAGTGTCGAGAACACTCTTCAGTGTATCCAATGCGTCCATGGCAGGGTTGGTAACTTCAGTCGTCTTATCAGCTTGTTCATCATTGTGTTCTGGTAGTGGTATGTCTTCAGTGGTGGAAAATGTCAAACTAGGTTTCACAACCTGGCAAGATATGACGGTACTGTCTACTGGATATATACCTGAAAAGAGGAAAGTCAATCGATAAAATAATAATCAATCGTATACCAGTATTCATATACATGTACGTAAATGATCAATTTACAAATATTTTCAAGGATGATTTTGGTCTTTATCAGTATATGAAAACAATTTATCATGACACTTTTGTCATTATTATGATCCCCATTATTATGATTCCCATTATGATGCATATGTTTTATATGTTACTGACACAAATATTAACTTTTATCAACAGTGCTGCTGTAAATACGTACCTGATGATCTGAAGCTGTTGATGACCGTCAATGGCTTGTAAAATAGAAGAAAGGCCTCCTTCAGTTTCTCTGCAAACGTTTGCTTGCCAATTGGACATCCCGGGTTCTCTCTGGTGTGCTTACGGACAACTTGATGCCATCTGGTTTTCAGAGGACCAAACACTCCTTTATCTAAAGGCTGCATCAGATGGGTGGCGTTGGCAACCAGTCTATACAGTTCTATGCCACGGCCTCGAGCGTCCTGGAACACAGATAGGTCAACATGACTGCTGACTCCGTCAACCAGAAGAACGACTGGCCTGTCCGTACCGGCATGTTCATCAAAATGAGAAAGAAAAGTCTTAAACGTGGCAGTGTCCATCCATCCTTTTTTAGTATAAGAAACTTTGCTCCCATCAATTCCTCCGGTCATTGGATTGTAACCCTTGGGTTTTGGCTCAGGATACACAAAATAAGGAGGAATGATATCACCGCTGGCATTCCCGCAAAACATCACCGTATGCCGCTGTTTACTGTGTCCTCCAGATACGTGGGGGACCTTATGACCGTTGCTCTTCAGTGGACCAATCACTCTGCCAGGCACACTTCCCATGCTGAACCCCGTCTCATCAGCATTCCATATTCTCTTTGGTTTGTCTAAGAGGTCGTGGTTTGATAGAAATTGTCTAAAGTTAACAAACCAGGTATCCAATTTGGTCTTGTTAACTTTAGCCCGGCACATTTCGAGAGGTGTCTCTTTCCTGGGCTCTACCACTTCGGCATTCCTGGCCATGAAGGCATAATACCAATCATGGCCAGGCCTACCATCCTTGAAATTATTTGGTTTTCCCTCTTTCCTAACAACTCCTTGCACGAAGTCCAAAAACTCCTGAGGTTTCAAACCCATCCCTCGCTCTGCCATCTCCCTCAACCATGTAGCCATAGCTACCTCCTCTTCCTTGTTAAATACAGGCCTAGGACCTTTCCTCTTGTCCACTTCAACTTCGCCCGAAAGCCTTCGTTGGAGAAAACCAAAAGAAAAACCATACTGCTTAGAAGCATCCCGCAATGATAACTTTTTTTGCTGTACCTCAAATAAGGCCTTCCTGACTCTGGTGCCTCTTCCAGGGGACAAGGGATATCCGCCTCGTAGTCGCTGGGGACGCTTTTCTGATATTTTCCTAGCCTTTCCCATCATGTGATTACTATAAAACAAACAAACTTCAATTATGAAATGACTTATATTTAGGTTAACTTCATGACAAAAATGTGTATTGGTAAGCAAATTATACTATTGTGAAAGAACTAGAGTCCTAAACTGAAGTGTGCTACTAAAACGATTTTGAATCAATGGCGGATCAAAAATAATTTAATGGAGTGAGGGCAGGAGGAGGTATGAATATATGTGATATTTGTCAGAGAGCATAAAAGTCCATATTATATGAATCAAAGTTCTATAATACGCCCATGATCATTAAAGGCACTACCTTTCCAAAAAGGGGAACATAACACGAGATTGTAAATTTTGTAGAGTTGCAAAAGTTATTAGCATACCGTTAATACTTCACTTATCATTATCCTCTGAACAATTTAAAGTGAATAGTCGGGCAAAGAAAACCAGTCTAAATGCGTTCATTGTCCTTTCAAAAGTTCAAAAAAAAACATCCTTGCCCGACTGTTCACTTTAATTAAAAAAAACAACAACTAAATGTTAATTTTTATAACGCGGGTCGTCTTATGTAATCCCGACTTCGTTATAATTACCTCACATTAGTTGACTATCACTGTGTCAGATGACTAAACATCGAAATAAATCTGCACTGTTAACATCAATTATTCAGTGAATTTTCTTATGTAAAAAAATTTTTTTTTTTTTTAAGAAAATTTTAATTTTTGTTTCGGGAAATTAGTGGGGCCTTTCAGGTGTATAGAAATTGCAATAGATTGTACTAATTAGTGTTTCATTTTTTATTCTAAAATATTATAAACTTCTAGAATTATATAAATGTACTTGATTTTTACAAACTTGTGTATTTTTATATTTTGTCTTGATATCAAAATTATTGATAATGTGTGATTAGTCTAGGTTGCCTTAATCATCTTTTAAAGAACTGTTTTATTAATAAATCAAATAAACTTAACAAGACATCTTGCAGATTTTTATTTGAATTCAAGCTCTCTGTAGAATTTTGTTTACAAATAATTTTAACAAAAGTGTTCCAATATTTCTTTTGTGAAGCGTCATTTCAAGACTTTTAATTAACATGTGGTGTAAGGGAAATAACTCTTCTAACTATTACATTCTTTTCACGTGTTTTTACGAATCGTCTCCAGAGGACAAATAAAGTTATTAACAATTGCCCTTTTGTTATTTCATTTATTTTGGAGTGGGTTAGGGCTCTGATAATAAGCTCTATATAAAGCTTGTCTACAACGGCGCTTTGTCGCATAATGAATAACCCAGTGCGTTTGAGTTTGAGACGCCCCCCTAAGAAAATATACGTCACAACCACGTCACATCCTGACAAGTGAGCGTTTTGCAAGTGACTAGATGTAGATATTTTGTGAGGAAACACTTTGGCAAACAATACTGTGTCGTAACAATTAGGATTTATATAATGTGTCGAGGATTGCGTGGATTATTCGTAACCAAGGACCATAGGCTGTCAATGACAACAGTGAGTGTTTACAAATATTACATGCATTGTTTAGGCTCACATGTGTTCGCAGCGACTAGACCAACTAGGCCACCGAAGGTAGCCACTGTAAAATGCATCATATTTGTTATAAATTTGAACAAGCACACACCATTAACATATGATGTTTCGACACTATTCATGAACAGTGAAAGAGTGTGCAACTTGCCTGCTAACAGAGATATTTAACCAACACGACCAATGTTTACATTCTATTTTTAGTGCAAAAACAATCACGTGACATTCTATTTTCAATGGGGCAACATTAGGGATAATTCATATTCAGCACTTGAGTTACCTGTTTGTTTCTCGTCGCGCTCCTCTTCTTAGCTATAATTCAGGTTCGAAATTCGAAATCGTGAATGCACGTGCTTGCTATGCATACGCCTGCGCACACGAAACACTGATCCGTTATAGCCGATAAATCTGACACAAGATATTAAATCATTACACATGTAAAGGATATGTTACATTACAAGTACATACGTGATTCTGAAACAAAACATCATCTTTCGTCAATTAATAAAAAAACATATTTACTGTCCAATTTGAATTATATTGTTTTTTAATTCTTTATCGAACCGTACATTTCCAAGATGGCGGCCATCGGTAAACAAGAGGACCCCAGTAATAAGAAAATAACCTATTTCTTGTCTTTACGTGAAACACAAAAGCAATGACTATTGTGAATTTACGTGTAAACAAATGCCCCCTAAATCATTTCAAATAATATGTTTATTAGATTAACCAATTCTGTGTAATCAGTGTTTATTTTTTGACTGATCCGCTATAGCCGATGATCCGCTACTGCCGTAACAACTGTATTGATTATTTATCATTAAGTATGCCCAATCTACTGTATTCCTACCTTAACAGCTACAGGTAATTCCTCTGTCATATGTGGTACTCCAGCTAAGTAACCTTTATAAACCTCTCCAAACGCTCCTCTTCCCAATGCCCTGTATCAAATAAATATCATTAGTAAAATATAAACAACAATACCAGATATCTATAAATTTGTATTACTGATGTAACATCCAATTCCCCTTGCTGAATGTTTTTTCCCTGTCAATTATTTCTAGGGGTAAAACTATTGGCTAGCTGATTCTTTCCCTCTCTCGATCATTTCTAGGGGTAAAACTATTGGCTAGCTCATTCTTTCCCTCTCTCGATCATTTCTAGGGGTAAAACTATTGGCTAGCTGATTCTTTCCCTCTCTCGATCATTTCTAGGGGTAAAACTATTGGCTAGCTGATTCTTTCCCTCTCTCGATCATTTCTAGGGGTAAAACTATTGGTTAGCTCATTCTTTCCCTCTCTCGATCATTTCTAGGGGCAAAACTATTGGCTAGCTGATTATTTTATTATTTTCTCCCTTTTGATTATTTCTAGGGGGCTGACTCTCCCCTCCCTCCTCTGGATTATTTCTAGAGAAAAAATATTTGCTAGATGACTCTTTCCCTCTGGATTGTTTCCAAGGGCACATGATACAGACAATAGATACCGACAGGGACATAAACGATCATTACAATTAGGGATTTCTCTCTTATCTCCATTTACGGTAATGCTGTCCTATGGAAAATTTGAAGTTAAAAGTCAAATTTAGTTTAGTTGAAGTGGCCTTGTTATATTGATACCTTAACTCACATTTTTAAAAATAAAACATTGTTATCATGTTAACATCAACAAATTCATACAAATATTTGACAGATTTAGATAGTTGTTTCTTTTTGGCAGAATGCCTGTTGATGTTATTTGTAGAGGGACATTTGAAATCAATGTGATATTATAAATGGTAGGATGGCCTGTACACTTATAAGGACATGATGAAGTTTGCAGTGTGAAGCCAGTACTTATGTGATCAGTGACCTTTAGAGGACAACACTTGAAGCTGGTATAGCAATTAATGAATGAGAGACTATTACACCTTGCACTGTGATTGTGGTAAAAAGTGAAGAATTGGAGGAGCTGAAATTTACAAGCTGGGCCCTCACATAGAAATCTCATTAGATCCTTTTGTTAAACAATATACATTCTTTATCGGAAATTAGGTCAACTATTGACCTCAGCCATTGTAGTTTACCATCATGGGAATTGGTTATTATGTGCCAATTCTTAGTAAATGCCCAATGGTCAAATCTTTCTGCTTGGTCAGTATAATGTCACATTCAGAAGCATTGAAATAAAGGGTTAGAATAAGCAATTAAGGATGACAAACCTAGTAAGGCGAAGTTTATGACGGTTTAGCTCTGGAAGGTGTTTTTCTGGATACTTGGCCCCTACAAAGTCATAGTTGGGGTTATATTCGGCCATCATGCCCATGGGCAGAGCAGTACGAGGCTGTATGGTGCCGTTATGGGTCGACGTGTTAACAGTATATTGACGGTTGGTACGTTGACCAAGTTCCATAGTAATGTTGCTCTGTTTATGTTTCTGGTGTTGACGATCTACAAACAAAGGAACAGTAAAATAATCAGAATCCTCATTGGTACAAATTCTCCATTAATAAGATCACTCACAACTAGAAAAGTATCATCCTAAGGGGCATAGAAAACATGACAATATCTGAAATGAAAGGCTCGCATTATTATTAGGTAAGCACTAGTTTCTATTTATTTACCTCAGTACATTGTAGTGGAAAACAATGTTTAGATATAACACAAAAGACCAAATGTTCTCAAAATGCTCATAATTTCTTTGACAAACAGTTATAACATCATATACGCAAGTGTGAGTACTTTGTATTTGGACTAAAATAACAAAAAATTAAAACCAGGTACAGATGTTTTCTAGTTTTGCAATATGGAAAAGAACATTTTTTATGTAAATCAAAAAGTTTTGTGAATCAACGCATTGTTTTATTTCCAATGTGCAGACTTCCGAGACTTGATTTTTTTACAGTTACAGTGACTGAATCCTACTGTACTTCACCTGTAACTCTATTGCTTAATGATAAGGAATGTAAAACTGCTAAAATTGGTTTTATTATCAATCAAACATTTATCAATATATAAGACCATTATTGATCTATCAATAAAAACAGTTTTATTGCAATTGAATCTTTTGCTTGTATCTAACTGGTGATTCATGGTCCGATCTGTGAATCGTCAACCCTGAATCGTGGATCGGATCGGATCGCCACATGTTAGACAATCCACAGCCCTAGACGAGACTGTCACTGTTGTAACGTATACTTACACAGACAGCCCATGGTGAACGAGACTATCACTGATGTAACGTATACTTACACAGACAGCCCATGGTGGACGAGACTATCACTGATGTAACGTATACTTACACAGACAGCCCATGGTGGACGAGACTATCACTGATGTAATGTATACTTACAAAGACAGCCCATGGTGGACGAGACTATCACTGATGTAATGTACACTTACACAGACAGCCCATGGTGGATGATACTGTCACTGATGTAATGAATACTTACACAGACAGCCCATGGTGGACGAGACTATCACTGATGTAACGTACACTTACACATGCAGACAGCCCATGGTGGACGAGACTGTCACTGATGTAATGTATACTTACACAGACAGCCCATGGTGGACGAGACTATCACTGATGTAACGTACACTTACACAGACAGCCCATGGTGGACGAGACTGTCACTGATGTAATGAATACTTACACAGACAGCCCATGGTGAACGAGACTATCACTGATGTAACGTATACTTACACAGACAGCCCATGGTGGACGAGACTGTCACTGATGTAATGTATACTTACGCAGACAGCCCATGGTGGACGAGACTATCACTGATGTAAAGTATACTTACACAGACAGCCAATGCTGGACTAGACTGTCACTGATGTAATGTATACTTACGCAGACAGCCAATGCTGGACTAGACTATCACTGATGTAAAGTATACTTACACAGACAGCCCATGGTGGACGAGACTATCACTGATGTAATGTATACTTACACAGACAGCCCATGGTGGACGAGACTGTCACTGATGTAACGTATACTTACACAGACAGCCAATGCTGGACTAGACTATCACTGATGTAACGTATACTTACGCAGACAGCCCATGGTGGACGAGACTGTCACTGATGTAACGTATACTTACACAGAAAGCCCATGGTGGACGAGACTATCACTGATGTAACGTATACTTACACAGACAGCCAATGCTGGACTAGACTATCACTGATGTAAAGTATACTTACACAGACAGCCAATGCTGGACTAGACTATCACTGATGTAACGTATACTTACACAGACAGCCAATGCTGGACTAGACTGTCACTGATGTAAAGTATACTTACGCAGACAGCCCATAGTGGACGAGACTATCACTGATGTAAAGTATACTTAGACAGACAGCCCATGGTGAACGAGACTATCACTGATGTAACGTATACTTACACAGACAGCCCATGTTGGACTAGACTGTCACTGATGTAACGTATACTTACACAGACAGCCCATGGTGGACGAGACTATCCCTGATGTAACGTATACTTACACAGACAGCCCATGGTGGACGAGACTGTCACTGATGTAACGTATACTCACACAGACAGCCCATGTTGGACTAGACTGTCACTGTTGTAAAGTATACTTACACAGACAGCCCATGGTGGACGAGACTGTCACTGATGTAACGTATACTTACACAGACAGCCCATGTTGGACTAGACTGTCACTGATGTAACGTATACTTACACAGACAGCCCATGGTGGACGAGACTATCACTGATGTAACGTATACTTACACTGACAGCCCATGGTGGACAAGACTATCACTGATGTAACGTATACTTACACAGACAGCCAATGTTGGACTAGACTGTCACTGATGTAACGTATACTTACTCAGACAGCCCATGGTGGACTAGACTGTCACTGATGTAACGTATACTTACACAGACAGCCCATGGTGGACGAGACTATCACTAACATAAATGTAGCTCCCAATGCTATGACGACAATATAATGCAGCTCTAATCCATCATTTTCTACAGTCTTCTGGGCATCTTTGTCTGGTTCTGTTCAACAAAAAAAAACTTTTACAAGTACATCATTTTCCCTTTATAACATGTATAGCAGTTTTCAAAGATTTTTTTGCATAAGATCTTATCTTGTAGTCTCTTCATATACATTATTTCAGAATGTTTGATATGGATGACCTTGAGAACAAACTTAAAGGTCACTGACTTAAATGTGGACAAATCAATAGCCATCCAATCTGGTATATTACTGACATGTAGTGACGCATCTCTGTAAAACCTCTAATTATCGCTGTAGATCAATGGACAAAGAATATTACATTCCTTTCTACAGAAATATAAAATGAAATTCATGCCCATTTTAAAATTTGTACCAGTTTCAGGTGGGCCAGTTAAAAATCAAGTCATGTATATATATAAAGTATGATTTTCTGCTCTTGGGTGAAAAATTGGTGCCTTTATATGTAACAAGAGACCCATGGGCCTTAACGGTCATCTGACTATAAGCACAACACAATGTAGTCGTTTAAAGATATTAGCATATTTGACCTATTTGACCTTGAACGAAGATCAAGGTCATTCATTTGAACAAACTTGGTAGCCCTTCATCCCAGAGTGCTGCAGGTCAAATATGAGTATCCTTGGCCTTTTGGTTCTTGAGAAGAAGTTGTTTAAAGATTTAAGCCTATTTGACCCTTGTGACCTTCAATGAAGATCAAGGTCATTCATTTGAACAAACTTGATAGCCCTTCATCCCAGCATGTCGAAGGCCCAATATCAGGTCTCTAGACATCCTACTTATTCTAAAGAAGCCGTTTAAAATATTTTAGCCAATTTGACCCCTGTGACCTTGGATGAAAGTCAAGGTCATTCATTTTATCAAACTTGGTAGCCCTTCATCAAAGCATGCTGCAAGCCCAATATGAGTATCCTGGGCCTTTTGGTTCTTGAGAAGATGTTGTTTAAAGATTTAAGCCTATTTGACCTCTGTGACCTTGAATGAAGGTGAAGGTCATTCATTTGAACAAACTTGGTAGCCCTTCATCCCAGCATACTACATGCCCAATATGAGTATCCTGGGCCTTCTGGTTCTTGAGAAGAAGTCGTTTAAAGATTTCAGCCTATTTGACCCCTGTGACATTGAATGAAGATCAAGGTCAATCATTTGAACAAACTTGATAGCCCTTCATCCTAGCATGTCACAGGCCAAATATCAGGTCTCTAGACCTCCTACTTATTCTAAAGAAGTCGTTTAAAATATTTTAACCAATTTGACCCCTGTGACGTTGAATGAAGGTCAAGGTCATTCATTTTATCAAACTTGGTAGCACTTCATCCCAGCATGCTGCAGGTCAAATATGAATATCCTGGGTCTCTTTGTTCTTGAGGAGAAGCCGTTTAAAGATTTTAGCCTTTTTGACTCCTGTGACCTTGAATGAAGATCAATGTCATTCATTTGAACAAACTTGGTAGCCCTTTATCCAAGCATGTTACAGGCTCAATATCAGGTCTCTAGGCCTCTAAGTTATTCACAAGAAGTTTTTTAAAAGATTTTTAGCCTATTAGACCCCTATGACCTTGAATGAAGGTCAAGGTCATTTATTTGATCAAACTTGGTAGCCCTTCATCCCAGCATGCTGCAAGCCAAATATCAGTACCCTGGGCCTTCTTGGTCTTGAGAAGAAGTCGTTTAAAAGATTTTAGACTTTTTGACCCTTGTGACCTTGAATGAAGGTCAAGGTCATTTATTTGAACAGCCTTGGTAGCCCTTTGTCCTAGCATGCTACAGACCAAATATCAGTACCCAGGGCCTTTTGGTTACTGAGAAGAAGTTGTTTGAATGTAAAGTTTACGCACTTCATATGTGTATGTCCTTACCCAGAAATACCTTTATATGTGTATGTCCTTACCCAGTATACCTTTATATGTGTATGTCCTTACCCAGAAATACCTTTATATGTGTATGTCCTTACCCAGTATACCTTTATATGTGTATGTCCTTACCCAGTATACCTTTATATGTGTATGTCCTTACCCAGAAATACCTTTATATGTGTATGTTCTTACCCAGTATACCTTTATATGTGTATGTCCTTACCCAGTATACCTTTATATGTGTATGTCCTTACCCAGAAATACCTTTATATGTGTATGTCCTTACCCAGAAATACCTTTATATGGTGTATGTCCTTACCCAGAAATACCTTTATATGTGTATGTCCTTACCCAGAAATACCTTTATATGTGTATGTCCTTACCCAGAAATACCTTTATATGTGTATGTCCTTACCCAGAAATACCTTTATATGGTGTATGTCCTTACCCAGAAATACCTTCATATGTGTATGTCCTTACCCAGAAATACCTTTATATGTGTATGTCCTTACCCAGAAATACCTTTATATGTGTATGTCCTTACCCAGAAATACCTTTATATGTGTATGTCCTTACCCAGAAATACCTTTATATGTGTATGTCCTTACCCAGAAATACCTTTATATGTGTATGTCCTTACCCAGAAATACCTTTATATGGTGTATGTCCTTACCCAGTATACCTTTATATGTGTATGTCCTTACCCAGTATACCTTTATATGTGTATGTCCTTACCCAGAAATACCTTTATATGTGTATGTCCTTACCCAGAAATACCTTTATATGTGTATGTCCTTACCCAGAAATACCTTTATATGTGTATGTCCTTACCCAGAAATACCTTTATATGTGTATGTCCTTACCCAGAAATACCTTTATATGTGTATGTCCTTACCCAGTATACCTTTATATGTATATGTCCTTACCCAGAAATACCTTTATATGTGTATGTCCTTACCCAGAAATACCTTTATATGGTGTATGTCCTTACCCAGAAATACCTTTATATGGTGTATGTCCTTACCCAGAAATACCTTTATATGGTTTATTTCCTTACCCAGAAATACCTTTATATGGTGTATGTCCTTACCCAGAAATACCTTTATATGTGTATGTCCTTACCCAGTATACCTTTATATGTGTATGTCCTTACCCAGTATACCTTTATATGTGTATGTCCTTACCCAGAAATACCTTTATATGGTGTATGTCCTTACCCAGAAATACCTTTATATGGTGTATGTCCTTACCCAGAAATACCTTCATATGTGTATGTCCTTACCCAGAAATACCTTTATATGGTTTATTTCCTTACCCAGAAATACCTTTATACCTTTATATGGTTTATTTCCTTACCCAGAAATACCTTTATATGGTGTATGTCCTTACCCAGAAATACCTTTATATGGTTTATTTCCTTACCCAGAAATACCTTTATATGGTGTATGTCCTTACCCAGAAATACCTTTATATGTGTATGTCCTTACCCAGAAATACCTTTATATGGTGTATGTCCTTACCCAGAAATACCTTTATATGGTGTATGTCCTTACCCAGAAATACCTTTATATGGTGTATGTCCTTACCCAGAAATACCTTCATATGTGTATGTCCTTACCCAGAAATACCTTTATATGGTTTATTTCCTTACCCAGAAATACCTTTATATGTGTATGTCCTTACCCAGAAATACCTTTATATGGTTTATTTCCTTACCCAGAAATACCTTTATATGGTGTATGTCCTTACCCAGAAATACCTTTATATGTGTATGTCCTTACCCAGAAATACCTTTATATGGTGTATGTCCTTACCCAGAAATACCTTTATATGTGTATGTCCTTACCCAGAAATACCTTTATATGGTGTATGTCCTTACCCAGTATACCTTTATATGTGTATGTCCTTACCCAGAAATACCTTTATATGTGTATGTCCTTACCCAGAAATACCTTTATATGTGTATGTCCTTACCCAGAAATACCTTTATATGGTGTATGTCCTTACCCAGAAATACCTTTATATGGTGTATGTCCTTACCCAGAAATACCTTTATATGTGTATGTCCTTACCCAGAAATACCTTTATATGTGTATGTCCTTACCCAGAAATACCTTTATATGGTGTATGTCCTTACCCAGAAATACCTTTATATGGTGTATGTCCTTACCCAGTATACCTTTATATGTGTATGTCCTTACCCAGAAATACCTTTATATGGTGTATGTCCTTACCCAGTATACCTTTATATGTGTATGTCCTTACCCAGAAATACCTTTATATGTGTATGTCCTTACCCAGAAATACCTTTATATGTGTATGTCCTTACCCAGAAATACCTTTATATGTGTATGTCCTTACCCAGTATACCTTTATATGTATATGTCCTTACCCAGAAATACCTTTATATGTGTATGTCCTTACCCAGAAATACCTTTATATGTGTATGTCCTTACCCAGAAATACCTTTATATGTGTATGTCCTTACCCAGCAATACCTTTATATGTGTATGTCCTTACCCAGAAATACCTTTATATATGTGTATGTCCTTACCCCCAGCAATACCTTTATATGGTGTATGTCCTTACCCAGTATACCTTTATATGTGTATGTCCTTACCCAGTATACCTTTATATGTGTATGTCCTTACCCAGAAATACCTTTATATGGTGTATGTCCTTACCCAGTATACCTTTATATGGTGTATGTCCTTACCCAGTATACCTTTATATGTGTATGTCCTTACCCAGTATACCTTTATATGTGTATGTCCTTACCCAGAAATACCTTTATATGGTGTATGTCCTTACCCAGTATACCTTTATATGGTGTATGTCCTTACCCAGTATACCTTTATATGTGTATGTCCTTACCCAGTATACCTTTATATGTGTATGTCCTTACCCAGTATACCTTTATATGTGTATGTCCTTACCCAGTATACCTTTATATGTGTATGTCCTTACCCAGTACCTTTATATGTGTATGTCCTTACCCAGAAATACCTTTATATGTATATGTCCTTACCCAGTATACCTTTATATGTATATGTCCTTACCCAGAAATACCTTTATATGGTGTATGTCCTTACCCAGAAATACCTTTATATGGTGTATGTCCTTACCCAGAAATACCTTTATATGTGTATGTCCTTACCCAGAAATACCTTTATATGTGTATGTCCTTACCCAGAAATACCTTTATATGTGTATGTCCTTACCCAGAAATACCTTTATATGTGTATGTCCTTACCCAGAAATACCTTTATATGTGTATGTCCTTACCCAGAAATACCTTTATATGGTGTATGTCCTTACCCAGAAATACCTTTATATGGTGTATTGTCTTTACCTGAAAATACCTTTATATGTGTATGTCCTTACCCAGAAATACCTTTATATGTGTATGTCCTTACCCAGAAATACCTTTATATGTGTATGTCCTTACCCAGAAATACCTTTATATGTGTATGTCCTTACCCAGAAATACCTTTATATGGTGTATGTCCTTACCCAGAAATACCTTTATATGGTGTATGTCCTTACCCAGAAATACCTTTATATGTGTATGTCCTTACCCAGAAATACCTTTATATGGTGTATGTCCTTACCCAGAAATACCTTTATATGTGTATGTCCTTACCCAGAAATACCTTTATATGTGTATGTCCTTACCCAGAAATACCTTTATATGTGTATGTCCTTACCCAGAAATACCTTTATATGTGTATGTCCTTACCCAGAAATACCTTTATATGTGTATGTCCTTACCCAGAAATACCTTTATATGTGTATGTCCTTACCCAGAAATACCTTTATATGTGTATGTCCTTACCCAGAAATACCTTTATATGTGTATGTCCTTACCCAGAAATACCTTTATATGTGTATGTCCTTACCCAGAAATACCTTTATATGTGTATGTCCTTACCCAGAAATACCTTTATATGGTGTATGTCCTTACCCAGAAATACCTTTATATGGTGTATGTCCTTACCCAGAAATACCTTTATATGGTGTATGTCCTTACCCAGAAATACCTTTATATGTGTATGTCCTTACCCAGAAATACCTTTATATGTATATGTCCTTACCCAGAAATACCTTTATATGTGTATGTCCTTACCCAGAAATACCTTTATATGTGTATGTCCTTACCCAGTATACCTTTATATGGTGTATGTCCTTACCCAGAAATACCTTTATATGGTGTATGTCCTTACCCAGAAATACCTTCATATGTGTATGTCCTTACCCAGAAATACCTTTATATGGTTTATTTCCTTACCCAGAAATACCTTTATATGGTGTATGTCCTTACCCAGAAATACCTTTATATGGTGTATGTCCTTACCCAGAAATACCTTTATATGTGTATGTCCTTACCCAGAAATACCTTTATATGGTGTATGTCCTTACCTAGAAATACCTTTATATGGTGTATGTCCTTACCCAGAAATACCTTTATATGTGTATGTCCTTACCCAGAAATACCTTTATATGGTGTATGTCCTTACCCAGAAATACCTTTATATGTGTATGTCCTTACCCAGAAATACCTTTATATGTGTATGTCCTTACCCAGAAATACCTTTATATGGTGTATGTCCTTACCCAGAAATACCTTTATATGTGTATGTCCTTACCCAGAAATACCTTTATATGTGTATGTCCTTACCCAGAAATACCTTTATATGTGTATGTCCTTACCCAGAAATACCTTTATATGGTGTATGTCCTTACCCAGAAATACCTTTATATGGTGTATGTCCTTACCCAGAAATACCTTTATATGGTGTATGCTTAGATATGGTTTCCAGATGTTTATTGAATATTTTATTACAACGATTGGTTATCTAAAACAACAGGAAAACATGGGGAATATCTACCTCAAAAATGATAACAATAGACCGTCACATTCTATTTTTGGAACACAAAACGAAAGCTGGCTGAAAGCAAGGTTATAATGAACAACAAACTTGCTGACATGACAAGGAATATTTGTTTTCCACATTTTAAGATTATTTTCTAATTTACGATGGTTGACAAATAAAGTTCAAGCCAATTTGTTATAAAACAATTTGTATTTAGCGGTAGAATGATAAGTCAAAAGTCAAACGAGACTTTTCATTCGACAGGGCACTGCGAAGGGAGGTTCATGACTTATTGCACATATGTACATCACGAAAGTATAAAGTGGGGAGTTGCTCCCGTCTCTTGCATTTCAGCAAGATCCAAATCGCGCACGTAACATCAGAATTTGTTTGTGTTTGCTTCACCCACGTTTATGACCCACCATTTTGTTTACATTTGTGCAGTGCATTGTGGGAGGTCACTTAAGTTCAACACTACTACGATCGTTACAAAATTTGAAATTATTCGAAATGTATTCGAAATACAAAATACAGAAAGATGGAATTTCCATTATAATTATTTTATTTGACACATTTGCATAATAACTGATATATATTACTTAGTAAGGTATCTGACACGTCTTAAATATGTATTTTACTCAAATTTACATGGTTTATTTAGGTTCATGTCCCTTTAAGCTACCCGACTAACAACACATATCTAATGGGAAAATAATGACTTAAATGAACATTGACACTTCAGAAAATGCAAAACCAAAGTATTGAATACATCCATACCTACACAATGGTGTTGGTCGGGAGCTAACTGCTGCTCGTCTTTACATTTGCAGGTGTATTTCTTCTTATCAAAGTCAGTAATGTTACACCAATACTGACAGCGACAGTTCATCAACAGTGTCACCTCCACCAGTCCATAGCCATCTCCCACTCCTGACAAACAGTTACACAACACAGAAAATAACACATTTCTATAACCAACCTTTATATCTTACACAAACCAGCATTTTGTGCTGTATCATAAATAGCTTTTAGAAAACAACATTTTGACATCAAGTTACCACATTTGGTTTATGCATGCAGATAATGTTCAAACTAGCAATAGCAGAACATACTCAAGTATTCAAAGGTGTTATTGGCACCTTTGACCTTTTGAATTTTGGAACATTCCTGAGTGTTCTTTTAGACATTGACTCAATTGGTACCAGAATGATCAATATTCCTAAATTTCATAGTCTGCCATACTTGTTTACATTCTGCATGCATTGCATGGTAACATTCACTGGTATTCTTCTGTTTTAAAAATATCTTCTGTTTCTGGAACGGTGCAAATTGAGTTGACCTCAGGTGTAATGATCCTTTTAAATTTTGGAACATATGAAAATGTAGTTCAGGTGTTAGGGTTCCTTTGACCTTTTGATCTTTAGAACACACCTGGATGCATTTTAGGTGTTAGCTAGGGTTCCTTTGACCTTTTGAACTCTAGAACATACCTGGATACATTTTAGGTGTTAGCTAGGGTTCCTTTGACCTTTTGATCTTTATAACATACCTAAGTGTATTTCAGGTGCTAGAGTTCCTTTGACCTTTTGAACTTTATAACATACCTAAGTGTATTTCAGGTGCTAGGGTTCCTTTGACCTTTTGAACCTTAGAACTTACCTGGTAGTATTTCAGGTGTTTGGGTATCTGGGTGATAGTAGGAGGTTCCTCTCCCACCGCTGTGCTCCAGGGCGTCTTGAAGTGACACATTACCACCTACATATAAACATTATACTAAGTAAGTATCTGATAAGACATAAAACATACATGTTACTGACTAAAGCTATCCTTGCATGTCCCTAGCACTATAATTTATTGAACATAAACCATGAAGCAAAGTAGAGTTGGTGTATCAACTTTAGATTACTGCAGGGTATATAAATATCTTAAACCTAACATGTTTGTTGCTGGGTCAACAAATATATGAGGCAATGTATTAAAACTATATACCCATAAACCTATTTTAACTTTTATAAGACCATAAGGAACTGCATCAATTATACTCCTACACTTTAATAAACATACTACACTAATTTAATGTGTGTACTTGTGAACAATTTAAAGATGCCTTACATGAAGATAAACACCTGAGGTGTCAGTCTTATTAGTACTAGCCCAATATATCAGGTCTCTAGGGCCTGTTTTTATAAGAATTCAGACTTTAACAATTTTTATAGTAGACACTTGCCGAAACACACTTTTTCACACTTTTTTAAGTGTACTTCAGACAATTGATTAGATATTTAACATAAATTGTAAGACTACTGTGAAAATTTAGGTAAAGGTAATTATTTTGACCAACTAATTTATCCTTCATGTTACTGTGACAACCTGTGTATAAAGACCAGCTGCTTATTAAAACCAATTTCTCAGACCTGGATCTCAAATTGCCATTTGTAACACAACATGACCTGTTTTTAAAGATAACTTGGTTATAGAGACCACTTGTGCCTTGGGTGGTCTTTTTTATCAACAGGTTTAACTATAGCTGTATACTCACCTGAATATCCTCCTCCACCTCCTCCTGAGGCACATGCCCCTCCTCCACCCCCAAACCCCCCTGGAGTGTTCCAATTAAGGGAGACAATAGATTTGTTACAGGAGCTGCCCCCTCGCGCCCCCTGTAGTAGGGACTGACCCGCCTGAGGGAAGGCAGCTGTAGTGTTACAGCTCACTGATCCTCCACCGCCTCCTAAACATATTAAAGGAACTATCAGAATGGTCTTAAATCATATACACATGCTATTACTTGTAAAACATAATAAAGTATGTATCTATTGAAAACTGATTTTATTTGTTGTTAAACTATAAATGAGCTGATGCACATGACAATTAAAGCTATCCTTGAATTCAGACACTTCACGAACATTATACTTTTGGCTAGATTAACATTGGTTTTTATAATTATATATTTGCATTTTGCCACAGCGACTCCTATTACTCTAATGATAATCGTGATCTGCATTATTAGCCAATAAATGCAGCCTAGACTTTGTGTAGTAATATCTACATAAATGGATGTGAGTCTTGTTAAAATTAAACCAACCCTAACGGGCGTTACTCTATTTATCTGCCACTCAGATTGCATTTATATCTCCAATAAATGCAATGTAACAATCCTTTAATTGTTAAATATTTCCCATGATGAATGCCCATAATTGTGAACAATTAACGGAAGGCAGAATCAGAGAAAGCTGGCTATGTTAAAATCTCAGAAATTTTGTCTTTCAAAAAATCCATGAAATGTGGATGTTGGGGGTATTTATTGTATATATATATTTTTTTGGGGGGAAGGGTTTTTTAAATATCATTTAAAATGTCGTTGGTATGTATTGTATTATCTGTACTGTGGAGGGGTTATTTATTACATCATTCATACTTTGTGGGAGGGTGGGGTGTATGTATTGTATTATCTATACTGTGGAGGGGTTATTTATTACATCATTCATACTTTGTGGGAGGGTGGGGTGTATGTATTGTATTATCTATACTGTGGAGGGGTTATTTATTACATCATTCATACTTTGTGGGAGGGTGGGGTGTATGTATTGTATTATCTATACTGTGGGGTTATTTATTACATCATTCATACTTTGTGGGAGGGTGGGGTGTATGTATTGTATTATCTGTACTGTGGAGGGGTTATTTATTACATCATTCATACTTTGTGGGAGGGTGGGGTGTATGTATTGTATTATCTATACTGTGGGGTTATTTTTTGTATTATTTATACTTTGTGGGAGGGGGAGTATTTATTGTATTATCTATACTGTGGGGGGTATTTTTTGTATTATTCATACTTTGTGGTAGGGGGTATTTATTGTATTATCTATACTGTGTTTTTTTTTGGTATTATTTATATTTTGTGGGAGGGGGGTATTTATTGTATTATCTATACTGTAGGGATATTTTTTGTATTATTCATACTTTGTGGGAGGGGGGGGTATTTATTGTATTATCTATACTGTGGGGGTATTTTTTGTATTATTCATACTTTGTGGGAGGGGGGTATTTATTGTATTATCTATACTGTAGGGGTATTTTTTGTATTATTCATACTTTGTGGGAGGGGGGGTATTTATTGTATTATCTATACTGTGGGGGTATTTTTTGTATTATTCATACTTTGTGGGAGGGGGGGTATTTATTGTATTATCTATACTGTGGGGGTATTTTTTGTATTATTCATACTTTGTGGGAGGGGGGTATTTATTGTATTATCTATACTGTGGGGGTATTTTTTGTATTATTTATACTGTGTGGGAGGGGGGGTATTTATTGTATTATTTTTACTGTAGAGGGTGGGGGTTATTTTTTGTACCATTTATACTGTGTGGGAGGGGGGGGGGGGTGTATTTATGGTTTCATTTATACTGTGGCAAGAAGAACTAACTGTGTTTCTGCTTTAGAATAAAGTGGTTATTCTGCTGATATTATACTCACCAGCACCGTTTGGGTTAGTGAAGCCACACCTAGGGGGCCCGGTGTCCAGCATCACTCCCTGATAGCTATTGTGTGAAGAATTAGATCTATACGCTAATCCTCCTCCTCCACCAGCAACAATTAGTGGAATCAACTCATCTGTAATGCTGTCTTTCTGAGGGAGTAATTCAATAAAACAAAGATTAATAGAACCTTTCCTTATAGTCCAGACAGAGGAGTCTCCAACAATGGTCACGGATATATATACAAGATTCTGTAGTGGACAAATGCATCAGGCTTATATAATTACTGTGCATGACAGACTCAGAATCACACGGTTCAGATTTCTTGTCTTACTCCCAACCAAGTCAAAGGTTAGCTTTCTTTCCTTACCTTTTCACTCCCTTATGTTTTGACTGTGGAAATATGTATTTTATAGCTGTATAACTTTCATTTAAGACCCCTAGGTGAACCTGCACATGAATTTTCAAAAGATCCCTTCAGTATTTTTCAAGAAAAAGCATGAACAAACTTCAATTATCAAAATTCCAGATGGTGGCATGTCGGTAACCTTGATCACCGATCAGTCCCAAAATGCAATAAACTAGGCCGGGCCCTAGGGGAACCTGGATATGAAATTTGAGACAGATCGCTTTAGCACTTTCTTTAAGAAATAGCAGTAACAAACAAGATGGCTGCCTTGCAGCCATATTAATTTTCCGATCAATCTCAAAATAAGCTTGACACTCCTAAGGACCAAGGGACCATGCATGTAAAATTTGAGAAATATCCATGGAGTACATAGAAAAAGCGGTAACAAGCATTGCATGTTTACAGACGGACAGCGGACGTACCACAGACATGGGACAAAAGATGATCTGATGATGGTTAGCTAAAAATGTAGTAAAACCATGAGCTTTTTTTGTGGTCTCAGGAGTAGAATAATCTATCTTTCAAATCTACAAAAAATTAAAAAACAGTATTTTTCTCCTTTTACTAGACTATATCATGGCAGTTTTTACCAATTAACACAAAAATATTCCATTGCTTTGAAGATTCCAAAGAATGAAATCTTCTTTAAAGAGTTCTGGAAATGAAATTGATATGACACATAAAAATGTCCACCGAATGTTTCCCATAAGATTTAAAAGAAGTCCTTTTATACCATTCCTTCAGCGAGTCATATTTTGAGGAAGACACTTTGGTTAAGATAGAGGATGAAATTTCCAATAGGATTTTAAATTACCCATTCATCCCAAAAAACTTAGAAATATTTGTTAAGCATAAAAAAGAAGCAAGTGATTTTTATAAGGTACTTTGCCAGAATACAACTGTTGCTACAGGAAGAAAAAAATGGGATGATATTTTTGGTTTTGACAATCAAAAATGGAGACAAAAATACATTATTCCTTTTATCAGTACCAGAAGCACAAAATTGCAGTGGCTTCAGTTTATAATTAATCAGTATATTTTAACCACAAATTCAAATCTGTTTAAAATAGGCCTTGTAGGCACTCCTTACTGTCATCAGTGTAAAACTGAAATTGAGACTATAGTTCATACATTATGGGACTGTGAACATGTTCAGTTATTCCTATCAAATTTTGAATCCATATTAGAGATGCTTTTAATTCCATTTACGTTTTAAAAGGAATCTTCTTGCATGGATAAGAGTCTATTTTGTGGATTTGTATTACAGATATCTTTCATTTTTGGACTCTCTAACTGTAAAAATTATACTTAGATAATGTTGTCATTTTAGTACTAAAGCAATATATTTATAGTGCTAGATGTCTCCAAATTGGTTTATCAACGAATGCTTTTAAAAATCTTTTGAAGGATATGTACAGGACTGAAAAATACATTGCAACCACCAAGGGTGAAACACATATTATGAAATTTGTCATTGAGTGGAGAAAATAGGAAAGTTTTTTAGAATAATGTCACTTTTTAAACTTTTTCTCTTAATATACTTTAATTGCTTTTTTGCATGATCTTGGTGTGGTATCTAATCTTTTTACATATGATTTTATAAATCTCATTGAGAATGATGAGCCTTGTCAGTCCATTGCCTCTTCTTCTTTCTCTCAGTGCTTTCTATTATTCTTCATTTTTACTTAATCTCTTCTTTTTCTTTTCTAAAAGGGTACAACTTGCAAATTTTTGTCATTAATCCTTCAATTAAAACTCAAGAAAATTACTATCATATTATATTATATAGGGAATACCTGGTACTGTAAACCACTTTGTCTACACAGCAACTAGTTTTTTTTCCAGATTTGATATAATTCAGTCGAGTATTACATCTATATGTATATATATGTGAAAACATATAATAGCTAATTAATATATATAATGCATATATACATATCTACAGAGAGAGTAAACTTTTTTCAATGAACACCTTGAGAGTGCATTATATCTAGCAGCCCGTGTAAATAACGTGGTTTACAGTATTAGAGAAATTCAAAGTTTATAAATGAATATTACGATTTAAATCATGAATATTGAATATCATATGTAAATGCTTTTTGTACCCATGTAAAATCTCTTCAAAAATACAAAAAAATACAAAAAAAAGATAGAGGACAGTCGGATCTTGTTGACACAGTTACACAATTGTGACATCTTAAATGAATTCCATGAATTGATTTAACACCTTTGACCTTATACTACACCATTAAGTGACAATTGCAGAAGTGCTAGGTAGGAGAGATATTGTACCCTGATGAGAGCTGAAGACATTTCTGTCCAGGTAAAGAGGAAACCTCATCCATATATAGGCATCAAAAGATCAAAGTCCAAAGGTCATTCAAATTAATTAAGCAGAAGTGATTTTCAAGGCAACACAATAATAATAACAATACCACTGATTGATACTACATCACAAATGTTCTTTAATTATGTATGAGTTTTTCATTTGATATATTGGATACATTAAAGTATTGCTTTATAATTGTAGAAACCTTTGAATGAAATTTGGGGCTTCTTTTGACCTTTTACACCAGATTCACGTATATCAGACAGAACACAGGCAATGGATGAAACTATAATCAACTTCTAAAACAGTAGATGAAATGTCCAAGGTTATAATTACTTACTATTCTGAATAGTATACAGAATTAACCATGAAGATTCAAATGTTCAATATTAGAAATTTATATTATATTTATCTTTAGAAGTATATTAAGCAGGAAACGTTAAAATATTGACCTTGAAAAACAACAGTAATATTGACCTTGAAAACAAACGAAGCGCCACCTCCACCACCTCCACCTCCCCCGTTTTCAGCAAAGAATTCCTCTTCATTTTCTGTGGCAGGTTTCCCTTCTCTACAGATATCATTCACCTTGTCTGAAACCTTTAGAGTACAAAGGACATTTATATAAACTATATGAGTTTAGATTCAAGCAAAAATTATATTTAATGTAAAAATCCACAACTAATTGCATAATTTTATGAAAACAAACTCATTTTAATTTCAGAGAATATCAAATACACATTGTATTCCTCCTAAAAACAATGGATGTAACATCATACAAGTGAAAGCCATTACAATGAGCCAGTGACTTTTTAACACTCCTGAGTCACATTCTGCTTATAGAGAGTAGGCCAATTGGGTCTTAAAATTCCTAAAATACTTCAATATTTTTTGCAGATCAATGCATCAGTTTTGTGTTCAAAAGAAGATCAAAGGCATTTGGTCTATAATTTATCATAGCTTGAATACTTTAAAGATGCTCCACCGCTGACAAACGGTATTTTTTCACTATCTAAAACAGGAGCAGACGATTTAGTATTCTTCTTCAGATACAAAAGTTACTTAATTTACACCAATACTCCCATTGAAAAGTTTAAGCTTCTTATTTTAATTCAAGGCAAAAGTATGAAAAACAATTAATTGCATCCCGAAAAAATTCTGTGGCACTACATCCTATATCCTTTGGACGGCCGTAACGTTTTTATGTGTAATTATTCATTTGCCCCATTTCATGCACCCTTCTGGAGCCCCACTGAGACCGTTGAAAACTAAATACTAGTTTTTTTGAAAAGGAGATGTTCATCCCTATATAGCATGTCAATATCGATTCGGTCATTGCATTTGTGACGTCACAAATCACATTTGAACATGCCCAAATAAGTCAAAAATTGAGGTCTGAAATCCGGATTTTAGTGTGTGCCCGGAAACCTGTCTTTGTGAGCTTAATTATCAAGATACAGACATGCAGATGGTCTTAAACGATAGAAGAGATATCAAAGTAAGAGAAAATAGAGAGAAAGGGAAAAGGAAGGGGAAAATAGCACCGATTTCCAAAAAAAAAAAAAAAAAAAAAAAAATCCCACGCTTAGGTTTCTGCCTCCTATGACCCGTGCGTGGTGACCTTTAGGGGACTTCCGGTGACTGTTTTTGCTTGTTTGTAGTGTGTACTGTTTGTTATCGTGAAAATGGCATCAAACCGAAATCTAGATGCAAACTGCTTTCATAGATGGCATTTGTTATAACCTACTATCAAAATTGAGTCAAGTTCAAATCCTGCCTGTCGTTGAAAGGATATTGAATGAAGTACTGATTGCGCATGCACCAAAAGCAATATAAATTATTTCATATTATTTTTTGTCTTAATTAGACATATATATACACAATTAAACACCAATTATTGTTCAAATCATGAACATCATTTATGCCCTGTCAGCAATGGAGCATCTTTAAATAGCCTTGATCAGTTTCACCCCTTTTGAACTTCATAATAGGGTTAAAGCTCATTCATCTAAAGGCTTATAATAGCTTGGAATCTCTGTTTTTGTAGCTTAATATATGACTTTAAATATGATTTTACAGAGGACATAATTTGACAGAGTTAATGAAAACGAATTGCTTACCATCTGACTACTACATGCATTGGTACCTTCCTGTCCTACAACAATGTAGAGTAAGTCTCCTGCCGTCAGGTTATACCGACCAGATACATAGCTTCCCATTAACTTAGAATTCATGTCACTCTTTACTCCAACACCACCAGCTGCTCCAATGGCTGTAATCCTACAACATTCATCGGATGTGTAAATCATCTCTTTCCATACATTACACAGGTGTGAAAATGATCACTCTGGACAAAGTAAATATACCCGTATTTTCTGGACAATAAACCGCACCTGTGTATAAGACGCAGAGGTCTTTTTTACGTTTTTTTCAGGTTTTGTACACGTATAAGACACACCGTTATATAAGCCGCACCCAAAAGTTAGGTCTGTGTATACGATCGATCTCTATTGAAGTACGGGTAATGCTTATATCGATCGTTTAGAATCACGAAAACTGTCTGTAAAGTTGTACTGTAAATATATAACAAATAAAACTCACTATGGTGTAAATATCTTTAGCAAAATGGACTTGGTCATTTTTTTGTTCTTTGTTTATTCTGCCATTATGTAAGCTTACTTGTGTGTAAACAAACATGGCGGTCGTACGATTTCACGCTTACTCTCTCTCATATTTGAGCATGCCGGTTAAAATACTTTCATCAGTATCATGCATATGATTTGATTTTATCTCTATTTTGATATATTTCGCGTATTTATTATATCGATTTGTAAAGGATTACTGTATTATCAAGGCTTGTATCATTAACCTAAAACTGACTTTGTTTAGAGTGTTCTCTGTCAACTTGCCATCCCATGATGCAATTCACCGAAGCCTTATTTTTGTAAACTTCCGGATATTATGTCGTGGTGTTTGCCGCTACAGAGATCGATTAAATAATTTTAATATGACTGTGCGATGTTTTACACTCGGTATAATGTTCTAAATTACATGTGATTTACGTGTATAAACTTGATTGCTGATTATTTCATTAAAATCACGGCGACAGGATTCCGGGAAATTCCCCTGTTGACCGACATGTGTAACACGTGTGCAAGTTTGAGTTCATGCTTACTCTCGCTCATATATCAGTACGCCGGTAAAATACTTTCTTCAGTAACGTTATGCATAGGAATGGGTTATATTTCGTTTTTGATATATTTTGTGTGTTAAATATATCTTGGTGTAAAGAGTTACTGTATCAATCGACTTCGTTTAGAGTGTTCTTCCACTGTTTGTTAACTAGGTATCCCATGATGCAATTCACCGAAGCCTTATTTTTGTAAACTTCCGGATTAAGACCTCGTGGTGTTTGCCGCTGCAGAGATCGATTAAACGATGTTTTATAGACTGTTTGATGCTTATAACATTGCTATAATGTTCTATATAACATGTAAAACACGCGAATAAACTTGATAGCTGATTATTTCATTGAAATCATAGCAACAGGATTCCGAGAAATACACATGTTGACCGAGTGTAACACGTGTGCAAGTTAGCAGTCATTCATGATCAGGAGATTGTTTTCTTCCTGTCTGCGGACATTTCTTGCACACACATAATATTTAAATACAAGAGGCCCAGAGGGCCTGTATCGCTCACCTGGTTTTTTGTTAGTAATTATCACAAGACTCTGACAATTAGATTAATAAGCAAAATTGACTCCCAAAGTTTAATTTTGAATCACAACCATACAATGATGCTATTGATACCATACAAATATGCTATCCAATACATAGGTTCAGCGACAAAGTAATTTATATGAAAATAGTAGCCTAATTGACCTTTTTGACCTTGCATCTATTGCCGTTTAAGGCCCAGGGGGTCAGCCCTATCATTTGTACAATTTCAAATCCCAACCCTATAAGGATGCTAACATTGCATATATGTGCTCTTCCATTCTTAGTTGCAAAGAAGAAGTTGTTTATATGGAAAAAGCTAAATTGACCCCTTTTGACCCCACCCTGCAGGCCCCCAGGGGGTCAGCCCTATCATTTGCAAAATTTTTAATCCAAACCCTATAAGGATGTAACCATTGCATTATGAGCGCAATCCCATTTTAGTTGCAGAGAAAAAGTCATTTATATGGAAATTGACCACTTTTGACCCCGCCCCTCAGGCCCCCGGGGGTCAGCCCTATCATTTGCTCAATTTGGAATCCCCAGCCTACAAGGATGCTACCATTGCATTATGGGTGCTATACCATGCTTAGTTGCAGAAAAGAAGTCATATATATGGAAATAGCCAAATTGACCCCTTTTGACTCCGCCCCTCAGGCCCCCCGGGGGTCAGCCCCATCATTTGAACAATTTTGAATTGCCACCCTATAACGATACTACAATTGCATTATGAGTGCTATCTCATGCTTACTTTCAGAGAAGAAGTCGTTTATATGGAAATAGCCAAATTGACCCCATTTGACCCCGCCCCTCAGGCCCCCGGGAGGTCAGCCCCATCATTTGTACAATTTTGAATCGCCACCCTATAAGGATGCTACCATTGCGTTATGGATGTTATCCCATGCTTAGTTTCAGAGAAGAAGTCGTTTATATGGAAATAGCCAAATTGACCCCTTTTGACCCCGCCCCTCAGGCCCCCTGGTGGTCAGCCCTATCATTTGCACAATTTTGAATCCCCACCCTATAAGGATGCTACCATTGCATTATGGGTGCTATACCATGCTTGGTTTCAGAGAAGAAGTCGTTTATATGGTAATAGCCAAATTGACCCCTTTTGACCCCGCCCCTCAGGCCCCCTGGGGATCAGCCCTATCATTTGCACAATTTTGAATCCCCACCCTATACGGATGCTACCATTGCATTATGGGTGCTATACCATGCTTAGTTTCAGAGAAGAAGTTGTTTATATGGAAATAGCCAAATTGGCCCCTTTTGACCCTGCCCCTCAGGCCCCCGGGGGGTCAGCCCCATTATTTGTACAATTTTGAATCCCCACCCTATAAGGATGCTACTATTGCATTATGGGTGCTATCCCATGCTTGGTTTCAGAGAAGAAGTCCTTTATATGGAAATAGCCAAATTGACCCCTTTTGACCCTGCCCCTCAGGCCCCCGGGGGTCAGCCCCATCATTTGTACAATTTTGAATCCCCACCCTATAACGATACTACAATTGCATTATGAGTGCTATCTCATACTTAGTTTCAGAGAAGAAGTCGTTTATATGGAAATAGCCAAATTGACCCCATTTGACCCCGCCCCTCAGGCCCCCGGGGGGTCAGCCCCATCATTTGTACAATTTTGAATCGCCATCCTATAAGGATACTTCCATTGCATTATGAGTGTTATACCATGCTTAGTTTCAGAGAAGAAGTCGTTTATATGGAAATAGCCAAATTGACCCCTTTTGACCCTGCCCCTCAGGCCCCTGGGGGGTCAGCCCCATCATTTGTACAATTTTCAGTTAGTAGCCCATAAGGATGCTACCAGTCAAATTTTGTTGAAATCCGACCAGTGGTTATGGAGAAGAAGTCGATTGTTGACGGACGACGGACGACGGACGCCGAACCCTGCGGTATCCCATAAGCTCACCTCGGTCCTTTGGACCAGGTGAGCTAAATATATTTAACTTATTGTTTGATATTTGATGATTTTTGAAGTTTTAGTTATTATTTTCTTGGTAACAATCCTGCAGCAAATCGATAGCGAAATCAGTCCGCTATTGTGTTGTGACTGTAAACAACCACGCTTCAGTCGGCCGATTTTCCGTGAATTAAACAATTTTAGGATTGAACATGTATCTGGTACGTTATTATTTTTTATCTTTATTATATTTTCATCACATTATATTGGTTTAACACTTTTACAGTGATTTTTCAGTGTATAACTTTACTAAACCGCCATTGTGTTGTGAACACGTTTCAGTCGGCGGATTTCCTTGAATTAAACAATTTTATGAATGAACATGCATCTGATACGTAATTATTTTCATCTTTAATATATTTTCATTGCATATTTTAATCTTTTAAACACTTTAACAGTGATTTGTTCGATGCATAACTTTACAAAACTGGCAATAAAACTTACGATTTTCACATGTGAATTACGCCATAATAATGCTGGTGTATTAGCCACACTCCCGATTTTCAGGGGAAAAAGTCGCGGCTTATACTCCGGAAAATACGGTACCCGTAAACAGGGGTGAAAATGATCTCTCTGGACAAAGTAAATATACCCGTAAACAGGTTTGAAAATGATCTTTCTGGACAAAGTAAATATACCCGTAAACAGGTGTGAAAATGATCTCTCTGGACAAAGTAAATATACTCGTAAACAGGTGTGAAAATGGTGGCTCTGGAAAAAATAAATATACTCGTAAACAGGTGTGAAAATGGTGGCTCTGGCAAAAATAAATATACTCGTAAACAGGTGTGAAAATGATCTCCATGGAAAAAATAAATATACTCGTAAACAGGTGTGAAAATGATCTCTCTGGACAAAATAAATATACTCGTAAACAGGTGTGAAAATGATATCTCTGGACATAGTAAATAATACCTGTAATCAGGTGTGAAAATGATGGCTGAGTGGACAAAGTAAATATACTCGTAAACAGGTGTGAAAATTCTCTCTCTGGACAAAGTAAATATACCAATAAACATGTGTGAAAATGATCTCTCTGGACATAGTAAATAATACCTGTAATCAGGTGTGAAAATGATCTCTCTGGACAGAGTGAATATACCGGTAAATAGGTGTGAAAATTCTCTCTCTGGACAAAGTAAAAATAAATGTAAACAGATGTGAATCTTATCTCTCTGGACAAAGTCAATATACCAGTTAACTTCTCCCAAAACCTAACAAGGTGTAATAAGATTATCTCTAGACCAAACAAGGGTGCGATTGAATTCTCTCTAGACCTAACAAGGCTGCAATTAAATTCTCTCTAGACCTAACAAAGGGACGATTAAATTCTCTCTAGACCTAACAAAGGTGTGATTGAATTCTCTCTAGACCTAAGAAGGGTGCGATTGAATTCTCTCTAGACCTAACAAAGGGGCGATTGAATTCTCTCTAGACCTAACAAGGCTGCAATTAAATTCTCTCTAGACCAAACAAGGTTGCGATTGAATTCTCTCTAGACCTAACAAGGGTGAGGTTGAATTATCTCTAGACCTAACAAGGGTGCGATTGAATTCTCTCTGGATCAAACAAGGGTGCGATTGAATTCTCTTCAGACCTAACAAGGGTAAGGTTGAATTCTCTCTAGACCTAACAAGGGTGCGATTGAATTCTCTCTAGACCAAACAAGGATGCAATTGAATTCTCTCTAGACCTAACAAGTCAATTGAATTTTCTCTAGACACAATATGGGTGCAATTTAATTATCTTTAGACCTAAAAAGGGTGTGATTGAATTCTCTCTTGACCAAACAAAGGGGCGATTGAATTTTCTCTAGACCTAACAAGGCTGTAATTAAATTCTCTCTAGACCAAACAAGGGTGCGATTGAATTCTCTCTTGACCAAACAAAGGGGCGATTGAATTCTCTCTAGACCAAACAAGGCTGCAATTAAATTCTCTAGACCAAACAAGGGTACGATTGAATTCTCTCTAGACCTAACAAGGGTGCGATTGAATTCTCTTAGACATAACTGGGTGTGATTGGATCCTCTAAAACAATTAAATTGGGAATGTACACTCCCCCCCCCCCCCCCCACCGCCGTACTCAATATTTGAAATATAACACTTTAGTAACTAAATAACAGGTTTGAAACCAACAAAGTTCCATCAAAATGATGACAATGACATAATTTTGCCTTGAGCTGAGAACATCTATATCCTCCAATTCTCACTTATTTGTGTCAAACCTAGCAACAATGGTTTATATGTGTAAGTAGTCAGTAAACGTGTCTATAGAAATAAAACCAATGACAATGACATTAATTCAAAGTGTTTATAGTTAAGTGTAATGAATTAAACTTATATCTATCTCACTTGGATTCTTTCATTACACATGTCTCCAGTATCTATTTAAATGTCACTTTGGTTTTGTTTTTTCACTAAATCACCACCATCCCATGATAGTTATTAATGTTATTCATCAGATTAAAACAGAATTAAATTGGCCTTATATAGACTTATTAACTACCCTATATAAGCCTTTGTCAGACATATAGTATGTCCAAGTCTCGATCTCGTTAGTATATCTTAAAAACCATAACAACTGAGCTTACTAGGGTATAAAAACATCCCTTGCTTTTTTGTCCACACGGTTGGAATTACTTTTTTGTCCCATATATAAACTAAACCATACAGAAAGGAAGTCTATACCAATATAATTGACATCCAAAACTTAACCATTAAATGATGTCACTAGTGTTGATGTGGACACATCAACTGCTCTGAATGTTCCAGCTTATAGATTAATAAACAGTATTCATGGTCTAACCTCAACAACTTAGAAGCAAATACTGGTACCCCAAACCTAGTAAATAATGTGAATATGTATATGATACTATCTTTTTAGGAAATCCATGGTCGATATAGATCTCTGATGCCAGAGCTGAAATGCAGACAATCTTCATAATAGGCTTACCGTAAATTTCTTGAATTCTAGCTTTTTATAATATAAAACACCCAATGCACTGTTATTACTAAAATACACTAATGATTTAATGAATGATAATTAAAGGTGACTTATCAGCGTTTCAGATATCTCAGCAATTTGTATGAAATATTTATATAGTGACCTTGACTATATTGACTGGCTATATAGGAGAATTGTGTCAAAGAATGTGTTGTAGATCAAATTACTTCTGAACCATACAATACATAGACAAAGCTTTTCCTGTTTTGTACAGACTGTAAACGGTGCCTTCAGGCCAACTATATTCTACGAAGAATAAACATACCGGTACACATCAATAAAGATTTTCGAGTCTATCCAGGAAATGAAAAATGGCTAGAATTGCATTGGATGTGCATGGGGAGCACATTGATTAATTCACTCAGACACACAGTTTGTTCAGTATAAGTAACACAGTTAACTGTACTTAAGCTATAAGATTGAGGAACATCCATCCTCGTATTGAATATTGGCATTTTGATTAGCTACAAATGTCTATTTCATATTATTATAGGGAGCTGTGTTTAAATAAGATGTATTTAGTCTCATTATGTGAAATATTGGACCAATATTTTCGAGGCAGGATAATTTGATGAAGGATTAATTCCATCAACCAAATTCACATCTAAAATGGTTCTTCCAGGACGTCAGCAGATTAAATAGAATAGACAATGTTCAGTTTGTTAAAAGGAATTTATATCACAGGTTTTTGGACAGATATTTGGCAATCACAAAAACAAACGGCTGCCATTGAATCATGTCTTAAAAGTGTCTTCCCTAATTATTTCACTAAGAATCTCATCCAGATCCTAAATGGTTTCTGGAGGAATAAATAGTGATGACTGTCAGCTTCCTTACATGAACTGGTCTGTCCTTTGATCACGTTTCTGGACAATATGACACAAACTTTAACAGGAGATAGCGGAATGGGATCTTAGCAACCACCATTGAATAATCTATGTCAATGGAATGAAGGATCTTTTGTCTGATTTTCCCATCTTTCACATCCCTCTTCCTTTGAAGCAATTGACTGCTGACTGTTTTGCCTTGATACAATCTGATTAAAATACAGATCCTAATAATCACTCTGTTCAATAGAGGATCTGACAACATCCGATAAGGGGTCATGTTCGGATGCCCTTTTTACCACGTGTACTTTAGGCCAAAGACATTTTCTACACATTGCTTTGTCAAGTGATAATGCCATTTTGTCCCAGTATACTATACATTTAGCTTTGTTGTGCTCTTTGGGCGATATGACTACATACACAAAAATAATTCAGACATCTTTTTCAAACTATTTTGTCCCCAGTCAAAATTCTTGCAGCAGCAATTTGATTGGCCATTTTTCAAAGGTCTTGACCCCTTATGGGATGTTGTCAGATCCTTTTATCAAATGTAGTGATAATAAAGGATCTGTATTTTAATCAGATAAGCCTTGATATAACAGATAAAAACTAATTGTTTATCTTCCAGGGTAACTTAAGGGAGCCTACAATACCAGATAAGTCATTACATACTGACAAAATACTTCAATTATCAAAACCACACTGATTAGTTGATGACCATGTTGTTTTCTAATCAGTCCCAGATTGTAAAACGCATCAATTAAATAGTATTACAGAATATGTTAAAGTCCCATTATGTTTTTGAAATATATTTAAACGTAAAAATTACCAAATTTCGTCAAATGAGAGAGTTGATATTATGTCAATATTTCTTAATAAAAAATACCGTAGTTAATCACGATTGTAGCATTGATGGGGGATTCTGTTGTTACGCTCTTTTGGAGCCACAGTCCACAAGTGGGAAAACATCACATATGAAAACCGCTTTGTAGAACCTTTGAACCAAGTATGTTGGTCAACTGATAGATATTGACAGACGAAGCAAATGCATTGTCATCTTATTTTCGTTGTTTTAATTAATTAATTAATTAATTAATTAAAATCCTACTTAAATCTTTAAATCTTTTAAAAACTATTGTGTCAGAGATTGGTTGTATGAAAACAGTTAGGGAGTAACCATGGAAAGTCAATTACGTGGGAATAAGCAAGTATTAAGTGAACTAACAGTTTTGCACGAGACCATACAATGAACTCTATGCGGGTAAGAGTGAAGCGTGTTACAAACGCTCAATTAAGGGCCAAATGAGGGGTATTCTCTACTTAGTAATACTTCGCTCTTTTGTAATTTTGGCGTACAAGTGCGTGTTTAAAGTCGTCAGAATAGAGTATATAGTTCTACTGAAGTATTGTGTTTTTATTTTGGAAAGAAAAACCATTTTTATGAGGATGAACATTGTACAACATTGAATAAATTAAACATCTAAATTTCCCCGTTGTGTCACTGAGTTTTACCTAGTGATCATCTGAGTACGTACAGGCACATAGGCTATTTTCAGACATACACATTTATGTTTTCTATTTAAATATATTTTTAATATGTATTTTTGTCAAAACTGTACATATTTGAACAAAATTAATTAAAGATGTATTAATAAGGACCATCAAAGTTTAGTTTGTAGAGCATTCATAAAAACATAATGGGAATTTAACCATGAACATCTGAAATCAATTTTATGAAAGAATCCTCAGAGTATTCTTAAAGAAATAATGACTTCCTGACAAATCACCCAACAGTAGGTGATAACAAATCATCTTTCATGAATGTCAAAATCAAAAATGGATGGCTGCCAGCCATCTTACTTTCCAATCAGTCCTAAAAATGGCCTATACACAACTAAAGGCACCATGAGGAACCTACATTAGAAATATTGAAAACAAACTACTGAATTAAATCCAAAATGGATGCCATCTTGTTTTCTGATTGGTCCTAGAATGCAATGATGCATAACTAGGCACCATGGGGAACCTTGAATATAGAATTTGAGAAAGATCCCTTTAGTATTTTTCCTTCAATACTTTCTAAGATATGAGTGAAAATACATGTCAATTGTTGAAATCAAATGGCTGCCTGATTAGTCCTAAAATGGAAAATGTATGATTCGGCACCTAAAGGAACCAACAAACGAAATTTGGGAAGGATCCCTTTGGTGTCTTATGAAGTAATAACATTGAGATTATTTTACAGAGGGAGAACAGAAAGTTGAACAACTGGTTACGGATGAAAGGTGATTTGAATAAGCTATAATAATGACCACCTGACAATGGTGATTTAGGCTAAAAGATATCATAATTAATCATCAGAATCTCAGATATCAAATGCCTACATGGAAGTTATATTGTAAACTGTCTTAAGTTGATTTTTTTTTAACCAGATAGAAACTATGAATATCATATTCAAAGATTTCTTCATTTTATTTCTTTTGCAAATTGATTTCTCCGAGTCTTGTGCAACATTATAATTTTGTAAATGCTGGTCTAAATTTTTTCCATTAAAGGGACAATTCAATCTAAGAGAACAATAAAATTTGTACATAAATCTGGAAAAAACCAGATGTAATGGAAATTAGATCAGTCGGTTTTACTGTGATATGCTAGAAAAGCCCATGGTGGTGAAATGCGTGCGAAACTCGCTGTCCGCCATTACACATTGTGGTCGAACATCTTGTATATACGCCGAACCCTGTCCCTTGCTCGTAGAGTAATGAAACTTTTGTCTAGAACTGCTCAAATCGCTCTGACAGTAGTGGTTTACCTTAAAAGGTGAATTGTCCCTTCTAAAAATCATTTTATTACCTCCTCGGTGGTTATTTAGTTCATTTGTTTAACGGGAAGTATTAATGTTTTTAATATGTTATTAAGATAGGGGATGGGAGCCAAGTATATTTTGTAACATAAGCTATCAGTGTAGTGAATGTACCACCCACCTTCTATCCCCTGGCTCCCTAGGGGATGCTGAGGAAGGGAGATTGTATCAGGTGCCTTTGCACTTAGAGGTGATGGTTATTACCACATTGACACCCCTGCCCCCAGGTGATGGAGGGGGGTATGGCACTTGAGTGACAGTGGTAAAGAGCCTATCAATGTTGTGGTCATTCACTACACTGACCAATCAAATCCTGTTGTAGTAAATGGAGTTTAGGACTCAGGGTCCATCTTAGACAACAGGATCACTCTATAGCAGCGAGGCGTGGCGATAAGGCGTTTATTCATAATGGCGTGCTAGCTGTAGAGTAAAAAATTTTTGGCTTAGATTCTCTAAAAATTAAACCAATAACTCCATAATGAGTGAAGTAGACTCAGATGACAGTTCATACCAGGTTGACATTGATGATTCAAAAAGAGTATGCATTTGGGCGGCTCATAAAAAGATATCAGTCTCAACTGTGAAAATTTTACTGGAATTGGGATATACAAGTTTGGAGGCCCTTGCTAATTTACAAGAAAAAGACTTGCAGGATGTAGGTCTGCCTATTGGGCAAGTACGTCTTATCATAAAATCAGTGGAACAGACTTTTCCAGCAAAAAATCCACGGAGGGAAAAAACCTGTGCTGGAAAAGATGATGATTCGCCTGTACATGCAGACTCATACATACAAGAGGTTCTAGGAAATCTTCATGAAGTACAGTCTGGCAGTTCCAGGGACTTACCAGCAGCAGACTCGCGGTTACCAGGTAACAGGGCTTTTAATGCAGACATTTTCTCTTGGCAGATTCCCCAAATTTATTTTAAGGCTCTAAAACCAAGGTCTAGTAATCACTTTCTTGATATATGTGAATTTGTTGGACATAATGGCACTCCAACTGATGTGATTGTCTCTGAGGGCGAGGGGGGAAAACTAGTTTTTAACACAGGACCAGCTCGTCCAAAATTAGAAAATATCAACCAAGCACAGTGGGCAATAGCTAATATGGCAATTTTAAATAAACTGTTAGAGGATAAAATCCTCATGCACACTGAGATGCTTGATTATTTATCGTATACAACCCGTATACACAATTTGTTTTTAAGTCACGAGCAAGTGTCTGTTTTCCTGTATGATCGGGAGTACAGAAAACTCCAGCATCAGTACTCTTTCCGTTGGGGAACAGATGTTCCACATCTGATGGTAGTACATCTAAAGCAGAGACAGCCACGTCAGTCTGGTAACCAAGGTTTAAAATCGGGTGGTCGACACCATGATTTTGGTGCTTATCAGCGGGGGACACATAAAGGAGGTGGCAATCCTGTTAAGTATGTCACTCATGATATAGATGGTACAGAAATTTGTAAGAGATATAATGCTCAAGCAGGTTGTCCTTTAGTGAACTGTAAGTTTAGCCATGTGTGTGGTGTACCTGGGTGTGGGCAGAAGCACACAGCTTTGACCCACACTAAGGCAAAAAACTTGTAGTTCCGAAAGCAGTCACAACAAAAGCCCTATGCCTTCCTGCCTGGAACGAAGAATTGATTGATGATATTGACAGGGAGTACCTCCTTAAAGGTATTCGTGATGGCTTTGACATCATAGATCCTGATTCTGTTCCTTTACCAGTTGAAATGCATAATCATAAATCTGCTCATCCAAATGGTCCGCTATATGCTGAAGCCACAAAGCAAATTCAAAATGAAATTGACAATGGTAACTACATTAAGACGGATAAAAAGCCGTGTATTGTTAGTCCCATTGGCGTCATACCTAAACCTGATGGTGGTGTACGTCTTATTCACGATTGTAGCAGACCATTAGGACAAGCTGTAAATGATTATGTATCAGGTTTTGATAAACAGTCATTTCAAACTTTAGATAGTGCTAAGGCTCTGATGACACAAGAGTGTTTTATGGCAAAAATTGATTTAAAAGCAGCTTACCGATCAGTAAATATCAGTAAGCATAGTCAATCAGTGACAGGATTAAAATGGAAACTTGATGGCAGTATTCAATACTTGTATGATTCAAAAATTCCTTTTGGGTCCAGATTAGGACCAGGCATATTTAATCGCTTAACCCAGGCAGTTAGGCGTATGGCAGAGCGGCGTGGGTTTTCCATTGTGGCATATATAGATGATTTCTTTCAGTGTGAGAAGACGCATGAACGTTGTCAAGAGGCTATGAATTTTCTTGTGAATCTTTTGCGTAAGCTTGGATTTCAAATTAGCTGGTCAAAAATGGCTGGTCCTTCCCAAACGCTAACATTTTTGGGTGTGGAACTTGATTCAGTACATATGGAAATGCGTCTTCCCCAAGAGAAATTAGTTGCTTTAAGGGCAGAGTTGGAACAATTTGCAAGGCGAAAGCGTGTGTCTAAACGACAGTTACAATCATTGGCGGGCAAACTTAGTTGGGCAGCAACTGCGGTGATCGGCGGGCGAGTATTCCTCCGCAGAATCATTGATGCTTTTTGCACCCTTCGAAATGGCGATCACAAAATGTATATGCGAGGCGACATTTTATCTGATGTTAATTGGTGGCGTGTAGGCTTGAGTGCCTTTAATGGCGTAGCTATGCTGTTAGATGACGATTCCCCTCCTGCGGTCATTTATACAGATGCGTGCAATGAGGGTGGTGGAGGTCACTGGGGGGATGACTGGTTTTATTGTAACTGGGATATTGACCTACCTCATGTCAGTTCTTTGCATATAAACCAAAAAGAAATTCTGTCTGTGTTAATTGGAGCACAGCGATGGGGACATCTTTGGTGTAATCAGCGTGTTTTTGCGTATTCTGATAACTCTGTTACAGTGGCGTGCGTAAATAAAGGTTCATCGCGAAATCCTTTTATCATGGAATATATTCGTAAACTCTTCTGGTTATCTGTAAAATATAACTTTAGGCTCAGTTGTCGTCATATACCTGGAGAGTATAATGTTAGAGCTGACACAATTTCCCGTCTGACTGAGGGGAATAATCTTTTTGAGGCATGGGCATATAATGTCCCATATCTTGTTCATGCATCATGGTATGTTGGCCACCTCTCGTCAGCGGTCCTTTCTTATTTCTTCTCCAGGTCGCTCTACAGCAATGGAGCAGTGCCTGGACCGTCGTGTGCTAGAGTTTCGGGGTAACAGCTTGGCAGAATCTACAAAACGTACATATCGAACATATTTATCTGCATATTTGCGGTTCTGCGCTTCTCTTCAGATTCCTTGTGTCCCAATAAGTACAAAAAATTTGGCGCGATATGTTGCCTATTTATCCAACACATGTGCCTTTTCTTCTCTTCGCAATTATTTGGCGATTGTTCGTCTTGTTCACCTTGAAGCAGGCTATAATAACCCTGTAGATTCTTATTATCTCAAGAGTATACTGCGCGGGGCAAGGCGTGTCCTAGGTGATAGCACCAAAGCAAAATTACCTATTACTGTACAGATGCTTTTTAGTATTTTTCATCAACTAGACCTCACTCAGCATTTTGACATTACATTTTGGGCTGTATACTTGACAGCTTTTTTCTCTCTTTCTTTCGAAAGTCCAATTTACTTGTTGATTCAATCAATAGCTATGACTCCTCTAAGCATCTTAGTAGACATCACATTACTTTTTCTCCAGAGGGTGCAAGAGTGACTGTAACATGGTCAAAAACTATTCAATACCAAGAGAGAGTGTTGTGTATCCCGTTGCCACGCATACCTAATTCTCCGTTATGTCCAAGTCAAGCCCTACTCCTTGTCACACGTCTCTGCCCATCCATCCATGCAGAAACACCAATGTTTACATATCATAGAGGTAAACATGTCAAAGCAATTACATACTCGCGCTTTCTTACTCGCTTAAAGCATGTGCTTACCGCCGCAGGGTATGATTGTAACAAGTATGCTGGACGCAGCTTTCGTCGGGGTGGGGCAACGTTAGCAATGGAATATGGGATGCCACCTGCAGTCATCCAATCACAAGGTGACTGGCGTAGCGACTGTTTTCGGCGTTATTTGCAGCCAACTGTGACATATCGTCAACAATTGGCTTCAGTTTTTTCTCAGAAATTGGCTAGTGTAACACATTATACATAGTTTTTCCTGTTAATATATATATATCTATAATTGTGTAGGGATCTTGCCATTTATCAAGCCCTGTTACTTTTCCTGACTATTAACTTTGCAAGTGGAATTCCTATGTGAGAGTGACCTTATACCTATACCAGTCATGTGACTTTACAGTACAGTGTTCAATGGATTAATGGTTACCTGTTGGATATGGCAGAGACATGGTTTCTTATGGAATTTTCTGCCAGGGGTGCACATGATGGACAAGGAGCTTGAGTGCACATGATGGACATTAGATTAAAAAAAACGATTTAAATGCCGTTTTGTCTATAATGCAGTCTTTGTGAATATAATGTTCTTCATACAAGTACTTACTTCCTACATCTACCAGGTTTGGGGGTATGGAGATTCAGAAGAATAATTTTAATGTATTATGTAATATCATTTATGATGTAATTGCGGTAATCATTACATAACATTAATAAACTGGATCTACTATCCCAAACCTGGTCTTTGTGTTGGTTTCAGACCCGTGATTAATGGAAGTATTAATGTTTTTAATATGTTATTAAGATAGGGGATGGGAGCCAAGTATATTTTGTAACATAAGCTATCAGTGTAGTGAATGTACCACCCACCTTCTATCCCCTGGCTCCCTAGGGGATGCTGAGGAAGGGAGATTGTATCAGGTGCCTTTGCACTTAGAGGTGATGGTTATTACCACATTGACACCCCTGCCCCCAGGTGATGGAGGGGGGTATGGCACTTGAGTGACAGTGGTAAAGAGCCTATCAATGTTGTGGTCATTCACTACACTGACCAATCAAATCCTGTTGTAGTAAATGGAGTTTAGGACTCAGGGTCCATCTTAGACAACAGGATCACTCTATAGCAGCGAGGCGTGGCGATAAGGCGTTTATTCATAATGGCGTGCTAGCTGTAGAGTAAAAAATTTTTGGCCCACCCTTGGCTACCCATTCCCAATGTTTTAATGTTAATTATTTCTTACTTCAATGTTATATATTCTTGTACCGGTACGTAGTTTATAGTCTATAGATCCAGTTTTACAATGCGTAGATTCAGAAGAATAATTTTAATGTATTATGTAATATCATTTATGATGTAATTGCGGTAATCATTACATAACATTAATAAACTGGATCTACTATCCCAAACCTGGTCTTTGTGTTGGTTTCAGACCCGTGATTAATTGCATGACTTTGTCTAGGGTATGGGTACAGAGTACATACTGTACCTGCTTATAATCGTATTGATCAACAATTTGTAATTACAACGGTATAAATTAAAATACTTAACAATGACGCGGAATTTGTCAATATATTATGTTATATGTTTCATAAGAAATGTAGAACAATACATTTATGCCATATTTTCTTCTTGGTTATGTAAAAGAATTAGCCTCAAGTGAATTGTCCCTTTAAGCATTCTCAATTATCTTTATTTAAGCAGATACTGGTAACAGTAAATGTAAAATGCTCACGTTATTTCACATTTAATTAGTTTTGAATTAAGGAAATCCAATGTCATCTCATAGCATTGTTGCCGAAATTTCATCATGTCAAAAATCAATAACAACAAAAGCTACTTCTGTTGCTTATAGGTAAATGTATGGCTTCACGCTTTAAGCTCCGAATTAATTTTAAATGTCAGACTGAAATAATCCTTGGGCTAAGCATGTCAAAATAGGTGATCAACTATCATGATCAACACAGAGAATATATATTTGTTATAAAGGATATACATACATGTACATCAAAAATAGTTGCGTTAACTTTTATTCTTTCATCAGCCCAACCATTTGTATAATTTGGAATCCTGACCCCATAGAGATATCGGTAAGAGTTCCTTTTGAACCCCCCTCTAGATGTTTATGACAAAACTAATTTTGGTGAAGAAACAAATGAATTCTCCACTTTATTCATTCTCAAATGTACTCAATAAGCAAAAACAAGCAGGATTAATTTTAAAGTCCTAGTTTTGTACATATTTTTTTGCCTTTGGTTCGCCAATTGACTCAGTGGTGTAGTGGTTAAGACGATAGACTTCAGAGGCGATGATAAGTGTCAAGAAAATGGGTTCAAATCTCGCCGAGAGTAAGATTAACAAAAAGATTATACCCGCTTGATATAACTGTCATATCACCTAACTAAGCAATATGTATGAGTGTTGTATGGATGCGACAAAGGAAAGTACGTATATGTATACAAGTTTTTAAATATTTTTTCTGGATTTTTAAAATTTGTTTGTTCTCATTTTAACCCCAAAAAGACCATGCCCCAATTTTTATTGGTATCCCTTTAAATCAACCCTTTTCAGCCACTTGACTACAGCAAGAATAAATAATTTTTTGAGGGGGGTTCAAAAGGAACTCTTTCCGAGATATGCTTCTAATGCAACATGAGCGCTAACCTAAACTTAATTTAGAGAGGTAGTCACTATATAATATATATATTATATATATATATATGGAAATAGCCAAACCAATCCCTTTAGGCCCGCCCCTCAGGTCCCCAAGCTGAGGAATCAGCCAAACTGTTTGTACAATTTTGAATCTGGGATGATACTAAGACTAATATGAGTGCTATCCAATGTCTTGTTTCAGGGAAAAAGTTGTTTTCATGGTTATTGCAAAGGCAAACTAATCCCTTTTTGGCCTGCCATTTAGTCTTCTGGAGGGTCAGTGGGTCAGCCAAACCATTTGTACAATTTTCAATATCCACTTCATAGTGATATGTTGTTAATACAAAATTATGAGTGTTTCAACCAAAGCTTATTTATCGTCTCTTTCATACTTAATCATTCACTTTAAAATGTTAGCTTTTTTTGCAGTAGGCTCAATGAATATGTTTTCTATAAGCTCTATACAGCGAGTATTAAGTTATTGATCACAAACACACAGTAAAATAAAGTTGAACCCTGGCAAATCAAAGCAACTACCAGTTCAGGAACTCTACAATCCTTATTTTAAACGTTTGGTCATGCATATGTCATACCTCGCAGAGTGAAAACCTGGTGTATAGACTATACACTACAACACGATACAGCCATATAACTGATCATTATCTATACCAAAAATATATATGTGTCAAAGTCCTGTTTTACCCTATGGGCTCCTGTACTTCCTCCATCTTCAGTCTCTTTCACACAACAACATAGGCATACACAATGATCTAAATTATCCTCAAGACCAAATTTAATCACATCCTAATGAGAATGACCATAACTGGACCTCACCACGAATCTCTAGGGCTTAAAATGATTACCCGCTATGATATTGAAATAATTATGTGGTAACCCTGCCGCCTTCTGTCCAAAGAGCTTCATATTTGGGTCATGGGTTCATGAAAGTAAAATTTTGTGTCTTGTAACCAAAAGTTATATAGGTCATTTGGCTTTTGGACCTTAATTGTTAATCCACATGCATAATAGAAGATCGCTGTCCAAAGCATTAAGTTTCTGATGTGTTGTGTAAGGAAAAGTGACTACAGACAAATGTACTGTTTTATGAAGCAATATATTTATCGGTTGAGTACAGTTTTTACTTATTATATCATTTTATTTGTTGTATATCAATTATTATGTATTTTTTATATAGTAAGGACATAGAGGTTTGCATTCTACTTCCATTTATTTAACGTATAAAATCATATTAAATTAAATCATTTTATTGATGTTTCCACCTCAAAAATATACATTATGAAAGTTTTATCATTGTGCATATTGCTTTGTGATAAAAATCTGTAAAAAATGATGTTATTCGCTTAAACGTGTCAGAATAATAATATTTAAAAGTGACACTACTGATTTGAAATTTAATTTCTGAAAACTGTATTAGATTTCCATAAAAGTTTGTATGTTGTGATAAGTTGGTGTTGCAAGCCTTCAAGCTGTTACAGAGATGCACCGTCTATAGGGGAGTAACATATGGTTCTAATCTACATGGTACCACTTTAGTTTGTTACCGTTAATAAAATTAAGTTTGATCAAGGCAAAGAGTCCTTCATGTAAAATGTTAACACATGTACATTGGCATTGCATATGTATATATTCAGCTCAAAACATGAGATTTATATAACACTAACAAAAGGTCCATGGGCCTTAACAGTCATCTGACTATTGGCACAATACACCATAGTTGTTTGAAGATTTTAGCCTATTTGACCCCTGTGAATGAAGATCAATGTCATTTAAAAAAAACAAAAAAATGGTAGCCATTTATCCCAGCATGTCACAGGCACAATATCAGGCCTCTTGGTCTCTTAGTTATTCACAAAAAGTTATTTCAAGATTTTAGTCTATTTGACCCCTGTGACCTTGAATGAAGGTCAAGGTCATTCATTTGAACGAAATTGTTAGCTCTCAATCCAAGCATGGCTGAATATCGAGTCTCTAGTTATTCTCAAGAAGTCGTTTAAAGATTTTAACCTATTTGACCCCGTGATATTGAATGAGAGTCAAGGTCATTAATTTGAACAAACTTGGTAGCCCTTCATCTCGACATGCTTCAGGCCCAATATGAGTATCCCGGCCTTTCTGTTCTTGAAAAGAAGCTGTTAACAAATTTTAGCCAATTTGACCCCTGTGACCTTGAATGAAGGTCAAGGTCATTAATTTGAACAAAATTGGTAGCCCTTCATCCCAGCATGCTGCAGGCCCAATATGAGTATCCTTGGACGTTCCTTTCTTCAGAAGAAGTGGTTTAAAGATTTAAGCCTATTTCAACCCTCTGACCTTGAATGAACAAATTTGGTAGCCCTTCATCCCAGCAGGTCATAGGTCCAATATCAGATCTCTAGGCGTCCTAGTTATTCTCAAGAATTTGCTTAAAGATTTTAGCCTATTTGACCCCTGTTACCTTGAATGAAGGTCAAGATCATTCATTTGAACAAACTTGGTAGCACTTCATCCCAGCATGCTACAGGCCAAATATTGAGAAAAAGTTGTTTGAATGAAAAGTTTACGCACGACGGACAGGGCACGAGTTACACTTGTCCAGACTGATGTTAATTAACAGCTTATGCTGAAAAATAGTAGATTCACACCTCAGAAAGCATTCTAAGACAGATTGCTTCAGTACTTTCTGAAAACCAAGATGGCAGCCAGTTGGCCATATTGTTGACCGATCAGTCTCAAAATGTAATATGCACATCTAGGGCCCTAGGAAAACCTAAATTTGAATTTTAAGAAGGATCCCTTAAAGACTTTCTGAGAAATAGCGCTAACAAACTTCAACTATCAAAATCCAAGATGGTAGTCTGTCAGCCATCTTTTTGACCGATCAGTCTCAAATTGCAATATGCACAACTAAGTTCCTAGGGGAACCTACATTTGCAATTTGAAAAAGATCCCTTAAGTTCTTTCTGAGCAGAAGCGGTAACAAGAATTGTTAACGGACGGACGGACAAAAGGCGATTTGAATAGCCCACCATCTGATGATAGTGGGCTAAAAAAACAGTAATTTGGTATTTTTGTCTAATTTTCCATGGTAACAGAAAACAAGAGATCCCAGAGGGATCTTGGCGCCCACCAAAGAATGATCTATGTCTGACAATGGAAAGATGGATCTTTTCTCCATTTTTTAAACTTTTTCAAACATACTACACATAAAATTTGAGACAGATCGCTTCAGTACCTTTTGAGAAATAGTAGTAACAAACTTCAACCATCAAAATCCAAGATGGCTCCTTGGCGGCCATCTTGTCGATCAATCGGCCCCAAATCGCAATATGCATAACTAAGGCCCTTAGGGAACCTACATGTGAAATTTGAGAATGATCCATTCAATACTTTCTGAGAAATAGCGATAACAAACTTTTTACTATCAAAAACCAAGATGGCTCCTTGGCGGCCATCTTCTTGATCAATAGGTCCAAAATCACAATATGCACAACTAGGGCCCTAGGGGAACCTACAAGTGAAATTTGAGAACGATCCATTCAATACTTTCTGAGAAATAGCGATAACAAACTTTAACTATCAAAATCCAAAATGGCTCCTTGGCGGCCATCTTGTTGATCAATAGGTCCAAAATCACAATATGCACAACTAGGGCCCTAGGGGACCTACAAGTGAAATTTGAGAAATTCAATACTTTCTGAGAAATAGCGATAACAAACTTTAACTATCAAAATCCAAGATGGCTGCCTGGTGGCCATCATGTGGACCGATTGGTCCAAAAATGCAATATGCACAACTAGGTCCCTAGAGGAACCTACATATGAAATTTGATACAGATCTCTTCAGTACTTTCTGAGAAATAGCGATAACAAACTTTAACTATCAAAATCCAAGATGGCGGCCTGGCGGCAATCTTGTTCATCGATTGGTCCAAAAATGCAATATGCACAACTAGGGCCCTAGGGGAACCTACATATGAATTTTGAAACAGATCCCTTCAGTACTTTCTGAGAAATAGCGATAACAAGAATTGTTAATGGACGGAAGAAAGGACGGACGGAAGGGCGGACCGAAGGATGGACGGAAGGGCGGACGGAAAGACGGACGACGGCCCACAGATAAAAAGCGATTTGAATAGCCCACCATCTGATGATGGTTGGCTAAAAATACCTAACATGGAAGGTCCGCAATAGCAAAAGGCACAACTAAGGCACTTGTCTGATATATGCAGAAAGTTTCATTGTGCTGTGTTAAACGGTTTTGGAGTTATAGCTGGGAAACAAAAGGAAACAGTAATATGGTATTTTTGACTAAGTTTCGATGGTAACAGAACAAATTCCCAAAATGGAAGGTCCTCAATAGCTGAAGGCACAACTAGGGTTCTTTTCTGATGTATACAGAAAGTTTCAAAGAGCTGCGTTGAACATTTTTTTAGTTATAGCCCGGAAAAGGATCTCGGACGGACGGAGCCCAAAACAATATATCCCGCAAACACGTTTCGCGGGGGATAATAATAAGATTACAGTATGTACAATGTTGTCTCATGAAGGTCAGGTACACACTGTACAAGTCATTGCAACGTCACATTCACTGGTTATGTAATAGATTAATGAAATCTTTCCCTATCTAGGTGTGACAACAAAATCACAATCCGAGGGGTTGTTTTCGTTGTCACATCCTCATAGGCAGGGAATGATTCTTTTTCTCCCATATACAATAGAAAAAGATGTTGCCGAAAAAGAAACATTTTCTCTTCGACTTGACCAGGATTTTTTCTACTGATCGTCAAAATTGATGGCGTCATTGGCAATGCACGCCACAGTTAAACCACCTGAAGTCATGACATTACGTAATTATTTTCAGGTTAAAAAAGATTAGCACGCACAATCTGTCATACTCTTGGGGTTGACCAATATAATCTTACATAAGTCTGTCAAGTGGTCTGGGATATGTCATTTTGGTTGGTCAACCTGAGGCTTGCTTTCACTCGGGTCCACTTGACAGACCTATGTAAGACTATTTTACTCCCATATTAAAAAAAAGATTAGGAATTATTTTTATTGTGTTGACAATTAATGGTGTCCTCGACAATAATCTCTGAATGTATCGATGACATCATTGTCAAGCGCATGTGATGCATCTTTTCCCTACCCCGGTAAAAGACAAAGTTATCTTTTCCCTAGCAACCATGGGATAACCTTGTCAGGTATGGGAGAAAAAGAAATCTCTCACAGCTAAAACTGGTGACAAATCAGTAAATAGTGGGAGAAGTATGGTCATTATTTTTAACCTGAAGAAAATGTTTGGAAATACAGTAAATACTACTTACAGGTATGTGCCATCCTCTGGAACTGTCCATATCTGAATGCCCTTCATTTGACCTTCAGCGATGACTTCTACCTTGATCGGTGTCGACTTATATGACTCATCACATTTAACTTGAGTAGGGCCTTCTGGTCCCATAGCATTACAAGGCTTAAATTCATAGCCTGTTGACAAAAAAGGCATTATACTAAATTTATTGGTTCATTAAATGTTAGAAATCATTCGGTTTACATAGAATTGAGGTATTAGTAATCAAGTTTGGAAGAAAACTATAAATATAGAAGATAAAGTAAAACTGACTAAGAAGAAGGAGCTGAAGCCATCCATGTCAAAACAAAACAGAGATCTAAAACAGCTTGGGGAAAATCAAGGCATTTACATTCAGAAAGAATTGAGGAAACTTAAAGGGTACTGTGGAAGATTTGATCCATGAAGAACTGAAATAGATAAAGAAGATTATTTCAAGGATGTCAGGTTCAAGGAAGTTTCTGATTAATATGCTAACCAACCTTAAATTTGGTTTCCAGTGTCAGATATATAAAATTGATAACAAACTGTCATTATATACATGAGACGCATGTCTTTTAGAATAGGTCATAAGGGTGTTTCTGATAAATATGTGGCCTAGCTAACTAATATCTTAATCATCTTAATGATCAGATTTATTGTTGTATGATTGTCTATTGTTTCTACATTACATGTATTGTTGTATGATTGTCTATTTTTTCTACATTACATGTATTGTTGTACGATTGTCTATTGTTTCTACATTATATGTCTTGTTGTATGATTGTCTTTTGTTTCTACATTATATGTATTGTTGTATGATTGTCTATTTTTTTCTACATTACATGTATTGTTGTACGATTGTCTATTTTTTCTACATTATATGTATTGTTGTACGATTGTCTATTTTTTCTACATTATATGTATTGTTGTACGATTGTCTGTTTTTTCTACATTATATGTATTGTTGTACGATTGTCTATTTTTTCTACATTATATGTATTGTTGTACGATTGTCTGTTTTTTCTAAATTATATGTATTGTTGTACGATAGTCTATTTTTTTCTACATTATATGTATTGTTGTACGATTGTCTGTTTTTTCTACATTATATGTATTGTTGTACGATTGTCTATTTTTTCTACATTATATGTATTGTTGTATGATTGTCTATTGTTTCTACATTATTATTGTTGTATGATTGTGTTCTATTACATGTATTGTTGTAGATTGTCTATTTTTTCTACATTACATGTATTGTTGTATGATTGTCTATTGTTTCTACATTACATGTATTGTTGTATGATTGTCTATTGTTTTCTACATTACATGTATTGTTGTATGATTGTCTATTGTTTTCTACATTATATGTATTGTTGTATGATTGTCTATTGTTTCTACATTATATGTATTGTTGTATGATTGTCTATTGTTTCTACATTACATGTATTGTTGTATGATTGTCTATTGTTTCTACATTACATGTATTGTTGTATGATTGTCAATTGTTTCTACATTATATGTATTGTTGTATGATTGTCAATTGTTTCTACATTACATGTATTGTTGTATGATTGTCTATTGTTTCTACATTACATGTATTGTTGTATGATTGTCTATTGTTTCTACATTACATGTATTGTTGTATGATTGTCTATTGTTTTCTACATTATATGTATTGTTGTATGATTGTTTCTTATTGTTTCTTCATTATATGTATTGTTGTATGATTGTCTATTTTTTCTACATTACATGTATTGTTGTATGATTGTCTATTGTATGTTGTATGATTGTCTATTGTTTCTACATTATATGTATTGTTGTATGATTGTCTATTTTTTCTACATTACATGTATTGTTGTATGATTGTCTATTGTTTCTACATTACATGTATTGTTGTATGATTGTCTATTTTTTCTATATTATATGTATTGTTGTATGATTGTCTATTGTTTCTACATTATATGTATTGTTGTATGATTGTCTATTTTTTCTACATTAAATGTATTGTTGTATGATTGTCTATTGTTTCTACATTATATGTATACATGTATTGTTGTATAATTGTCAATTGTTTCTACATTATATGTATTGTTGTATGATTGTCTATTGTTTCCAGTCATTACATGTATTGTTGTATGATTGTCTATTTTTTTCTACATTACATGTATTGTTGTATGATTGTCTATTGTTTCTACATTACATGTATTGTTGTATGATTGTCAATTGTTTCTACATTATATGTATTGTTGTATGATTGTCTATTTTTTTCTACATTACATGTATTGTTGTATGATTGTCAATTGTTTCTACATTAAATGTCTTGTTGTATACATGTAATTGTCTATTGTTTCTACATATGTATTGTATATATATGTATTGCTGTATTATTGTCTATTGTTTCTATGTTATACATATGTCTTGTTGTATAATTGTCTATTGTTTCTATATTATATGTATTGTTGTATGATTGTCTATTGTTTCTACATTACCTGTATTGTTGTATGATTGTCTATTGTTTCTATGTTATACATATGTCTTGTTGTATAATTGTCTATTGTTTCTATATTATATGTATTGTTGTATGATTGTCTATTGTTTCTACATTATATGTATTGTTGTATGATTGTCTATTGTTTCTATATTATATGTATTGTTGTATGATTGTCTATTCTTTCTACGTTACATGTATTGTTGTATGATTGTCTATTGTTTCTACGTTACATGTATTGTTGTATGATTGTCTATTGTTTCTACATTATATGTATTGTTGTATGATTGTCTATTGTTTCTACATTATATGTATTGTTGTATGATTGTCTATTGTTTCTACACTACATGTCTTGTTGTATACATGTGATTGTCTATTGTTTCTACATTATATGTATTGTTGTATGATTGTCTATTGTTTCTACATTATATGTATTGTTGTATGATTGTCTATTGTTTCTACATTATATGTATTGTTGTATGATTGTCTATTGTTTCTACATTACATGTATTGTTGTATAATTGTCTATTGTTTCTATATTATATGTATTGTTGTATGATTGTCTATTGTTTCTACATTATATGTATTGTTGTATGATTGTCTATTGTTTCTACATTATATGTATTGTTGTATGATTGTCTATTGTTTCTACATTACATGTATTGTTGTATGATTGTCTATTGTTTCTACATTACATGTATTGTTGTATGATTGTCTATTGTTTCTATATTATATGTATTGTTGTATAATTGTCTATTGTTTCTACGTATGTATTGTTGTATGATTGTCAATTGTTTCTACATTATATGTATTGTTGTATGATTGTCAATTGTTTCTACATTATATGTATTGTTGTATGATTGTCTATTGTTTCTACATTACATGTATTGTTGTATGATTGTCAATTGTTTCTACATTATATGTATTGTTGTATGATTGTCTATTGTTTCTACATTATATGTATTGTTGTGTGATTGTCTTTTTATCTACATTACATGTATTGTTGTATGATTGTCTATTGTTTCTACACTACATGTCTTGTTGTATACATGTAATTGTCTATTGTTTCTACGTATGTATTGTTGTATGATTGTCAATTGTTTTTACATTATATGTATTGTTGTATGATTGTCTATTGTTTCTACATTACACGTATTGTTGTACAAATGTCTATTGTTTCTACGTTATATGTATTGTTGTATGATTGTCATTGTTTCAACATTATATGTATTGTTGTGTGATTGTCTTTTTTATCTACATTACATGTATTGTTGTATGATTGTCTATTGTTTCTACACTACATGTCTTGTTGTATAATTGTCTATTGTTTCTATATTATATGTATTGTTGTATGATTGTCTATTGTTTCTACATTATATGTATTGTTGTATGATTGTCTATTGTTTCTACATTATATGTATTGTTGTATAATTGTCTATTGTTTCTACATTACATGTATTGTTGTATGATTGTCTATTGTTTCTACATTACATGTATTGTTGTATGATTGTCTATTGTTTCTATATTATATGTATTGTTGTATAATTGTCTATTGTTTCTACGTATGTATTGTTGTATGACTGTCAATTGTTTCTACATTATATGTATTGTTGTATGATTGTCAATTGCTTCTACATTATATGTATTGTTGTATGATTGTCAATTGTTTCTACATTATATGTCTTGTTGTATAATTGTCTATTGTTTCTACATTATATGTCTTGTTGTATGATTGTCTATTGTTTCTACATTATATGTATTGTTGTATGATTGTCTTTTTTTTCTACATTATATGTATTGTTGTATGATTGTCAATTGTTTCTACATTACATGTATTGTTGTATGATTGTCAATTGTTTCTACATTATATGTATTGTTGAATGATTGTCTATTTTTTCTACATTACATGTATTGTTGTATGATTGTCAATTGTTTCTACATATGTATTGTTGTATGATTGTCTATTGTTTCTACATTATATGTATTGTTGTATGATTGTCTATTGTTTCTACATTATATGTATTGTTGTATGATTGTCTATTGTTTCTACATTATATGTATTGTTGTATGATTGTCTATTGTTTCTACATTACATGTATTGTTGTATGATTGTCTATTTTTTCTACATTATATGTATTGTTGTACGATTGTCTATTTTTTCTACATTATATGTATTGTTGTATGATTGTCTATTGTTTCTACATTATATGTATTGTTGTATGATTGTCTATTGTTTCTACATTATATGTATTGTTGTATGATTGTCTATTGTTTCTACGTTACATGTATTGTTGTATGATTGTCAATTGTTTCTACATTACATGTATTGTTGTATGATTGTCTATTGTTTCTACATTATATGTATTGTTGTATGATTGTCTATTTTTTCTACATTACATGTATTGTTGTATGATTGTCTATTGTTTCTACGTATGTATTGTTGTATGATTGTCTATTGATTCTACATTACATGTATTGTTGTATGATTGTCTATTGTTTCTACATTATATGTATTGTTGTATGATTGTCTATTGTTTCTACATTACATGTATTGTTGTATGATTGTGAATTGTTTCTACATTATATGTATTGTTGTATGATTGTCTATTGTTTCTATGTTATATGTCTTGTTGTATGATTGTCTTTTGTTTCTACATTATATGTATTGTTGTATGATTGTCTATTGTTTCTACATTACATGTATTGTTGTATGATTGTCTATTGTTTCTACACTACATGTCTTGTTGTATACATGTAATTGTCTATTGTTTCTACGTATGTATTGTTGTGTGATTGTCAATTGTTTCTACGTATGTATTGTTGTTTGATTGTCTATTGTTTCTACATTATATGTCTTGTTGTATGATTGTCTATTGTTTCTACATTACATGTATTGTTGTACAAATGTCTATTGTTTCTACGTTATATGTATTGTTGTATGATTGTCATTGTTTCAACATTATATGTATTGTTGTGTGATTGTCTTTTTTATCTACATTACATGTATTGTTGTATGATTGTCTATTCTTTCTACATTACATGTCTTGTTGTATAATTGTCTATTGTTTCTACATTACATGTATTGTTGTATGATTGTCTATTGTTTCTACGTATGTATTGTTGTATGATTGTCTATTGTTTCTACATTACATGTATTGTTTTACGATTGTCTATTGTTTCTACATTACATGTATTGTTGTATGATTGTCTATTGTTTCTACATTATATGTATTGTTGTATGATTGTCTATTGTTTCTACGTTATATGTCTTGTTGTATAATTGTCTATTTTTTCTAAATTATATGTATTGTTGTACGATAGTCTATTTTTTCTACATTACATGTATTGTTGTATGATTGTCTATTGTTTCTACATGATATGTACTTTTGTACATCAATTGTCTATTGTTTCTACATTATATGTATACATGTATTGTTGTATGATTGTCTATTGTTTCTACATTATATGTATTGTTGTATGATTGTCTATTGTTTCTACATTATATTTATTGTTGTATGATTGTCAATTGTTTCTATGTTATACATATGTCTTGTTGTATAATTGTCAATTATTTCTACATTATATGTATTGTTGTATGATTGTCTATTGTTTCTACATTACATGTATTGTTGTATGATTGTCTATTGTTTCTACATTACATGTATTGTTGTATGATTGTCTATTGTTTCTACATTATATGTATTGTTGTATGATTGTCTATTGTTTCTACATTACATGTATTGTTGTATGATTGTCTATTGTTTCTATATTATATGTATTGTTGTATGATTGTCTATTGTTTCTACATTAGATGTATTGTTGTATGATTGTCTATTGTTTCTATATTATATGTATTGTTGTATGATTGTCTATTGTTTCTACATTATATTTATTGTTTTATAATTGTCTACATTATATTTATTGTTTTATAATTGTCTATTGTTTCTACATTACATGTATTGTTGTATGATTGTCTATTGTTTCTACATTATATGTCTTGTTGTATAATTGTCTATTGTTTCTACATTATATGTATTGTTGTATGATTGTCTATTGTTTCTACATTATATGTATTGTTGTATGATTGTCTATTGTTTCTACATTACATGTATTGTTGTATGATTGTCTATTGTTTTCAGTCATTACATGTATTGTTGTATGATTGTCTATTGTTTCTACATTATATGTATACATGTATTGTTGTATGATTGTCTATTGTTTCTACATTATATGTATTGTTGTATGATTGTCTATTGTTTCTACATTATATGTATACATGTATTGTTGTATGATTGTCTATTCTTTCTACGTTACATGTATTGTTGTATGATTGTCTATTGTTTCTACATTATATGTATTGTTGTATGATTGTCTATTGTTTCTACATTATATGTATTGTTGTATGATTGTCTATTGTTTCTACATTACATGTATTGTTGTATGATTGTCTATTGTTTCTACATTATATGTATTGTTGTATGATTGTCTATTGTTTCTACATTACATGTATTGTTGTATGATTGTCTATTGTTTCTACATTATATGTATTGTTGTATAATTGTCTATTGTTTCTACATTACATGTATTGTTGTATGATTGTCTATTCTTTCTACGTTACATGTATTGTTGTATGATTGTCTATTGTTTCTACATTATATGTATTGTTGTATGATTGTCTATTGTTTCTACATTATATGTATTGTTGTATGATTGTCTATTGTTTCTACATTATATGTATACATGTATTGTTGTATGATTGTCTATTCTTTCTACGTTACATGTATTGTTGTATGATTGTCTATTGTTTCTACATTATATGTATTGTTGTATGATTGTCTATTGTTTCTACATTATATGTATTGTTGTATGATTGTCTATTGTTTCTACATTATATGTATACATGTATTGTTGTATGATTGTCTATTGTTTCTACATTATATGTATTGTTGTATGATTGTCTATTGTTTCTACATTACATGTATTGTTGTATGATTGTCTATTCTTTCTACATTATATGTATTGTTGTATGATTGTCTATTGTTTCTACATTATATGTATTGTTGTAAAAATGTCTTTTGTTTCTACATGATATGTACTTTTGTACATCAATTGTCTATTGTTCCTACAGTACATTTACATACATGTATTGTTGTATGATTGTCTATTGTTCTTGTTATGTATTTCACCAAAATATCTTTTATTACAGAGCAATGGGAGGAAAGGCAGATAATTAAACACAAGATGATCTCAAAAATAACTATGGTCCCATCATAAGATAATTTATTTACTCAGTGTAATATGTGTCTGTTTTTTCTCCATAATCAAATTTTACCTATGACTGGGTTAATACTACATGACAAGAATGTCTGATCTTAATTGACAGCTGACCAAAGCATGCAAATGAGGCTGGGGACAAATGAAGGATTTGGAATCCAATGAGGCTGTACAAATACTGATATCAACACTAAATGGCAAGGGGACGCCCCCTGGAAAACGATAATGTTTATACAAATAGTGTTTAGTCCTTTACCTTTATCATCCCACTGATTTTGTTGGTTAGAGATAGTATTATTACACAATTTCTTAGCAAAAAAAAAATTCTGTCAGCCAACATATTTCATTTTATTCTTGCCAGTAACAGTCTAGTTAGCAATTTAAAGTCATATGGTTATGTTTTAAATACATGTACTCAGAAGATTTTTGAGACAATTAATTTTCGCAATTTCTTACTGCTCACAACATACATGAAATCTAGTCACATGGGAAAATAAATTGATTAATTTACAGTACTATCATCACTACCAAAGTGTTAATATACTCGTAATTACTCAGTAAATTTACTGTTGTGAATTGTATGTAACCAGTTTGCTTCCACTACAGTAGCTTTTGGTTTTCTACAGTATCTTCTTATAGAGACTTAACACTTAATACAGAATCTATCCACCCCAGCCAAACAATGCTGGTTTCAGGTGACAAGTTATACTGTATTAGATATTTTAAACAATTTCAAAACAAAACCTTCAATACTAAAGGAACTTTAAGGAGATAGAAGGACTGCAGTAATTGTAATGAAAGTCTATATTTGAAGTGTACGTGCGGGAAAAGAAAACCTGTTATGTGACGACCACAGCACGACTGATAATAGTGACTGACATTACTGTGTTATTCTGCTCTATTACCAATGGTGAGGCCATAGACGTGACAGGAATCTCACCCATCTATATAACATTTATACAACGCTCCGGAACCAATTCACCAATTGACATTTTAACTACCTAATAGACCCGCTGCTTCTACACATTGAGGGTTTCTGCTGAATTCTCTAGTTAAGTTGGTCAATTGTGAAGCTGCAGTTTTTCTATATAATCAATAATTTTGACAATAGATAGGGAATTCAAATCCATCATTAAAATCAAAGTAAAAACTTACATGCCTATTAAAGGGACTTCAAATCAATCATTAAAATGAAGGTAAAAACAATCAATATGTATCTTACAAGTCAATTATTAAAATGAAGGTAAAAACATGTACCCGGTATATATCTAAGTCAATCAATTAAAATCAAGGTAAAAACATATATGTATATATGGAAATTAAAACCAATAATTAAAATGAAAGTAAAAACATACATATATGTATGGAAATTAAAGCCAATAATTAAAATGAGGTAAAATCATATATATATATATATATGGAAATTAAAACCAATCATTAAAGGAAATTATAAAGCCAATCATTAAAATCAAGGTAAAAACATATATGTATATAGGGAATTAAAGCCAATCATTAAAATGATGGTAAAACATATATGTATACAGAGAATTAAAGCCAATCATTAAAATGATGGTAAAACATATATGTATACAGAGAATTAAAGCCAATCATTAAAATGATGGTAAAACATATATGTATATAGGGAATTAAAACCAATCATTAAAATGATGGTAAAACATATACGTATATAGGGAATTAAAGCCAATCATTAAAATGATGGTAAAACATATATGTATATAGGGAATTAAAGCCAATCATTAAAATGATGGTAAAACATATATGTATATAGGGAATTAAAGCCAATCATTAAAATGATGGTAAAACATATACGTATATAGGGAATTAAAGCCAATCATTAAAATGATGGTAAAACATATACGTATATAGGGAATTAAAGCCAATCATTAAAATGATGGTAAAACATATATGTATGTAGGGAATTAAAGCCAATCATTAAAATGATGGTAAAACATATACGTATATAGGGAATTAAACCCAATCATTAAAATGATGGTAAAACATATACGTATATAGGGAATTAAAGCCAATCATTAAAATGATGGTAAAACATATATGTATATAGGGAATTAAAGCCAATCATTAAAATGATGGTAAAACATATATGTATATAGGGAATTAAAGTCAATCATTAAAATGATGGTAAAACATATACGTATATAGGGAATTAAAGCCAATCATTAAAATGATGGTAAAACATATACCGTATATAGGGAATTAAAGCCAATCATTAAAATGATGGTAAAACATATATGTATATAGGGAATTAAAGCCAATCATTAAAATGATGGTAAAACATATATGTATATAGGGAATTAAAGCCAATCATTAAAATGATGGTAAAACATATATGTATATAGGGAATTAAAGCCAATCATTAAAATGATGGTAAAACATATATGTATACAGAGAATTAAAGCCAATCATTAAAATGATGGTAAAACATATATGTATACAGAGAATTAAAGCCAATCATTAAAATTATGGTAAAACATATATGTATACAGAGAATTAAAGCCAATCATTAAAATGATGGTAAAACATATATGTATATAGGGAATTAAAGCCAATCATTAAAATGATGGTAAAACATATACTATGTTGAAAATAGTAGAACACAAAGTTATTCAACAATTTGTTTGTTTGTTTGTTTGATTAATTTACATCCTATTAACAGCCAGGATCATGGAAGGATGGCCTTAGACCGATGTATGCGTTATGTTGTGTGTATGAACTGTATGGTGTTGGTTTAGGAGTATGCGGTATATCGGTGTTGTCTTTTTGTATAGTGGATCTGTAGCCATTTTTAGTGCTATATCACTGGAGCATGCTGCCAAAGACACCAAGCAACACACCCCATCCAATCACATTATACTGACAAAAGGCAAACCAGTCGTCCCACTCCCTTAATGCTGAGCGCTAAAAGCAGGAGCAGAAACCACCACTTTTATAGACTTTGCTGTGTCTCGGCCAGGGGACTGAACCCAGAGCCTACCTCACAGAGGCCAGGGCTCAACAGAAGGCCAGAAGTGGGGCGGTGTCAAGGGAGCATTAGAAAGAAGACAGTTACATTTTAGTTAGGAAGAAGAGCAAAAAATATGATCCTAAATTTAGTCGCCTTTTACAATCATGCAATAAGGACAGCAGGCACAATTCTAACGCACTATCTGCAGGTCTATATCCAACCATTATCATTATATCAACATAACAACCACGCCAGTTATACTGGAAAAAATAATTCATGATCATATGACCTTTCAATACAGGGGTTTCGAGATAAAAAAAACAACGTGGGTAAAGAACAATTTACCGTAGATTAGTCCCACCATCCGGTGATTTAATGACATCACAAAACAAATAATGATGTCATAATCACAGGATGGTGGGACTAATCAATGGTACTTTACCCTCGTCTTTTTGGGATCTCGAAACTCCCATATATCAAAAGTTTAGGCATCAAAACCTGTTTTGTGTACTTATTGACCCTGGAGTCAATACCGTACTATGATTAAAAATACCAATTTACACTGGCAATAATTCATCAAAAAGACATGAAAACATTGTGAGATTTGTCTTTAACCTAAAAAAAAATATATATCTGTGTGAACCATATACATGTTGAAAAATCAAATTTCAACATTATAAAAATCTTTAGTAGAAATAAATGGATTTGAACTAAATCCAGTAATCTACTTTTGTCAAGTTCACTCTAAAACAAGGCAGACATATGAAGCAAACCTTATTCCATTCACTTTATTCCATTTTTATAAGGGTGACCTTGACCTCTGAACTTATATATAGTTCTTGAAAATAATCTCTGACCCTCCAGCTCTGGGTCGTGATTTCAAATCCCATGTGGGGCAGTTGCCAGGTACTGGCTGTTGGTTGGTGATTTTCTCCAGGTACTCTGGCTTTCCTTCACCAACAAACCTGGCACACCCTTATATGACCCTGCTGGTTGTTTTCTGTTAACAGGATGTTATCCTTATAAAACCCAAAACCCAAGCAATTTCCTTAGGAAATGTGTAAGAGAAGTTTGAGTACGAATGAGCAGTCCAAGGGAACTTTGATTTATTGCACCAAAACAAAATTTCTATCTATAGCAACACTGTACTTGACCTTTGACCTTCAACTTTACAAAACTTCTAAAGTAAGCACTTTCCCTAGGTTAAGAAAGTGTTCATAAAACCAGATCCCACTCCAAGGGGCCTTGTAGGAGTATCACAACAAAGACTTCCTGTATGAGCAGGCTAATGACGTTACACATATATATACGGTATTTTCCGGACAATAAACCGCACCTGTGTATAAGCCGCAGAGGCCTTTTTTTACGATTTTTTCAGGTTTTGTACACGTATAAGACGCACCGTAATATAAGCCGCATCCAAAAGTTAGGCCCATGCACCCACATAACCATCTGTGTTTTATGTTTCTGATATGATCGATCTCAATTGAAGTACGGTAATGCTTATCGATGTTTATAATCACGAAAACTGTCTGTAAACTTATACTGTAAATATATAACAAATAAACACTCACTATGGTGTAAATATCTTTAGCAAAATGGACTTGGTCATGTTTGTGTGTTGTTTGTTCTGCCATTACGTAAGCCTACTTGTGTGTAAACAAACATGGCGCCCGTACGAATCCACGTTTACTCTCTCTCATATTTCAGCATGCCGGTTAAAATACTTTCTTGCACACACATAATATTTAAATAATATATTTAACTTATTGATTGATATTTTGATGATTTTGACGTTTTAATAATTATTTTCTTGGTAACAATCCTGCAGCAAATTGATAGCGAAATCAGTCCGCAATTTTGTTGTGACTGTAAACAACCACGCTTCAGTCGGGTGATACCAAGTTATCTTTGTTTAAAGTAAATTAAAGGCATTATAAGTTGCCAGGTTTTATGGACTAATCATTGCATTCACTGCAAAAATTGTATTTCCAAACCATATTTAACCCTACAGTTTTAATTTCCTTCAGGAATTCATAAATTAATATAACAAGAGATCCCAGAGGGATCTTGGCGCCCACCAAAGAATGATTTATGTCTGACAATGGAAAGATTGATCTTTTCCCCGGTTTTCCAAACTTTTTCAAACATACTCCATATAAAATTTAAGACAGATCTCTTCAGTACTTTCTGAAAAATATCGGTAACAATCTTCAACGATGAAATCCAAGATGGCGGCTGATTGGCCATCTTGTTGACCGATCTGTTTTAAAAGGCATTATGCACAGTTAGGGCACAAGGGGAATTTACATCATGAATTTTAGAGAGATCCCTTCAGCAATTTCTGAGAAATAGCAGTAGATATCAAAATCCTAGATGGTGGCCCGTCTGCCACCTTGTTGACCAATCATTTAAAAAATACAATACGCACAACTTGGGCCCTAGGGGAACATACAAATGACATTTGCAACAGATCCCTTTGGTACTTTTTGAGAAATAGCGGTAACAAACTTTTATCATCTAAATCCAAGATGGTGGGCTGTCTGCAATATTGTTGACCGATCAGTCCCAAAATGCATTATGTACTACTAGGGCCCTATATGGGAACCTGCATGTGAAATTTGAGACAGATCCCTTCAGCACTTTCTAGGAAATAGTGGTAACAAACTTCAATTATCAAAATTCAAGATGGCGGCCTGTCTGCCATATTGTTGACCGATCAGTCCCAAAATGTATTATGTACTACAAGGGCTCTACGGGAACCTGCTTGTGAAATTTGAGACAGATCCCTTCAGCACTTTCTAAGAAATAGTGGTAACAAACTTCAATTATCAAAATTCAAGATTAGGGCGGCCTGTCGGTCATCTTGTTGACAGATCAGTCTCAAAATGCAACATATGCACAACTAGGTCCTTAGTCAAACCTACATATGAAATTTGAGAATGATCCCTTCAGTATTTTCTGAGAAATAGAGATAACAAACTTTAACCATCAAATTCCAAGATTGCTGCCTGGCTGCCATTTTGTTGACCGATTCGTCTCAATATGCAATAATATATGCACAACTAGAGTCCTAGGGGAACATACATATGAAATGTGAGATAGATCTCTGCAGTACGATCTTTCTGAGAAATAGCAGTATCAAACTGTAACTATCAAAATCCAAGATTGCTGCCTGGTGGCCATCTTGTTAAACAATTCGTCTCAATATGCAATATGCACAACTAGGGCCTTAGAGGAACATATACATATGAAATTTGAGATAAATCATCTCAGTATTTTCTGAGAAATAGCGATAACAGATTTTAACTATCAACAGATTGACAGATCAGTCCCAAAATACAATATGCCCAAGAACTCGCTCCTCGGGGAACCTATATATGAAATTGAGAAAGATCCCATTAAATAGTGGTAACAAGAAATGTTAATGGACGGACGGACAGACGAATGGACCACGGACGAAAAGCAATTTAAATAGCCCACCATCTGATTATGGTGGGCTAAAAATATAGAAGTCACTCAATTATATCTCTTATGACCATTATATTGATACCTGTGCAGTAATTACTTCAGTGTCGACGAATCAGGTTAGCACTTAGGAAATATATATCAGTTTTGAAATATAAATCATACATCATTAAGCAATTATATCTATCAGAAAGTGATGAATATGGCTTATAACTAAAACACAATGACATTTCTGCACAAAGCCTGACATTATTGATGTGATGTACTGATGCACATTCAATAAATGAATCAATTAGCAAAGCATTAAAACTTCCCATAGCAAATGATGCAAGTGCCGAAATGTGGCCTGACAATAATCACTTACATATAACAATACATATTGTTTTCACTGATGATAACACCTATACTAAATCATAAGCAGGTCATACAATACAGAATTCACATTTTGTCAATTAACCTTTAAAAAGAATAGTCGGGCAAAGAAAACCAGTCCAAAAAGCGTTCATTGACCTTCCAAAAGTCCTCACATATCAAAACGACTGTCAAGTTCTGCTTACGTTGCCCAGTTCTGACCATTGAAATAATGGAAAAGTTCTAAATATAACTCTTTGAAAGCGAGGCTCCGTGGAAATGTAACCACGGACATAGCTAGCCAGGAGGACGTTTTAGGATTCCCACAATTAAAATTCATTTTTTTCGCATGCAGAGAGATGTTAACGAGAGATTTTATTTTTCTATTTCATAAGAAATTATACTCGATACATTCACACCATTTTTACCAACTTTAGCCTTCCTTGCCCGACTATTCACTTTAATTTATTGGAACAAGATTGTGCATTAAAATAGAACCTTAGAAACAATATCCCTTACATCTAATACTGTGTTGCTTGAATCATGCAGTCACATAACCACCCCTGTAATCAATCATAATTTGGGAGTCTTGTGACATTTGACATTCAATGCATTATGTACATGACTGAATTTCGCATTCTAAAAATCTTAAGCTTGTTCGTCTCCACAAGTGAATTTCATGTTTATTTCTGGCAAGTTTACTTTGTTGGATGTTGGCAGTTCTTCTGTGTAACATATCCCTTACATCTTACATTCAACTCCATCAGAAGTCTAATGCAGTGGCTATCCCTTTCTCCTTAAGATCTTTGATGGCCAAATTCCTAATGCGACAGTTCAAAAATTCCAATAACAGTGCCAAAGCTTTGTTGTCATAGAATTCACCATTTTTGTAGAGGGCCTTGAGGCCTTTCTATCTATGAAGAGTATTTGATTCTACCACATATGTGAGAGGAAAAGAAAATGTTTGAAATTTTAGTCAATTTTACCCCTTTTGGCCCTCCCACAGCCCCCTGAGGGGTTGGGGGTCATTTAATTCACAATTTTGATTGACCTTTGGTTATAGATGGTTTCTGCAGTTTCGGAGAAGTCGTAAATGTAAATTGTTTATTGTCCCACGATAGATGACGATGGACAAAAGGCAATTAGAATATGTCACTTCAGACTTGGTCTTAGCTAGGTGACCTAAAAAGTATAAAGAGGCACACATTCGTGTATTTTTGATAGGCCTGTATCCTACCAATCATGCTCAATATCAAGTCAGTCTGGGTTTCTTGAATATTGAATAAAGTTGAAAGACATTCATTTGGATTTTCTCTATAGTCCTTATCCTTACCATGCTTGATACAATGTCTCTCGACCTATTGAATATTAAATGAAGATAAAGGGAGTTAATTTGAATAAACTTGATAGCACTTCACCCAAGCATTAGAAATGATAACAGCAAGCTCAGTATGTTATTTGTCCATCCTGTGAACATGACTTGATGTATGGTCTCACCCAAGAAAGTGAATTGATCGAGAGTCAAGTCTGACAATTCCAGGCCTGAATAGGTCACTCCCCAATTATAGAATGGAGAGTCAAGTCTGACAATTCCAGGCCTGAATAGGTCACTCCCCAATTATAGAATGGAGAGTCAAGTCTGACAATTCCAGGCCTGTATAGGTCACTCCCCAGTTATAGAATGGAGAGTCAAGTCTGACAATTCCAGGCCTGTATAGGTCACTCCCCAGTTATAGAATGGAGAGTCAAGTCTGACAATTCCAGGCCTGTATAGGTCACTCCCCAATTATAGAATGGAGAGTTAAGTCTGACAATTCCAGGCATTTATAGGTCACTCCCCAGTTATAAAATGGAGAGTCAAGTCTGACAATTCCAGGCCTGTATAGGATCACTCCCCGGTTATAGAATGGAGAGTCAAGTCTGACAATTCCAGGCCTGAATAGGTCACTCCCCAGTTATAGAATGGAGAGTCAAGTCTGACAATTCCAGGCTTGAATAGGTCACTCCCCAGTTATAGAATGGAGAGTAAAGTCTGACAATTCCAGGCCTGTATAGGATCACTCCCCAGTTATAGAATGGAGAGTCAAGTCTGACAATTCCAGGCCTGTATAGGATCACTCCCCAGTTATAGAATGGAGAGTCAAGTCTGACAATTCCAGGCATTTATAGGTCACTCCCCAGTTATAGAATGGAGAGTCAAGTCTGACAATTCCAGGCATTTATAGGTCACTCCCCAGTTATAGAATGGAGAGTCAAGTCTGACAATTCCAGGCCTGAATAGGTCACTCCCCAGTTATAGAATGGAGAGTCAAGTCTGACAATTCGAGGCCTGTATAGGATCACTCCCCAATTATAGAATGGAGAGTCAAGTCTGACAATTCCAGGCCTGTATAGGATCACTCCCCAGTTATAGAATGGAGAGTTAAGTCTGACAATTCCAGGCCTGTATAGGTCACTCCCCAGTTATAGAATGGAGAGTCAAGTCTGACAATTCCAGGCCTGTATAGGATCACTCCCCAGTTATAGAATGGAGAGTCAAGTCTGACAATTCCAGGCCTGTATAGGTCACTCCCCAGTTATAGAATGGAGAGTCAAGTCTGACAATTCCAGGCCTGTATAGGTCACTCCCCAGTTATAGAATGGAGAGTCAAGTCTGACAATTCCAGGCATTTTTAGGTCACTCCCCAATTATAGAATGGAGAGTCAAGTCTGACAATTCCAGGCCTGTATAGGTCACTCCCCAGTTATAGAATGGAGAGTCAAGTCTGACAATTACACGCCTGAATAGGTCACTCCCCAGTTATAGAATGGAGAGTCAAGTCTGACAATTCCAGGCCTGTATAGGATCACTCCCCAATTATAGAATGGAGAGTCAAGTCTGACAATTCCAGGCCTGTATAGGATCACTCCCCAATTATAGAATGGAGAGTCAAGTCTGACAATTCCAGGCATTTTTAGGTCACTGCCCAATTATAGAATGGAGAGTCAAGTCTGACAATTCCAGGCCTGTATAGGTCACTCCCCAGTTATAGAATGGAGAGTCAAGTCTGACAATTCCAGGCCTGTATAGGTCACTCCCCAGTTATAGAATGGAGAGTCAAGTCTGACAATTCCAGGCCTGAATAGGTCACTCCCCAGTTATAGAATGGAGAGTCAAGTCTGACAATTCCAGGCCTGTATAGGTCACTCCCCAGTTATAGAATGGAGAGTCAAGTCTGACAATCACACGCCTGAATAGGTCACTCCCCAGTTATAGAATGGAGAGTCAAGTCTGACAATTCCAGGCCTGTATAGGATCACTCCCCAGTTATAGAATGGAGAGTCAAGTCTGACAATTCCAGGCCTGAATAGGATCACTCCCCAGTTATAGAATGGAGAGTCAAGTCTGACAATTCCAGGCCTGAATAGGTCACTCTCCAATTATAGAATGGAGAGTCAAGTCTGACAATTCCAGGCCTGAATAGGTCACTCTCCAATTATAGAATGGAGAGTCAAGTCTGACAATTCCAGGCCTGAATAGGTCACTCCCCAATTATAGAATGGAGATTCAAGTCTGACAATTCCAGGCCTGAATAGGTCACTCTCCAATTATAGAATGGAGAGTCAAGTCTGACAATTCCAGGCCTGAATAGGTCACTCCCCAATTATAGAATGGAGAGTCAAGTCTGACAATTCCAGGCCTGTAAGGGATCACTCCCCAGTTATAGAATGGAGAGTCAAGTCTGACAATTCCAGGCCTGTATAGGATCACTCCCCAGTTATAGAATGGAGAGTCAAGTCTGACAATTCCAGGCCTGAATAGGTCACTCTCCAATTATAGAATGGAGAGTCAAGTCTGACAATTCCAGGCCTGAATAGGTCACTCCCCAATTATAGAATGGAGAGTCAAGTCTGACAATTCCAGGCCTGTATAGGATCACTCCCCAGTTATAGAATGGAGAGTCAAGTCTGACAATTCCAGGCCTGTATAGGATCACTCCCCAATTATAGAAAGGAGAGTCAAGTCTGACAATTCTAGGCCTGAATAGGTCACTCCCCAATTATAGAATGGAGAGTCAAGTCTGACAATTCCAGGCCTGAATAGGTTATTCCCCAATTATAGAATGGAGAGTCAAGTCTGACAATTCCAGGCCTGAATAGGTCACTCCCAAATTATAGAATTGAGAGTCAAGTCTGACAATTCCAGGCATTTATAGGTCTCTCCACAATTATAGAATGGAGAGTCAAGTCTGACAATTCCAGGCATTTTTAGGTCACTCCCCAGTTATAGAATAGAGAGTCAAGTCTGACAATTCCAGGCCTGTATAGGTCACTCCCCAGTTATAGAATGGAGAGTTAAGTCTGACAATTCTAGGCCTGAATAGGTCACTCCCCAATTATAGAATGGAGAGTTAAGTCTGACAATTCCAGGCATTTATAGGTCACTCCCCAGTTATAAAATGGAGAGTCAAGTCTGACAATTCCAGGCCTGTATAGGATCACTCCCCGGTTATAGAATGGAGAGTCAAGTCTGACAATTCCAGGCCTGAATAGGTCACTCCCCAGTTATAGAATGGAGAGTCAAGTCTGACAATTCCAGGCTTGAATAGGTCACTCCCCAGTTATAGAATGGAGAGTAAAGTCTGACAATTCCAGGCCTGTATAGGATCACTCCCCAGTTATAGAATGGAGAGTCAAGTCTGACAATTCCAGGCCTGTATAGGATCACTCCCCAGTTATAGAATGGAGAGTCAAGTCTGACAATTCCAGGCATTTATAGGTCACTCCCCAGTTATAGAATGGAGAGTCAAGTCTGACAATTCCAGGCATTTATAGGTCACTCCCCAGTTATAGAATGGAGAGTCAAGTCTGACAATTCCAGGCCTGAATAGGTCACTCCCCAGTTATAGAATGGAGAGTCAAGTCTGACAATTCGAGGCCTGTATAGGATCACTCCCCAATTATAGAATGGAGAGTCAAGTCTGACAATTCCAGGCCTGTATAGGATCACTCCCCAGTTATAGAATGGAGAGTTAAGTCTGACAATTCCAGGCCTGTATAGGTCAATCCCCAGTTATAGAATGGAGAGTCAAGTCTGACAATTCCAGGCCTGTATAGGATCACTCCCCAGTTATAGAATGGAGAGTCAAGTCTGACAATTCCAGGCATTTATAGGTCACTCCCCAGTTATAGAATGGAGAGTCAAGTCTGACAATTCCAGGCATTTATAGGTCACTCCCCAGTTATAGAATGGAGAGTCAAGTCTGACAATTCCAGGCCTGTATAGGTCACTCCCCAGTTATAGAATAAAGAGTCAAGTCAGACAATTCCAGGCCTGAATAGGTCACTCCCCAGTTATAGAATGGAGAGTCAAGTCTGACAATTCCAGGCCTGTATAGGTCACTCCCCAGTTATAGAATGGAGAGTCAAGTCTGACAATTCCAGGCCTGTATAGGATCACTCCCCAGTTATAGAATGGAGAGTCAAGTCTGACAATTCCAGGCATTTATAGGTCACTCCCCAGTTATAGAATGGAGAGTCAAGTCTGACAATTCCAGGCATTTATAGGTCACTCCCCAGTTATAGAATGGAGAGTCAAGTCTGACAATTCCAGGCCTGTATAGGTCACTCCCCAGTTATAGAATAAAGAGTCAAGTCAGACAATTCCAGGCCTGAATAGGTCACTCCCCAGTTATAGAATGGAGAGTCAAGTCTGACAATTCCAGGCCTGTATAGGTCACTCCCCAGTTATAGAATGGAGAGTCAAGTCTGACAATTCCAGGCCTGTATAGGATCACTCCCCAGTTATAGAATGGAGAGTCAAGTCTGACAATTCCAGGCCTGTATATGTCACTCCCCAATTATAGAATGGAGAGTCAAGTCTGACAATTCCAGGCCTGTATAGGTCACTCCCCAGTTATAGAATAAAGAGTCAAGTCAGACAATTTCAGGCCTGAAAAGGTACCTCCTTAATTTGAGTTTCTGGGACATTGTCAGGAGATTAGATTTGTAAATTGCAGTGTGACAACACTATACTATATTTTAATTCCAAGATTATTGTTTTTACTTAATTAACAGCCAGTAATACTTTGTTTCTTTATTCTATTCAATCACTAAAACCTTAATTGAATTTCAACCATTCTGAAAACAAATATCGATACTTGATTATAATTTTCTTTTCCTTTTAACTGGCAGCACTTCAATTTGAACTGTCAGATTTATTGTGTTAACCACTTAGTAGTCGTTTTATTTTTTTGTCTCAATTAATGTTACTTTGACTGGCAAATCTTAAACCAGATATAAATTAGGATAATTAATTATCCTAAATCAGAATGGTCACAATAGAATGTTACAATCAACAATCAATACCATAAATTGTAATTATAGCTAGCTATATGACTCTCTGGAAATTGTAATTTTGTTGGTAAAAAGATAACAAAAAAAAATCAAGTCAGATGCAATAATTTTGCTTAGAGGCAGTCATTGTGTACAAGAACATGAGGCCCACAGGGCCTGTATCGCTCACCTGGTTTGAAATGCCAAGTAATGTTCTGAAGGAATTTAAAGATTAAGCTCTAAATACTCTGTTCTGCACTACTCTTTCTGCTACAGGAGGGTAAAGCCAAAATTTGTACAATCTATGTTCCCCTTCCCCCAAGGATGTTTCAGGCCAATTTTTTTAGAATCCATGCAGAACTCTATGACTAGAGGCAATTTAAAAGATTTACCTCTACTTACCCTATTGGGACCTGCCCCTCCTGCCCCCCGGGGGGTGGGTCAAATCCAAATCCAAAATTTGATACAAACTTTGTTCCGCTTCCTCCAATGATGTTTCCAGCCACATTTGGTTTGAATCCATGTAGAACTCTATGACTAAGTAGCAATTTAAAGGACCTCTATTTCCCCTATTGGGCCCTGCCCCTCGGGGGTCAGAGCCAATATGCAAACTGTATTCCCCTTCCCCAAAGAATGTTTCTGGCCAAATTTGGTTAGAATCTAAGCGGAACTCTATGACTAGTAGCGTTTTAAAGGAAGTGTTGACGGACGTACAGACGACAGACGCCACGCCATGATATAAGCTCACCAGCCCTTCGGGCCAGGTGAGCTAAAAATATTACTTGGACTGTTCTCATTCTTATTTTAATTAAATGACACTTTTTTCAAAGCTCAATGTTACACACTGTTCTAGGTGCTCTTTAGCTAAGCCTGTCAAATCTTTAGCTATGCCTGTCAAATCTTTAGCTAAGCCTGTCAAATGATTTTGCCATAACGCTGCAGTAATAGGCTTTGTTACATTTACACACAAGGTGCTACACCCAGTGTATACCTAAGAGACAAATATAAAGCTAGGTTATTTGTTTCTCTGCAACATGTATGTCAGAAAAGAATGTATTTCTAAAACATAATTCATACAAAGTATTTTTCTTTACATCATTAGTGTCAAAGAAACTCAAGACAAAGTATTGAAAGTAGTTCCGCACTAAAGGAAAACAGGTCTTTATATATGTTCATTGTATATTATTTTGCTTGTGTTTTTCATTCTATAAAATGCCTTTTTAATTCAATCATTGCCATTTCATTATTATTATTGGGTATTAATTACTCAATTTCAATGGGATTAATTCACATACCATGTGATACCTGATAATGTTTGTGTAGGACTATTGTTTCAATTGGTAATAGAATGACGTCAAAAGATGATATCCCGCATTAAAGTCATTTCAGCTGGAAGATTATAAAGAGTTACGTTCCTACTAGTCCCGCAGAAACGTTAACGGGTATCACGTGGTACATGAATTAGTCCCAGTACCTAGATGCTTTAAACATACAAACTTTAACAACATATCTGCAAAGACACATGTACACCTGTGCTGCTTTTATGATTTAATCTCTTCCTTTGGAGGACAATGTTTGAAAACATAATTTTTAACATCTTTAGCAGGTGTCAACTAGAAATATAATTTGTTTAATGATGGTATCTTTTACAGTTTCGATACATTTATCTTCTAGGTTATTTTAGATTAATTAGATACTAGGTGTATAGAGTTATAGATTTCTTTATTGGACAGCGATGACAAATTGTTTTTGATTGTGAATAGTTAGTTCAAAGTGAAATCTCCAGAGATTTCCCAGCTCTGTCTATTGCCTGAATGGACTGTATAGAGCCAGTTCACAGCTCCACAGCTTGTTATTACAATCTTTTGTTGCCCCGGCACTTCAAACCTACCATCGATCTCTACAGAGTATCCTCTAAACACTGACATATAGACATATATTCTATCAATGGACAAAAAAAAGAAACAAGTCAAAGACGACTCTTTTTCCTAACAGGCATGGCACCTACCAATAAACAGCACAGTATTTTGCAGATTCACAGTTTTTAAGTATATGCAAAGTTCAGTGGATTTCTTTGGAAACCGGGAACTCAAAACAACAGCTAAGGCAATAGTTGTGGTTTTGCATCCATGTGCTGACCGGTCAAAAAAATGTGCGTAATGGAAACTATAATGTTACTCTTTATGTAAAACCAATGAAAAAACACAGCTCCTCTCGAAATCTATTTGAAGAAATAAGTACATATCAGGTATCAATTTGAATACCTCAAAAGCTTTAGCGAAATCTTTTGTTTATTTTCTTTTGTGTGTTTTTTCGCCTTGCTTTTAATTATAATAGCTGGCTGCTACAGAATATCATAAGAACACTAAATACAAAAAACACAACTGATGATGGCCTAATCCTGACAATTAAACTGGTACCAGTATATTCACCGCTACACAGAATGGTACATTCTGCATTTTCAGAAATATTTGACTATTCAGTGATGTCCAGATGATAATAATTGTATCTAATTTGCCAGACCTGTTTTAACAATATACCTTAACTTGTGTGCGGCGATGTACAATAACCCAATAATAAACCTCCACCCCTTCCTAAACTTATCTAGAGTTTAATCTGTGGTTTAATCTCATTGTAATCCCATTAATGTTCTTTACTTTAAGTGTTGTGGTCACTTACTGGGTTGATTGTAGTATCTAAAATGGCTCGATTCCATACGCTATAACACTAGCGGCATACAAAATGTGACTCAATACATTTTATTGGTGCACTTAACAAATACAAGCTTTCAATCGTTAAAGTTGAAATGTGCAATTATCAAGATACAGGTTTCAGTTTTACAAATCCCTCCCAGAAGGCAATTGCTGCATCAAGACCATGCAGACACCCATCATCCTTTCTTTTTTAAATGTAGTCCTTTCCCTACTAATTCTTCTGAAGAATCTTTGAAAGCAAGTGTATACCCAAACTGTAGAAGCTTTGAACCTTTTCCAACTAAATTCAAGATGGCAGTCTGTCGGACATGAGACTTGTTCACCAATCAGTCCCAAATTACAATATGCACATCTAATGCCATTGGGGAACCAACATATGAAATTTGAGAAAGATCCATTCAGAATCGTCGAAGAAATATCAGTAACAAACTTTAACTACCAAAATCCAAGATGGCTAATTACTTTGTGAAACAATATTGTAAAAGGCTTAGGTTAGTTTTTTGGTACCAATAAGCGCCCCTTCAATTATCTATGCTTGTTATACAATATCAGTTCTTCATTGGATCTTTTGTTGAGGATTGAGCGGTTTTTTTGTGTATAATTTTGAGATAATTTGATATCTATTGTAGGAAAAGCATATAAATTCACTTTTCTGTTAAATATGCAGTCATCACACGATGGAAAAGGCAACAGCCATACGTAAGAACTATTTGTGTCTATATTAATAGTGGTACACACATGTTCCGATGTGAGCTGTGTGTGCACTTTATTAATTACTAACTTATTAACACTAATTCAGGTTAGAATTTCAGTTTTATAGTCCAAACTAGCCACTGGACAGTATTTTCAACCTCCCATTTTGAAAGTTTGTTGTTTATTTCCTTGTGAAATTGCAATGAGAATTATACATAGCATCAGAATTATTTTAGAAAGAGTATCGTTTTTTCAGATTAATCAGTTAATGTAAATCAATTTTTCTTCGCCTGAGATTTACTTTCACTAATTTCCCAATCTAAGGAAACTTGTAAAAGTTTATTTTTACAAAATAACTTTATACCATTTACAAATTTATGATGAAAGGAATTCCCATTCTATCTATGAATGTTAATCTTTGTGAAGTTACATTTGGAAATGGAAATCGTGAAATTTAGTAGTCATGAAAGACAGTTGGTTACACTTGGAAGTGATTATAGTCAATATGTTCAAGGAAAATAAAGTTCCTTGTTTATACACAACCATTATAGTTCTCAAGATTCTACAGTGTTAGATAATGTTACGTAATGATGATATGTAACATTTCATATAAATTTACATTTTCACTGCAGTCCCACTACGTAACCTTACCAAGCGCAGTTGGCAGTCATATAGAATATAATAGAATATGAACTTCAAACGTTTCTTATGACATCATTATCATTGTGACATCATAATTGGCATGCCAGCAATCACAGCTGTTCAAATGCCTGTTCCATTCGTGATGATAATGAATGATAATTCATTATAGATGCAAATCCCTTGTTATTTCAATATAAAATTGTAACTCAATATAAATATAGGCATTGAGCATCTTTTAAGTTAGCATTCATAGCCAATATGAATGCCAACTGGACAGAGGCAAATCAAACATGAAGTGGTATTGCGCATCAGGGAATTTGCCAGTCATGTTGGCATTCTAAAAGACGTTTAATGCGCTTTTTAAAAGTAAATACATACAATCGCTATAAAACACAATAATACAAAACTATGATCCAGTATTATTATCTGATTTATCACTCAAACCTCATCTTTACTTTCTGTTTAATTACATACACCTGCCTTACACGTTATAACTTTACTATCAATCTGGTACCATTACAGTATAGATAGGCTTCAGTAAACAATAGAAGCTGGCGTACGTGTACAATTAATCCATCATGCTGTCCATTTATATTGTTATGAATCATTTATTATAGAATTTAAAATATTTTATGAGAGCATAGTCATCTACTATTCGGTATTATGTAGTTTATTTACATAATTAAGTGTCTATCCTACATGTGACAGATTTACCTTCTATTTAGTAGTCTAAAACAATGGAAATGCAGCAAATTCATCCTTTCTGTTCTCAGCTACTGTTATCAATTTTTCTATTAACAAGATATGTATATGATTGACATCTATAAATGGTTGTTATAATGAAGATCATGGTGAATGTTATTGCCAATACTGTATAACATGAAATATTTGTGTGTTCTTTCTTTCATGATTTGTAGCTGTGATATAATTTTGTGGGTAAAAATATTCTTGGTTTTCCAATAGAGCAAAAATGAAAATAATAATGCAAACAAAATTTCACAGCAACCACAAAAACAATTGAAGTTTCTACACAATAATCAACTGATGTTATACAGTACATGTATCAATAGATTGTTAGCCTAACAATCAGTTTCCATAATTGGCAGATATGCATGCCTGTCATACTGAAGTCTGCAGCTGATGGGAATCATAGAAATATAAGTCAGCACGTTTCTTCTGTTTCTCACAGTATAGGATGCTAACACTAGAGGATATTTGGACTGAAAGACCTCTAGAATGCCAGGCGGATTATAAAATGCTGACAACACAATGTAAAAATGGCCAGAATTAATCACAGAAAGTTTATTGATTAAACAAATTTCTGAGAAGAGATAGCAGGTTTAAAGCAAAGTTTTTAAGATCATTGCTACATAACCATTAGGAGTTTATAGACTGACGCTGTCCTGCATAGTCAAGACAGAGAAGATGCATTTAACAATTATGAGAAAGAAAGGGCAAGATAGATCTAGAATATGATATTATATGACAAAGAAAGGACGATATAGATCTATAATATGATAAATATGAGAAAGAAAGGGCAAGATAGATCTAGAATATGACAACAAATATGAGAAACAAAGGGTATAAAAGCTAATTAATAACTATAACATGAACACTAAACAAAGGGTATAAAAACTAATTAATAACTATAAGATAAACACTATACAAAGGGTATAAAACGTAATCAACAACTATAAGATAAACACTAAACAAAGAGTATAAAACGTAATTAATAACTATAACATAAACACTAAACAAAGGGTATAAAACGTAATCAACAACTATAAGATAAACACTAAACAAAGAGTATAAAACGTAATTAATAACTATAACATAAACACTAAACAAAGAGTATAAAACGTAATCAACAACTATAAGATAAACACTAAACAAAGAGTATAAAACGTAATTAATAACTTAACATAAACACTAAACAAAGAGTATAAAACGTAATCAACAACTATAAGATAAACACTATACAAAGGGTATAAAACGTAATTAATAACTATAACATAAACACTAAACAAAGAGTATAAAACGTAATCAACAACTATAAGATAAACACTAAACAAAGAGTATAAAACGTAATCAACAACTATAAGATAAACACTATACAAAGGGTATAAAACGTAATCAACAACTATAAGATAAACACTAAACAAAGAGTATAAAACGTAATTAATAACTATAACATAAACACTAAACAAAGAGTATAAAACGTAATTAATAACTATAACATAAACACTAAACAAAGAGTATAAAATGTAATCAACAACTATAAGATAAACACTAAACAAAGAGTATAAAACGTAATCAACAACTATAAGATAAACACTATACATAGGGTATAAAACGTAATCAACAACTATAAGATAAACACTAAACAAAGAGTATAAAACGTAATTAATAACTATAACATAAACACTAAACAAAGAGTATAAAATGTAATCAACAACTATAAGATAAACACTAAACAAAGAGTATAAAACGTAATCAACAACTATAAGATAAACACTAAACAAAGGGTATAAAAGCTAATTAATAACTAAAAGATAAACACTAAACAAAGGGTATAAAACGTAATTAACAACTATAACATAAACACTAAACAAAGTATATAAAACGTAATCAATAACTAAAAGATAAACACTAAACAAAGGGTATAAAAGCTAATTAATAACTAAAAGATAAACACTAAACAAAGGGTATAAAAGCTAATTAATAACTAAAAGATAAACACTAAACAAAGAGTATAAAACGTAATTAATAACTATAAGATAAACACTCACGTGTTGTTCTGTTTGAGGCTGTAGACACTTGTTCCCAAACAGCACAGGAAGTTGTAGTTATAAAGAGAGAAAAACACACTTGATACAGGGACGACATGGCTAAATGTTCTCCTAGTTCATATACATAGAATTCATGAAATTCTGTCCCATTATTCAGTGTGTAACAGGTGCAGACACTTTGAATAGTCTGTAGTTCTTGGAATTGAATTAATAAACCTCTTTCAAATGAAGGTCAAGGCTTTTTGAAAAGAGGTCTGAAAATATCCACACAAGTTTTATCAGACAAGCTTTGAACACATTTAAGTATTTATAGATCAATTGTAATTACATAAAATGTGGTAGAAAAAAACAGTAAAGTAATTAAATTCCTGATTGCTTTGTTGTTAAATTACCAAATCCCTTCATTTAATTGGTTTAATCCATACTATTGGCATTAAATTCTCCCCAACACTACAGAACCAATCACAGCCTCCATGAGCTCTCTGTGTAACGGCAGTCCTCCTCGCGTCCCTTTAATCACATCACCACAGAATCAATGCTGTATATAACATTAGTTTTCATTCTCAAGGAAAAAAGGAGCTGGTCTCAGTGGTCCACTAGGTGGTCATTAATGCGGTTATTACCCTGACTCAGCTGTCCTTCTGATAACTGTCCAAGCTAATCCAGCCGCAGCACCAGCTTACAAACACTCATCACACACAAATTGTCAGCTCAATCAACGATCCTATCTGACATACTTTCACTTGGAACTGTTCTACTGCTATCATGTATTTATCATTGTTTCACCTTTCTTGTCATCATCATACCTATCATTTTATCTATCTGTCATCATCCTTCCACAGTCACTGTCTAAACTGTTGTCGCCACAACTGTCATCAGCCTAAATGCAGTATGTCAATCAACCCATGTGTCAATACTAGCCTCTATTGCTTTTAGCTTGACTGACAACACCCTTTCATCTTCCGTTTCTCTAACATAATCACATGACATCTTTATTCCTGTAATCAACACACCACTTGTGATCATTTCGTCATCATACAAACTGATGACCCCAAAATCTCTTAAATCACCTACTGGTCATATCCCTCATCTATCATCCATCCACCTGTCATCATCCTATATGTCATAAAGACATCCTACATACCATCATCTCACCTGTCACCCTACATACCGTCATCTCACCTATCACCCTACATACCATTATCTCACCTGTCACCCTACATACCATCATCTCACCTGTCACCCTACATACCGTCATCTCACCTGTCACCCTACATACCATTATCTCACCTGTCACCCTAAATACCGTCATCTCACCTGTCACCCTACATACCATTATCTCACCTGTCACCCTAAATACCATCATCTCACCTGTCACCTTACATACCATCATCTCACCTGTCACCTGTCATGTCATCATCTCACCTGTCACCCTACATACCATCATCTCACCTGTCACCCTACATACCATCATCTCACCTGTCACCCTACATACCATTATCTCACCTGTCACCCTAAATACCATCATCTCACCTGTCACCCTACATACCATCATCTCACCTGTCACCCTACATACCATTATCTCACCTGTCACCCTAAATACCATCATCTCACCTGTCACCTTACATACCATCATCTCACCTGTCACCCTACATGTCATCATCTCACCTGTCACCCTACATACCATCATCTCACCTGTCACCCTACATACCATCATCTCACCTGTCACCCTACATACCATTATCTCACCTGTCACCCTAAATACCATCATCTCACCTGACACCCTACATACCGTCATCTCACCTGTCACCCTACATACCATTATCTCACCTGTCACCCTAAATACCATCATCTCACCTGTCACCCTACATACCGACATCTCACCTGTCATCCTACATAACCATCATCACACCTGTCACCCTACATACCATTATCTCACCTGTCACCCTACATACCATTATCTCACCTGTCACCCTACATACCATTATCTCACCTGTCACCCTAAATACCATCATCTCACCTGTCACCCTACATACCATCATCTCAGCTCTGACCCTACATAACCATCATCACACCTGTCACCCTACATACCGTCATCTCACCTGTCACCCTACATACCATTATCTCACCTGTCACCCTAAATACCATCATCTCACCTGTCACCCTACATACCATCATCTCACCTCTGACCCTACATAACCATCATCACACCTGTCACCCTACATACCATTATCTCACCTGTCACCTTACATACCATCATCTCACATGTCACCTTACATACCATCATCTCACCTGTCACCCTACACTTCATCACCTCACCTGTCACCCTACCTACCATCATCTCACCTGTCACCCTACATACCATCATCTCACCTGTCACCCTACATGTCACCATCTCACCTGTCACCCTACATGCCATCATCTCACCTGTCACCCTACATGTCATCATCTCACCTGTCACCCTACATAACCATCATCTCACCTGTCACCCTACATGCAACCATCTCACCTGTCACCCTACATGTAACCATCTCACCTGTCACCCTGCATACCATCATCTCACCTGTCACCCTACATAACCATCATCCCACCTGTCACCCTACATACCGTCATCTCACCTGTCACCCTACATACCATCATCTCACCTGTCACCCTACATACCATCATCTCACCTGTCACCCTACATGTCATCATCTCACCTGTCACCCTACATGTCATCATCTCACCTGTCACCCTACATGTCACCATCTCACCTGTCACCCTACATGCCATCATTTCACCTGTCACCCAACATGTCATCATCTCACCTGTCACCCTACATGTCATCATCTCACCTGTCACCCTACATACCATCATCTCACATTTCACCCTACATACCATCATCTCACCTGTCACCCTTCATACCATCATCTCACCTGTCACCCTATCTCACCTGTCACCCTACATACTATCATCTCACCTGTCACCCTACATGCCATCATCTCACCTGTCACCCTACATGCCATCATCTCACCTGTCACCCTACATGCCATCATCTCACCTCTCACCCTACATGCCATCATCTCACCTCTCACCCTACATGCCATCATCTCACCTGTCACCCTACATGTCATCATCTCACCTGTCACCATACATACTATCATCTCACCTGTTTCCCTACATACCATCATCTCACCTGTCACCCTACATACCATCATCTCACCTGTCACCCTACATACCATCATCTCACCTGTCACCCTACATACCATCATCTCACCTGTCACCCTACATAACCATCATCTCACCTGTCACCCTACATGCCATCATCTCACCTGTCACCCTACAAATCATCATCTCACATGTCACCCTACATGCCATCATCTCACCTGTCACCCTACATGCCATCATCTCACCTGTCACCCTACATACCGTCATCTCACCTGTCACCCTACATGTAACCATCTCACCTGTCACCCTGCATACCATCATCTCACCTGTCACCCTACATACCATCATCTCACCTGTCACCCTAAATACCATCATCTCACCTGTCACCCTACATAACCATCATCTCACCTGTCACCCTACATGCCATCATCTCACCTGTCACCCTACAAATCATCATCTCACATGTCACCCTACATGCCATCATCTCACCTGTCACCCTACATGCCATCATCTCACCTGTCACCCTACATACCGTCATCTCACCTGTCACCCTACATGTAACCATCTCACCTGTCACCCTGCATACCATCATCTCACCTGTCACCCTACATAACCATCATCCCACCTGTCACCCTACATACCGTCATCTCACCTGTCACCCCTACATACCATCATCTCACCTGTCACCCTACATACCATCATCTCACCTGTCACAACCCTACATGTCATCATCTCACCTGTCACCCTACATGTCATCATCTCACCTGTCACCCTACATGTCACCATCTCACCTGTCACCCTACATGCCATCATTTCACCTGTCACCCAACATGTCATCATCTCACCTGTCACCCTACATGTCATCATCTCACCTGTCACCCTACATACCATCATCTCACATTTCACCCTACATACCATCATCTCACCTGTCACCCTTCATACCATCATCTCACCTGTCACCCTATCTCACCTGTCACCCTACATACTATCATCTCACCTGTCACCCTACATGCCATCATCTCACCTGTCACCCTACATGCCATCATCTCACCTGTCACCCTACATGCCATCATCTCACCTGTCACCCTACATGCCATCATCTCACCTGTCACCCTACATGCCATCATCTCACCTGTCACCCTACATGTCCATCATCTCACCTGTCACCATACATACATCATCATCATCTCACCTGTCACCATACATACCATCATCTCACCTGTCACCCTACATACCATCATCTCACCTGTCACCCTACATACCATCATCTCACCTGTCACCCTACATACCATCATCTCACCTGTCACCCTACATAACCATCATCTCACCTGTCACCCTACATGCCATCATCTCACCTGTCACCCTACAAATCATCATCTCACATGTCACCCTACATGCCATCATCTCACCTGTCACCCTACATGCCATCATCTCACCTGTCACCCTACATACCGTCATCTCACCTGTCACCCTACATGTCATCATCTCACCTGTCACCCTACATACCATCATCTCACATTTCACCCTACATACCATCATCTCACATTTCACCCTACATACCATCATCTCACCTGTCACCCTACATGCCATCATCTCACATGTCACCCAACATGCCATCATCTCACCTGTCACCCTACATGTCATCATCTCACCTGTCACCCTACATACCATCATCTCACATTTCACCCTACATACCATCATCTCACCTGTCACCCTACATGTCACCATCTCACCTGTCACCCTACATACCATCATCTCACCTGTCACCCTACATACCATCATCTCACCTGTCACCCTACATACCATCATCTCACCTGTCACCCTACATGTCACCATCTCACCTGTCACCCTTCATACCATCATCTCACCTGTCACCCTACATACCAGCATCTCACCTGTCACCCTACATGCAATCATCTCACCTGTCACATCCACCTGTCACCCTACATAACATCATCTCACCTGTCTTACTACAATTTGATTATCTTGCCTATAAACATTAAACTGTAAAGTACTACAAATGTGATACTTCTTCATTTTGATGACAATGACAAAGATAGATAACAACAGTACAAAAGGGACATAACTCTGTCATCACAATATTTGACAAAGGTTATCTTTATTAATAGATAACATGAAAGTAAGCCTGTCATATAATTCAAATGTTTATCAATTATACAATAAGAATACAGACCAAATCCTTGGCCATCTTTGAAGGGCACTTACCTCTATCTTCTGAGGTGGTATTATTGATCAGAACAGGAGTTGTAGTGATCAAATCACATGTTTCTGGTTCAACAGTGATGTTCCCCACAGCAGCCATTCCTAAAAACAAAAAGATTATTACAATACTTTTGGAGACATGTAAATATATCTTCTTTCTCATTCAAAAAAGAACAATACTTTTAGGAACATGTAAGTAAGGGTTATTACATTAGCTTTCAATTAACAAGAGACCCAAAGGGCCTGTAACACTCACCTAGTTTAAAATATCTAGTAATTTTCATACAAGAGGCCTATTGGCCTTAATGGTCATCTAACAACCTTAGCAATAGCCGTATAGGAAATTAATTAGATATGGTGTCATGGCAGCCATCTTTGGGATCAACCAGAGATGTAACAACACTTGGTCAAGATCATATCATGGTCATTCCAGGCAATTTACAGACAAATCACACCAGAAGAACTTGAGAAGTTCAAAATGTGTTTTCAAGATGGCGGCTATGGCGGTTATCTTGGATTCTAGATCGACTCAAAATATAAAAACACTTAGTCAGGACCATGTAAGGATCATTTCATGCAAGTTTCAACCAAATAGTATGAATTGAACTTTAAAAGAAATTCAAAATGTGTTTTCAAGATGGCGGCTAATTTTTGGCAGCAATCTTGGTTTTCAGATTGACCCGACGAATAACAACACTTTGTTGAGACCATGTCAATATCATTTCAGGCAATTTCATGGTCATTTATCGCACAATTTGACCAGTGTGTTAAGATCATTTGGAGTTAAAGGCCATCTTTTCCTTGTCCCTTTAAAGCTTCATTTCAAATTAAGTTTAAGAAAGAATGTACCCTCAGTATATTCTAACAAGAATATGTATAGTGATAAGTTTCAGAAACTATCTCTTAATTACAGTGAAAATTCAAGATGGCTACAAGTCAGGCATCTTGTTTTTGGATTAGTCTCAAAATGCAATATGCATAACTAGGCACCACAAGGGAAACCTACACATGATATTTGAGAGACATCTGAATCCCTTCAGTACTTTTTGAGAAATGGCAATAACAACTTTCATTGTCAAATTTTAAGATGGCTGCCTGTCGGCCATTCGTTGACAAACCAGCTGCAAACTGTAATATGCATAAGAAGATGTTCACACAAGCAGACAAAGAAATGTACTCAATTTAATAGGTGGTTTCCAGATACCAAAACCATGTGGGTAAAGTACAATTGACTGTCAATAAGTCCCACCTCGCTGTGATTATGATGTCAAAAAAATCTCATCAAACATAACAACACAACCAAGAGTAGGTGGGACTAATTAGTATTGATATTTATCATGGTTTTAACTTTCCTTTGGTTCACTTTCATTAAAATATCTATACGGTAGATGTACACTGCTTTACTACTTAATGTTTTGATAATTTTTTATGCGAATTTTGGATTATTGTACATCATATAACAGTATATCATGCATTTAACTTTTTATTTCATTAATCTATTACTAGCTACAGTACAGTAATGTGTTTAATCACAGACCAATGAAGGTTTTCAAAGATAGATTCAAAATGAACGTCATTGAAGTCTGTTATCTTATACAAATATTTGCAATGGACTTTAATTTTCAAACAACTCCCATCCAAATTAACTAACACTAAAGTAAATCCCTCGTAAAACATAAGTAATCATATATGTATTACTAACTCAAAATATACAGTAACCCCAAACAATAAATATAAATTTTAGCACAATCAAATTTCAGTGCATATATTTAATTTTCAAAGACTTATAATAATGAATTCATGTATTCATAATAACTGTTCTATCAAACAGCATGCAGAAGAAAATGTAATTTAACTTGATTTCTATCAATGATGTGAGGATCCTTAATTCAATGTGCATTAATTTCAACTCATTGTATTCAGAAAAAAATTCTTACGAATAGAACAGACTGGTCACACTTAATAACGACAACAAACGACAAGAAACGACAACAAACGACAACACGTTAAATACAAGGAAAAGTTAGTGACAACACAGGATATGTTATTCAGTACATTAAAATGAATATTTCTACCAAGTTTTATGAAGATTGGAGCAAAAATGAAGGAATTAGAGCGATTTGAATATTCTGAAATCGGCCGCTGGTCAACGATAGATCGAGTGACAAGAGGTTTGCCGTGACGGTATACCGACAACACATTGTAACATCGAAAATGTTTTGAAAACCTAACGACAACAGAAGATATGTTTTTTGTCATACTATAATGCATCTATGTACAAAATTTCATTAAGATTGGAATAAAAATGAAGACTTTATACCTGTTTTAATGTTACGAGATCGGCGACTGGTCAGGTTTATATCGTGAGTGTGTATGTTCAGTATTACCGACAACACATCATAGCATTAAAAATATTACAAAAACCTAACGACAACAGAAGATATGTTTTTTGTCATACTATAATGCATCTATGTACAAAATTTCATTAAGATTGGAATAAAAATGAAGACTTTATACCTGTTTTAATGTTACGAGATCGGCGACTGGTCAGGTTTATATCGTGAGTGTGTATGTTCAGTATTACCGACAACACATCATAGCATTAAAAATATTACAAAAACCTAACGACAACATAAGATATGTTGTTTGTCATACCATAATGCATATCTGTACAAAATTTCATTAAGATTGGAGTAAAAATACCGGAGTAATGACGATTTCAAATATGAAGAGACGCAGAGTGTATACATGTGTGTAAGCCAAGCTTACATGTACAGATCTAGATCCGACCGACAACACAAAATATTTTACGAAATTACGCAGTAATGTTACCGCAAATAATAATATATGTAACCTATATCTAAAGAAAGTAATTCATGCCAAGTGTAATGTATATTGATGAAGATTTGAATGAGTAATGATCATTGAAATTCTCAGTAGACCGACGGCTTGCATACAGTATACATAGAAGAAGCACACACGTGTGTATATTATCAGTGTGATTTCAGTTCGCGATTGTATTTATTGTTATGTAAACATATGGCGTTTATATATACTTCCCATATGTTATCTTAAGAAATACACTATTATATGTTTATTTTTTTTATTGTACATTTTTGTATAAAATATTTGCGTATATTTTCGAGAGCATGAATGAACGACAAAGAAAAAGCGCCGATAATGTCGTCTATCTTTGGCGAGGATGGACTGATCAATTCGGATACTATCAAAGAATTTGATTCAGTATCAAGCAAAATCGACGATATGTATGGTGAACGTATGGGTACATATTGGTCTGAAAAAACTTTACCAACTATCCGGCGCAGGGTGGTTGAGGCCCGAGTATGATGCCCCATATACCTAAAGGCTTGAAAAACAACAACTGTGAATCAATGAATGACATCATAAAGCTTGTTGGTGACTGGAAAAATTCGATTTGATAAAACGATTAGAGCACATACAAAACACGCAGTACAACCACGTGCGCAGATCGCTTCACGGAATAGGAGAGTACGAAATAACTCCGCATGCGCAACATTTAAAAATAAGTTCAGTATTTTGGAGAGAACTGCCCGTTGTAGAAAAGATAACGGAAAGTGCACAAGTTTTTGAAACTTGTGAAGCAGTAAAAGGAACTTATATCTTCCACTAATGGAATGCTAACTATTCCAAAAACTGCAGCCATCTCTAAACAAGAGGCCCAAAGGGCCTTAACGGTCATCTGACTACCTTGGCAATAGTAAAATTAATTATATATGGTGTCACTTTGTCAGGACCATGTCAGGATCATTTTCAATTTCTTTCAACAAATTTTATTTCAAACAAGAGGCCCAAGGGCCTAAACATATAGGAAATTAATTAGATATAGTGTCATGGTAGCCATCTTCGATTTGTGATCAACCAGAGATGTAACAATACTTTATCGGGCCATGTCAGGATCATTTCATGCAAGTTTCAGCCAAATCGCACCAGTAGAACTTGAGAAGAAGTTCAAAATGTGTTTTCAAGGTGGCGGCTGTGGCGGCCATCTTGGATTTTGGATCGACCCCAAAAATAACAACACTTTGTCGGGACCATGTCAGGATCATTTCATGCAAGTTTCAGCCAAATCGCACTGGTAGAACTTGAGAAGAAGTTCAAAATGTGTTTTCAAGATGGCTGCTGTGGCGGCCATCTTGGATTTCGGATCGATCCGAAAAATAACAACACTTTATCAGGACCATGTCAGGATCATTTCATGCAAGTTTCAGCCAAATCGCACCGGTAGAACTTGAGAAGAAGTTCAAAATGTGTTTTCAAGATGGCGGCTGTAGCGGCCATCTTGGATTTCGGATCGACCTGAAAAATAACAACACTTTGTCGAGACCATGTCAGGATCATTTCATACAAGTTTCAGCCAAATCGCACCGGTAGAACTTGAGAAGAAGTTCAAAATGTGTTTTCAAGATGGCGGCTGTGGCGGCCATCTTGGATTTCAAATCAACCCGAAAAATAACAACACTTTGTCGGGACCATGTCAGGATAATTTCATGCAAGTTTCAGCTAAATCGCACTGGTAGAACTTGAGAAGAAGTTCAAAATGTGAAATGTTAACGCACGGCGGACGGCGCACGGCGGACGGCGCACGGCGGACGACGACGGACGAAACATGACGACTATAGGTCATCCTGACCCTTCGGGTCAGATGACCTAAAAACCGTCTACGCGAAAAAGTGTGCGTGGAAATCGAACAGAATCGCACGGTCCGTCTAAACACAAAAAAAAAAAGAATTCATTTACCTTCTAATACTTTTCAAATGAATTACACGTATGTATGTGTGAGTAAAAATCAATCAATAAATGAAATATGTAAGTTCAGTAATAAAAAGTGTTAAATAAACGTAACATTTGTAAGCTTCCCGAAATTAAAACTTACGATACGCAAGCGAGATCTTGTGTGCCCGCAGGACGGGATTCAAGATAATAAAACTTAATCTTTCAAATAAAACGTATTAAATAAAGTCAAAGTTACCGCGTAAATAAAATAGTGAATTAATATAAAAAATATTTACGCAGCTAAAAATACACACACAAAAAAAACAACTAAATAGATTAGCTACACCAACATATAAAGGACCCTGAGTAGAACCACGTCCGTTCGTAGGGTCTGGAAACATATTCGTGTATTGAGTTCTACACCGACTATAATGATGTTTACACAACAATGGTTTAGACAAACACAGTATCGAGACTCTATGCACTCGTACACACGCGTGTACAGGTGTGTGCGAGTCGTCGATCTGTTGTCGGTAGTAAACCGGACCAGTCGCCGATCTCGTAACATTAAAACAGGTATAAAGTCTTCATTTTTATTCCAATCTTAATGAAATTTTGTACATAGATGCATTATAGTATGACAAAAAACATATCTTCTGTTGTCGTTAGGTTTTCAAAACATTTTCGATGTTACAATTTGTTGTCGGTATACCGTCACGGCAAACCTTCATTCCTTCATTTTTGCTCCAATCTTCATAAAACTTGGTAGAAATATTCATTTTAATGTACTGAATAACATATCCTGTGTTGTCACTAACTTTTCCTTGTATTTAACGTGTTGTCGTTTGTTGTCGTTTCTTGTCGTTTCTTGTCGTTATTAAGTGTCTGTTCTTGTGATTTCTACAAGTTATACAATTTGACAATAGTGCTTTGAACATGAAGTTGTTAGTTGAAATTTTCAGTCAATTAATAGAGAAGAGTTGAAATTTTCAGTCAATTAATAGAGAAGACATAACAACTCCGAGCAGGTGTGACATGGTATCCTTGCCCATCACCGTCTAATTAGCCGGTGTAGCTGACGTCAATCCATTGAGCGTCTCGACTAAAGTAAGGGATCAACTTAAGTACATTCAATATCACAGATGAGAGTTAAGCAGCGGTCAATAAGCAATGTACTGACCACAAGTGTCCAGTCTCAGCTTGCATGCTCTGCTAAAGCTGCATCAAGTGAATTCTACTCTAAGCTAGTTTAACATACATACAATAACATTTCTCGAAGCTGCATGGTTCCATGTTGCTTTGGTGTTGATACTTTTCTTACAGCCAATTAACTAAAAGTCAACATCTAATATCTGTTGGATCATTTCAGACATCTAATGTTCAACTACATGATGTCCTGCAAAGTTTCTATATCACAAAACGAGAAAAGTATGTAAGACAGTAAATATCCCTTCAACTATAAAAGCAGGATGGGCCACAATAACAGTAAACAGATCTATATTTCTATTTAACAAACCCACACTTAGTTGTGTTTATAGTAATTCAGTGACAAATGATCAAAGATGCTATCCAATTCAGGAAGATTGAACAAAAGGCCAAAGGGACTTAACGGTCATCTGACAACATTGGCAGAAGTCATATAGGAAATAAATTATATATCGTGTCACAGTGGCCATCTTGGATTTCAAATCCATCCAATAATTACCACACCTAATAGGTAATAGGATCACTTCAGGCAAGTTTCAGCTAAATTGTAAGGGTAGTGAACTTGGGAAGAAGTTCAAAATGTGGGGCCATGGCAGCCACCTTGGATTTCGGATCAACCTGAAAAATACCAACACTTGATCAAGACCATGTCAGGATCATTTCAGGCAAGTTTCAGCTAAATCGTACTGGCAGAACTTAGAGAAGATGTTCAAGATAGCCAATGTGGCAGCCATCTTGGATTTCATACTGACCAGAAAAAAATAACAACATTTTGTCAGCCTCATGTCAGGATCATTTCAGGCAAGTTAATCTTAGCTAAATCATGCTGGTAAAACTTAAGAAGGAGTTTAAAATGTCTTTTCGACATGGCAGCCAACATCGATTTTGGATCAACCCAAAAAATAACACTTGATTTTTTTCAGGCTTTATTGCACCTATGTAATGAGTAGTTCTAGACAAAATTTACTTTACAACACTGGAGAGAGTCAGAATTTGGCATTCAAGATGTCAAACCACTTTTGTGTAGACTGAACATTAAAGTTTTCATATTTCACAGTGGGCTTTTCTGACATATGATCATAGTATCACCAATTAACTACGCCAACTTCCATTAGAACTGCTTGTTTCCGATAAATATGCAAATTTTAATGCACTCTTAAACAAAATTGCCCCTTTAAAGATTTATGTTCGTAAGATATCTTTGTTGTAATATACGCGATTACATGATCGGAAGTATGACATATGAGCACAAAATAGGCTGTGAATGACGAGATCTTTAACAAATCAGCAGGTCAAGGTGTTATTAACTACTAAAAACAGTGGGAGGCAATTCCATAATCAAAGATTAATGTGTACAATACAGCAATAAATAAATATGTGTGTGACAAGGCTTTCCTGTGTAAATGTATCGTTGGATACATATCTGTTGATCTCTAAGTATGTAAATGTTGACAACTTTGGTCAAGTTACTAATAATTCATATAACACCTCCACAGCATACGTAATAATATATTTTGTGTGTTTTATTTATGTGCTTTATTTAAATATAAAACTATCTAACCATGTAATATTTGGTATAATGCCAGAGCTTTGCTGAAAATTTTCATAATGCATGCGTGTTAGAGCGACCACTGATCCCATAGGAAGATAGTTTAATACTATATATATTTTACATTAACTCATTTAAGGGGTCTCTGCATTAAAGTTGTTTATCAAAGACAATATACTTCCAAAGATGGAACAGCCATTTTGACGGTGATCAGTTGACATAACCATGTCGATATATGTGACGTCATAATGGTCACGTTTTGGATGTCTGAAGTTATGCCCTCACAGACTTTGGCTTGGTTAGTTTATATAGTAGAAAGTGAATGTAAATATACACCTTTTGAAGATACAACACGTAAGGAATTTGATTTTTCAAGAAAAAGAATGTATTTTGTCAGTGTTACTTTAAAAACTAAGCATGTGACACTTTATAACCAAGAGAAAATTTAACCGAATGAATCAAGATCAAGGTTAATCACTTACACAAACTAGGTATCCATTCATCCCAGCATGTCACAGGCCCAATATCAGTTCTCTTGGCCTTACAATTAGTTATTCACAAGAAATTCTTTAAAGATTTTAGCCTATTTGATCCCAGTGTGACCTTGAATGAAGATTAAAGTAATTCACTCAGCATGTCACAGGCCCAATATCAGGTCTCTAGGCCTCTTAGTGTTATTCACATGAAGTTGTTTAAAGATTTTAGCCTGTTGAGCTCTTTGACCTTGAATGAAGGTCAACATCATTTATTTGAAAACATTTGGTAGCCCTTTATCCCAGCATGCTTCAGGCCCAATATAATTCCTTCCCCTGGGCCTTCTGGTTATTGAGAAGAAGTTGTTTAAAGATTTTAGCCTATTTTACCCTTGTGATCTTGAATGAAGGTCAAGGTCATTCATTTAAACAAACTTGGTAGCCCTTAATTCTTCCCAGCATGCTACAGGCCAAATATCAGGAACCTGGGCCTTTCAGTTATTGAGAAGAAGTCGTTTGAATGAAAGTTTACACAAGGCGCACGGAGGACGGCGCACTACGACACAGACAGTGCTTGATGACAATAGGTCATCCTGACCCTTCCAGTCAGATGACCTAAAAACTAAAATTATTTCAACTCTCATAATGATGGTCATGAAGCAACTTACTGCACAGAAATCAAGAATCACTATAGATATGGAACAAGGTATAATGCAATGAGCCTCAATTAATATTACTGACAGATTTTCTCAAACAATTTTTCATTTGGGGTTCATTAAATTTGGTTCTTAATACTTTAATAAGCAACGTGATTACATTTATTTATTTGTACCGAAAAGTCATTCTATGATTTTCAGATATCTATATTAAGTAAACGGGAATGTCATTAAGTGGTCAAGGTCCCACAACTTATCACTAATGTAATTGTGATGGCAGCCTTTAATACTGCCACAATCTGTCCAGGTACAATACAAGCTAACACTGCTGATGATATCTTAAGCTTCCCAAGTCTAGCTGACAGCTGAAAATTCATGGAAGGCTGATCGAGCAATAATTCTACATGCAATGTTAACATTCACCCTGTATCATAATGGCAGCTAGAGATCATATCATCATGTAAAAATATTGACTTCTGTTAAATAATCCTTATCTATTCAAGCAATTATTATGCGAAACTAAATAGCATTACATGGTGTACTTGTATTATTTCCAAAATTGAAGTTTACACTCTAAAAATTAAAGTGCCAAGGCCACTCATAGATGCTGTGAATGAAGGACTCAAATAAAAGAATAAAGATTTTTTTTTTTCATTTAAATATTGAATTTAGTATACTAAGTGTTGAATTTCGGTGTTTAACAAAATATATTTACGGTAGACCATATTTATTTTATATTTAAAGTTTTTCAAGGACAATAACTCACTTTCCTGAAATAACTGTAATAAATTTTATATCTAAATCATAATATTTCTGAAATAATGACTTCAACACCAATGAAACCGTTCAGAATCTGAGTATCATTTTTCATAATTCTTTATTAATTACTAAATTATCAATTTCATCAATGTCTCTTTAAAGACAAAAAAGATAATATGTAAACATATCCGTATCTTAATATCAACTTAACATTGAAGAATATTTTCGGAAAAAATATATATCATCAGAAATATTTCCATTTCCGGATATCTTTTTGTTTCCTTTTTAGAAAACTAACATGGGTTGCTTTATTGTGGGTTGTGCTTTGCCGACTTTTGACTTAAAATAAAACATGGCCATATACTTTCATCAAGTAAAAGGGACATTATTTGGTTACTTATAACACTCAAATTTCTTTTGAATTCATACGAACGCTAACATCAAGAAAACTTCATGCAATACATCAGACTTTAGCAAGTCTTCATAAGGCCACCGTACATTACACGGCAATATAAGTTCATTTGTCACCTTAAGTTGCTGGTACATATATAGATCTATATGATCATCATATTTTGTAAGTTTATGTTGATATATTGTGTATGCATGCAGTTGTTGATAAACAAAAGACACAACTCCCAGTGACAGATCAAGGGAGGAAACACGTACCCAAAACTATTTACTTTTACTGTGCAATAATATCAACATATATAGTTCCTCAATGCTACCAACACATATAACTTTATAAGCGTTATAAGAACTTTCTTTTGCAGTTACCTTCCTAACATTTGATTACTAATCGATCAGTAGCATGAATTACGTAAAATTTAAATAAACATACACAATCCAAAATCCACAGAAAGTCTGCCACGGAGGAAGACAGCGAAGAAGGCGTTGTTCCTGATTTTCGGGAGACTACTGATCTCGGAGTAATACAGATATCATAAAGTCCCAACTGAACACTTAAAACACTCCATCCGTGGTGTATACGTATGTACAAATTCTATGTCTGTGGTTTTGAATATTGGGGTTTTATTTTTTCATACCATTAAGTATTACGTCAAATGAACAAAACAACTTGTAACTTTCATCGCGGAGTGGTTTCATTGATTTGATGTGCACAGGCTCGCCGAGCGTACCTAAGAATGCTGTTTCACAGCATCAAACACCAAGTACCCTCCATATGATTAAACCTTCATCAGACAGGACAGGATGGGTTATATTGAGTAACAAAATATCCCTCATCCCAAATCATGATGGTGACGAAACAAAACATTTATGAAGGAGTTACACTATTTAACTAATATTAAGTGACCATTATGACACTTAAAATGAATACACAAACAGTCTCGTAATCATGGACCTAAGTGATGGTCAAACAGTTTTTCATATCAAAATGTCTCCTTTTTTGTCCCAATATTTGAACCCTTTGCTTATTGTTAATATGTGCATGAACATAATTGACCGGACAAATTGGTCAGATTATATCTCATGCTTCACTTTTTGTTGTCCAATTGGTCAGATTATATCTCATGCTTCATTTTTCGTTGACCAATTGGTCAGATTATATCTCATGCTTCACTTTTTGTTGTCCAATTGGTCAGATTATATCTCATGCTTCACTTTTTGTTGTCCAATTGGTCAGATTATATCTCATGCTTCACTTTTTGTTGTCCAATTGGTCAGATTATATCTCATGCTTCACTTTTTGTTGTCCAATTGGTCAGATTATATCTCATGCTTCACTTTTTGTTGTCCAATTGGTCAGATTGTATCTCATGCTTCACTTTTTGTTGTCCAATTGGTCAAATTGTATCTCATGCTTCATTTTTCGTTGACCAATTGGTCAGATTATATATCATGCTTCATTTTTTGTTGTCCAATTGGTCAAATTGTATCTCATGCTTCATTTTTCGTTGACCAATTGGTCAGATTATATCTCATGCTTCACTTTTTGTTGTCCAATTGGTCAGATTATATCTCATGCTTCATTTTTCGTTGACCAATTGGTCAGATTATATCTCATGCTTCACTTTTTGTTGTCCAATTGGTCAGATTATATCTCATGCTTCATTTTTCGTTGACCAATTGGTCAGATTGTATCTCATGCTTCATTTTTCATTGACCAATTGGTCAGATTATATCTCATGCTTCACTTTTTGTTGTTCAATTGGTCAGATTATATCTCATGCTTCATTTTTTGTTGTCCAATTGGTCAAATTGTATCTCATGCTTCATTTTTCATTGACCAATTGGTCAGATTATATCTCATGCTTCACTTTTTGTTGTTCAATTGGTCAGATTATATCTCATGCTTCATTTTTCGTTGACCAATTGGTCAGATTATATCTCATGCTTCACTTTTTGTTGTCCAATTGGTCAGATTATATCTCATGCTTCATTTTTCGTTGACCAATTGGTCAGATTATATCTCATGCTTCATTTTTTGTTGTCCAATTGGTCAAATTGTATCTCATGCTTCATTTTTCGTTGACCAATTGGTCAGATTATATCTCATGCTTCACTTTTTGTTGTCCAATTGGTCAGATTATATCTCATGCTTCACTTTTTGTTGTCCAATTGGTCAGATTGTATCTCATGCTTCATTTTTTGTTGTCCAATTGGTCAGATTATATCTCATGCTTCACTTTTTGTTGTCCAATTGGTCAGATTATATCTCATGCTTCACTTTTTGTTGTCCAATTGGTCAGATTGTATCTCATGCTTCATTTTTTGTTGTCCAATTGGTCAAATTGTATCTCATGCTTCATTTTTCGTTGACCAATTGGTCAGATTATATCTCATGCTTCACTTTTCGTTGACCAATTGGTCAAATTGTATCTCATTTGCTTCACTTTTCGTGGACCAATTGGTCAGATAGCTTTTATGCATTGTCACAGAGATTTTATTAAAGGTTTCATATTGCTTGATACCTGAGATTTTGAATAAAACTTGTTGACACATGAAGTACGCTGAAAGCAGTCAGACATAAGGTGCACTTCAGTGCACTAAAAGAACAATCTTTCTATACATTAATTGCAAGATACATGTCATGTGACCATGGGTGCCACATCAGGAACATAATAGCCATTAAAAGGACATCGGCATCAACACGTACACGCTGTAGAATAATCATGACAGCATCTTAAAGTACTGAGAATTATAGGCCAGTCAAATGATTCCAACCAATACTAAAGTAGCCTGGTGGTGTATGTATAAGTATTTACCAGCCCTTTGATATGATGCTGCGAGGCCAACACAGATAAACACTCCAGTCAATCACAGTTTCTTTTGATTCTCAATATCAAAGCCATCAGACGGTATATTTGTCCACAAGAAACTATTATAATACATATATTTGTAATCACTGTAACCTGATCTGTTAACCAGAGAATTGCTTCCAAGATGATCAATAACAAAATATCTGATAGACTTCAAATAGACTGATTTCTGGCCATGAAGACATTATTATTATTAATTAGGCTGTTGGTATCATAAAGATACAATGTTCTTATAGGACTTGTTCATGTACCACATGATACCCGATAACGTTTGTGCTGAAATGACATAAGAATGGGATATTATCCAAATATTTCATCGATTAATGTTCTCTTAAGTTCATCATATTTACCACTCAGTGGTGATAATCATCTAGTGTTATGTTGCACAAGGCCGAAGGCAGAGTACAATACAACATTTGTTGATTACCAGCAACGAGGGGTAAATATTGTGAACTAGAGCACAGTAACCCAGAAAATATTTGTTTTATTACATAATTAATTTGTTATTTCAGTTGATTGCTTAATGAATACGAAAATCACTAAGCACTAAATAGAATTTTCAACAATGTACTGTTTGGAAAAGCTTCAAATCATAGTGAAGATTGACGTCTAGCCGTACATCACATTGTAAATACTCTTTGCCTATCATATTGCCTTCTTTTATATTATTAGGCAATTTGTTTTGGTAACTAGACCAGCAGAGTTTTAAACATTTTTAATGTTGTAGGTATGGAAAACATTGTGAAGCTGCTGGGTGTTAATATTGATTTTCTCTTAAACTTTGATTCACATATTACATGCTTACGCAGAAATACATCTTACCAACTTGCAGTTTTAAAGAGAATGGGGAATAATCTTTCAAAGAAAGGTAAAATTACCATTTATAAGTCTTTTATATTATCAAATTTTAACTATTGTCCATTAGCTTGACATTTTTGCAATCTCTCAAACACAACTTGATTTTTTACATGTAAATAGAGTAAAATATATGGCTGTTGAAGTTTTTAAGATTCTAAATGGTATTTCTCCGTCTATTTTAAATGATTTAATTGATAAGAAAGAAGTATTCCTAAGGTGAACACCTCAACATATGGGAAAAGAACATTTAGGTTTGTGGCATCTCAGGTGTGGAACAGTCTGCCGAATGACCTTAAACAAGAGGCCCAGAGGGCCTGTATCGCTCACCTGGTTTTTTGTTAGTAATTATCACAAGACTCTGACAATTAGAAAAATAAGCAAATTTGACTCCCAAAGTTTAATTTTGAATCACAACCATACAATGATGCTATTGATACCATACAAATATGCTATCCAATACATAGGTTCAGAGACAAAGTAATTTATATGAAAGTAGTAGCCTAATTGACTTTTTTGACCTCGCATCTATTGCCGTCTAAGGCCCCGGGGGTCAGCCCTATCATTTGTACAATTTCAAATCCCAACCCTATAAAGATGCTTCCATTGCATTATAAGTGCTCTTCCATTCTAAGTTGCAGAGAAGAAGTCGTTTATATGGAAATAGCTAAATTAACCCCTTTGACCCCACCCTTCAGGCCCCCGGGGGGTCAGCCCCATCATTTGCAAAATTTTGAATCCAAACCCTATAAGGATGTAACCATTGCATTATGAGCGTAATCCCATGTTAAGTTGCAGAGAAAAAGTCATTAATATGGAAATTGACCACTTTTGACCCCGCCCCTCAGGCCCCCAGGGGTCAGCCCTATCATTTGCACAATTTGGAATCCCCACCCTATAAGGATGCTTACCATTGAATTATGGGTGCTATACCATGCTTAGTTGCAGAGAAAAAGTCATTTATATGGAAATAGCCAAATTGACCCCTTTTGACCCTGCCCCTCAGGCCCCCGGGGGTCAGCTCTATCATTTGCACAATTTTGAATCCCCCCACTATAAGGATGCTACCATTGTATTATGGGTGCTATACCTTGCTTAGTTTCAGAGAAGAAGTCGTTTATATGGAAATAGTCAAATTGGCCCCTTTTGACCCCGCCCCTCAGGCCCCCGGGGGTCAGCCCCATCATTTGCACAATTTCGAATCCCCACCCTATAAGGATGCTACCATTGCATTATGGGTGCTATACCACGCTTAGTTGCAGAGAAGAAGTCATTTATATGGAAAAAGACAAATTGGTCCCTTTTGACCCCGCCCCTCAAGCCCCCGGGGGGGTCAGCCCTATCATTTGCACAATTTTGAATCCCCACCCTATAAGGATGCTACCATTGCATTATGGGTGCTATCCCATGCTTGGTTTCAGAGAAGAAGTCGTTTATATGGAAATAGCCAAATTGACCCCTTTTGGCCCCGCCCCTCAGGCCCCTGGGGGATCAGCCCCATCATTTGTACAATTTTCAGTTAGTAGCCCATAAGGATGCTACCAGTCAAATTTTGTTGAAATCCGACCAGCGGTTATGGAGAAGAAGTCGATTGTTGACGGACGCCGGACGACGGACGCTGCGGTATCCCATAAGCTCACCTCGGTCCTTCGGACCAGGTGATCTAACTAGTTGATAACTATATGTCGTTCCGTAGATTGCTTAGCACCTGGGATGGCCATATCTGTTCTTGTACCATTTGATCTAACCCTGCCAGTTGAGTTGTCCCCCTTTGACATCTTTCCTTCCAGTCATTGTCGCTATCCATTGTATGATTGAAACATGGGTTTTTTTACTCCATGTGACTATGCTTAGTTCAAATATTATAATATTTTCTGTGTCATTACCATTGTAAAGTCTATCAGTGTATAACTATGTCTGTGATATTTTGCCAGGCATTTCATTGTTAAATTACAATATACTTATGTTTGTCGCGAGAATAGCACTACAGTGCTAATGTTGTATTTATTTCTGATATGCGACGTAAAATAAAATTTCTTGAATCTTGAATCTATTAGACATGCAGCCTTTTCATCCAATACATTTGTCATGTTCGTTCTCTAACTAGATGAAGACTGCTGAGCACAGGGAGCAACGTCTATGACGTGCTTGATTCGCAATAGAGCTAGTGCTAAATTGAGCATGAAACTTTGTGACGCCATAATCATGTAATTCATTAGTAACTTTATAATTTTCTATTATACTAGAGATCAAAAGAGAGGTGTTCCTAAAGCAGTGCAATATAACTTCAAACTGTGCAATATAACAACATTTTATTGAACAAGAGGCCCATGGGCCTTTAACGGTCATCTGACCCATGGCACAAAACAACAAAGTCACAGTATAAAGTAGTCGTAAACAATTAATATAAATAATACAAGGAACTCCTTAGTTGAATATGTAAGTTTCTGAAATAGGTAAATGTCATTTGTTGAACAAACTTTGTTGCCCTTCATCCATATATGGTTGTAACCCATTCAAGGATTAATATAAGGAGTCAGATTTTAAAGCCAAATTTCAGCAAAGCTCCCAGTTTGGACCTCCGCTGTACTATCCCCATGGGTCTTAGCCTGGTCCTTTATAAAATATGATTGTCCTCACCTAAAGTTCCCCCTTCTGAATCAATTAAAACCCCTTTAGACCAATTTTCATTGAGATCTGGAATGAACCCGAACACAGGAAGTGGGCTAGCAGCCATCTTGAAATACCAAAATTTTTACGAAAATGTTTGCATGTTGTTCGGCATCAATTAAAACCCCTATTGACCAATTTTCATTAAGATCAGAGACTGAAACCTTAAAACAGGAAGTGGGCCAGCGGCCATCTTGGAATACAATAATCTTTACGAAAATGTTTGCACGTTGTTCGGCATCAATTAAAACCCCTATAGACCAATTTTCATTGAGATCAGAGAGTGAAACCTGAAAACAGGAAGTGGGCCAGCTAAAATTAAGAAAATTTGCCCTTTTGGGGCCCCACCCCTCAGCCCCTAGGGGTCGGACCAGGTTCATTTATATAAAATATGATTGTCCTTCCACAATGATGTTTAACACCAAATATAAATGAAATCCATCCAAGGATGAAGGAGGAGTAGGATTTTAAAGCTTAAAATAAGAAAGTTTGCCCTTTTGGGGTCCTGCCCCTCAGCCCCTAGGGGTCGGACGAGGCTCATGTATATAAAATATGATTGTCCTTGCCCAATGATGTTTAACACCAAATATAAATGAAATCCATCCAAGGATGAAGGACGAGTAGAATTTTAAAGCTTAAAATAAGATAATTTGCCCTTTTGGGGCCCCACCCCTCAGCCCCTAGGGGTCAGACCTATCTCAAATATACAAAATATGAATGTCCTTACCTAATGATGTTTCACACTAAATATGGATGAAATCCATCCAAGGATGAAGGAGGAGTAGGAATTTAAAGCTAAAATAGGAAAATTTGCCCTTTTGGGGCCCCACCCCTCAACCCCTAGGGGTCGGACCAGGCTCATTTATATAAAATATGATTGTCCTTCCCCAATGATGTTTCAAACCAAATATGGATGAAATCCATCCAAGGATGAAGGAGGAGTAGGATTTTAAAGCTAAAATTAAGAAAATTTGCCCTTTTGGGGCCCCGCCCCTCTGACCCTAGGGGTCGGACCAGGCTCATTTATATAAAATATGATTGTCCTTCCCTAATGAAATTTCACACCAAATATGGATGAAATTCATCCAAGGATGAAGGAGGAGTAGGATTTTAAAGCTAAAATTAAGAAAATTTGCCCTTTTGAGGTCCTGCCCCTCTGACCCTAGGGGTCGGACCAAGCTCATTTATATAAAATATGATTGTCCTTCCCTAATGAAGTTTCACACCAAATATGAATGTAATCCATCCAAGGATGAAGGAGGAGTAGGAATTTAAAGCTAAAATAAGAAAATTTGCCCTTTTGGGGCCCCACCCCTCAGCCCCTAGGGGTCGGACCAGGCTCATTTATATAAAATATGATTGTCCTTCCCCAATGATGTTTCAAACCAAATATGGATGAAATCCATCCAAGGATGAAAGAGGAGTAGGATTTTAAAGCTTGAAATTAAGAAAATTTGCCCTTTTGAGGCCCTGCCCCTCAGCCCCTAGGGGTCGGACCAGGCTCATTTATACAAAATATGATTGTCCTTCCCTAATGAAGTTTCACACCAAATATGGATGAAATCCATCCAAGGATGAAGGAGGAGTAGGATTTTAAAGCTTAAAATAAGAAAATGTGCCCTTTTGGTGCCCCACCCCTCAGCCCCTAGGGGTCGGACCAGGCTCATTTATATAAAATATAATTGTCCATCCCTAATGATGTTTCAAACCAAATATGGATGAAATCCATCAAAGAATGAAGGAGGAGTAGGCTTTTGTATAAATAGTCTTACGAACGACGCACGGCGGACGGCGGATGGCGTACGGCGCACGACGACGGACGAAACGCGATGACAATAGGTCATCTGACCGAAGAGGTCAGGATGACCTAAAAATTAGTATATAGTTGAAAATATTATATTTCTTTATATATAGATTGGTGTAAAAAATTATGTCATAACATCTTTTATCATCATTCCATCACCAAGAGAAACAATATAGTCCTGCCCAAGGGCCTAAATGGTCAGCTGACTACTTTCACAACAGTCATATGTAGGAAATCAATAAGTATCATGGTATCTTTGATTTAGGATCAATCCGAAATATAACAACATTTTGTTGAGACCACATCAGGATTATTTCAGGCAAGTTTCATCAGTAGAACTTGAGAAGAAGTCCAAAATGTGTTTTCAAGATAGCAGCTGAGGTGGCCATCTTGGATTTTGGATCGACCCAAAAAATAACAACACTTTGTCAGGACCATGTCAGGATCATTTCAGGCAAGTTTCAGCTAAATCACACCGGTAGAACTGGAGAAGTTCAAAATGCGAAAAGTTTTTGCACAGCGGACGGTACAAGAAGATGGATGAAACATTACTATAGGTCATCATGACCTCTTGCGTCAGATGAACTAAAAAGGTGTTACTTTGCCATTTTCGATTTATCAGCAAAATTTCATCTTTTATTACTATGATTTAAATATATTTTAATGAAGGAGCTGTCTACAACGTTTTCTAATCTAAAGATTTTAGAAAGACAAAATCAATTGCAACAAACACAATGGAGATCCCAGAGTGATCTTGAATCTTGGTGCCCACCAAAGAATGATCTATGTCTGATAATGAAAGGAAGGATTTTTTACAAACATACTACATATAAAATTTGAGATAGATCCCTTCAGTACTTTCTGGGATATAGCGGTAAAAAACTTCAACTATCAAAATACAAGATGGCGGCCTGTCGGCCATCTTGGTCACCTTTCAGTCCCAAAATGCAATATGCACAACTAAGGGCCCTAGAATAACCGACATATAAACTTTGATAATGATCCCTTCTGTACTCTCTGAGAAATAGCTATAACAAGTATTGTTAATTAATGGACGGACAGCTTAAGTATGGACAATTGATCACTGACGAAAAGCGATTTGAATAGTCCACCATCTCATGATGATGGGCTAACAATAGAATTTTGTATCGATAAATTATTGGCAATTATTTCAGAAGAAAATATGTTAAAACAATTTGCCATTTCCCTCTCATTAAAAGGTATTTTTGTCATGTTCAACAATCGATCAAGTACATACCGTGGTAGTAGGGGATCGATAAGGCACTTTTTCTAAGTGATTTGATTGATAACTTTCTTTAAGTATTTTTGGATTTTCTGTGTTACATATTCATTAATATCTTTTAAACAGGCCCCAGTGATGTATATTGTCAAGGATATCATCATGCATCCATTGAGACAGTTTCAGACACAATGTTCCTTTTTTGGATCATTTTGATCACTAAAGAACATCTGCTGCCATGTAGATAATGAGTAGTCAACATCCTCAGTATTTCTATTACAGACCTTCATGAAGGCATCAACGAATAGTCTAAAATCAAATTCCTTGAAATGTCCTGTCACAGGCCTAATATCAGGTCTCTAGGCCTCTTGGTTATTCACAAGAAGTCATTTAAAGATTTCAGCCGTTTTGACCCCTGTGACCTTGAGTGAAGCTCAAGGTCATTCATTTGACAAACTTGGTAGCTCTTCATCCAAGCATATCACAGGCCCAATATCAGGGTTAAGGCCTCCTAGTTATTCTCAAGAAGTTGTTTAAAGATTAAAACCTATTGACTACTGTGACCTTGAATGAAGGTCAAGGTGATTCATTTGAACACACTTGGCAGCCCTTCATCCTAGAATGTCACAGGCCCTATATCAGGGTTTAGGCCTCCTAGTTATTCTCAAGAAGTCGTTTAAAGATTTTAACCTATTTGATCCCTGTGACCTTGAATGAAGGTCAAGGTCATTCATTTGAACAAACCTGGTAGCCCTTCATCCCAGCATGCTGCGGGTCTACTTTGAGTATCCTGGGCCTTTCGGTTATTGAGAAGAAGTTGTTTAAATGACAAGTTTACGCACGTCTCGCGGCGCAGGGCAAATGGCAGACAGCACACAACGATGGACTGTCCATGATGGCAATAGGTCATCCTGACCGTACGGGTCAGACATGGTTCATACAAACTTGGCCATGCAAAATTCAAGGAGTTTTCCAGGAGTTTTCAAGCATATCTTCATTTGTTCCAGGACTAATATTAAAGTAAAAATGATAAGGTTCATGCTGTATATTTATGTTTGCTTTTCACATTTTAAATTGACTATTTATTGTTAGAGACCATCGGCAACTGTGTTGGTGGGGTGGTAATACAGATGATTATGGTATTTTTGACATTTCTTTCTCAAAAGATTTGTCTGTGCAATCACCACATCTAGTTTATAATGCCTTCACATTGATCCTGTCATACAGATGTATATGATATCATGTTAATTTTCTTTAATTTTGTTTAGACCCTCGTAGAGGTATCTTATGGCTGATATGGAACGAAAGTTGCGCTATGAACCAAACCGTTGTTCCTTGTCTTAAAATTTTAAAGAAATCATTTGAAGAAGACATGTCTATTTGACCCCTATGATTTTGAATGAAGATCAAGGTTATGTATTGAATAATACATGTTATAACCTGAACATGCCACAGACCAAATATGAAGTTTTGAGACATATTAGGTATTGAGAAGATGGTCTATTCAAATATGTTAATTATAGTGGAGTAGTTATTTAATTTAGCTTTCATCCATATCAACACATGAACATATACAATTCATAACATTGAATATGGATGGCACTAAAATTATTACAACACAAATAGAGTGAAAGTTAAGTTAAATTATCCACATTTACATGTGATCATTTTTCTGAATAAGCTTGGCAACTAAAGGAACAGACATATATAAAGATATCTAGCCTCTTAGGTTATTTAGAAGATGATTTAAAAGGAAAACATCTATCGGTATACCTGGTATATTACAGGAGGCACCGAAAGAAGAATCATGGAAAAAATAGTTGAAGACAATGTTGGCTGATCAGACTCAAAGGCAGCAACAGATAAGTCAAGCAATCAAAATACCATGATAGCCCACAAGATTTATTATTACAAGGTAGATAGGCCACATTAAAATGAAGGACAAATGTATCCAATGGGAATCAAACCTTTCTGTTACATACATTACAACCAACGGTGTGACATGTGCATCAATAAGTCAGATCGGAAACTATCCCACAACATTTGCAATTAAATACCATGCTACTACTAGTATTGCATCCTATTCATCACAGAACAAAATACGTCAAACAGGTACATTGTCAAAACTTGTTCAGTACAGTAGTCTGGTATTCCTCCAGGCTTTTAACTCTACAAGTCTAGAAGATAATTCATTCAAAGAATATGTGTCACATGTGTCCACTTAATAGAAAAGGGTGTAAATTTGGAAAAGTCATGGTTATATTATCACATAGCAAGAAGCCCATTTGCTTTGATATCTTCCCGGTAATGACACCTTAGTGATGTTGGGACCCCACTAGCTGTATTTAACTTACAAATTATTTCATCCTAATGTCATCATACGCTCAGAGGATTTCAACAAAAAATGTGCAATGAATTTCCCACTAATCATTAATTTTTACTTAGCAATACATGATATAAATTTTTTCATGGATTATTTGCCAAGGTTTCAATCAAATTGGCAATTAATTGTAGGGGCATAAACACTGTCAAAATAAATTAAATCAGCACCATTTTATCAATTTTATATCATAAACATGAGGCCAAAAGGGCCTGCATCACTCAACTGGTTTGTAATGCAAAGTAATGTTCAGAATACAGGATCGTTGTTTCTTTTCTTAAGTAATTTAAAGATATAACTCTAATTTTCCTATTGGGTCCCATTCTCTCTGCTCCAGGGGGTCAGAGCCAAAATCTATACAAGTCTGTTCCCCTTCCCCAAATGATGTTTCTGGCAAAATTTGGTTACATTCCATGTAAAATTCTATGACTAGTAGCAATTTATAGAAATTACCTATATTTCCCCTATTGGGCCATGCCCCTCCTGCCCCTGGGGGGTCAGAGCCAAAATTAATACAAAATCTGTTCCCTTTCCTCCAAGGATATTTGTGACAAAATTTGGTTACATTCCATGCAGAACTCTAGGACAAGTAGAGATTTATAGGATTTACCTTTATTTCCCCTATTGGGCCCCGCCCCTCCTGCCCCCAGGGGACATGCCATGACATAAGCTCAACAGCCCTTTGGGCCAGGTGAGCTAATTAAATGAAGAAAACACCTGCCAGAATACATTTTATTATTACATGAAATGTACACTCAAAGAATAGCAGGGCCATGTCAATTCCAGTAAACCTGCTGCTTTCCGTCACATCTCGTCACATCTCGCTAAATGAAATGTCACAACAGATAATTATTGATATCATGTAAATACCACTTTTGCTATATTTAGGTGCACCCAAGCCATTGGCCCATTGGAATCTTATATGTGACATCATTTAACATGACCCCACAATGCAAGATTTTTATATTTGGGAACGACCTGGGGGTTTTGGAATCTTATATCAACCTGGGTTGATGTCACAATGCATAGTTTGGAAATTTTTGGCGGATATCATGTTGTATCAAGGTGGGAAAGTGTAGTTTCAGCCAATCAGGAGCGAGCAAAACACACAGCAATATAATGAAATGTTTTGTCGCCCTGACATGCGACGTTTCTTGACCAATCAGCGACTGTGATTCATCGTTGAGGTATAAGTCTTTATTACTCTGAAAAAAAATCATTTACTTGACCAGAATAAGAATATACTCCTTTTTTAGTTTATATTGCTATTGGAAATATATCAGAATCTTTATAAACAGTTCCAGTAATCCTATTTTTAGAATTCAGAGTATAATATCAATGACACATATATGCAAATTAAACAATCATTCCCCACTTATTTACAATACATACATTAGCCATGAACCAAGACAAAAGTTGCTATTGCAATACGAAAGTTTCAATATCCCTTGAACCCCATCATGCTGCAAATCCAATATCAAGTCTCTAGGCCCCTTAGTAATTCACAAGAAGTCCCTTAAAAGATTTTAGCCTATTTGACCCCTGTGACCTTGAATGAAGGTCAAGGTCATTTATTTGAACAAACTTGGTAGCGCTTCATTCCAGTATGCTATGGGCCACATCAGTCTCTAGGCTTTTCAGTTATTGAGAAAAAGTTGTTTGAAAAGTTTACACACTGCGCACGACGACGGATAATGCATGATGACAATAGGTCATCCTGACCCTTTGGGTAAGATGACGTAAAAATCCTTTACATGTGGAAATTCACATGAATCATATTGATTGATAAAAAATTTGGTATTGATGGATACAGCAACAGTTTATCTGGCAGTACTTATTGGTCAGTATGTGAGACAGTTACAGGATAAATATGCATTCAAGCTAAATGAGGGAGGGATGTCCCTGTATCGTGGACAGGTCGTTGCTTTCAGCAAAGGTGGCTGCTTTTTTTAAGAGTAAATATGAATAATATGAATGACCTACCCTGCAGTGTGAAACACTCCTCACTAAGAGATATGTTGGCTATCTGTACATTAGGATATATCCCATTTCCACACACATTAAATTGTAAGTGGTAGCTGAAAGTAAAGAAACACGTGAAAACATGATGTCAACAATACTGATACACAATATGACAATCAATCAACTACAGAATTTAATCTATTTTTCAGTGATTTGCTTTATATTTATGCTCAGAGTAACTGAACCATTTATGGATTAATAATAAAATGAACAATATACATAAGATGTTGAAATGTATTGTTAAACTTGTCCAATAAATAATTTTAACACAAACCTTCCTTTTGGGTCTGCAAGAGGTACAACAACATATTCCCAATTTGTTTTGTCTCCTCCAAACTTATATAAAAGGGTTTTGGATCCTTGAACTCCGTCACAAAATGATGTCATTTTCAGATTCAATATTGTAGAAGATATTATAAGGTGAAACCTGAGCTGAAAAACAAGAGGCCCAAGAGTCTTAACAGTCATCTGACTACCTTGGCAATAGTCATACAGAAAATTGATAAAAGATATGGTGTCACAGAAGACATCTTTGATTTGGGATCAACCAGAGATGTAGCAACACTTTGTCAAGATTATATCAGGATCATTTCAGGCAAGTTTCAGCCAAATCACATCTGCAGAACTTGAGAAGAAATTCAAAATGTGTTTTCAAGATGGTCGCAAAGGCCGGATCGACCCAATAAATGACAACACTTGGTCAGGACCATGTCAGGATCATTCCATGTAAGTTCCAGCTTAATCGCAACAGTAGAACTAGAGGCGGCCATCTTAGACTTCAGATCAATCCAATAAATAACAACACTTTGTCGGGACCATGTCAGGATCATTTCAGGCAAGTTTCAGCTTAATCGCACAGGTAGAACTTGAAAAGAAGTTTAAAATATGTTTTCAAGATGGCGGCTGTGGCAACCATCTTGGATTTCGGATCGACATGAAAAATAACAACACTTGGTTGGGACCATGTCAGGATCATTTCCTGCAAGTTCCAGCTTAATTGCACTGGTAGAGCTTGAGAAAAAGTTCCAATGTGAAAAGTAAGCTCACGGCGCACGACGGACAAAACATGACGGCTATAGGTCATCCTGACCCTTCACAACAGATGACCTAAAGAGGTTAATAATTTACTCAATTTTACATAATTTGTAAGTAAACAAGAGTTTATAATGACCAAACACATCTTTCTGTATACGACCAGTTAAGAATTAGCCTGCAAAAATTAACAAAATAAAACAATCACTAAAATATTTACCTCTATAGGCTTTAGTTAATACAATGTATAGTTAAAAGGATTGATGTGCTATTTAATTGCCAATCACCTCAGTTTTGTCCCCCCTTAAAATCCAATACTGTTACAGGATAGGATGAATAACAAGGTCCTTAACTGTCATCTGACAACTACTAGTCGTATAGGAAATTAAGCCAGGTGAGCTAAAAATGGCAAACCATTTGTACAATTTTGAAAATCCTACTCCAATGCTTAGTTTCAGAGAAGTGGTTTATATGGATATAGCCTAATTGCCCCGTTTGGCCCCGCCCCTGAGGCCCCAGGGGGTCAGCCACACAATTTGTACAATTTTGTATCCCCAACCCCTAAGGATGCTACTATTTCAATATGAGTGCTATCCATCCAATGCTTACATTCAGAAAACAAGAGGCCCATTGGCCTTAATGGTCACCTGAGTTCAGATACAGAATGAAACAAAGACATGCATATAAACACTATATATTTGCCCATCAGGCCCTTAAAGTCAGTCAGTGATTTTATAAATTTGACTTTTTGACCCCTTTTGGCCCCACCCCTCTGGCCCCTGGAGGTCGGCCAGGACCAATATGGATATGATGTTAAAATGCTATCTCAGGCTAATAATTCTAACCTAGATTGACTAATTTCCTATGAAAACTAAACAAATTATGTTCCTAAATGTGTTTTTCCTATAAAAACTATAATAAATTTGACCCCCTCCCCAAGGGAATATCTGAGATCCCAGGGCCATGAAATTCACAATTTTTTGTAAAGGGCCTTAAGACCTTCCAATCTATCAAGAGTATCTGGTTCCATCAAATCTGTGAATTCAAAAAGAAGATTTTTGAAATTACCATTTTGACCCCTTTTGGCTCCGCCCCTTTGGCCCCTGGGGGTCGGCCATGACCAATATGGATATGATGTTAAATGCTATTTCAGACTAATACTTCAAACCAAGTTTGACTAATTTTCTATGAAAAATAGGCAAATAATGTTCATAAATATGTTTTTCCTATATAAACAAAAGTAAACGTGACCCCCCCTCCCCAGAGGGAAACATGAGACCCCAGGGTCATATTATTCACAATATTTGTAAAGGACGATCGACTTTAAGACCTTTCCATCTATGCAGAGTATTTGATTGGGTGATCGGGTGGTGTAGTGGTTAAGCCACTCGCCTTTCACCTAGCCGGCCGGGGTTCGATCCCCGGCACGGACGTGAAAAGGTTAGGGGTCACCTGCCCGATCACGTGGGTTTTCCCCGGGCACTCCGGTTTCCTCCCACACTAAGATCCCTCGCGCGCTTACATCCGGGCCATCGAGAGTGATTTACATAAGTTATATATAACTTGTTTCGTAATCGATGTAAAATAAATAAAGTTTATATTATATATTTGATTCTACAAGTTCCAGAATTTCAGAAGAAGATTTTTGAAGTTTTAGCCTATTTGACCCGTTTTGGCCCTGCCCCTAAGGCCCCTGGGGATCAGTCATGGAAAATTTGGTAATAAGATTCAAAGGCCATCACATAGGGATAATTCTGACTACAATTGACTAATTTCCTATTATAATGACTAAATTATGCTCAAAAATGTGTTTTTCGTATATAAACTAAAGTAAACTTGACCCCCCTCCCCAGAGGGAAACATGAGACCCCAGGGTCATATAGTTCACAATTTTTGTCAAAGACCTCAAGACCTTTCCATCTATGAAGAGTATGTGATTCTACCATTTCCAGAATTTCAGAAGAAGATTTTTGAAGTTATAGCCTATTTGACCCCTTTTGACCCCGCCCCTAAGGCCCATGGGGTCAGTCATGGAAAATTGGTTAATAGGATTCAATGGCTATCTCATACTGATAATTCTGACAATATTTGACTCATTTCCTATTACAAATGATCAAATAATACTCAAAAATGTGTTTTCCCTATATAAACTAAAGTAAACTTAACCCCCTCCCCATGGAGAAACCTGAGACCCCAGGGTCATATCATTCACAATTTTCATAAAACACCTTAAGACCTGTCCATCTATGACGAGTATTTGATTCTACCATTTCCAGTATTAAGAAGAAGATTTTTAAAGTTTTAGCCTATTTGCCCCTTTTGGCCCCGCCCCTCTGCCCCATGGGGTTGACCAGGACCAATATAGATATGATATTAAAATATTATCTCAAGCTAATAATTCTAAATAAGTTTGACTCATTTCCTATGAAAATTGAGCAAAAAATGTTCATAAATATGTTTTCCATATATAAACTATAGTAAATTTAACCCCCTCCCCAGGGGGAAACTTGAGACCCCAGGGTCATATAATTCACAATTTTTGTCAAAGACCTCAAGACCTTTCCATCTATGAAGAGTATGTGATTCTACCATTTCCAGAATTTCAGAAGAAGATTTTTGAAGTTATAGCCTATTTGACCCCTTTTGACCCCGACCAAAGGCCCCAGGGGGTCAGTCATGGAAAATTGGTTAATAGGATTCAATGGCCATCTCATACTGATAATTCTGACAATATTTGACTCATTTCCTATTACAAATGATCAAATAATACTCAAAAATGTGTTTTCCCTATATAAACTATAGTAAACTTAACCCCCTCCCCAGGGGGAAACATGAGACCCCAGGGTCATAAAATTCACAATTTTTGTAAAGGACCTTAGGACCTTTCTATCTATGAAGAGTATTTAATTCCATCACATCTGTGAGTGGAGAAGAAGATTTTTGAAATTTTAGTCAATTTTACCCCTTTTGGCCCCTCCCATAACTCCCTGGGGGGGTGGAGACCATATAATTCACAATTTTGATTGGCCTTATGCCTTAGAAGGTTTGTGCAAAATTTCATTGAAATTGCTTCAGCAGTTTTGGAGAAGAAGTCGAAAATGTAAATTGTTTACGGACATACGACGGACGACGGACGACGACAGACAAAAGGCGATTAGAATAAGTCACTTGAGACTTCGTCTCGGGTGACCTAAAAAGTCATTTATAAGAAAATTATGGCCAAATGGATCCTTTCTGCCCTGCCCCTCAGGGCCCCGGGAAGTCAGCATTTGTACAATTTTGAATCCCCACCCAATTCTATCCAAAGCTTAGTTTCATGGAAGAAGTCATTTATATGGAAATTGACCCTTTCGACCACACCTCTCAGGCCCCCAGGGGAGTCAGCCTCACCATTTTAGTACAATTTTGAATTCCCACCCCATAAGTATTCTACCACTACAATACAAGTGTTATTGAATACTTTAATTCAGAGAAGAAGTCATTTATATGGAAATAGCCAAATTGACCCTTTCGGCCCTGCCCCTCAGCCCTCAGGGGGATCAGCCCCACCATTTGTACAATTTTGAATACCCACCCCATAAGGCTGTTTCCAATGCAATGTGAGTGTTATCCAATGCTAAGTTTCAGAGAAGAATTCATTCATATGGAAAAAGCCAAATTTGAGGTTTTTCAATGTAAAACCAATTTTCATGATGTAATACTTACCATAACTTTAGTATGCAAATACGCTACCTACACCCATCTTTGTAGCCCCAACAAACATAAGATTTGAGAATCCCGTCTCCCTACCGTACCTCATCTCGTACTCGACGAGAGTAACATAGAGTGGTCTCCCTTCCTCAAAAACCCTTTATGGAGCAACAGGGGCAAAATGGCTGAGGAGGAAAGGGGAGGAAACAGAAGGGTGGGACTCCATAAAGTTATGGTAAGTATTACATCATGAAAATTGGTTTTACATTGAAAAACCTCAATTTCATTTCAGTAATACGTTACCATAACTTTAGTATGCGAATTCGTCTTACCGTAGTGGAGAGTCCGAAGCCAGGCAGCCCAATCAAACGTCAAATCCAGGAGACAAGCCCCAGTAGGGAGAATAAAAAGGGGTTCCAGGAACCCCCCGAAGGAAAGGGATAAACAAGAGGCCCAAAGGGCCTTAACGGTCATCTGACTACCTTGGCAATAGTAAAATTAATTTCATATGGTGTCACTTTGTCAGGACCATGTCAGAATCTTTTTCCATTTCCTTCAACAAATTTTATTTCAAACAAGAGGCCCAAGGGCCTTAACATGTAGGAAATTAATTAGATATAGTGTCATAGTAGCCTTCTTCAATTTGGGATCAACCAGAGATGTAACAATACTTTGTCGATCCATGTCAGGATCATCTCAGGCAAGTTTCAGCCAATTCACATAGGCAGAACTTGAGAAGAAGTTCAAAATGTGTTTTCAAGATGGCGGCTGTGGCGGCCATCTTGGATTTCGGATCGACCCGAAAAATAACAACACTTTGTCGGGACCATGTCAGGATCATTTCATGCAAGTTTCAGCCAAATCGAACCTGTAAAACTTGAGAAGAAGTTCAAAATGTGTTTTCAATATGGCAGATGTGCCGGTCATCTTGGATTTCGGATTGACCCGAAAAATAACAACACTTTGTCGGGACCATGTCAGGATCATTTCATGCAAGTTTCAGCCAAATCGCACGAGTTGAACTTGAGAATAATTTCAAAATGTGTTTTCAAGATGGCGGCTGTGGCGGCCATCTTGGATTTCGGATCGACCCGAAAAATAACAACACTTTGTCGGGACCATGTCAGGATCATTTCATGCAAGTTTCAGCCAAATCGCACCGGTAGAACTTGAGAAGAAGTTCAAAATGTGTTTTCAAGATGGCGGCTGTGGCGGCCATCTTGGATTTCGGATCGACCCGAAAAATAACAACACTTTGTCGGGACCATGTCAGGATCATTTCATGCAAGTTTCAGCCAAATCGCACCAGTAGAACTTGAGAAAGTTCAAAATGTGTTTTCAAGATGGCGCCTGTGGCGGCCATCTTGGATTTCGGATCGACCCGAATAATAACAACACTTTGTCGGGACCATGTCAGGATCATTTCATGCAAGTTTCAGCCAAATCGCACCGGTAGAACTTGAGAAGAAGTTTAAAATGTGTTTTCAAGATGGCGGCTGTGGCGGCCATCTTGGATTTCGGATCGAAAAATAACAACACTTTGTCGGGACCATGTCAGGATCATTTCATGCAAGTTTCAGCCAAATCGCACCGGTAGAACTTGAGAAGAAGTTCAAAATGTGTTTTCAAGATGGCGCCTGTGGCGGCCATCTTGGATTTCGGATCGACCCGAAAAATAACAACACTTTGTCGGGACCATGTCAGGATCATTTCATGCAAGTTTCAGCCAAATCGCACCGGTAGAACTTGAGAAGAAGTTTAAAATGTGTTTTCAAGATGGCGACTGTGGCGGCCATCTTGGATTTCGGATCGACCCGAAAAAATAACAACACTTTGTCGGGACCATGTCAGGATCATTTCATGCAAGTTTCAGCCAAATCGCACCGGTAGAACTTGAGAAGAAGTTCAAAATGTGTTTTCAAGATGGCGCCTGTGGCGGCCATCTTGGATTTCGGATCGACCCGAAAAATAACAACACTTTGTCGGGACCATGTCAGGATCATTTCATGCAAGTTTCAGCCAAATCGCACCGGTAGAACTTGAGAAGAAGTTCAAAATGTGTTTTCAAGATGGCGGCTGTGGCGGCCATCTTGGATTTCGGATCGACCCGAAAAATAACAACACTTTGTCGGGACCATCTCAGGATCATTTCAGGTAAGTTTCAGCTCAATCCCACTGGTCAAACTTGAGAAGAAGTTCAAAATGTGAAAAGTTAACGCACGGCGGACGGCGCACGGCGCACGGCGCACGGCGCACGGCGGACGGCGCACGGCGCACGGCGGACGGCGCACGACGACGGACGAAACATGATGACTATAGGTCATCCTGACCCTTCGGGTCAGATGACCTAAAAATGGAATACCTCCTAGAGAAAAGAGGAGTACCATCGTGATGCCTGCCCGCATACAGTTAAAACCAAAAATAAATACCATGTCTAGGGCGGAGGAACAGTCACAGACTGAGCCGCCACAACTGGACCCAAGGAAAACAGTCCCTCAGAATGAGAGGACAGGGACCGGAGGTAAAAGTCAGTGAAAGTAGACTGACCACGCCAAAAGGCAGCAGACATGATGTCCTGGAATGAGGACCCATTTAGGAGAGCCAAAGAAGCTGCAAGGGCTCTAACCTCATGAGCCCTCACCTTACATTTCGCCCGAGATAGATCATTAGATAGCTCATAAGCAATCTTGATCACCTGACATATCCATCTGGAAATGGATTGGGAGGAGATATCCTGCTGACCCTGTTTAATGGGCAAGAATAGACGAGATCGAGTACCTCGCCCCCCCCCTTAGTTTTATCAAGGTAAAACCTAAGTGCTCGACAGGGGCACAGCAACTGATCATTCTCCTCAGACTCAACAGAGACTGTCAAGGAAGGAATCCTAATGGGATCGGGCGAAAAACCAGGAATCTGATTCTTTGCCAAAAAGGCAGGATCAGTGAGAAGGGTAACGGCAGAGCTATCTCTGGCCCAACGAAGGCACGAAGAGTGAACAGACAAAGCATGGATATCACTCCTCCTACGGCCTGAGGCAAGGGCAAGCAGGAAGACAGTCTTAAAAATTAAAAACTTTAGGGAGACAGACCCCAAAGGCTCATAAGGAGCCCCCTTCAGTGACTCTAACACAAGAGCTAGGTTCCACTATGGAGCTAACTGCCGTACCCTAGGCCTGTCCAGACTGAAGCCCCTGATCAAAGCAGACAACGAGGTGGAAGAACCTACCTCTCGCCTATCATGAAAAGACAGTACACTGGCAATAGCCGTGCGGTATCCCGCAATAGCACCAGAGGCGAGATTCCGTTCCCTAAATAAATAGAGAAGGAAATCTGCAATCAGCTGGACAGAAGCCTTGATCGGATCAATCTTCCTGCCGATACACCAATCACAGAAGATCTTCCAGCGTGACTGGTAGACGGCAGAAGAGGAAGACCTAATTGATCGGGCGATGCGGGCTGACACGTCCGAAGAAAAGCCTGCCTGAGCGAGGCCTCCTGAGATAGCTTCCACGCGTGAAGGTGGAGGATCTCGGGACGTGAATGCATCGTCCGTGACTGAGGCTGGCGCAGGAGATTGGATCTGAGTGGAAGAACCAGAGGAACATCCACCAGAAACGACAATAGCTCCGGAAACCATGGTTGTCTCGGCCACAGGGGCGCTATCAGAAGGAGGGAGCAATGATGCGTCCGAAACTTCTGTAGAACCCTGCCCACCAGGTTGAATGGAGGGAATGCATCAGGCCTCAAAGTATCCCCTCCCAATCCAGAGATAGCGCGTCCACAGCCCAAGCCAATTGGTCTGGCACCGGAGAGACAAAGGTTGGCAGCTGATTGTTCAGGGAAGTGGTGAAAAGGTCTATATGAGGCCTGTCCCACACCTGACAAATGCCCTCGAAGATCGAGGGATTTAGTTGCCATTCTGTCAGAACCGGCTGGCGGCGCCTGGAGAGAGTATCCGCCAGAACATTCAACCTGCCTGGAAGATGCTTGACTAGAATAGTCAACTGCATTTCCTGACAGAGAAGAAGAACACGGATAGCGAGGGCACAAAGGACGTGGGACCTTGTCCCCCCCTGTCTCTCCAGATACGCGACAACTGTAGAGTTGTCAGTAGCCACACAAACCACCTTGGAATGCAGAATCTTTCGAAAAGCCTGCAAAGCCAACAGAACAGCCCTCATCTCCAGCACATTGATGTGCTCGGAGAGCTGATCCCCAGACCATTCCCCCGACCGGCAATGGCCATCGAGGTAAGCCCCCCAACCTGTCATGGACGCGTCCGTGAACAAGGTCATGGTGGGAGCTGGCTTGGACAACGGAACCTCCTGTAGAACATTGTCTTTGAGAGTCCACCACCGTGCAAACTCCTTCACGGACTGGTTGAGAGGAAGCCAAGCCTCCCATTCCCTGCTGGCAGGAACCCAGTTCGCGAGGAGAAACATCTGGAGAGGTCTGATGTGAAGTCTCCCAAGGGGGACTACATCTGCCAGGGAGTTGAGATAACCCAGAAAACTGAGAAACACACGCACCTGGACGTGTGACCAACTGATGAAGGTCAGAGCAAGATCTCTGGCCTTCTCGAACTTCTCCAAAGGTGGAAGGGCATTGCCCTGAACCGTGTTGAAACGGTTTCCCAGGAAGACAAAGTCTCGAGAAGGGGAGACCTCGGACTTCTCTCTGGAAGGAATGAAGCCGACTTTGAGCAAAAGTTTCAGGACCAGACGGGTGTTCTGCACCAAAGATTCCCGCACTAGGTGGAGCATGAGGGAATCGTCGAAATAGATGTGAACATCTATTCCCCTGGAGTGCAGAAACCCCACGACAACCTGCAGCAGCTTGGTGAAAACCAAAGGAGCTGTCGTGAGCCCGAAAGGCATGGCCCGGAACTGAAAAACCTTCCCGTTGCAAGTGAAACGGAGGAATTTCCGTGCCGACTTCTTGATGGGAATGTGGAAGTAGGCATCCTTCAGATCTACTGAAGTAGCCCACATCCCCTCTCTCACCGAAGCTATGATGCTCCGTGGAGTCTCCATCTTGAAGTGAGGAGAATCTACGTGCCTGTTGAAGGCACTTAGATCTATGATGGGAGGCCAAGCTCCGGACTTTTTCCGAACCAGAAACATTCTGGAATAAAAGCCCGGAGTGCATTCCACCATAGGCACCTCCTCGACCGCGCCCTTTAAAAGCATGGTCCTTACTTCCTCCTGGATGGCAAGTGCCTTTTCTGGATCCCCCGGAGGAGGAAAGAAGATAGGTCTTGATGCCAAGGGCGGATCCCGCAAGAGGGGAATGCCCAACCCCTCCTTGACCACAGACAAGGCCCATGTGTCCTCTGTGATTTCCTTCCACTCTGGGAGGAAGAAGGACAGACGACCTCCTACAGGAAGATCGGGACGAGGAAGATCGAGACCCTCCCAGGAGGGAGAATCGCTTCCTAACCCGAAACTGAATCCTGCGGGAGAAGGACCGGAATCTAAAACTGGAGGAGCGGAGTCCTCCAGAACAGACCCCTCGTCTGGAATGGCCAAGGAGGGGGAAAAAGAGTCAGGAACTCTTCTTCTTACCCCCAGGAGGGTTCTTGCCCTTCTTACCCTTCCCCTTGTTGCCCTTGAAGTAAGGCTTCGACTTCGGCTGCGCAGTAGACTGAGGAGCTGAAGTTCTAGCCTTCTTCTTGGGAGGCACGGACCCCTGCGAGGTACTGGCCTTCACGGTCTGCAATCTCTTCAAAAGAAGGGCAGAAGCGACCGAGTCCTCCTTCAAATCCTTCTGAACAGAAGGAAGTGTCCCTCCAAAAAGAGTGGACCCAGAGAAGGGGGCAGTCAACAATCGGGACCGGTAAGGTTCTTCGACAGGGCGGTTTTTCAACACAGAAAAACGCCTAGCCAACAAGGCATTGGCGAGCAATGACGCCTGTAAAGACGCTAAGGCTCTCAATGCCCTGTTCAGGGCAGAGGTAACTCTGTCCTGAATGTCGGCTTGCTCTGTCTCAGATATCCGACCCTCAGGCACATCGGATACCCTATATAGACTAACCTTCAGAAAGTCTATATAAGACAGAATTTGAATGGAAAGGCGCAGCAGCCTCTCCATCTTGTGGTGCTCCTTGGAACCGAACACCACCTGGTCCACTGACTTGCCGGGCCAAGCTGCCAATTCTCTAGACTCCAGCTTAGCTGGCTGAGAGGACAGCAGTCCATCGTGAATGGCATAATCAGAGGCCTGAACCTCTGATAAATCACCAACACTGAGCTGCAACCCGGCAAACCCAGGCGTGCGAGATGAAGAAGAATTCTTCTCCATAACTCGAGACTGGGCAGTGGCCAGAGCTGAAGACACAATAGTGCCTTCTGGCAGTGAGCGATCTGACTGAGCAGATACCCGTGGAGCCACCAAAGAACCCAAAAGGGTGGTGGACTCCGGGATGGATGATGCGGAAGGTGGTGGGCAAACCTCCGCCCCGAGAATCCGAGATACATCGGCCCTAAGGGCCCGCATCCCAGACAAAACCTGCTGGGCATCCACCTCAGCAGCCTCGAGGTCACCCTCCTCCTGGAAATCCTCAACCTGAGGATCTGCATCCGACAAACCAGATTGGTCAATATCGGAGCAGCCAGGGGAGAGATGAACAACATCATCATCCTCTGCCGAACCCACGACCTCACAGTCCATATCCTCCTCGTTGCCTGGACCCGAGGTCCCAACGGGGAGAAAAGGGCCAGCAAAAGAGACAGACTCAGGAAAACTCTCCTGAGCAGGCTCCAACAAGTGGCGTTTAGGAGCCGAACTCCTAACCACAGAAGCTGAGGGCTTCGACCTAACGGTCGAAGCTCGACCCTTGGACTCGGAGACAAACGGGACTGCACGAGAAGCAGAAGTCCTAAAGGTCCGGCGAACCTTTCTAGGACCGGCCGTAACGGCACCCGAAGCAGCAGTAGGTTGGGGGGGAGCAACCGAACCGCTCCCCCCCAAGGTCTCCGCGAGGGAGAGACCAAACCCCAAGGGTTCCAAGAAGGAATAGCCATGGGGTTAAAACCGTATCCCTGAAAATACGGAAAAGGTCCCGTGGGTTGGGAGTGACCCCAGAACTGGCCAAACTGGCCTGCCTGAGACTGGGGCTGGCCAACCTGACCAAAGGACGAGGTTGGACCACCACTCCCTCCAAGTGGAAACCCGGACATGTATGGGCTAGGCCCATAACTGCCGGGATGCTGCTGAAACCCAAAACCATCCGCAGGCTGGTTTGGGGGGCCCAAGGATGGTTGCCCGCAGGCACCCGTATACCCTAAGCCAGGGGGAAAAGGAGGCCGAAAATCGGACACCTGACCAACAAACCCAGGACCCTGAGGATGACCCCCTGGGAAAACCGAGCCAGCACACTCAGGAGCGGACCTAATAGGACCGGGACCAGGTAACTGGACGGGAGGGAAAGTTGGACCAGAATTGATGCCGGGATTAGAGAGCTGCGCATCACTAATCTCAGTGGAAACTGACAAACCAGAAAGGAAGTCTGTAGTCCCTGAACCCAAACTCGGACGAATAGGTCCGGCATCAAGACCGCCCCCAACAGCAACACCACCTGGAATGCCGGAGCCGCTGACAACGTCAGAGACCGGCGGCTGGTAGTCCCTACCCGAAGGCAAGCATGGAAGCTTACGAGCATTCCCAGCCAATTCGACCCTAGACCGAGAAACGTCAGGGTCAGGCTGCCCCTCCCCTACTCCAGGAACATCCTGGACAGGAGGGACCACCCCCTGATCTCGAGAAGAACCTGAAGAGACATGAACTACCGAGACAGGAACAGAAACAGAACTAGAAGCCTGCTTCCTTCTCCTCCCGTAAGATGAGGACGAATCCCTCTTACGGGAGGACGAAGATCGCCTTGGTGTAATGCCGGCCTGGCCAAGAGCCTCTCCAACTGGACCAAGTTCACAAAGAGAGGACTCATGACAAGGGCGACATAGGGGACATGCATCATGTGGGTCCCGTTCCTCATAGAAATGGGAACACCCATGAGCAGACCCCTGACGCTGACCCGAGCGGGACATACCAGGCATTACAACGACAATTACGTAAACAAGGTAAGAAAATTACGTCAAAAACGTAAAATATAAGCAACACACGCTAAACACATAAAAAACAGTGTTAGGTGACACAAATCTTACCTAATAACAACGGCAACGAAGCCTCAGCGACGAAAAACCGAACAAAAAACAAACGTAAACAAACCGGAAACAGCGAGACATCACCAGTAATGACGGATAGCAAGGAACACCGGCAAGCACGTGGAACAGTCAAAAAACGGCCGAAAAAGGCACAAAAAACGAATGACAGTACAAAAAGAAAACAACACAGGGCAGATGGGTAAACACACAACTGAATGTGTGAAAAATTTGACTAAAAACGTCAAATAAATGGACCTAACAGCGAAACGAAATAGACACAATGCAATTGCCGTCCGAGCTGTGTAGCGCCATAAAGGAAAGAGGAAGGGAGACCACTCTATGTTACTCTCGTCGAGTACGAGATGAGGTACGGTAGGGAGACGGGATTCTCAAATCTTATGTTTGTTGGGGCTACAAAGATGGGTGTAGGTAGCGTATTTGCATACTAAAGTTATGGTAACGTATTACTGAAATGAAATGACATTTTTGGCCCCACCCCTTAGGCTCCTATGGGGGTCAGACCCACAAAATGCACAATTTTGAATTCCCATCCTATAAGGATGTTGCCAATGCAATGCGAGTACTATTCCATGCTTAGTTTCAGAGAAGAAGTCATTTAAATATGAAAACAGTCAATTTAACCCCTTTTGGCCCTGCCTCTCAGACTCCCAGGGGGTCAGCCAAAAAAATAATTTGTACAATTTTCAGTTATAAGTGCCCTATAAAATGCTATCAGTTAAATTTTGTTAAATTCCAACCAGCAGTTATGAAGAAGAGGTCGATTGTTGATGGACGGACGGATGCACACAAGACAAACACCGTGGTACACATAAATATCCGCTCACCTTGGTCCTTCGGACCAGTTGAGCTAATAATATATCTATGCATGCATACGCATCAAATATTTGGAAACCTACAAAAAATTATAGAAAATTGTGCCAGTGATTTACTGAGGGAGTGCTCCACTAGGATCAATAGGCACCATTTCGAACACGGCGTAAAGGTATAGTAGGCGGTTATGTATATTCGTTCTAGTAGAAGGCGGACGGCACAAGACACACGGCAGACGTACGGCACACAACAACGGAAGAAACAGATCCTCTTGACGTACCCTTTGGGTCAGATAGCCTAAAAACCTACCTTGCACATATTGAAGTATGGTGAACTTGGATCAAACACCTGAGGAGGTGGACGGGCATAGGTGGCACTCTCCAGCACTGCATTGTCCAGGTGTAATGCAACATTTGGTGCATAGGCACGAACGTATCCTGTGAATGACAGTGTATTTCCTGAGACATCCTTCTAATTGCAGTACTAATTCCTAACACATATGGTATACTATGAATTACAGTGTTTTTCCTAAGACATCAGTCTTATAATCAAATTTAGAGTTTAGAATGACTCTTGATAGAACTTCAGACATCACTTCTGTATATCTTAATATTGCACCTTTACCTGACAAAAGATAAGGATGTTTACAGGTATCTCACTAAATAGATAACTTATATATTTACCTTATAAGTCTATCGCTTGACTACTTACCTGATACAGGTAAATCTAACTTGATGTCTTACCTTATACAGGTAAATCTAACTTATTGATGTCTTACTTGATATCTTACCTTATACAGTTAAATTTTCCTTGATGTTTTACCTTATACAGATGAATTTAACTTAATATCTTACTTGATATCTTACCTTATATAGGTAAATCTATCTTGATGTCTTACTTTATACAGGTAAATCTAACTTGATGTCTTATCTGACAGAGGTAAATCTTATTAGATGTCTTACCTTATACAGGTACATCTAATTTGATGTCTTACCTTATACAGGTAAATATAACTTGATGTCTGACCTTATACAGGTAAATCTATCTTGATGTCTTACCTGACAGAGGTAAATCTTACTAGATGTCTTACCTTCTACAGGTAAATCTAACTTGATGTCTTACCTTATACAGGTAAATATAACTTGATGTCTTACCTTATACAGGTAAATCTAACTTGATGTCTTACCTTATACAGGTAAATCTAACTTGATGTCTAGATCTTACCTTATACAGGTAAATCTTACTAGATGTCTTACCTTATACAGGTAAATCTAACTTGATGTCTTACCTTATACAGGTGAATCTAACTTGATGTCTTACCTTATACAGGTGAATCTATCTTGATGTCTTACTTTATACAGGTAAATCTAACTTGATGTCTTACCTTATACAGGTAAATCTAACTTGATGTCTTACCTTATACAGGTGAATCTAACTTGATGTCTTACCTTATACAAGTAAATCTTACTTGATGTCTTACCTTATACAGGTAAATCTAACTTGATGTCTTACCTTATACAAGTAAATCTAACTTGATGTCTTACCTTATACAGGTGAATCTTACTTGATGTCTTACCTTATACAGGTAAATCTAACTTGATGTCTTACCTTATACAGGTGAATCTAACTTAATGTCTTACCTTATACAGGTGAATATATCTTGATATCTTACCTTATACAGGTAAATCTAACTTGATGTCTTACCTTATACAGGGAAATCTCTCTTGATGTCTTACCTTGACCAGACACAGATATTTTATGTATCCATGTAAAATCTTTTCCATTGCCAACATTGTGCCATCCACATGTACTGTTTTCAAATGCACACATCATTTCGTCTGGCAGGGAACCTGTCAAACAATATACTTAAAAGACTAGAAATAATATTGACATTGACTCCAAGCTTTCATCAGTATGTTATCGAGAAGGGTATCATGAATCAAATATGAAAAACAAGAGGCTCAAAGGTCCTGTATGGCTCAACTGTTGTTTTTTTTTTTTACCCCCTATCATCAAATGGTGGGCTATTCAAATCGCCTTAGTTCCTTGGTCTGTCGTAAGTCCTTCCGTCCGTTATCAATTCTTGTTACCATTATTTCTCAGAAAGTACTGAAGGGATCTTATCTAAATTTAACATGCAGGATCCCCTAGGGTCCTAGCATATTGCATTTTCGGACCTATTGGTGAAGAAGATGGCTGACAGGACGCCAACTTCGATTTTGATAATTAAAGTTTGTTACCACTATTCCTCAGGAAGTACAGAAGGGATCTGTCCTAAATTGCATGTGCAGGTTCCCCTAGGTCCCTAGTTGTGCATATTGTATTTTTGGACCGATCGGTCAACAAAATGGCTGACAGGACACCATTTTGGATTTTGATAATTGAAGTTTGTTACCGCTATTTCTCAGAAAGTACTTAAGGGATCGGTCTCAAATTTCATGTGCAGGTTTTAATTTTGAATCCCAACTATCTAACAATGCTATCGATACCATATACGACTATGAGTGCTTAATTTCCAATACATATAGTTTCAGAGAGTAATTTATATTGCATTATACGTGCTATTCCATGCTTAGTTTCAGAGAAAAATTCGTTTATATATGGAAATAGCCAAACTAACACTTTTGTCCCTGCCTCTAAGCATCCGGGAGGTCAGTCCCACCATTTATGTAATTATGAATCCCCACACTATAAGAATGCTACCATTGGATTATGAATGCTATCCCATGCTTAGTTTCAGAGAAGAAGTGGTTTATATGGAAATAGCCAAATTGACCCATTTTGGCCCCGCCCCTCAGGCCCCTGGGTGGTTAGCCCCATCATTTGTACAATTTTGAATCCTCACCCTAAAAGGATGTTATCATTGCATTATGAGTGATAATAATTTGTACAATTTTCAGTCAGTACCCCATAAGGATGCTACAAGTCAAATTTTGTAAAATTCCAACCAGCGGTTATGCAGACTTTTGGACTAGGTGTGATAACAAGCTCAATACTCTTTCTACAACTGTGATCCACAAGTAATTTTTTTTTCATATTCCTTTTTATTCTGAAATTTTATGTTTCCATTCAATATTTGAGAGATTACATACCTTATTTACAAAATTCAATTGATACAAATGCTCTTTTATCAAATAACAATAAAATATTGTTGTTGGCCTATGCTTTATTTTTCAAGTCTCTATGAATAACAAATCTGAAAATGGCGTGAACACTTGACATCGTCATAGACATTACAATAGAGACATTGCCATTGCATATTGATTTGGAAATACAGTAATCCCTGGAAAAATCAATGAAATAAAAACATGAATTGTATTTCATCAAGTAGTCTGAAATATAAATAGCATAAAACAATGTCCCTTTTTTTTCATTTCATTGAGTTGTTTTCAATATTTTGAAAGAATCTGTTCACCGATTCACTGAGCTTGCAAACAACAATTATTTCACACCTTGATTGAATTTTATAGACTTTTAATAATGAATGCATGAATTCAAACTCCCACATAAAATATGATGCAATAAGTACAATTACGTGGAATGTCATCATTGATTTTTACTCACAATACTTTCCAAACCCATCGATCGAAGAGCAGCAACTCTTACTGATAAATAAAGCTGTTGTTCACCCTACCTACATTGAAAGAGTTACTGCCCCTTGAACACCTGTATACAGGTCTCTCGAGTTAACTCTTTTATACCAGTCAACAGGATATCATTCTCCTTCATCCTGTTGTCAACAATAGTTGACATTCAATATTTACATTCTTTCTTGAAGTTTGTACTAAATATTGCATTATGTTCAAATAAAGAATTATGAGTTATAAATAAATTATTTCGACCAGTTTACCTTTTTTATTGTCATAAGAATAAAAGAAAACAAGCAATTGTTATCAACATAAACAAAATGGCAGCTTGTAGCACTTTTGCTCCAGAATGCTTTATAATCATAAACTTCAGAAAAAAATAAAAAGACCAAAAACATTTCAATAGTATTTTCTAACTTTGTCAAAACGATTGAACTAATCTCAAAACGATTGAACTAATCTTTACATTTTTTTTTATTAAATAACTTAACATATACATTCAAACATCGATTCGAACTCGGATGAATCAAATTTCTCGCTGTAGCGAACTTTTTGCTTGGTCCCAAATTTCTTCACTGTATGACATTACTAACAAACCCATGTATGAATCGGAGTTTTATGAATCAAAGTTCTCGATGTATCAACCTTTTTTCATGGGCAATTTGTTATAGAATCATTAGTAACTGACACTCGATGATTTGAAAATTTACCTGTCAATTATTGGATTTTAAATTGTGTATCAGGTTTGTTTCTATAACTCCAGTCATACTTGACATATTAAGTTGAACTTCAAATCAATTAATTATTGGTCATATTAATTAGCAAAAGGATGTCACAGGTTCTGCAGGAGAGTTTACATACCACATGAATCCTCATCAGAGTATTTGGAGTTGTCTGGACAGTCGACCACTAAGTTGCACCTTTTGTGTGCAGGAATACACACTCCGGCCCCACAGTCAAATTCAGACAAGGCACAAATCTCCACAGCTAAATCACCTAACACAATAAAATTATTACATGTATTACATTGTTTGGTTATTCAGAAAAAAAAAATCAAATAATTTTTTTTCTTAGTAAGATAGTAAAATTATTTTCTTACAATTAGTAAAATATCAGCAAACTATCTGTGAACCAGAAATAAGTGCAGACATCAATGCTTCTGCCTCAAAACTTAAAACAAGGCAGGACGAGAAAGAAGTGGGTAACACTATATTAGTTCAAGACAAGAAGATCAAATTTTAATCTATCTACATAATAATATATTGGGTAAATTAATGTCGACATCAAGGGATGCAAGTTTGATTTAGTTAGTCTTTACTAATGGTCTGTGCCCCATGCATGTGGGTTTCAAACTTGCAGCCCAGAGGTAGAGATCTAATAGTAAAATGTCTAAACATCCTTACAATCGACTCAGTCAGTATATGGCCCTGCTAGGCAAAAGTATCAAGGTTGTGGAAGAAATGCAGCTGTTTTTTGTTTTAGTTTTAATTATATGAATGTAAAATAACTATTATGAATGTAAAATAACTACTGTCAATGTTACCAGCAACCAATCTTATCATTACATTTTGACGTGTAACACTTTAAAAAGGATATTAGGTAACCGAGAACAAACATTTTGCTATACTACATAATCATCACTCCAACAGCAGGAAACATAGAGTTGTCTGGGCACGCTGAGGAGGACTGATGCAATTATCTATCAATAAGACTGTTTGAACTGAGGAACCTTAATGGCCTAGACTATTGATGTAGATGTCAAAACGTCAATTACAGGGGTCTTATCAAACTGTTCACACTGGTCAATATTTCTATACCACCAGAAGTGTGAAAATCTATTTGTCAGTATCTGCCACGTACCACACATAGACAATACGGCAGAGACACCTTCAATAACTCATAATTGATTACTCTCAAACAAGTAAATCTTAAAATACAGATCATCAGACTCCCATTACCAGATAAGATATATACAGTCAAACCCGAATTAGCAACCAAATTTGTATAAAAACCAACTGCTAATAAGACCACTCTCCTAAAACACCAAATGGTTAATTTTAACACAATTTCCTCTGTGTATAACTACAAGAGATCCCAGAGGGACAAATTCCAAGATGGCATTCTCTTGGCCATTTGAGACAGATCCCTTCAGTACTTTTTGAGTATTAACAGTAACAAACTTCAACTATCAAAATCCAAGAAGGCGGCCTGTCGCCCATCTTGTTCACTGATTGGTCACAAAATGCAATATGCACACATATATATAGGGCCCTAGGGGAACCTACATGTGAAATTTGAGAAAGATCCCTTCAGCCTATTCTGAGAAATAGCGGTAACACGAAATGTTAACGGACAGAAGGAAGGATGGACAACGGATCATGGATGAAAAGTGATTTGAATAGCCAACCATAAGATGATGGTGGGCTAAAAATCTACCTATATATAAAGAAACCTTTTAAAGTCCCAGTTTTTCTGATTAAACTAGTATATTTAAAACACAACTGATAATCATATGATTCAGTTATAATGTCACAAATAAGCCATGAAATTATGTAAATCTTTCTTTAAACTGGAACTCTATTTCGAAACAGAAATCAGTACAGTTAATTGCCAGTTTTATTTACATTGATGACCTGTTGGTAATTCAGAGAATTCTATACCATCTAAACCCTGGTGAGACACTACAATAAAGCGATCAATTGCTGTGTAGAAAAACATTGATATGGCATGCTATTTATACATATCAACACATTTTTAAGTTCCCAGCACAGTATTTCCATAAATAAATTCAACTGATAATGAAAATACATTTAGTTCCTATCTAGGTTATTCATCTATGCCCTTAATTATGCATTCGGTCACATCGAACCGCCACGTTACCACAGAAAGAGCAGGGTTTTGATGAATGTATTTGAAAGCTAGATGTAACTGTGATATGATCTCGTTTACCAAGCCAAAAATAAATTGAAATCTTAACCCAAGGGACTGATATTATCCATGTCATTGTTTGTTTGACATGCTATAGGACACAATCCTACCAATAATTTCCGGAAAAGCCCACCTCCCCTCTGAAAAGATCACCATCATGAGGCTAACCAAATCATGCCAGTGAATTAATGATCAGAGTAACGACAACAACTTCTCTCGTAGACTGTAAATACTGGTCCCATTTGTACATGAATAAGCGGAATCATCAAAGGTATAATGTAGGGGGCCAATCCAACTTCCAGCGTCACCCTGGGTCAATACCATCGCCGTAAAACGAGGCATCTCCTTGGTGACTCTGTACAGTCTTGGGAAGCGTTGTCTTAGCCAAGCTAACAAGCAGTTATGCTGATTAAGCAATGAAATCTTGAAACAAATAAACTTACAAGTTTTTTTTCTCTGACCAAAAACTTGTAGTGAAGCGAGAGTCCTGCAGGGCTACAGTGGAGTGTGCTAATGAGTTGTCTGGACCTCCGAAGAGTTTAGATGTGATCTCTACCTCTTGTGGCCATGGATACAACATAAAACTTGCACAGTTCTCACGACAATCATAATTATTCTCTTCTTGTGCTCCTCATGAATATAAAACCAGTTTTCAGTAAAAACTAGGCATTAAACAGTCTCACTGTTCATATATATTAGATTCCTTGAGAAAAGCTCTTCATGAAGCTGAGTAAAAATATCTGGTAATTGTAACAAAGTTATCATCATTCTAGTATTTATAACCCTAACCCTACCAGTAGATCTGATCAAGAATAAGCCTGTCATTTCCATCAAAGTAAGCGTTTCAATCACTTAGCTTTCTGTCTCAATGCAAAGACAATGCAATGTAATTTCAGAGAGTTGTATTATGATTGCATACATGTGGTTCCTGAAGCCAAGGCTGTTTTGTCTTCTGAATTTGATCATTCATTGCAGAGATTTTTTTTTAAATTATTTTCATTTCTGTTATTTCCAGTCTCAAAATGGACAAGAGAATAAACCTAGGGATTAACAAGAATCTAAACATGATAAAAATATTCCAGTATCACTTATTATTGGTAGTCACAAATGAAATTGAATGTATGGCTATACATTGTTAAAACTGGACAGTGCAAACCTACTGGTACTGGTTATCTTACTTTATAGCAGTATTCACACCAGATATGCTACACTAAAATATGATAATACTGGCGGTTATACCTTGATCGGTGAGCTCCTCTAGGTTGATCTTGTCCAGTACGATGAAGCTGTTGGCAGACAGAATGTGTCCATGAAGTTGTAGGTAGAATTCCTCAGAGGTTTGTAGGGTAAAGTTGACCCTCTCAAGTGTCCACCTGTAAAACAGTGTATTATACCATCACATTATAGTCATTAATGGAGTTTAATTAATGAATAACAACATAGTAACCTTTTTTAGTGAAAGTGCATGACAATTCCTATGGCATTCAGGCTTTTTGGTTAGGACTAGAGTGTATATTTATAGTTAAATCACCTAGAGATTGGTTTGTTTAGTTTAAGGTTTTATTACCAGCCCAGGTCTTGTAAGGAAATGCCAGGTTTGATGGAAGAGGAAAACAAGAGTACCAGGAGAAAAATCACAAACCAGCGGTCAGTGCCTGGAAACTGCCCCACAATGGATTCGAACTCGCGACCCAGAGGTGGAAGGATTGTGACAATATGTTGGGACATCTTAACCACTTCGCCCCCACAGCCCCTTATCCAATTTTTTTTTTCACCCAAAGAAAATGATTATAAAAAATATAAGGGCAACTTAAATGCGGAGGACACGCACATAAAGATATTCTCCATTAGCATACAGTCTGCTGTTGACAGCTTAAAGATAATAGGTCAGCAAAAAATTTCTCCTAACAATCATACGAAGACAACACATACCTTTGGTTGTCAAAATAACAGAAAAAAAGGGACATCTTAAATAATGCATATGTTTCCGAGCAAAATCTGAAATAATGCATATATAGGTTTCTGATGACACCATTGACAAATTCTGTAAGATGTTAAAATCATGTGCAGTAATACATGATATATGAATAATGGCTTTAGAGAAAACACCAACATGTAAATGAGCTGAGATTTCCAGTGAAGACAGGAAACAGAACTGCCAAGCCTGTAGGATAAAGAACACAATAGTATAAACAGATCACTTGAGGCCATCACTGTCCTATTTGTACATCAAAGAACCAAGTATCTTCCAATTATAGAACTGTGTGGGACCTGAAGCTAGGAGACATCTTCCAGACACAATGTAGCCTGAACAATAGGTATACATAATTGGTTCAAATGGTAAACAGAGAGAGACTGAGTTTGAATATATAAACTGTACCTATGGTATGTCAACATATTATATGGCACGTCATAATCACTTACCAAATTACTATTCTAATGGTAATTAATGCATTAATTTAAGCATTAAATACAATAAATTTGCCATTGTCAAGTTGGCATTAATCCTCTTTTTAATTGCCAACTGAATGCTGTTTAATGGTTATATTCACATTTGACAACAATTTCATAATAGAATCTCAAGAATTTTTGAATCTATCATGAATAAACAATAAATTAGCGTCAAGGATGGAACAGTCACTTTAACAGCCAACTTCTGTGATTGATGGTGCCACAATTCTCATCTTAACCTTTCCATTAAATTTGAGACAAAATCCCTTCACCTCTCTCTGGTAAGAAACTATCAAAATCCAGGGTGCATGACTACCTGTCGGCCATCTAGGTTATGGATCGATAGTCTCAAGATGCAATATGTACAACTAGGGTCCACTGGGAACCTACATATAATATTTGAAACGTATCCCTTCAGTTCTTCTGAATAGTGTTAATAAGAATTGTTTTGAGCAGACGGATCAACAGAAGACCTGACGAAAGGACAGATGGAACGATGGACCACAGTCCAATGGTGATTTGAATCCAATAATGGTCTAAAAATAAAATGGCTGACAGCAATCATGGCCAACTGACTGCCATTGAAGTAGCATGAAAATTATTGATAAATATTGCCTTTTTAAACAAACTGAAAAGATCTGCAATAACACTAATATTTTGCAAAACTTCCACACGATTTCCCAAGACATGCCCTACAGGATAAGACCTAAATTATTTAACCCTAAACAGGGAGTGAGAACACAGACTACAATACATGATGATGTGATCATCAATAGAAGCAAGAGAATGGGTGGCCTTTAAGGTCCAGTTTACCCAAGGCAATGAGCCAGCCGTCTTAGAAAGAAGGCCCATCTTTATGATATTCACTTACAGGCACAGCTCTATCATTGTCAGGCTGTTAATTAGACGTAGTGTCGTTTTATACACAAGATTAATGAATGATATAAAATCTGTCTCCATCATCTGTCCTTTCAGACAGATCCCTATAGATTGATACTGTTCAATGGAGTCTCTACACTAGGAAGGAGAACCTTGAAAAACCTTCCATCAAAATCTAAACTTATTTTTATAGCTTAGTCGTAACACATCTGTCTAATTTTGAGAGTCACAATGGTCTAGTACTTAATATCCCAGCTCTCCACCACTGGATTGCAAGTGGGAATCTAATGTGGTACAGTTATCTGACCGAGGTACTGAATGCTGGTCAGTGGTATCTATATATCCTAAATCTGGCATGTCCTTTAATGACCCTGTTCATAGGAGTATAATTAAACCAAATTCCAAATTACTGGGCAAATGGTGTTCAAAGTAAATCGCATGAGCAGAACATCAGTATCGTTCATTTTTTTTTTTCTTACCAAGTTATTTCTCTTATACAGGTGATATTACTGTTTGTGAGCATAATGTCATATCCTTCATAAAAAATGATTGATAATGAGAAACAAAGTCCATCTGATACTTATGAATTACTGGCAACCATTTTGAATGATTTAATAATCTATTTCAATAAGAAATTTGAACATGCAATGCATTTATTGCTTTGCATCAATAAATCAATAAACTTTAATTATAGTTAGGTTTTATTTTCCATGAAATGTAGTCTTAGAAAAGGACAATAGGGTATTGCATTTTGAGACAGAAATCCAGCTTTACAGGAAGAAAATAAATATTGTATCAATATTGTACTGCCTCATAATATTGGCCCAGTCAATCAATCAACATGATTTGTTCTACCTCTATTGATCAAATGAAGCATATCTTCAGTAACCAATCCCATAGTCCAAAACAAATCATCAAAAGAGATCCACAGCCTCTACATAACGGAAGTTTTATATCAGATGTCGGTAAACATTTAGATTAATTATACGACGGTAAGATTATAGGAGTATATTTGATTGAATTAATGAAGCCACGCTAGATAACAAATGGAAATGTAAGATGATAATAGCAGACATAGAGGCTGTGGGGACATTAGGATAACAGTAATACTGAGATCAGGATTGGCCATATTCTATACCGTCTGTTTATGCTACTGATACTCCATAGCCATTACACAATAGTGTTTGTCGGAGCAAACTTCAAACTTATTGTCACACAAACTTTTATCTTGTGCAAATCTGCAGAAAATGTACTTTTTTTTATAACTTCACAACATACTAGGTTTCCTTGCACAATTTAATTTTATCTAAGATCATGATGATTTTTAATATCTAATGCATTGTCTATATAAATAAATGTACAAATGTACAACATTAGCATCTACGTAAAACTCGCATTTGATTTTGAGCTCGAATGGAAAAGTTTAAGTATACCAAATTCCCAAAACATTTATTTGAGCATGACAACAATTTGGTGATCAATAGCTTCCTGTTCTATGAGAATCAACAGTACATGTTTATCCCCACACACTTACAAATGGCGTAATGTACTTAATCTAGAAACTAAATCTTTACTAAATCAAATGACCAACCCTTTTCCCAAAAGACATCTAAGCTTCTCTTCAATTTCGTCAAAGAACAATTTGAGTACTATACATTAACTAGCTTTTGCTTTAGGATTGTATCATTCTGTTGGAATCTGTTAAAATGTGTAAGGAATTTACACACTGAGATTAGGATGGACCATGTTTAATCAGCAAAACAGATTGAAAATCTTTTGGTATTTGCCATTTTCTCCTAAAAAGAAAATTCATTGCTTGAAAAATAAACATGTCAGCTGGAGACATTTTAAAGAATTTGTTTTTCAATATTAAAGTATGATTGCTGCAGCTGTAATTCATTTACAAATTTTGATTCAGTATCAAAACTGGTTATGATGCAGTTCATGAACTGTTCATGAACTAAATATTCATGAACTGTTCATGAACTAAATATTCATGAACTGTTCATGAACTAAATATTCATGAACTGCCATCAATTTTTTTCATGAACAGTTCATGAAGCATTGTTTACTATTTTCATTTGGCCATTTAATGTTCATGAACAGTTCATCAAATGTTCATAAACTGTTCATGAACTATTCATGAACTGTCCATTAACTATTCATGAACTGTCCATTAACTATTCATGAACTGTCCATGAAACTATTCATGAACCTGTTCATGAACTATTCATGAACTATTCATGAACCTGTTCATGAACTAAATATTCATGAACTGTTCATGAACAGTGCATGAAAATGCTGTGTATTATTTCCATTAGGCCATTTAATGTTCAAGAACATTCATGAATGTTCATGAACTTAGTTCATGAACTTTTGATGAATAGTTCATGAATAGTTCATGAATGTTCATGAATAATTCATGATCGATTCACAGGGGAAATGTTTGTGAGCATAATGTCATATCCTTCATAAAAAAATGATTGATAATGAGAGATAATGTCCAAGTTTACCAATAAATCATTGGTATCTACCACCAACACATAGCACCCTTGGTTGTATCTACCTACATAGCTTACCCTTGGTTGTATCTAACCCACAATAGGCTTACCCTTGGTTATATCTACCAACATAGCTTACCCTTGGTTGTATCTACCCACATAGCTTACCCTTGGTTGTATCTACCCACATAGCTTACCCTTGGTTGTATCTACCCACATAGCTTACCTTGGTTGTATCTACCAACATAGCTTACCCTTGGTTGTATCTACCTACATAGCTTACCCTTGGTTGTATCTACCCACATAGCTTACCCTTGGTTGTATCTACCCGCATAGCTTACCCCTTGGTTGTATCTACCAACATAGCTTACCCTTGGTTGTATCTACCTACATAGCTTATCCCTTGGTTGTATCTACCAACATAGCTTACCCCTTGGTTGTATCTACCCGCATAGCTTACCCTTGGTTGTATCTACCAACATAGCTTACCCTTGGTTGTATCTACCCTTTAGCTTACCCTTGGTTGTATCTACCCACATAGCTTACCCTTTAGCTTACCCTTGGTTGTATCTACCAACATAGCTTACCCTTGGTTGTATCTACCCACATAGCTTACCCTTGGTTGTATCTACCAACATAGCTTACCCTTGGTTGTATCTACCCACATAGCTTACCCTTGGTTGTATCTACCCACATAGCTTACCCTTGGTTGTATCTACCAACATAGCTTACCCTTGGTTGTATCTACCTACATAGCTTACCCTTGGTTGTATCTACCAACATAGCTTACCCTTGGTTGTATCTACCCGCATAGCTTACCCCTTGGTTGTATCTACCAACATAGCTTACCCCTTGGTTGTATCTACCCGCATAGCTTACCCTTGGTTGTATCTACCCGCATAGCTTACCCTTGGTTGTATCTACCGCATAGCTTACCCTTGGTTGTATCTACCCGCATAGCTTACCCTTGGTTGTATCTACCCCATAGCTTACCCTTGGTTGTATCTACCACATAGCTTACCCTTGGTTGTATATCTACCTACATAGCTTACCCTTGGTTGTATCTAACTACATAGCTTACCCTTGGTTGTATCTAACTACATAGCTTACCCTTGGTTGTATCTACTACATAGCTTACCCTTGGTTGTATCTAACTACATAGCTTACCCTTGGTTGTATCTACACATAGCTTACCCTTGTTGTATCTACCTACATAGCTTACCCTTGGTTGTATCTACTACATAGCTTACCCTTGGTTGTATCTACCCAACATAGCTTACCCTTGGTTGTATCTACCCGCATAGCTTACCCTTGGTTGTATCTACCCACATAGCTTACCCTTGGTTGTATCTACCCGCATAGCTTACCCTTGGTTATATCTACCCGCATAGCTTACCCTTGGTTATATCTACCCACATAGCTTACCCTTGGTTGTATCTACCCGCATAGCTTACCCTTGGTTGTATCTACCCATGCAACATAGCTTACCCTTGGTTGTATCTACCCGCATAGCTTACCCTTGGTTGTATCTACCAACATAGCTTACCCCTTGGTTGTATCTACCCACATAGCTTACCCTTGGTTGTATCTACCCACATAGCTTACCCTTGGTTGTATCTACCCACATAGCTTACCCTTGGTTGTATCTACCCACATAGCTTACCCTTGGTTGTATCTACCCGCATAGCTTACCCCTTGGTTGTATCTACCCGCATAGCTTACCCTTGGTTGTATCTACCCCCATAGCTTACCCTTGGTTCTATCTACCCTCATAGCTTACCCTTGGTTGTATCTACCCGCATAGCTTACCCTTGGTTGTATTTATCTACATAGTTATCCCTTGGTTGTATCTACCAACATAGCTTACCCCTTGGTTGTATCTACCTACATAGCTTACCCTTGGTTGTATCTACCTACATAGCTTACCCTTGGTTGTATCTACCCACATAGCTTACCCTTGGTTGTATCTACCCGCATAGCTTACCCTTGGTTGTATCTACCAACATAGCTTACCCTTGGTTGTATCTACCCGCATAGCTTACCCTTGGTTGTATCTACCCACATAGCTTACCCTTGGTTGTATCTACCAACATAGCTTACCCTTGGTTGTATCTACCCACATAGCTTACCCTTGGTTGTATCTACCCACATAGCTTACCCTTGGTTGTATCTACCCACATAGCTTACCCTTGGTTGTATCTACCCACATAGCTTACCCTTGGTTGTATCTACCCACATAGCTTACCCTTGGTTGTATCTACCCGCATAGCTTACCCTTGGTTGTATCTACCTACATAGCTTACCCTTGGTTGTATCTACCCGCATAGCTTACCCTTGGTTGTATCTACCCACATAGCTTACCCTTGGTTGTATCTACCCACATAGCTTACCCCTTGGTTGTATCTACCCACATAGCTTACCCTTTAGCTTACCCTTGGTTGTATCTACCAACATAGCTTACCCTTGGTTGTATCTACCCACATAGCTTACCCTTGGTTGTATCTACCTACATAGCTTACCCTTGGTTGTATCTACCCCATAGCTTACCCTTGGTTGTATCTACCACATAGCTTACCCTTGGTTGTATCTACCTGCATACTTACCCTTGGTTGTATCTACCCAAGCTTACCCTGGTTGTATCTACCTACATAGCTTACCCTTGGTTGTATCTACCTACATAGCTTACCCTTGGTTGTATCTACCCACATAGCTTACCCTTGGTTGTATCTACCCACATAGCTTACCCTTGGTTGTATCTACCCACATAGCCTTACCCTTGGTTGTATCTACCTACATAGCTTACCTGTATACCCAACTAGCTTACCCTTGGTTGTATCTACCCACATAGCTTACCCTTGGTTGTATCTACCTTACACATAGCTTACCCTTGGTTGTATCTACCCACATAGCTTACCCTTGGTTGTATCTACCCTACCACATAGCTTACCCTTGGTTGTATCTACCCACATAGCTTACCCTTGGTTGTATCTACCACATAGCTTACCCTTGGTTGTATCTACCACATAGCTTACCCTTGGTTGTATCTACTACATAGCTTACCCTTGGTTGTATCTACCCATACACCTGTTGTATCACCGCTTACCCTTGGTTGTATCTACCCACATAGCTTACCCTTGGTTAGTATCTACCCAACATAGCTTACCCTTGGTTGTATCTACCCGCATAGCTTACCCTTGGTTGTATCTACCCGCATAGCTTACCCTTGGTTGTATCTACCCGCATAGCTTACCCTTGGTTGTATCTACCCGCATAGCTTACCCTTGGTTGTATCTACCCACATAGCTTACCCTTGGTTGTATCTACCCGCATAGCTTACCCTTGGTTGTATCTACCCGCATAGCTTACCCTTGGTTGTATCTACCTACATAGCTTACCCTTTGGTTGTATCTACCTACATAGCTTCTACCCTTGGTTGTATCTACCTACATAGCTTACCCTTGGTTGTATCTACCCTAGCTACCGTTGTATCTACATAGCTTACCCTTGGTTGTATCTACCACATAGCTTACCCTTGGTTGTATCTACCCAAATAGCTTACCCTTGGTTGTATCTACCCACATAGCTTACCCCTTGGTTGTATCTACCTACATAGCTTACCCTTGGTTGTATCTACCTACATAGCTTACCCTTGGTTGTATCTACCCACATAGCTTACCCTTGGTTGTATCTACCGCACATAGCTTACCCTTGGTTGTATCTACCCCACATAGCTTACCCTTGGTTGTATCACCACATAGCTTACCCTTGGTTTATCTACCCCATAGCTTACCCTTGGTTGTATCTACCACATAGTTACCTTGCTTACTTACCTTGGTTGTATCTACCCGCATAGCTTACCCTTGGTTGTATCTACCCGCATAGCTTACCCTTGGTTATATCTACCCGCATAGCTTACCCTTGGTTATATCTACCCGCATAGCTTACCCTTGGTTGTATCTACCTACATAGCTTACCCTTGGTTGTATCTAACTACATAGCTTACCCTTGGTTGTATCTAACTACATAGCTTACCCTTGGTTGTATCTAACTACATAGCTTACCCTTGGTTGTATCTACCTACATAGCTTACCCTTGGTTGTATCTAACTACATAGCTTACCCTTGGTTGTATCTACCCATAGCTTACCCTTGGTTGTATCTACCATAGCTTACCCTTGGTTGTATCTACCCGCATAGCTTACCCTTGGTTATATCTACCCATAGCTTACCCTTGGTTGTATCTACCCGCATAGCTTACCCTTGGTTGTATCTACCCCATAGCTTACCCTTGGTTGTATCTACCTCTACCTTGTTTATCTACCCATAGCTTACCCTTGGTTATATCTACCCATACATAGCTTACCCTTGGTTGTATCTACCCGCATAGCTTACCCTTGGTTGTATCTACCCGCATAGCTTACCCTTGGTTGTATCTACCCGCATAGCTTACCCTTGGTTGTATCTACCCGCATAGCTTACCCTTGGTTGTATCTACCCGCATAGCTTACCCTTGGTTGTATCTACCCGCATAGCTTACCCTTGGTTGTATCTACCCACATAGCTTACCCTTGGTTGTATCTACCCACATAGCTTACCCTTGGTTGTATCTACCCGCATAGCTTACCCTTGGTTGTATCTACCCACATAGCTTACCCTTGGTTGTATCTACCGACATAGCTTACCCCTTGGTTGTATCTACCCACATAGCTTACCCTTGGTTGTATCTACCCACATAGCTTACCCTTGGTTGTATCTACCCACATAGCTTACCCTTGGTTGTATCTACCCACATAGCTTACCCTTTAGCTTACCCTTGGTTGTATCTACCAACATAGCTTACCCTTGGTTGTATCTACCCACATAGCTTACCCTTGGTTGTATCTACCCACATAGCTTACCCTTGGTTGTATCTACCCACATAGCTTACCCTTGGTTGTATCTACCCACATAGCTTACCCTTGGTTGTATCTACCCTTTAGCTTACCCTTGGTTGTATCTACCCACATAGCTTACCCTTGGTAGTTGTCTTACCCTTGGGTTGTATCTACCCTACATAGCTTACCCTTGGTTGTATCTACCAACATAGCTTACCCTTGGTTGTATCTACCCACATAGCTTACCCCTTGGTTGTATCTACCCAAATAGCTTACCCCTTGGTTGTATCTACCCACATAGCTTACCCTTGGTTGTATCTACCCGCATAGCTTACCCTTTGGTTGTATCTACTTACACAGCTTACCCTTGGTTGTATCTACCAATCGATAGCTTACCCTTGGTTGTATCTACCCACATAGCTTACCCCTTTTGGTTGTATCTACCCACATAGCTTACCCTTGGTTGTATCTACCCACATAGCTTACCCTTGGTTGTATCTACCAACATAGCTTACCCCTTGGTTGTATCTACCCACATAGCTTACCCTTGGTTGTATCTACCCACATAGCTTACCCTTGGTTGTATCTACCCACATAGCTTACCCTTGGTTGTATCTACCCACATAGCTTACCCTTGGTTGTATCTACCCACATAGCTTACCCTTGGTTGTATCTACCCGCATAGCTTACCCTTGGTTGTATCTACCCACATAGCTTACCCTTGGTTGTATCTACCCACATAGCTTACCCTTGGTTGTATCTACCTACATAGCTTACCCTTGGTTGTATCTACCTACATAGCTTACCCTTGGTTGTATCTACCCACATAGCTTACCCCTTGGTTGTATCTACCCAAATAGCCTACCCCTTGGTTGTATCTACCCACATAGCTTACCTCTTGGTTGTATCTACCCGCATAGCTTACCCTTGGTTGTATCTACCCGCATAGCTTACCCTTGGTTGTATCTACCTACATAGCTTACCCCTTGGTTGTATCTACCTACATAGCTTACCCTTGGTTGTATCTACCTACATAGCTTACCCTTGGTTGTATCTACCCACATAGCTTACCCTTGGTTGTATCTACCCACATAGCTTACCCTTGGTTGTATCTACCTACATAGCTTACCCTTGGTTGTATCTACTTACATAGCTTACCCCTTGGTTGTATCTACCTACATAGCTTACCCCTTGGTTGTATCTACCAACATAGCTTACCCTTGGTTGTATCTACCAACATAGCTTACCCTTGGTTGTATCTACCTACATAGCTTACCCTTGGTTGTATCTACCCACATAGCTTACCCTTGGTTGTATCTACCCACATAGCTTACCCTTGGTTGTATCTACCTACATAGCTTACCCTTGGTTGTATCTACCCACATAGCTTACCCTTGGTTGTATCTACCCACATAGCTTACCCTTGGTTGTATCTACCCAAATAGCCTACCCCTTGGTTGTATCTACCCGCATAGCTTACCCTTGGTTGTATCTACCCACATAGCTTACCCTTGGTTATATCTACCAACATAGCTTACCTCTTGGTTGTATCTACCCGCATAGCTTACCCTTGATTGTATCTACCTTCACAGCTTACCCTTGGTTGTATCTACCCACATAGCTTACCCTTGGTTGTATCTACCCACATAGCTTACCCTTGGTTGTATCTACCCGCATTGCTTACCCCATGGTTGTATCTACCAACATAGCTTACCCCTTGGTTGTATCTACCAAAATAGCCTTCCCCTTTGTTGTATCTACCCACATAGCTTACCTCTTGGTTATATCTACCCGCATAACTTACCCTTGGTTGTATCTACTTACATAGCTTACCCTTGGTTGTATCTACCTACATAGCTTACCCTTTGGTTGTATCTACCTACATAGCTTACCCTTGGTTGTATCTACCAACATAGCTTACCCTTGGTTGTATCTACCCGCATAGCTTACCCCATGGTTGTATCTACCAACATAGCTTACCCCTTGGTTGTATCTACCCAAATAGCCTACCCCTTGGTTGTATCTACCCACATAGCTTACCCCTTGGTTGTATCTACCCACATAGCTTACCTCTTGGTTGTATCTACCCGCATAGCTTACCCTTGGTTGTATCTACCTACATAGCTTACCCTTGGTTGTATCTACCTACATAGCTTACCCTTGGTTGTATCTACCTACATAGCTTACCCTTGGTTGTATCTACCTACATAGCTTACCCTTGGTTGTATCTACCTACATAGCTTACCCTTGGTTGTATCTACCAACATAGCTTACCCTTGGTTGTATCTACCTACATAGCTTACCCTTGGTTGTATCTACCCACATAGCTTACCCTTGGTTGTATCTACCTACATAGCTTACCCTTGGTTGTATCTACCTACATAGCTTACCCTTGGTTGTATCTACCTACATAGCTTACCCCTTGGTTGTATCTACCAACATAGCTTACCCTTGGTTGTATCTACCTACATAGCTTACCCTTGGTTGTATCTACCTACATAGCTTACCCCTTGGTTGTATCTACCTACATAGCTTACCCTTGGTTGTATCTACCTACATAGCTTACCCTTGTTTGTATCTACCTACATAGCTTACCCTTGGTTGTATCTACCTACATAACTTACCCTTGGTTGTATCTACCTACATAGCTTACCCCTTGGTTGTATCTACCAACATAGCTTACCCTTGGTTGTATCTACCTACATAGCTTACCCTTGTTTGTATCTACCTACATAGCTTACCCTTGGTTGTATCTACCTACATAACTTACCCTTGGTTGTATCTACCTACATAGCTTACTCCTTGGTTGTATCTACCTAAATAGCTTACCCTTGGTTGTATCTACCTATATAACTTACCCCTTGGTTGAAGATGAGTTGAACGTGTGTATATGTCGAGTTCTGGTCTGTGTACACATGGACATGGTAAGGGTACACTCACTACCATACAGTATAGTGTAGAAGGATGCCATGAGTCTCTGTTTGGTCCCTGCTTTATACCAAACACTCTGGATAACACCTTTAATCTTCTCATCTGGTACCTCAGAATGGCTAGTCCTCGAGTCAGTACTTGATAATAATGCAAATGTATCTAAAAAGATAGAAAATAGATAGCCATATTAAGGTAATAGTATGTTATTATATCACAAAGTCACCTATATAGGTCTTTTCCCCTCCATCTTCATGTTCATTATGCTAATTAAATAATACAATACCAACTAATCCATAGGCAATAGAATTAGTATGTGATGCACACAAAATATATGCTTAGTAAATTTCAGTAAAATGAGAAGCATTCAAGGATTCAACAAGAGAACAAGTTGGTGATTCAATAAGTCCAAGAGATCAATAAAATTTCAATCTTGTTAGAACTTTAGTGATATAAAGCAATTAGTTGTTCTCAAAAGGATTTGATTCTTTTCTCATTAAGTGTTGTAATATGCAATATAAACAGTGATTTCTTTACACCCACTGCGTCAAAATCTTCATTGGCAATTGAACTGACAGAACTTCCCTAATGAAAACAAAAACATGTCAATATCAAGACTATGGTATTGACTCTTGAACATCCATTCTTACATAGAAATTTCTCCAAATTACTGATCAACTCAGTGGTATTTCATGGTCAACCTTTACAGTTATGAAATGCATAAAGGTTTTTGCAACAAATTTCATTGCTTTAATTTCGCACTTTTCTGCCAAATGACTTAATCATGTCAATAATTAATTTTAAAAAATTACTTGTTTGAAACAATTTAGCAGCAATTTATTTTTAACAATTTTCTTCTGCCCGCAAAATATTATTATTTGAAAATTAACCACAAAAGAAAACAAGAGGCCCATGGGCCTGAACAGTCATCTGAATACTCGCACAGTACAACATAGTCGTTTAAAGATTTTAGACATTTTGACCCCTGTGATCTTGAATGAAGATCAAGGTCGTTTTTTTAAAAACAAAAATGGTAGCCCTTCATCCCAGCATGTCACAGGCCCAATATCAGGTCTCTAGGCCTCTTAGTTATTCACAAAAAGTTATTTCAAGATTTTAGCCTATTTGACCCCTGTGACCTTTGATGAAGATCAAGGTCATTCATTTGAACAACCTTGATAGCCTTCATCCCAGGATGCTATAGGCCTAATATCAGTACCCTGGGCCTTTTGGTTCTTGAGAAAAGTCGTTAAAAGATTTTAGCTTTTTTTATCCCTGTGACCTTGAATGAATGGCGCACGGCGCACGGCGCACGGCACACGACGACGGACGGTGCATGATGGCAATAGGTCATCCTGACCTTCGTGTCAGATGACCTAATAAGAAATTACTAATGTATTAGTAAATGTATATCAGATTGTAAATGCAATTTAGTCTAAAAGCTGGTTCAAGAGAACTGGAAATCCTGTCAAAAAAAAAATGAGATTTTCTTGTTTATTGTAACAATAGCCTTAACTTTAGCCTTTTGCATAAGGAAACCAACAATCACAAACACGTAGCTCCTTTGGTAGGGAAGATAAGAACATATGAGCCGAGGATATTTGTGTTATCTCAGAGAACCTTCTGTGCTGATGACACTGCCATTGCTGCTGATGGCCTGGAGTCTGACATAGTGTTACCTATCAACATTTAGAACTAATGTCATATATATTTATGTATGACAAAAGAAAATATTGCTCTCTAACGTTGATCCTGTGTATGTAATGATAGACCTGATTGAGTCTCAGTAATTTTTCATTCCTATAATTAGCTTTATCATAATGTAGATAATATATCAAATTCTCAAAATTCATCAAAATTCCGAGTTTTTCACTATGTTAGGATTGATTAAAATAGAAATTCTATAAATCTACTAAAATCCACCATAATCCACTAAAATTCAGGCTTTTTAGCAACAAAAATACAGAACTGTTTTAAATATATTTCTTAATATCTGCCAATATATTCTGACTGATGAAAAGAAAACTTGACAAAATTCACCTTCAATTTAACTTGAAACACAAAATAATTAATCTTTTAAACTACTTGTATAAGGCAAGACATGTTTGTGTCTTTGTTAAATCAGTAATAAGATATACACTGGAGTTATCATACTTGTCATTCACTTTTTATTTTATATCAGTAATAAGATATACACTGGAGTTATCATACTGGTCATTCACTTTTTATTTTATATCAGTAATAAGATATACACTGGAGTTATCATACTTGTCATTCACTTTTTATTTTATATCAGTAATAAGATATACACTGGAGTTATCATACTTGTCATTCACTTTTTATTTTATATCAGTAAGTAATAAGATATACACTGGAGTTATCATACTTGTCATACACTTTTTATTTTATATCAGTAATAAGATATACACTGGAGTTATCATACTGGTCATTCACTTTTTATTTTATATCAGTAATAAGATATACACTGGTATATTATCATACTTGTCATTCACTTTTTATTTTTATATCAGTAATAAGATATACACTGGAGTTATCATACTTGTCATTCACTTTTTATTTTATATCAGTAATAAGATATACACTGGAGTTATCATACTTGTCATTCACTTTTTATTTTATATCAGTAATAAGATACACTGGAGTTATAACTGTCACATTTTCGGAGTTATCATACTGTCATCACTTTTTATTTTATATCAGTAATAAGATATACACTGGAGTTATCATACTTGTCATTCACTTTTTATTTTATATCAGTAATAAGATATACACACTGGAGTTATCATACTTGTCATTCGCTTTTTATTCTATTATATCAGTAATAAGATATACACTGGAGTTATCATACTTGTCATACACTTTTTATTTTATATCAGTAATAAGATATACACTGGAGTTATCATACTTGTCATTCACTTTTTATTTTATATCAGTAATAAGATATACACTGGAGTTATCATACTTGTCATACACTTTTTATTTTATATCAGTAATAAGATATACACTGGAGTTATCATACTTGTCATTCACTTTTTATTTTATATCAGTAATAAGATATACACTGGAGTTATCATACTTGTCATACACTTTTTATTTTATATCAGTAATAAGATATACACTGGAGTTATCATACTTGTCATTCACTTTTTATTTTATATCAGTAATAAGATATACACTGGAGTTATCATACTGGTCATTCACTTTTTATTTTATATCAGTAATAAGATATACACTGGAGTTATATCATACCGGTCATTCACTTTTTATTTTATATCAGTAATAAGATATACACTGGAGCTATCATACTTGTCATTCACTTTTTATTTTATATCAGTAATAAGATATACACTGGAGTTATCATACTTGTCATTCACTTTTTATTTTATATCAGTAATAAGATATACACTGGAGTTATCATACTGGTCATTCACTTTTTATTTTATATCAGTAATAAGATATACACTGGAGTTATCATACTGTTCATATGCTTTTTATTTTATATCAGTAATAAGATATACACTGGAGTTATCATACTTGTCATTCACTTTTTATTTTATATCAGTAATAAGATATACACTGGAGTTATCATACTTGTCATTCACTTTTTATTTTATATCAGTAATAAGATATACACTGGAGTTATCATACTTGTCATACACTTTTTATTTTATATCAGTAATAAGATATACACTGGAGTTATCATACTGGTCATTCACTTTTTATTTTATATCAGTAATAAGATATACACTGGAGTTATCATACTTGTCATTCACTTTTTATTTTATATCAGTAATAAGATATACACTGGAGTTATCATACTTGTCATACACTTTTTATTTTATATCAGTAATAAGATATACACTGGAGTTATCATACTTGTCATTCACTTTTTATTTTATATCAGTAATAAGATATACACTGGAGTTATCATACTTGTCATTCACCTTTTTATTTTTATATCAGTAATAAGATATACACTGGAGTTATCATACTTGTCATTCACTTTTTATTTTATATCAGTAATAAGATATACACTGGAGTTATCATACTTGTCATTCACTTTTTATTTTATATCAGTAATAAGATATACACTGGAGTTATCATACTTGTCATTCACTTTTTATTTTATATCAGTAATAAGATATACACTGGAGTTATCATACTTGTCATTCACTTTTTATTTTATATCAGTAATAAGATATACACTGGAGTTATCATACTTGTCATACACTTTTTATTTTATATCAGTAATAAGATATACACTGGAGTTATCATACTTGTCATTCGCTTTTTATTTTATATCAGTAATAAGATATACACTGGAGTTATCATACTTGTCATTCACTTTTTATTTTAAAAAGCGAAAAATCCCCCATGAATAACAAATCCCTTGCAACTAAAAACACCATTACAGTATTACGATATCAAAATATCATTACTTCTTGTTCAATGATGTTGTTTTGTTAGCTACGGGTTTGTTGACAAGGTACAGCAAATTGGATGGAAGTTGTTAAATCAACATTCATGAGAAGCTACATTAAAGTCTCTGTAAAAATGTTAAAACTGTTGCTTTAATAATCTCAGCCCAGAATCTATCCAGCAAACACATCATTATGAACAATTAATTTTCACAAAGGCATTAAATCGTGTAATTATCCAGCCATAATATTAGGATAGGATTGTGGTTGTATCAATAACAATTACAAACATCCAGGTTACCGACATCACCATTATTGATCTTCAGTGTTTTACAGGAAAATGTTGACTCATCTGAGATAACAACTAAGACTTTTAGCAGGTATTTATCTCATAATAGCTGTCTTCAATGTTCTATAAGCATTTGTTACAGGTACTGCCTGCAGAATGGTGGTTTTACTCCAGGCACTCTGGCTTTCCTCCAACTTCTAGCTTTATAACCTTGGCATTTCCTTATATGACTATGACACTGTTAATAGGAAATCATGAACCAAATTTAAAACCCTTAGATAAAGAACAAAGCAGAGGAAACCTCATTTTGTTGTTCAACATTTAGAATCATCCCACCATTCAGACATCAATTGTGACACCTTAAAAATGTCATAAAACAAGAGGCCCAGAGGGCCTGTATCGCTCACCTGGTTTTTTTTTAGTAATTATCACAAAGACTGACAATCATTAGAAAAATTAGCAAAATTGACTCCCAAAGTTTAATTTTGAATCACAACCTTAAAATGATGCTATTGATACCATACAAATATGCTATCCAATACATAGGTTCAGAGACAAAGTAATATATATGAAAATAGTAGCCTAATTGACCTTTTGACCCCGCATCTACTGCCGTCTAAGGCCCCGGGGATCAGCCCTATCATTTGTACAATTTCATATTCCAACCCTGTAAGGATGCTACCATTGCATTATGAGTTCTCTTCCATGCTTAGGTGCAGAGAAGAAGTCGTTTATATGGAAATAGCTAAATTGACCCCTTTTGACCCCACCCTTCAGGCCCCCGGGGGGTCAGCCCCTTCATTTGCAAAATTTTGAATCCAAACCCTTTAAGGATGTAACCATTGCATTATGAGCGTAATCCCATGTTAAGTTGCAGAGAAGAAGTCATTAATATGGAAATTGACCACTTTTGACCACGCCCCTCAGGCCCCCCCGGGGGGTCAGTCCTATCATTTGCACAATTTGGAATACCCACCCTATAAGGATGCTACCATTGCATTATGGGTGCTATCCCATGCTTAGTTGCAGACAAGAAGTCATTTATATGGAAAAAGCCAAATCGACCCCTTTGACCCCACCCTTCAGGCCCCCGGGGGGTCAGCCCCATCATTTGTACAATTTTGAATCCCCACCCTATAACGATTCTACCATTGCATTATGAGTGCTGTCTCATGCTTGGTTTCAGAGAAGAAGTCGTTTATATGGAAATAGCCAAATTGACCCCTTTTGACCCCGCCCCTCAGGCCCCCCGGGGGTCAGCCCCATCATTTGTACAATTTTTAATCCCCACCCTATAACGATACTACCATTGCATTATGAGTGCTATCTCATGCTTGGTTTCAGAGAAGAAGTCGTTTATATGGAAATAGCCAAATTGACCCCTTTTGACCCCGCCCCTCAGGCCCCCGGGGGGTCAGCCCCATCATTTGTACAATTTTGAATCCCCACCCTATAAGGATGCTACCATTGCATTATGGGTGCTATCCCATGTTTGGTTTCAGAGAAGAAGTTGTTTATATGGAAATAGCCAAATTGACCCCTTTTGACCCCGCCCCTCAGGCCCCCGGGGGTCAGCCCCTTTTTTTTTTTACAATTTTGAATCCCCACCCTATAAGGATGCTACCATTGCATTATGGGTGCTATCCCATGCTTGGTTTCAGAGAAGAAGTCGTTTATATGGAAATAGCCAAATTGACCCCTTTTGACCCCGCCCCTCAGGCCCCCGGGGGGTCAGCCCCATCATTTGTACAATTTTGAATCCCCACCCTATAAGGATGCTACCATTGCATTATGGGTGCTATCCCATGCTTGGTTCCAGAGAAGAAGTTGTTTATATGGAAATAGCCAAATTGACCCCTTTTGGCCCCGCCCCTCAGGCCCCTGGGGGGTCTGCCCCATCATTTGTACAATTTTGAATCCCCACCCTATAAGGATGCTACCATTGCATTATGGGTGCTATCCCATGCTTGGTTTCAGAGAAGAAGTTGTTTATATGGAAATAGTCAAATTGACCCCTTTTGGCCCCGCCCCTCAGCCCCCTGGGGGGGTCAGCCTCATCATTTGTACAATTTTTAGTTAGTAGCCCATAAGGATGCTACCAGTCAAATTTTGTTGAAATCCGACCAGCGGTTATGGAGAAGAAGTCGATTGTTGACGGACGACGGACGACGGACGGACGACGGACGACGGACGACGGACGCCGGACGCTGCGGTATCCCATAAGCTCACCTCGGTCCTTCGGACCAGGTGAGCTAAAAAACCAATATCATGTTTAGCATTAAGGACAACACTTAAGTGACAAGGACACCTTAATATATCTCAATGGAACACACTAACAACAGCCCTCTCCTTATCATCTTTTACTTTATGATTACGAGTATGTCTAAAATATGCCAAGTCTCAAACTAATTAGACATATAATCAGGAAGTAGAGTATTTTGTTCTTTTTTTTTAAATTTAACATTCAACGCATAGGTCGTTTTAGGAAAAAATGAATTTGTCAATTTCAATTTCAACACATTTTATTTTAACAGAAAATGGATAGAACCATATATATTAATGCCTTAATTAGTTCTCTTGAATGTGATATGTCAGCTCAGGAGATAAAAATTGATCATCTAAGATTCACTTGAAAGGAAACACATTTGATTCCTGGTTCAATATCCTAAGAGATCTTTCCACACACACAACGACATTCCTGATAACTTGTTCCAATCCTTATAACAGCACAAATGTCATTGAAAATCAGGAACCATAAGGAATACCAGCTTGTGACTTTCTCCAGACATTGGCAGACATTGTCCACACCAGACAATGTATTCACTTCCTTTCAGGAACTTTTTTCATCAGAAGTTTTTATTTGCTAACTGTGCATGCAATAACTGAATTATTTAGGTCTTGTGGCTATAGTACCCTGAAGTAGGCAGCAGTATGAATAACATTAAACAAAGGTAAACATTTTCTTGTCTACAGTAGTTGGTGATGTCTAGTTGTTTGCTGCTGGTCAGATTCAAAGCTTCAACCTTGAACAAGGTGCCACAATAATAGTGGCAATATCCCCTGCACCCCTCAGTGGTATATGCATTGTGATGTAGAACCTATCTATGGTTCATGGTTGCCTTTCTACATAGAGATTGGTGTTGTCCTAGATCAGATTATAATATTTCTATAGTAAAATGGGAGGACCCCAATAGCAAAAGGCACAGCGAATTAAGGCATCTGATATACAGAAAGTTCTAAGGAGCAAAGCTGAGCGGTTTTGGAGTCATAGTCCAAAAAAGCATGTTGGTCGCACGCACAGACAGAGCCCAATTCAATATCCACTTGCAGGAGACCACTACGTTAGAAATTATGTTTCTTTGTGAATGGTCACCATGATACAACTTTGACCTTGAGACAAGAATTCCACGGAAGTGAATGTGTCGCCTGCACAGCATAAAATATTTACAGTTGAAAATATTGTTAATAACCAGCTTGTTTGGTTGAAATCGGACAATAAATACCAAAGTTGTCAAGTGGAAACCATGTTTCGATTATTTCAAAGTCCTGTAACTCTTGCAAATATTGACAGTTTTTGACCATATAAGATTGCATTGATATAAAGCAACACAACAAATTTGGTTGAAATCAGACAATAAATCCTAAAGTTATCGAGCGGAAACCATGGATATACATGTATCTCGATCATCGAGAAAATAAGAGATGCAACTCCTGAGCCAGGTACTAAATGGTATATTTTAGGTTCATCTGGTGCTGCTGGTTACTGACATGTTTCGGCCTTAAAGGCAGGCCGTCATCAGGGCACAGCTTACATGGTTTACAAATAGAACAGTATGACAATAGAGGTCATGTGATAATAACAATGGATATATCTGTTTTGACAATTTTCAAGTCCCGTAACTCTTGCAAATATTGACGGATTTTGACCATAATCAAACTCATCCTAGATCTCATTGAGATATAAAACATTTTATGAAATTTGGTTGAAATTGGACAATAAAAATTTAAAGGGACATGAACCTTTTATAATTTGTTCTGTATGCTTAGATATGGTTTTCAGATGTTTATTGAATATTTTATTACAATGATTGGTTATCTAAAACGACAGAAAAACATGGGGGAATACCTAGCTCAAAAATAATAAAAATAGACCATCATATTCTATTTTTGGAACACAAAACGAAAGCTGGCCAAGGTTATAATGAACAGCAAACTTGCTGACATGACAAGGAATATAAGTTTTCCACATTTTAAGATTATTTTCTAATTTACGATGGTTGACAAATGAAGTTTAAGCCATATTTGTTATAAAACAATTTGTATTTAGCGTAAGAATGATAAGTCAAAAGTCAAACGAGACTTTTCATTCGACAGGGCACTGCGAAGGGAGGTTCCTGACTTATTGCACATATGTACATCACGTAAGTATAAAGTGGGGAGTTGCTCCCGTTTCTTGCATTTCAGTGATCCATTTATATTTACCTACTTTCCCATTCGCACACGTTACTGACTCTTGACGTACACTGTTTTCTATCGGAATTTGTTTGTGTTCGCTTCACCCACGTTTTTGACCCACCATTTTGTTTACATATGCAGTGCATTGTGGGAGGTCACTAAAGTTCAACACTACTATACTATCGTTACAAAATTCGACCGGGCCGGTTCAAAATACAGAAAGAAGGAATTTCCATTATAATCATTTTATTTGACACATTTGCACAAGAATTGATATATATTACAAGTAAGGTATCTGACACGTCTTAAATAGGTATTTTACTCAAATTCACATGGTTTATTTAGGTTCATGTCCCTTTAAGTTATCAAGCGGAAACCATGGATTTTTCTGTTTTGATGATTTTAAAAGTCTGGTTACTCTTGCAAATATTGACGGATTTTGACCATTATTGAACTTATCCAAGATCTCATTGATATAAAACAATTTATAAAATTTGGTTGAAATTGGACGATAAATGGAAACCAGGTAACCTGGTTGACAAGTCCCCTAACTTTTGCAAATATTGACCGATTTTGACAATTATCGAACTCATCTGACATTTCATTAATATAAAGCTAGTTGAAATCGGACAATAAATACTTAAGTTATCGCACAGAAACTGTTTCCCGGACCCCGACGCCGACACTGATGATGCCGACGCCGGCGATGTGGATGGCGACGCCGACATAGTGATACCTAATTATATATAAGTGTCGCCCTTGCGTTGCTGGCGACACAAAAATAAGATAATAGATATTATGATTCTGAAATTGGTAACTTATTACAACTTTGACCTTGCCTAAGGTTAGATAATAAATCAATATGCTACTTTGATACTATGGTAACCTTGATACAACCTTTAATTACCATGAATAGATTTTACATTAAATATTTCATGACTATAAGACTGACAAAAGTTTTAAAGTGAAGAACATTTTATCGTGATATTTCACAGCTTAAGGCTTGAAGGAACTGCGGGGACAATTTAGTGCAGTAAGCTGTGACTTTACAAAGCAAACAGATCCTAGAATAATGGTAAAAGATATAGCGTGAGGTTTGCCTTGTGAAGTATGCTGTAACAAAGCTAATTACAAGATAAATATGTCAACAAATCTTGTTAACATCATACAAAGGCCAGCTCAGGGAACAAGCCCATGACAATATAAACATTAGTGACAATTGAGACAAGGGCACTGACATTAATTATCAATTTATCGAGATTTCAGCCCTCAGAGCAAAGAAAATCATAAGTGAAGTGTGATGAATGTCTAACAGCAATCGCTAATCCTATCCCAATTGATAATATTATTTGTAACTGTATGTGATCGGCCTATTATAACACAAGAAGCACTCATCCTTTTAACGACTGGCTATAAGTGGCTTAGTGTCTGCTTTAAGTAATCAACAGGGTATTAGAAACCGTTGGAAGATGAGACAGTAATGGGGAAATACCCTTATGATTAAAATCATGGTGCAAGACATCTTAATTAAGGCAATATTTCTCTCTGTGCATCGACCAGCCAATGGTTGTCTCACAGAGGGTGGCCTTTGTACACTGTATGTAGAATACTGATGGAGAACGGCAGTACATCAGACAAACTGTTCCTGAGACTGACAGGAAACCATGACAATAAAGTCTGTTTGTGTCACAGTGGCTGAATACAGACTTCCTTAGGAATAAAACAAATGGCAATCTCGTAGAAACAAATGGTTCGGGTCATAATTGTTGAAAATTACCTGAAACTTTAATGCAAGCAATAACACACAACAAAAGCATCTTATGAAATCAAATCAATTGTATTCCATTAGATTTAGACAAAATCTAATAACAAAAAGATTTGGGTTTTGCACTCGGATCATCAAGATTTGACTTCAAGTTTGTAATTTCAATTCAATTTTGAATGAAATGCAATACCAAATCATGTGTAAGATCAAAACTGTTATGAACTTGACTTATATTTTAACTGCCTAGTAGTAATTTTCACATTAGGTCAACTCTATATATACCGTATTTTCCCTATTAAGAGCGCCTCCTCTAATAAGGGCGCCCTCACGTTTTTTGCTGAAAAAAATCAACAAATTTCATACAATTTTTGTGCCAGATTGTGACGATTTGTCTTTGCAGACGCTAATAAAATACTGTTTCACATTAATCTGATGCTTAACAGATATCCGACCAGCTTGTATAAGCACTAAATCTATTGCATTGGACATCTTTGCCAAGGGTTTACACATAGAAACAGTGAGAACACAATGTTCAAAATAAAACATGTCACTTGAATGCCCCACACACATGTATATTTACACTTGCTAGGCTTGATCACTATACGTAAGTACTAGCCGATTTTGTTTACCATAACTGCATGGTAACATTGAACTTTGAACTTGCGTATGAAAATATTCTATGCAACATAAAGGGGCTACTTTTTTAAAAAGAAACACATGGCTTTGTTTACATTTTGACGTAACATTACGTGTATATTGCTGTTTTTCATAGAATTTGGGGAAAATGTAAACAATACATATATGTTTTATATTTATATATGATACAAACATTTTTAAAATTAACAATTGTATAAAGAAAAGGGAAAAATATCCTGACCGCGGCGACGTGCAGCGCTTTCATTTTTGTTAAAAATGATGGATGTCAAATGTAAACATTACCTCTGTGTCTGTGTCCTACGAACGAGTCTTTTGGGTTGACGGGCGTGAGACCCACTGACAGAGATGGGTCAGTTATAAACATATTCTCTTGTCTTTGTTCTTTGAGAAATTAATCATGTGTATTATAAAACATGCACCGCTTGTAATCCACGTGTTGACAGTCACACGTCACCACAAATACATTGTATCCATCGAACACAAGTGAAGTTGTTTCATCTATAGATGGCGATGGATCTAAGCGTAGATTATATAATCACATGGCTCCGAAGGATGTAATATCGTCAAGTCAGACGACAATCTCAAACAAATTTAGCTACTTGAACATCGGTGTTTTGACAACTTCGGAAAACTCCAGTGTGTAAGCGTGCGTCAGCCTCGCCTCGCTTCACAATAACGGTCACCGAGTTCACACATGTGGCCGAGTACAAATACTTTATGTTATTACGCTATATATTGACTTTTAGCAAAATTGAATACCTATTTAAAGTTCTGATATGATTAAATAAAATTATCACTGAAATTTACTCTGTTTGTCATGTTCATTTTACATTAAAATATTGAACTTTTTTTCGTCGCGGATGAATAATTCTATCCTACGTGAAGAGTCATCATTCGCTGTTCAATTGAGTAAGCTCCTCCCACTTTTGACCGACTTTTATTGAATAATTACGTCACTTTCAAATGACGATTTTATTACATAAAATATAAAAGAAAAGTCTTGTGAGTGTAAATATAGGGATTGGATTTCGTTTTTATGTTAACCATGCTTTTATGGAGCAATTCCTCTAAGAATATATTCAATATGGGGCCCGTGCCCGGCGCCCTCATTAGGGAAAATTTGGTATACAATTGTATATGGGTCAACTCTAAAATCACCCATATCATTATCATCATGGACCTAAACTTTGATGTCACTGAGAAGAACAAGCCAAATTTGTTGTCAAAATATATTTATGTATCTACATGTGCATTACAAACCTTAGTTAACTTCCTGTGGAGATAAGGTCAAAGTCACCCTTGATTATGAAAAATAAGGTTCCAATATATATAGTAAGTTTAAAGCAAGTTTTTTTATCTTAATAAATTGCAAATTAATTGACAATATATTTCTATTATCTCCATCTTGAAAAAGGTCAACTGAGACTAAATGGTTTCTTGGTGATCTGCTTAATTAGGCATGGACAATTTTAGGGAAAAGAACAAAAACATCAGTAAGACAAAAAGAAGTTTAAATAGTTCCTAATATAGAGTTGTAGAACGAGAGTTTAACCATGCAGAATTTATAACACAAACAGATGGTTTTTTAAAGTTCAGTGCTACTTCACTTCTGACATTTCTAAGGATCCTAAAAGGATAATAATTCAGTAGATAAACCTGCTAAACACTCTTCTGGGACTCAGTAATGCCTAATTAGTTCCTAGGAACAGTATGAGGATAGTCCTGGTGGGAATCAGTTAGTCTTCCTACTACAGCAACAGGCTAGGAATACCTCCAATTTACAACATACAAAATTATAGCAAGTACAACAGCCATGATATATACAAACCAAAAGACAATGCAGTAAATAAGACACAGTGCCTGATAACTTCTGCAACAACTAATTGGTAACTGTTAGAAGACAAATAACCTTTACAAACCGGTATATCAGTACAATAAACCTCCGACAGTATGACATTAACGATTCTGAACAATACATATTCCCCTACAAGCATGACAATGAATTTAATACAAGTAAATACAATGAACAAACATCTATATTTTATTGATAACAAAATAATACTACAGCTTTATAATATCTTATAATTATAAATACCGTATTCAACACAATACCTACCCCAGTCCTTATGAATGCCTCTTTTTGAGGCATCAATTTCACTTCCGTTAACTTAAATACAGATTGAAACTATGAATACTGTATAGGTGTATATATTTGGTTTCTTTCGTAAAATGATTAGTGCCTTATTCTGAATAATAATTTTTTGTAAGATTAGCCCACATCTGTTTGTATAAGGGCCCCTTCATGTTTCAATGTTTTAACCGGTCTGGGCTCTTATTAGGTTCAAGACAGTAAATATTTGTCATGCATACCTTAATTGATTTGTACATTATGCACTTTTGGTATTAAAAGGCCCATATAGCATGAATTTTTCTCTCATTTGTTTCTGGGTTTTGTTTTTTTGTTTTTTTGTTGTTTTTTTTTCGTTTTTTTTTTTTTTTTTTTTTTTTTTTTTTGTGAGTTGTTCACTTCTCTGAATGATACAATTACTGGGTATATACTTCAGGGTCAAAATGGCAAAAAACATTTGGGGACGAGGACTATTGAAAGTCTACAAAGTTCCATTTACAACAAAACAGAACATCTTCTGTATACTAGCTATCAAATTCAAACATTATGTGAAAAATGATTAACCCCTAAGAAAAGAAACAAGAGGCCCAGAGGGCCTGTATCACTCACCTGGTTTGTAATGCCAAGTCATGTTCTGAATACAGGTTCATTGTTTCTTTTCTGAAGGAATTTGAATATTTACTTCTTATTTACCTATTGGGCCCCGTCCCTCCTGCCCCCGGGGGGTCAGAGCCAAAATTTGACTCAATTTGAATACAAGTTCTGTTCCCCTTCCCTCAAGGATGTTTGTGGCCAAATTTGGTCACAATCCATGCAGAACTCTAGGACAAGTAGCGATTTATAGGATTTATCTTTATTTCCCCTATTGGGCCCCGCCCCTCCTGCCCCCGGGGGCTCAGAGCCAAAATTATACAAATTCTATTCCCCTTCCCCCAAGGATGTTTGTGGCCAAATTTGGTTCCAATCCATGCAGAACTCTAGGACAAGTATTGATTTATAGGAATTACCTCAAATTCCCCTATTGGGCTCCGCCCCTCCTGTCCCCGGGGGGTCAGAGCCAAAATTTATACAAGTTCTATTCCCCTTCCCCCAAGCATGTTTGTGGCCAGATTTGGTTCCAATCCATGCAGAACTCTAGGACAAGTAGCGATTTATAGGAATTACCTCTATTTCCCCTATTTGGCCCAGCCCCTCCAGCCCCCGGGGGCTCAGAGCCAAAATTTATACAAGTTCTATTCCCCTTCCCCTAGAATGTTTGTGGCCAAATTTGGTCACAATCCATGCAGAACTCTAGGACAAGTAGCAATTTATAGGATTTACCTTTATTTCCCCTATTGGGCCCAGCCCCTCCTGCCCCCGGGGGGTCAGAGCCAAAATTTATACAAGTTCTATTCCCCTTCCCCTAAGCATGTTTGTGGCCAGATTTGGTTCCAATCCATGCAGAACTCTAGGACAAGTAGCGATTTAAAGGAATTACCTCTATTTCCCCTATTGAGCCCAGCTCCTCCTGCCCCCGGGTGCTCAGAGCCAAAATTTATACAAGTTCTGTTCCCCTTCCCTCAAGGATGTTTGTGGCTGAATTTGTTCATAATCCATGCAGAACTCTAGGACAAGTAGCGATTTATAGGATTTACCTCTATTTCCCCTATTGGGCCCCGCCCCTCCTGCCCCGGGGGGGGGGGGGGGGGGGGGGGGGGGGGGGGGGGGGGGGGGGGGGGGGTCAGAGCCAAAATTTATACAAGTTCTGTTCCCCTTCCCTCAATGATGTTTGTGGCCAAATTTGGTCACAATCCATGCAGAACTCTAGGACAAGTAGCGATTTATAGGATTTACCTTTATTTCCCCTATTTTGCCCCGCCCCTCCTGCCCCCGGGTGCTCAGAGCCAAAATTTATACAAGTTCTATTCCCCTTCTCCAAGGATGTTTGTGGCCAAATTTGGTTCCAATCCATGCAGAACTCTATGACTATATAGTAGCGATTTAAAGGAAATGTTATAGACGGACGACGGACGGACGGACGGATGGACGGATGGACGGACGACCGACGCCGTGCCATGACATAAGCTCAGGCTAACAAAGGAGTAGATATGATAGGACCAGTATTTGGCCTTAATTTATTAGGCCGAAAAATGTTAACTCTGATCAACATCAATTTCACATCAATAAATACTTCATACTTGCCATTCATCAAAACATAACTTTTTATAACCATGTACACGGTGTGCTCCACCTATGACGTCATCAAATTGATGATTTTCCTCTTCTCGCCAAATTTTGCTAGAAATTCATCATCTTTAGGTTAGAAAAGGCTTGAAATGGATTTGGCTGCCACCTTGGAGCAACTTTATATTTTGCATGGATATGCGTAAATACATGATACACAACGTGTGAAAATCTCTTTCTGCTCCACAAAGGCGGCCACATTCAATTTTAGAGAAAACCATTCAAAAAGTATGATTTTTCAAGGATTTTTGTGAAAAATGGCGGGAAACTGCATGTTGATGACGTCATAGTGAACATAATTGGCCCATGCAGGATATTTTCGGGATGTAATGTGTTAGCAAATGTATTCAACTGTTATATGGCAAAATAACGTAACGTACCTTCTCCTTTATGTTTCATTCTTTATGTTAAAAGAAATTCATGGAGAGAGTAAAAGGCCCATAATTAAAGGCCATAAACTGGTAGTCATGACTTATTCACAAAGATTACTGTAACAGCCCATTATCAACTGGTCTAAAGCAGGAAACAAAAACATTTTAAAAAGATTTCCCAAATACTGTGTAGTTTTAAAAATAACTTTACAAATATACAACATCTAACCAATTTTTTTATCATCAGCTAAGAACACCTTTAATTTAACACTGTATATATATGTATAGCAGATTGCATGATATGCTATACCCTCGTCTGGCAGTCTGTTTAACTAAAGTCTCACACAATTAAAGTATTATTTCCTATAGCAAATCAATACTTCAAAATAGTGCTTAACCTATAAAAACAGTTATATGTATATTATGGAGTCAAATATCTATATAGGACACAATCATTAAATAAAACCTGCTGACATATGTTCAAACTTATACAAATAATATCACCCAGTCTCATGGTAAGGCTACGTTATCAAAGCTATTACTAACCAATTCAATGAAAGCCATGGCCAGTATCAAAATCCCTCAGCCCTATTGTTATAAAGCAACTACTTTTAAAGGTCTCTGAATCATTCTTGGTTATTTTGAATTGACTACTGCTTAATGTCGATCTTTTCCCATCATGCTAAAGAGCTAAAAATCGGGGTTTTTTTTTTTGCTTGAACCTTAAAGTTATACATTGTCATGAATTAGCAAGAAGAAATCAAAACTGGAATGGAAATCTATACCCTTACATGACCCAGGTAAGCAATGAAAGCTGTGTGACTCCTGTGACCTTGAATGGTCAATGTCAACAAAGTGATCAGTCTTTGCCTTTACCCTAGCAAGACACCAGTCAAAGGTCAGGTCTGCCACATACTTGGCTTTTGTAATAATGTTCATCCACTGTAACTTTGAGATAAGTTTTTGAAGAGGAAATGTTGCTGTTTGTTAGGCAGACAAGTGATGGATGATGGAGACCACACCACTCACTAGGGACTAGGGGTGTAACAATACATGTATATTAGACCATCAACTGATTCCAGTTACCTATATGCCTTTACTTTGATCAATCGATTAAAAACTCAACAAGTCAACAACAATTGCTGATAGAATGCTAAGCTATCAATAATTTCAATAATCAGAATCTTTTTCATAATTTGGATTAAAATGAAACACTGTCTAAATGTAACAACAAAACAAAGTAACTTCAAACCATCACTGCACTAGATAGACGGCAGATTTGCCAGTTTTATTGTTTCTGTGTGGTATTTCAATAATCTTAGGTCACTGCTGTCACTCCTACACAACATCATATAAATTTGCTCATTCAGAGTCAAGTACTTTTTCCTATTTCTGGAAAAGAGAGACTGAAAACAAGAGGCCCATGAGCCTTAACAATCATCTGACTATTGGAACAATGCAACACCTCAATGAATATAGTAGTGGCACAATACAACACCTCAATGAATATAGTAGTGGCACAATGCAACACCTCAATGAATATAGTAGTGGCACAATACAACACCTCAATGAATATAGTAGTGGCACAATACAACACCTCAATGAATATAGTAGTGGCACAATGCAACACCTCAATGAATATAGTAGTGGCACTATGCAACACCTCAATGAATATAGTAGTGGCACAATGCAACACCTCAATGAATATAGTAGTGGCACAATGCAACACCTCAATGAATATAGTAGTGGCACAATGCAACACCTCAATGAATATAGTAGTGGCACAATGCAACACCTCAATGAATATAGTAGTGGCACAATGCAACACCTCAATGAATATAGTAGTGGCACAATGCAACACCTCAATGAATATAGTAGTGGCACAATGCAACGCCTCAATGAATATAGTAGTGGCACAATGCAACACCTCAATGAATATAGTAGTGGCACAATGCAACACCTCAATGAATATAGTAGTGGCACAATGCAACACCTCAATGAATATAGTAGTGGCACAATGCAACACCTCAATGAATATAGTAGTGGCACAATGCAACACCTCAATGAATATAGTAGTGGCACAATGCAACACCTCAATGAATATAGTAGTGGCACAATGCAACACCTCAATGAATATAGTAGTGGCACAATGCAACACCTCAATGAATATAGTAGTGGCACAATGCAACACCTCAATGAATATAGTAGTGGCACAATGCAACACCTCAATGAATATAGTAGTGGCACAATGCAACACCTCAATGAATATAGTAGTGGCACAATGCAACACCTCAATGAATATAGTAGTGGCACAATGCAACACCTCAATGAATATAGTAGTGGCACAATGCAACACCTCAATGAATATAGTAGTGGCACAATGCAACACCTCAATGAATATAGTAGTGGCACAATGCAACACCTCAATGAATATAGTAGTGGCACTATGCAACACCTCAATGAATATAGTAGTGGCACAATGCAACACCTCAATGAATATAGTAGTGGCACAATGCAACACCTCAATGAATATAGTAGTGGCACAATGCAACACCTCAATGAATATAGTAGTGGCACTATGCAACACCTCAATGAATATAGTAGTGGCACTATGCAACACCTCAATGAATATAGTAGTGGCACAATGCAACACCTCAATGAATATAGTAGTGGCACAATGCAACACCTCAATGAATATAGTAGTGGCACAATGCAACACCTCAATGAATATAGTAGTGGTACAATGCAACACCTCAATGAATATAGTAGTGGCACAATGCAACACCTCAATGAATATAGTAGTGGCACTATGCAACACCTCAATGAATATAGTAGTGGCACAATGCAACACCTCAATGAATATAGTAGTGGCACAATGCAACACCTCAATGAATATAGTAGTGGCACTATGCAACACCTCAATGAATATAGTAGTGGCACAATGCAACACCTCAATGAATATAGTAGTGGCACAATGCAACACCTCAATGAATATAGTAGTGGCACAATGCAACACCTCAATGAATATAGTAGTGGCACAATGCAACACCTCAATGAATATAGTAGTGGCACTATGCAACACCTCAATGAATATAGTAGTGGCAAACAATTATGGTAATACAAAGATCTCTTTTAATAGAAGAATTTAGTTTCTGATACATATTATGAATTAGACAATGAATGAAGGTCCCTTGATCCCCACCTTGCTACAAGTCCAATATCCAGTCTCTAGGACTCTTAGTTATTTACAAGAAGTCATTTAAAGATTTTAGCCTATTTAACCCCTGTGACCTTGAATGAAGATCAAGGTCATTAATTTGAACAAACTTAGTAGCCCTTCATCCAAGCATGTCACAGGCCCAATATCAGGTCTCTAGGCCTCTTATATTCACAAGAAGCCATTTTAAAGATTTTAGCCTATTTGACCCCTGTGATCTTGAATGAAGGTCAAGGTCACTCACTTGAACAAACTTAGCAGCCATTCGTCCAAGCATGTCACAGGCCCAATATCAGGTCTCTAGGCCTCTAAGTTATTCATAAAATTGTTTAAAGACTTCCGCCTTTTTGACCCCCTGTGACTTTGAATGAAGGTCATGGTAATTTATTTGAACAAACTTAGCTGCCATTCATTTGAACAAACTTGGCTGCCATTCATTCAAGCATGTCACATGCCTAATATGAATACCTTGGGCCTTTCGGTTCTTGAGAAGAAGTCATTTTAATATTTTAGCCTATTTGACCCCTGTAACCTGGAATGAACGTCAAGCCCGATGGAAAATGTGAGTGGGATCCCACTGGGACTGCAAATCTCACTGGGATTAAAGTGGGATATCCAGTAATATCCCACCGGGATTTTCGGAAACCGGGATCCCAGTTAGGTAAACCTGGATTCCCACCAGGATTCCCGCTGGGAATTCACATGACCGTGACCCCGGCTGGTCACAGAAGAGTTACTCCCATTTTTTGGAACCCTTTTCTCTTTGGGCAGTTCAAAATTAAGATGGAGGCTACCAGATTGGGTAGTCAAAGTTTTCTGCATTCATTTGTGAATTTTAGGGTATCAGCATTTTGGTTAAGTTTCATAATGTTACCAAAGTCATTTGTAAGCCTAAAAGAAAAGATATTCATAGATTGCGTTCACAGTAATGTTTTTTTAATAGACTGGGATTCCCAGTAACATTTTCCATGGGGAAGGGCATTCATTTGAACAAACTTGGTAGCCCTTCATAGTATGCTACAGGCAAAATATCAGTACCCTGTGCCTTTCGGTTATTGAGAAGAAGTCATTTAAATGAAAACTTTACGCACGGAGCACGACGACAGACGTTGCATGATGACAATAGGTCATCAAGGCCCATCGGTTCACTGATGACGTAATAAACGTTCCTTGTCAAATTCAAATAGAAGATGTTTATGTTGCTATTTTGTAACTTTATTAGAGGTAGGCGTTAAATTTGACAAAACAGCACCATCAGTCAACAAGAAATGATCCCTGACGTACCTAAGAATTGTTTTGTAATTAATAACTTTGTCACAATCTATTTTTGTTAAGCCCACGTACCTCATGTAATGAAAATTGATGGCTTTGGAGGTCATCATTAATACAATATGGACAACTAACAATCCTAATGGATGTTTGTAAACATTGGTATTCTACAGGTGATGACAATCACAACAGCTTCAGAGTGATGAGTTTCGTAGTTTTATTTTCCGTTGACCGGTTTCGCCGTGTAAAGGGCTTATTCAGGATCATTGGTTAGATCGAAAGAAAGGATGAAGATTTATAATTTGACAACACAATATTCATATATAGCATGCGCAGTTTGTCTGCATTTTCATTTTAACTCTTTCTGTACTTTGTATTCTTTCCAGATTCTGTACCTAAGTAGTTATTAGTCTCGCCCCCGGAAGTTTTTTGTGAAAATGCTGGACAAAATGTCCAGTTGTTGTGTGTTAATTTTTTTAACTAAAACATGTTAAGGTTCGTGCAATAAATTATAATTCATATCAACTTACTTAGTAAAATTAATTATTTAAAGCCTGCAACAAGATCTTATTTTGATATTGCAATTTGAAGCAAAGGTCCAATAAAGCGCCATTTTGTTGATGATGATCACTTTTGTTTGATTCATCATGTTCCTCTGCCATCAAAATACTATACATTGTCAAAATAAATATTTATTTAGCATCCAGAAAGTTTGTTTCGAACTTGAAATACTTCTTATATATCGATGTATTGAAAATTTGAATAGAATATATAGGTAATTTATTGTGAAGAAAGAACGTCAATATTGAGTGTCAACCATAGTTGACAACGGGGATGACAGAAGGTAACGGTACCGAAAGAGTTAAAACAGAGGTGTAATGCATATTATATATAATTATCTATAAGTAGACAAACTTTGCTAGCCATTGCAAACCAGTTGCAATGTCATGATAAATCCATCATTTGGATCAGATAGTAAAAGCTAAATCTATCCAACAAAGAAAATAAGATGTTTGAACAAGACTTATATTGACAGAACAACAAAACTCATTACCTATAGACATTCGAATTACACAGGAATCCCTCACAAATATTGCTTTTTAGCAAAAGCAATAACATTCAGTAACATTTTGAAATGCCAACCTAATAACTAAACTTGACAAATTGTCAGTCTTGTTTCTTCCTGATTACCAAACCTCAGATGTGAAAATCTCTTTTATTCCAAAATAATCTAAAATCACTTTGATTCATGGCTTAATTTAAATTCAGCAGACTACAAATATAACAGTGCATGAAATAAAAGCTGTAAGGGTTGAGTTTTAACCAACCCAATCATTTATTATCTGTGGCCAGCCACGTTCCCAAATCACACAAGCAGAGTGATAAGAGATTATCTTTCTGACATTCATTAGGGAAATGCTAATTCTACAGTCCATGGTATGGAGGGTTGCAACCTAGTAATCAGAACTGTCAATGCAAAGCAGCTGAGTGTCTCGTCAAAGCCCAGTTTGTTAATATTTTATGTCCAGCCTGGGTCATTTACGGAGAGGCTATGTTTAGGAGGTGACGTAAAGCCTGCCCAGTTTTAAAATAGCACTATCATTTAAATTGAGATTACACAACAAGTTTGATATGGAAGTTATCCAACATCAGGAAGATAATTTTTAGAAGTTACAAAAGACATGCATAAATGTTAAACAAGAGGCCAAGAGGTCCTGTATTGCTCACCTGGTTTGTAATGCCAAGTAATGTTCTGAATACAAGTTCATTGTTTCTTTTCTTGTTTCTCTTCTGCCCAAAAGGGTCAGAGCCAAAATTTATACAAAATCTGTTCCCCTTCCCCCCATGGATGTTTCTGGTCAAATTTGGTCACAATCCATGCAGACCTCCATGACAAGTAGCGGTTTAAAGGATTTACTTCAATTTCCCCTATTGGGCTCTGCCCCTCCTGCCCAGGGGGCGTCAGAGCCAAAATATATACATACCGGTAAACTGTTCTCCTTTCCCCAAGGATGTTTCTGGACAAATTTGGTTACAATCTAAGCAGAAATCTATGACTAGTAGCGATTTAAAGGAAATGTTGACGGATGGACGAAAAAAACGTACTCATTAATATTCAACAAGAGGCCCAAGAGGCCTTGACGGTCACCTGAGCACTGATACAGAAAGAGCATTGCAAAGTCGGTTCAAATCTGTAAAAAGCATTTATGAATATAAACTTTAAATTTGATCCTTCATATCACAATTTTTTTCTTTTGATAATTACTGTATTATGTAATGGTAACAAGACGTTCAGAAGGCCTGTATCGCTCACCTGGTTTGTAATGCCAAGTAATATTCTAAATACAGGATCATTTTTTTTTTCTGAAGGAATTTAAACATTCAACTCTTATAACCCTATTGGGCCAACTCTTTCTGCTCCAGGGGGTCAGAGCCAATTGCAAGATTTATACAAATTTTGTTCCCCTTCTCAAAGGGTCCGGTACGAAATTCAGAATCAGATTCTGATCGGAAAAACAGAAATTCCGATTGGAATCCAATCAGATTCTTTAAAATTAACCAAAAATTGGACACGGATTCTGTGTGCAATATCTGATAGGATTCTAAGAAGCAAAAATACCAGTCTGTAAAATCCTATTCTATATCCAGTTGGATTTTAGAGAATTGGAAAAATATTCCGACTGTGACACAGATTTCTGAACTTTGTAATATTGACAAAATCAGATTGAGTTTTCACTGACACAGATTTTCTGACTTGGAGTTTTCACTGAAATACAGATTCCAAACTTTAAATTTAAACAGATAAAGATTTTCAAGCTTTGAGTATATATAATCCCACAAATTCACTGAACACTTTAACATATTCATACAAACAATTATCTTCTTTTTAATTTTAGTTTCATTGAAGATTTTTTATCAGCTGATATTGAAATAAAACACATGTAATATCATCATACTAATATGAGCAAGAGGCCAGCAAACGTTAATTTATATGTCATTAATTAACTTTGAAATCTTTATTTCTGCACAATATAATTTTTTTCTACCATCCAAAGGGGTTTCCAAATTCAATTTGATTCTAGCAGCTAGTCTCTTTGGTATGGTGAACTGTTCCTGGCCAAATTTTGTTACATTCCATCTAAAACTCTATGACTATAGTAGCGATTTAAAGATTATTTCCCCTATTGGGCCCCGCCTCCTGCCCCAGAGGATCAGAGCCAAAATTTATACAAAGTCTGTTCCCCTTCCCCCAAAGATGTTTCTGGCCAAATTTGGATACAATCCGATGTATGCAGAACTCTATGAAGTCCTATATAGCAGCAATTAAAAGGATGTACCTGGACCCCCCCCCCTCCTGCCTAGGGGGTCAGGGCCAAAATTTATATGAACTCTGTTCCCCTTCTTTCATGGATGTTCCTGGCCAAATTTGTTTACAATCCATGCAGAACTCTATGACTAGTAGAGATTTAAAGAATTTACCTCTATTTCCCTTATTCGGCCCGCCCCTTCTGCTACCTAGGGGGTCAGAGCCAAAATTTATACAAACTTTGTTCCCCTTCCCCCTAGGATATTCGGCCAAATTTTCTTAGAACTCATGCAGAACTCTATGACTAGTAGCATTTTAAAGGAAATGTTGACGGACAGATGGATGGACGGAAGACGGACGACAGACATCGCACCTGATCTAACCTCACTGGCACTTCGGGCTAGGTGAGATAAAAATGATTTCCCCTATATAAACTATAGTAAACTTGACTCCATCCTCAGGGGAAAACTTGAGACCCCAGGGTCATATAATTCACAATTTTTGTTATAGACCTTAAGACTTTTCCACTTATGGAGAATATTTTATCCTACCATTTCCGGAATTTCATAGAAGATTTTTAAGTTTTAGCCTATCTGACCCTTTTTGGCCCCACCCCTAATATAAGGCCCCTACGGGGTTGGGACCAAATAATTCACAATTTTGGTTGACCTTAATTTGGCCATGAAAGCTTTCTGCAAATTTTCAGCAAATTTGGTTCAGTGCTTCTGGGGACGAAAACGAAAATGTAAATTATTTATCGTCGCACAAAAGACAATACAGGACGAGGGACAAAAGGCAATTAGAAGACCTAAAAATCTTAATGACATAAATATTGCATTGCTAACAAATCCTATAACTAGGGACAACTTTTTCATAGATTCAATCTATAGATTCAGAATAGATTCAGTAATAGATTCAGAATGTCTTTCTTTTAATTTAGATTTACATAGGTATTTGAACAATAAACTTGTTGTCAAGCTATATGCGGGTATGCTTACAGTAAAGTGCCATTTACTTTCCGCCAAATAATCACAAACCACTGTAGCAAAGTTCATCTCAGTCTAGCTCTTTTAATTCTATAAAAATCACTGGAAAGGCCCCCATACCTCTAGATATAACACTGATCAAACCACACTTATGAATATTGAATTGATTGTTTATGCATTGAATGGGAAAGCACAAAGGATTCCAGCACCAGCATACATCCAGTTTCAACAGCAGTTTGTTATGCAAGCAGTGATTGGAGTACAACAGTATGACGTCAATGGATTATTGAAAATGTTACAACATACTGTAACATGACCCTGAGAAATCAAAACACCAGAAGGTCCACTAGTAGAATATCAAATATACATATGAATTCAAATATATAACACCCAGCACGTTTATACAATGGCATTAAAGTGGAATAACATGATGTATTGTTTGCATGGTAGTTAATGCAGCACCACAAAAATAAAACATCATGAAAATGTGCTTATCTCAATGACTGAAGATATTTTGTTGATTTAATCATAAACCTATCCACCCAAACTATTCATTTTCGAAATACCTGGATGGTTGGGAATTTCCTTTGGGTAGTTACATGATGTCATTATATGTGATACATTAACACCCTTCGAAAAATTCTCTCTGCGCACCCTTTTCCCGCATATTACATCTTAAACCTTTGGTATGATATTGCTCATTATAACAAATAATAGGTGTCTGTATGTGGGAGCAGTCAAAATAGCTTTGTAGTAAATAAAGAAATTGTACAGCAGGCTACCAAACTACAGCACATAGCCACCAGATAAACATAAAATGTTCCATTTTTTAGAACGTTATACAACTGTTCCCACTTATTGTAATCCATGTTATTGACTGCAAAGTAGATCGATATGTTATTGATTTGATCCTTTATATCCGGACCCTCTTTACAGGAAAGAAGTTAATGCTATACACTATTTTGGAACTCTCCTGTGTTGTATAATGTACCATTGCAACAGTAACTATAAAGAAAACGAAAGTAAAACAAGAGGCCCAAGAGCCCTAACAGTCATCTGACAACCTTAGCAATAATCATATAGGAAAGGACCTCTTTCACGAACAATGGAATTTTGCCCACGAACCAATTTTATTGAAATTAAATGTAATATGTAGCAATATAAATGCAAATCATTGAAATACGTTAAAAAAATTCAAAAGGTCCCAGGGGCCTGTGCTATGGCCAAATTAATGTTGCCCAGTAGAGGTGTATGACAGGGTTCCCTTTTTGATCCAAAATGGTATAAAAATAATGTTTTATGTCATAAAACTGTATTATTTTCTGAAGAGTATAAATAATTACATATAATGATCACAAATATGTAGGCAAAATGGGACAAATAAAATTTTGGCTACATTTTAAAGACAGAAAATATCGAAATTTCGGGTGTTATTTTCGGCCATGTCAATTATTAACAATGGTGATTCACCCACTTCCAGTTTGAGTGCACCAAAAATATTTTCTAAAAAGTTGGCTCATTACCTGAAGTAAATATTATGAAAATTTCAGAAAAATTGTGGACCGGTAAATTTGTCGTTTAAAGGTTATAATATAGCATGGTCTATTTTTAGTAACGTTACATAATGTTAAGAATATGCTTATTTTGGATCATTTATCACGAATCTAACGGTGTCAACATTAATGTACATTGTATAATCCAATACTCATCTGTTACGCTTGATATGATTTCAAATTGATTTATTTAGTGATACTTTGTAGAAAAATTAAGTTTTACATAATCAAAATTACAAAACATTTGGGTGTTTTATGACCACAATAAGCTGTTTTGCATTTGAAGTAGCTTCACTAATATGTCCTGTTCTAATGATTTATTTTGTAATTATAGAGCATATTTACAGTGAAGAGAGTGATTAAAATGGGATTCTGTAACTGTGTGGTTTGAGAGGGAAGAGTTACCAGGTTACACGGGTCATGTTACAAACCTACAGTAGTTCAATTATTTGCAGGGCTAACACTTCTGATTAACATTTATGTTGATTCATGCTAAAAAATGTAAATCTCATCACTTTAACATATCGTTTTAGATTTTAAGTTTATTTTTTTCGGGAAACTCATTGATGTATCATTTCAGATTTAGATACATTAATGGCAAATACTTCTTTAATCTTGCAAAATAACTAACTGAATGTAGCAGTTTTAATAATGAAAATAGACATTACCTGTAAGTAGATCATCAAAACTTGATTTATCTTTATTGTCAATAATCATATTTGAATTCCATGTTAGTATTATTATATAATTAGAAAATTAAACAGCTTTACTGAGTAATAGACACAAAAGAAAGGCTTCAATCACAGTACATGAACATGATGTATATCCCCGTGGTAAAGAGTGTGTGGCGATGAAACCGTTTTATTCAATACTATAAAATTAAACTGACTTTGAGTTTAGAATTATATGAGTTTTATAAGTAATTGTAAAGTAATCCGTATGGACAAAAACATCTCTAAACATCTTAATTGGCGGATATGGTATTAATCATACAGAGATAATGGAGAAACAGTCAAACAGGAATTGAGAGTGTCTGATCAAACTGGAAATCATTTAAATGCAGTGTATTGCATATACTTTATGTTACTTAGCTTTGTGTCAAGTATAAATTTATTTATTTGGATCCCCCTGACATGTATAATTCATGTTGTGATAACCAAATTTCTTATAAAATCATTTTTTTTACCTGAAATGATAAACCTTATGCCATTTTGATTGATAGTATGATGTGTTTACGATACACAAAGCTAATTATGAAAAATAAAACTGTGGACCTCAAAAACTTTTGACTGTTTCATTAACCATAAAAGATGCTGTTATTTTTTTAACTGAAAAAAAATAAATTCTTAGTTAACTTTTATGGAATTCATGAAAATTCTAAAGAAAATTAAAAAAAAACACCTCAAAATCAAACTTCAGCTGATTGAACACAAATGTTCTGAATAATCTAAATATTTAACTGCTAAGAAATACTTATAGAGTAAAATTAATACATTTTTGAACGAAAAAAAAAAATCATATATCAATTTGTCTTTGTTTTTTTAAACAAAAACTTGTAATGGTGTGATTTGATGCCATTGCCGACACTTTGAAAGCACAATGTTTTGAAAAACAACAACATTATACATATATGCACTAATATACGGGATGTGTGAAAATTAGTAAAAACTTAATTCTCTTACATAATAATCTACTCCCACCCATTTTTTTCTAGATTTTGTTATTATTTTACTTTATATGCCTTTCAGCTGTAAATAAAAATAATATTTCTGAGAATGCAGTTGCAATCATCATCTAGCTTGAAAAGTGAATGATAATGCCCTAAATATTCCGAAATACTTTGTTATTGTGATTCAATATTTTGATTATTCTACAATATATAGGTTATAAAATCATATATTAATTTAAATTTAATGTAACTAATGAGTATTAAATAAGATTAAGAAATTAGTTTCTTTGTTTTCTCAATTTTATGATTGAAAAGGGCCGTGGTGCAACCACGGTATAATACTGCTAAAAATAGACCTTGCCTCATTAAGACCTTTAAACGACAAATTTACCGGTCCACAATTTTTCTGAAATTTTCACAATATTTACTTCAGGTAATGAGCCAACTTTTTAGAAAATATTTTTGGTGCACTCAAACTGGAAGTTGGTGAATCACCATTGTTAATAATTGACATGGCCGAAAATAATACCCAAAATTTCGATATTTTCGATCTTTAAAATTTAGCCAAAATTTTATTTGTCCCATTTTGTCTACATATTTGTGATCATAATATGTAATTATTTATACTCTTCAGAAAATAATACAGTTTTATGACATAAAACATTATTTTGATAACTTTTTGGATCAAAAAGGGAACCCTGTCATACACCTATACTGGACAACATTAATTTGGCCACAGCACAGGCCCCTGGGACCTTTTGAATTTTTTAAGCGTATTTCAAGGGTTTGCTTTAATGTTGCTACATGTAACATTTAGTTTTAATAAAATTGGTTCGTGGGCAAATTTCCATTGTTCGTGAAATAGGTCCTTTATTAGATATGGTGTCATGGTAGCCCTTTTCTATTTGGGATCAACCCAAAAAATAACAATTCTACGTTGTGACTACGTAAGGATCATTTCATGCAAGTTTCAGCCAAATCGCATGGGTAGAACATTAGAAGAAGTTTAATATGTGTTTTCAAGATGGTGGCTGCGGTGGCCATATTGGATTTCAGATCGACCCAAAGAATAACAACATTTTGTCATGACCATGTCAGGATCATTTCAGGCTAGTTTTAGCTAAATCACACTGGTAGAACTTGAGGAAAAGTTCAAAATTCAAGATTTTTGAATATTTGACCCCTGTGAAAATAGGTCAAGGTCATTCATTTTCACAACTTTGGTAGAACTTCATCCCAGCATGCTTTAGGCCAAAAATCAGTACAATGGGCCTTTCGGTTAATTATAAGTTATTCAAAGATTTTAGTCTGATTGACCCCTGTGACCTTGAATTAAGGTCAAGGTCATTCAGTTTCACACCTTTGGTAGCCCTTCATCCCAGCATGTTACAGGCTGAATATGAGTACATTTTTCTGGGCCTCTCGGTTAGTTAGAAGAAGTTGTTTAAAGATTTAAGCTTATTTGACCCCTCTGACCTTGAAAGTAGGTCTAGGTCATCATTTTCATACCTTTAATAGCCCTTTATCCCAGCATTCAACAGGCTAGATATGAGTACATTGGGCCTTTTGATTAGTTAGAAAAAATTGTTCAAAGATTTTAGTCTATTTGACCCCCTGTGACCTTGAAAGTAGGCCAAGGCCATTCATTTTCAAAACTTTGGTAGCCTTTCATTACAGCATGCTACAGGCCAAATATGAGAACCATGGACTTTTGAGAAGAAGTCGTTTGAATGAAAGTTTACTCACAGCAGACGGCGCATGGCTGACGCAGGACGGCGAACGACAACGGACGGAGCATGTTGACTATACCTGACCATTTGGGTCAGATGACCTAACTAGAGAATAATATTCTGATGTGATTTTCATCATTTTTTTATCATACATAGTATTGTTAAATGTACTTGTTAAAAGTAATCGGCGGACAAAATGTTACATATCCATGTAGATCATTGAAAATGTGTGTAAAAACATTGTGTGAACTGGTGCCAATAAAACACAGGATCTTTAAAGACTGATGTCATCATGACTTTATCTGATTTCATTTTGATGTTCGAAATGTTGATGTTACAACAGTGTATCTTTTGTAAATGAGCCTAATGATGGGCAGAATTATACTCCTGTAGTTTTAATTGTTTAACGTCCATTTAACAGCCGGGGTCATTTAATGATCAAACAAGAGATCCCAAACGGATCTTAGCGCCCACCAAAGAATGATCTACATCTGACAACGGAAAGAGGGATCTTTTCTCTGCTTTTCAAACTTTTAACAGATACTACATATGATATTTGAGAAAGACCCTTTCAGTACTTTCTAAGATATATAGCAGTAACAAACAATTATCAAAATCCAAGATTTTTGAATGATCGGACCCAAAATGCAATATGCACAACTAGACCTCTAGGGGAACCTGCACAGGCAAATCAGACAAATCCTTTCAGTACTTTCTGAGAAATAGTGGTAACAAACTTCAATAAATACAAGAGATCCCAGAGGGATCTTGGCGTCCACCAAAGAATGATCTACGTTTGACAAATGGAAAGAGGATCTTTTCTCTGCTTTTCGAACTTTTACTACATATTACTACATATGAAATTTGAGAAATATCCTTTCAGTACCTTCTGAGATATATAACACTAACAAACTTCAATAATCAAATTCCAAGATGGCTATCTGTTGTCCATCTTTTTGACCGATCAGTCCCAAAATGCAATATGCATAACTAGGGCCATTGGGGAACCTACATATGAAATTTGAGAAAAATCCCTTCAAACCTTTCTGAGAAATATAGCAATAACAAATTTTAACTATCAAAATCCAAGATTGCTGATTGGCGACCATCTTGTTCACCCATCAGTCCCAAAATGCAATATGCACAACTAGGGCCTTAAGGGAATCTACATGTGAAATTTGGGAATGATCCCTTCAGTACAAATTTTAACTATCAAATTCTCCAGTCGGTCCCAAATGTAAAATGCATAACTAGGGCCCTAGTAGAACCTACATATGATATTTGAGAATGATCCCTTCAGTACTAAAATAGCAATAACAAACTTCGAATATATCAAAATCAAGAATGGCTGACTCGCGGCCATCTAATTCACCAATTGGTCTTAAAATGTAATATGAATAACTAAGGCCCTATGGGCACCTACATATGAAATTTGAGAATGATCCCTTCATAAATTTCTGAGGAATATCGATAACAAACTTTTACTATCAAAATCCAAGATGGCTGCCTGGCAGCCATTTGTTCACGGATTGGTCCCAAAATGCAATATGCATAACAATGGGGCCTAGGGGAACCTACCTAAAATTTGAGAGAGATCCCTTCAGCGCTTTCTGAGAAATAGCGATAACAAGAATTGTTAACAGACAGATAGACAGGCGGACGGATGGATGGAAGGACGGAGCCCATCATCTGATGATGGTGGGCTAAAAATTCAAGATGGCTACCTAACGTCCATCTTGTTGACCGATCGGTCCAAAAATGTAATATGTACAACGAGGGACCAAGAGGAAATTGCATAAGAAATTTGAAACGAATCCTTTCAGTATTTTCTGAGAGATAGCGGTAGCAAACTTCAATTGTCAAAATCCAACTTCAGATGGCGTCCTGTCAGCCATCTTGTTGACCCATCGGTCCCAATATGCATAACTAGACCTCTAGGGGACAAATCAATTCAGTACTTTCTAAGAAATAGCGGTTACAAACATCAATTATCAAAATCCAAGATGGTAGCCTGTCGGCCATCTTGTTGACCAATCAGTCCCAAAATGCAATATTCACAGTAAAGGATTTAGGGGAACCTGCACATGAAAGTTGAGACGAATCCCTTCAGTACTTTCTGAGAAATAGCGGTAACAAGAATTGTTAACAGACATAAGGACGAACGGATGGACAACAGACCACGGACGAAGGGCAATTTGAATAACCCATCATCTGATGATGGTGGGCTAAAAATCCATATAGGTTAATGGTAGCAAACTTTTACCTATCTCCAATTGGTTGGTAATCACACACAGTATCATTTTTCTATGCTAATAATCTCTTATGACATTAGCTGTATGGCTTTCCATTAAGTATGTATTAAAAGAAGCCATTTAGAAGTTCAAACACACTGAACCTTTTGGCCTTAAAGGTGATAAAACAAGTTTTTAAATATGCTATTTTTGTGTTGATATTTGTTTATTGTGGTGCACTTTATGATTTCCAACAAAAAGTACAGGTTGTATTTGACGTAATTTCAATAAAATGTGCTTGAAACGAAGTCCACAACGACCCATGTCTAGAACGATCGCATCGCTTATCGCCCCTGATATCACCAGGTGGCCGTAGATTCGTGACATCATCTGAGACAAACAGCTGTGGCAAGGGCCAGGAAATTCAATGGGGCAGTGTTGCGGTATTGGCAATTATAAATATTTAAAACAGTCGCGCTACGTGTAATTGCTATATTGATAAGTGGAAATGTATCCGTATATATAATATACAATCTATAACATACCCTGATATAATAAAAACGATCATTTACTCATTCTAATCGTCATATTCTGGGCTATAAAATTGTTAACAGTCATGTTCTTTAGGTCAAAAGTCATTTGAAATCGTGTACGTGTGTGTCAACTCAGGTTCGAGGAGGTTGCGGTTGACTTTTGTCTGTAAATTAAAACTTTAAACATAGACTTTAAAGTTTATATCAACAAGAAGAAATATAAGTTTACAAGAAAATGGACCAAAACAACAATGACACTACATGCTACATGTACAGTAGACCCCGCCACCCTACATATATTTCGGGCCGCGGTGGCCAAGTGGTTAAGATGTCCCGACATATTACCACAAGCCCTCCACCTCTGGGATGCGGGTTCGAATCCCATGTGGGGCAGTTGCCAGGTACTGACCGCTGACCGGTGGTTTTTCTCCGGGTACTCCGGCTTTCCTCCACCAACAAACCTGGCACGTCCTTACATGACCCTGGCTGTTAATAGGACGTAAAACTAAACAAACAAACCCTACATACCCTTTCTAAAACCCTATCATACCGCGACAAACGTGCCCCTATCCCGACTTGTGTATGTACTACACACCTCTATTTCCTATTTGGAACTTAATCCTTCAGAACACCGCACAGAAAGTGTAAGGCTTATTTATTTTTTAAAGTTCTGTAATGAATTTTGCGGATTTATTCAACAAAATTTCAGGACTTTCCGTGTTCGAAAATAGAATAAAATGTACAGTAGTAATAATGCACGCACGACTGATAAAAAAGACGGGACAAAACACAGATACTAGATACAATGACCAAATATGCATGACATGTACTCCTGGACAAGATATGCATGTTTAATAGTTCAACTAACACAGGGCCATGAAACAACTTATTTCTTATAAAATACAAATCATTTACAAGACCGCTTCATTATATTATCTAACCGTGCACAGTTTTTGAAATAACAAACCTGTCGACCTTAAGTAAATTTCAAAAGTATACTAACAGTCCACAGAGAATTTGAGAATTAGTTAGTTTATATAAATATGGACACACTAGATAGCCTATTGACTATTACGAGACGATTTAGGGGTCTAGATAAAAAAAAATGATAAAATTCGTATTCTACATATACGCAAGTGTACTTATGTAGAATATAACAGGAAATTAATGATTACGCAAATTGGCCAAATTGGCAAGCATTGTGGTGTTTTGAGGGTTCGGAGGAGACCCCCGGGAAAAATATTACGATTTAGAATGCTGAGATATGAGTTTCACGATATATTTTAAAGATTTTGCGAGCGGCGAAGGCGCGATATTTTGGTGCTTGGAGGTCCGAAGTTCTCCCCTGAGAAGGAAAAAATATTACTATTTACAATGGCTGTGATGAGTTTTACGATGTATTTTGATGATTTTAAAGCGTTCTTAACATTGTAATTTTTCGATTTTAAATTACCTGCATTTATATAATGATAATATTGTGAATGTCGTCATACCATTATGCAACCCTGCTTGATCCGAACATACCGGCTTCACACCATCGGCACATTGTTGTGTAACTCGAAGTACAAAGAAATGTAATAATGAATTAATTGTCTTGCTAAGACGTATACGCATTTTTTGAAATACATGTAGTAGATTCCCAAAAAGGAAGTATGAAAACTGTGCAGGAGGACCGTTTTTTCTTTTAAATGCGCAGAGCATTTCAGTCGACAAAAAAAGGGGGCAAAAACACAACAGATAAATTATTGGTTTTCCTTTTAATCTGCATGTATTTTTTATGTCTCCGTATGTTTGTAACGGATGATTTTTTTCATCAAAACGTAGGTCTAAAGAGGTTGGCCGCAATAATTGTCCATTTTCACTACGATCTTATTTTGCACATAAAATTACCAGTATGTATATCAAAATTCCCCGGTTAATTTTATGTGTAAACTATAAATTACATACATGCACATGTACACAGTCGTATTACTCCAAGGTGGACTGAATTGGACAGTAATACTTATGCAGTCGTGAAAAAATGACCTTATGTTTAACCCCTGACATGATACTCCACATGATATATGTACTCGACATTAATGACATCATCATTTACATATAGTGACATCATTTCATAGGTTATGACCTCAATAATGTGTCATTAATACTAATTATGTAGGGGATAAACAAGTTACCCAATAAATCAAAATATAACAAATTTTTCTCCGTGTGTATTTCCGTGAGTACTAAGGCTAAAATCCACATGCATGTTTACAGTTCCGTGATCGGCGAACCGGCTTCCCCTCTAGTTGATTATCTCTGATGATATCACAACTCATCAGAACACAAGGGAGGTAAGTCATAGAAAAAAAATTGTCATCAAAAAGATGTGAAGATTGCTTTCATTAATTTTATTATTTAGAGGCAAAATATAAGCAAATATCAAACTGATATATGTTTTAATAGGACATACAAATGTTTCTAGCGTATTATCTCATTTTCCATGTCCCTTCTGTTTTTATCACCTTTAAAGTTTAAGATCATTCACTCCGCAAATGAAGTATGTGATAAAGTCTACTAATGCAGCAAATTCAATATTCAAGGGAAGGAATATCAAATAATGCAAATTGATAAATGATTTTAAATCATTTGAAGCAAAGGTAACACTCAAACTAGTAATGTAATACTATTAAAAAGACTTTATAATTCACACTATTTAGAAGTGTGTGTGCTTCAGAAGGAACTGAAAATATTCCAAAAGTAACTCTCATTATTATAAACCAATAACATACCTTTACACCTAATCAAGAGCCAATAAAATTCTTCCTGACTCCTTTTGTTTATAGAATGAAATAACATGCTAACAGCTTCAACAATACAATTTCCAACTAGTCTCGTTACATAATAACTTCTCCCCAAACACACGCAGACAACTAACCACTCACCTCCGCCACAGGAAACACCTGCGTCTTCGTCGTGGGAACAGGAGGTTGTGGATCTCTTGTCCTTACAGTCCAGGATACTAGATTCTATACCTTTACACTGTACTCCTTCCATCAGCCCAGCCATACCGGTCCCCCGCCCAAAGTGGGCTCCTTGGTACGCACGACCTCCACTGTTATAAAGGAAATGTGGTGTATTGTAACAAACCTACGTGTATATATCCTCTAAACCCCGCTCAGTTTTATAAATCTGTAAGGGCAAATATCACAATACACCCATGTAGAGGATTTTGATAATATTGTTCATTTGTTCATCAGCTTTTCTAGGCCTCTTAGGTACAAAGAAGATAAAGTTTTTCACTTATAATTAAATTGGTAATTTTTCCCATGTGAGGTGCAGAGCTTTTTTCACAACTTTGAGAAATATATATGATATGGGCTTTGAATATGGCAAAAAGTCTGATAAAACCTAAGATTAATTTTGGCAAAAATTATAAAACATGAAATAAGGCAGATTGAATAGTATCTATTTCCAGTTTAGTTTATGTACTTTTTATATGGATAGGGACGCTACTAATTCTAACACAATATGAACGATATCTTATGTTTAGTTTCAATGAAGAAGTCAATCATTTGATATAACTTTTAGCCTCTCCTCTCACAATGGTCAGACTGACCAGTTGTATAATTTGACTCCCCACCCCATAAGTATATATACTTCCAGTCAAATTTTGTTAAACTGTGACTAGCGGCTATGAAGAAGATTTGTTACATAAATATGAGACACGCTGACACCTAGGTATGGCATCAGCTCACTGGTGAGCTAAACATTTCTCTGACATCTGGTTAATTGAGCACTGCAAAATATTAACTCTAAAGTTAACAACAATAATAACCTGAACTGAAGAAAATAAAATATCAATTACAAAACTTTTTCGCTGAGTTTGCAACTTTTTAAAGTCTGAAAATAAACCTTTCCTTTGACTGTGTGAAAACGTAAATTTCATGAAACCATGCAATTACATGATCCTATATAGTGTTCACATCTTTAGTGATGCATCACAATATAAATCAGAATACTTTTAGAACTGACATATATAACAAATACAGCATTTTGTTTCAGCTTCTACCTTCACCACATTCTAGTTTTGTGTGCCAAACACTATAAAGGTATATATGATCCTTACAGGAATAAAGGGTTAACATAAAACTTTGATAGCCCAAATTCTGAAATATGATTTACCAGAACATTTGACCTTTTGAATTAATCAAGGGTGATAAACACCTTACCTGTATCCCAGCGTCCTACAGACAACACTCGCATCAGTATCATTCCATCTAAAATCACAAACTGTGCCCCACTTCCCATTCTTGTTGACCTCAACACTGCCTTCCAGTTGGGAGCGCTTCTTCTTTCCCACAAGTCGTACATGGTCATTACCTACGAAAATATATATCATTCCTTGTCTTACACTTACCTACGAAAACATATATCATTCCTTGTCTTAATTACAATTACCTACAAAAACATATATCATTCCTTGTCTTACAATTTCCTACAAAAATATATCATTCCTTGTCTTACAATTATACCTACAAAAACATACATCATTCCTTGTCTTACAATTACATACAAAACATTTGAACTTGCGTTTGAGGTCTTGCAAAAATAAAGCGATTACGTTATTTAGTTTATTAGTGAAAATTTTGATTTCTCAGATTTTTTCCCCATATTTATTTAAAGGGATAATTCTGTAACATAACAAAATATGACATAAAAAATATGATAAATGTGTTGTTCTACACTCCTTATGAAACATAAAACAAGAAATATTGACAAATTCCACAACATTGTTAAGTATTTTGATTGATACCTTTGAAATTCCAAATCGTTGATCAATACCATTAAGCAGGTATAACATGTATGCTGTACCCATACCCGAGCCAAAGTCATGTATGTTAAACAAATGCAATACATAATGACTTAGGAGTTGGTGAAATTATATTAAGACAAGAACATGCACCTAATATTGTAAACACACTACTGTTAGAGCGATTTGAGTAGTTGTTACACAAGTAAGTCAAAGGAGGAGTGTAGTCGGATTGGACTAGGTTGATAGTCGGTGACCACATATCATAGCTCAACAGTAGAGCATTCAACTAGTGTTCGGAGGTCCCAGGTTCAAATCCTGATCTCTTCTCCTGTTACACTAGGAAGTCAAATTTCCAGTCGGGCAGGTATGTTTTTGAGGTGCCCTGTTCACCTGCCCAATAGGGCAAGTCCTTAAAAAAAGTTAATGTTGAACCCCTACTAAAGTTTAGGCAACATAATCCAAACTAAAATTGTTTTTCAGTCAAGATCATACACCTAATATAATCTTAACACTACAGTAAAAGTAAATTGATGGCTAGACAATTTTCTTTAATCCACTTGATTTGTCCAGTGTTTATACAGGATGTCGGACCAAAAATTAATGTGTAATAGCAGACAGCAGGCAAGTTCGAACATTTCACATACGTGTACTGTTAAAACCACATAGCGATATAATTTTCCATTCAAAATCATCTTACACAACTATAAAGTGCAGTCACTAAGACGACAGCAGCCCCATTTTGTTAAAATTGACACAAAATATGTCCTCAATCAAGGTTTTGAAATCCATGGTACCATGTACTACAGGCATTTGGATGTTTTTTCTCTAACATAGGCTCTGCATTTCAACACTTCAGCTTCAGAAGAATGAGAGTTAAGTAGAAAACAAACTTACCAGTAGGTTTCTTTATATCTATATACCATTCATTTGCTCAACGCAGCCCTTTGAAATTCTGATTGATAAATTTGTGTCTGAAGCTGCGATGTCAGTATTATGTACATGTGTACATTAGAATTCTTAGCGGTGATTGGTCAATTAATTTTTGAGAGCAAACATGAAGATACAATTTACGTTTTAGTTGTTTCTTAAAATATATAGTGTTTTCAAGATTGTAACTAGATTGTAAAGTTAATAAACCAACGACAGCCACATACAAGTCATCCTCCATACTCTTTGGGTTCAGACGTTATACAATATCCATCCCTTGATTATCTCATAGTAAAACTCGAGGCAGCTCATGATCAGCAGGAAAACAAGAGGCCCATAGGACCTGTATCTCTCACCTGGTTTGCAATGCCAAGTAATGTTCTAAATACAGGTTACTTGTTTCTTTTCTGAAGAAATTTGAATATTTACCTCTTTTTGCTCCAGAATTTAAACAAAGTCTGTTCCTCTTTCCCTAAAAATGTTTTTGACCAAATTTGGTTTCTATCCATGCTAAACTCTAGGACTGGTAGTAATTTAAAGGATTTACCTCTATTTCCCCTATTGGGCCATTTATAATTAAGTTATAATCATATTACATGAAATTCATGTTATTGCACGTGTATATCAATTGCAACTTCGGGGAGTCTTCCAGGTGTAATTCACGACTAATACCAATATATCCAGGGATCAATCTAGGTTTTTGGGGAAACTACCCTTTTTCAAAATAGGGGAAAAGTTTGGCGAAATATATAGGGGAATTTGAATCTTCTTATTTTGGTTCAAAATTATGTTCATTTTGACGAAAAATTACTGTAAAACAACTAATTTTATTTTTAGATTTAATAAAGCATGATTTTAAGCTCAATTATGAAAAATTTGAGTTTATCATTAAATATGCAGTAGCTTTATGGTAAATATGAAAAAATTTGCAAACAAGTCTTAAAAAAATTAATGAAAAATAAGTCATAGGGGAAATTGTGTTACAAAAACGGTCATTTTTTAGCTTCAAATGGGGAATTTTTAATCTTCATGGGAATTTTAGGCCAGAGGGGAAATTTACCCAAAAACGGTAATAAATCAGAGCTAGATTGATCCCTGTATGTCTCAAAGGAAAGTTGAGGTATAGTATCTATGTTTACTGCGACAGATTAATGTGCTACTAGTACTTATATTTAGGTTCCATAATATCAAGCTGAAAAGCAACCCTTTAAACACCCTGGCCAGCATCCTCATTACTCCAGGGGTTCCGATCACTTATGATCTCTTCACCCCTACCCTATCTCTAGTATCTCATAGTAAAATTGGAGGTAACAGAACAGATAATTTAGTAGTTTGATGTACATCATAAGAACTGCATAACGGTACATAGTGGTTGACCTTGTGGCTTTAATGTTGGGCATCACTCTCTCTGTAGTCTTCAAAGGAAATCTTTGCAGGCCTGCGATTCGTTCAGCTGTTTTCCAGTGACCATGAGCTGTCTCCAATTTTACTATGAGGCCCAAGGGTGTCCAGGGGTGTAGAGATCTAAGTGATCAGAACCCCTTGAATATTGAGGATGCCTGACCAGGTGCTAATTACAGCAAATACTGTACTTCAGATCCATGAGTAAGTAGTATTTTACTATTATATATAAAGTAAAACACGGCTACAAGGAACCTGGGGACAAACCAAATCACTTGGATATAATTGTTTGTAATAAATATGCATACGTAACAGACACTTGAGAGGAATTTTGGTAGGAAATTAAACTACTTTATAGCATAAAATTTCCCTATTCAAAACTTTTGGATGTCCGAACTTCAGAAAAGTACCAGTACATAAACCTACACCAGAAATAATTACTCCTAATCATTGTGCTTTATTTCATCACTTTTCCCGACTCTTGGTTTTGTCGCACATTCCCAAAAATCAAACACCACAGCCCTCATTCCCCAAATAGTGAAAACAATTCTGGAAATTTATACAAAGGTAATTGGAAAAAAGACAAAGTCGCTTCAAAATTGTTTACAAAGTGGGCGCTCTAGTGCACCAAAATGGAAGTATGTGGACGAAAAATGTCGACCATATTTTAACTCTTTCTGTCATGACACATTATTTGTTGCAGTAATAAACATGCATATGCATTTAAATATTTGGGATGCATTGTTATATGTCGTAGTTCACATGTAAAAGACTTGCAAGTTCATGTAATGTGAGATACAATACTGATGTTAGAGGCATCACATGTAAAACATTGTTTAATTTTTGGGATAGGGGCATTTATACAACTTCTAAACTCTTCTCAAGAAATTAAAGGAGAGGGGCTGTAATTACGACAAATAATTATATTAATAGAAGTAGTTTTTCATGTAGTATACCGACACTTGATGAAATCCTGTCAAATTTTGCTCATATTATTTCCTGTATTGTGCAATTAAAAATACACTTAAAGGCCCTCTACCTTTCCGAAACGGCTCTTAATTTTTAAAATGGGAATGTAAAACGGCATCGATAATTTTGAAGAGTCGCAAAAGTTATTAACTTGTATAATTACTAGGGCTGAAACGATTAGTAATTTTTGTATTCGATTATTCGGTCACATGTAATCGATTACTAATCGATTAATCGTTTGAATTGAAGGCAACTATATTGTTTCACTACTGACTACTGAAAACATCCGCCATGTTTTGTTATCAACTAATAATAACACCTACCGTATAATATGACAGAGGACATGCCTTATATAATATAAGCCTACCAACAAATAAGAATAGATTTATTGACAAAATTAACAAACGTATTTTATCCCAAACAAGCTCTGAATTCCGTTCCTGTATTGTCTTCCGTAACATCGTTTAAATCAAGTCTGCTAACCCGCTGTTTTGACGTGACCTTCACACGTACGACTAATCAACCAAATCTTGATCGCCACGGAGCGACATGACAATAACCCATTGCACAATTTGATTAAAATAAATTTTAATTTTTATAATGCGGGTCGTCTTATGTTTCCCGCCGTCGTCCTAAGTACTGTGCGGTAGTTCAATATCACTGCGTCAGATGGTAAAACAGCGAAATGACTCCACTGTTATCATATATTACACAAGAAATTTTGCATATGCTTGGTGTTGTTACCTCATTTTAGGTCATCCATATGTATTTTCTGACAGTACTTCCGTTTTTTTAAGAAACCTTTAAATTTTGCTCCAGAAAGGTAGTGGGCCATTTCGTAAAGTTAGTGATCCTTTAAACAGTCCAGTATACAGCAATGTCAGACTGTCAGTGCAATAATGTCCAAGGTCACCATGCATGCACATCAAACAATCGTAACTAATTGTATTTTTTTATATTTGTGTACCACATTAATGTCAGTTATAATAACTTTTCTTATTTCTGTCCAAAACTATATTCATTTTGACGAAAAACTACCTGGCAGTCATTATGTAGGGATCAATCTAAGTTTTGGGGAGAAATACGTACCTTTTATCAAAGAAGGGGAAAGTTTGAAGAAATATGGGGGAATTTGACTTTTCTTATTTCTGTCCGAAATTATATTCATTTTGAGGAAAAAGTACTATAAAACAACTAATTTTATTTTTAGATTTAAAAAGCAAGATTTTAATAACAACATAATTAGTTGTTTGAGTTTATCATAAAATATGCAGTAGCATTATGAGAAATTTGCAAACAAATGTCTAAAAAATTAATTCAAAATAAGTCACAGGGGAAATTGTGTTACAAATCTCATTTTTTAGCTTCAAAGAGGGTAATTTGTAAATCTTCAGGGGAAATTTAGGCTAGAGGGAAATTCATTCCTTGAGGAGAAACTATATATGTCCATAAACGGTAGTAAATCAAAGCTAGATTGATCCTCGTTATGTACGTTAAAACATACAAAAATGTTGCAAAGTGCAAGATATAAATCAAAGAACAAATGTGATCATCTTCTACATTTAATTAAGTAGGCGTTTCCACCTGAACAATACAGGTATACCGTACACAACATTGGTACAACCAGACTTTTACAAGAAATTTAAAAAAATTCATGCACCGTTGAAGACTTCTTATTTGGTGATGAAGTTTAAGAGAGATAACGAAGGTTCAAAGTTTGTAAATCAATTTTTACACCAGATCAAAACACTGTAATCAAATAAAAAAAAAAAAAAACCTCTGAACAGCAGCTATATAAACTATGGTACAACCTTTTTAGTGTTATGTGCTAAATTTATGTCACAATCTGGCATTCATAACAATTAAAGATTCGATCAGAAATGATTTCAATCAAAAATTGCTTTAAAAAAAATTGATATTTCAAAGTTTCATGAGACATATACAAAAAAAACTTTCTGTAAGAAAAATATATACTAGTCTATTAATAGCGCAGTAAAATACAGAACATGTTTCATGGATTTAAAAAAAAAAATAATCCAAATTAAAAAAAAATAAAAATGAAACAATTCTTTACGATTACTTCAAAAACCCATCTGATGATAATTTGAGAATGAAAAAATGGCTCCTAGCTAGCATGAACTTATATAGACACTAGATTGGTCTGATCTGATGTCATACAAATAATGCCAGCAGAACACAGATTAAATGACTTGCAGTAATGTGTTGCATCTTAATGAAATAGTTTCATGTCTAATAATTCTTCTAACGGTCTTCAATTTTCCACGTAAGTTTTGGTTCACACAAGTTCAGAAAACATGATTAGCTGCCTGTCCTCCTTTCACAATGACCGCCTTCCCTTATTTTCATACAGACACTTCTTCAGTACAATGTTAGGGAATCGTTCATTCCATCTGAATCATTTGAGTGTACTACTTATTTTGGCACCTGATGTTGTAATCGAGATCCTCAAGTTTTCTTAAAAACCTGGCGATATCATGCACCAATAATGTTCAAAATAACTTGTTTCCGAAACTTTATTCCATGACCAAAGATCACAGGATCTCCAGTTTACAAGTAACAATCTTCTGTCTCGCCTCCATGTTCCTAACGGAAACATCTAAAAATGTTTTTGAATTGGTGGTTTGAATTTATTTTCCTCTATTCTACTGCTCTTAGCAGGAAATTAAATGTAATGTAGTCGTCGAAGTTTTTACAATAAAAGTTTAAGGTCGTCTCAGTTGGTAACAAATGGGGAAAGTTTTGTGTTGGGCCATAACGTTCGGCCTTGTTCAGTCCCATCGATACACGGGGCCCCCATTTTCGCGATCCGCTAAGCGAATCCAAAGTTTCCAATATCGAGGCATGGCCTGTAGAATTTTACCAGCCACCACCTTGACGACCATAATTATCTCCTCCTCGGTTTCCACCACCGTAGGCACCACCTTCGGATCCGTAACCACCATCTCGATTGTATCCACTACGGCCGCCGCCTCCGGATCCATAGCTGTCACGCTGCTGGAATCCGCCACCGCTATATCCACGGTCACCACCGCCGCGGCTAAAGCCTCCACGTCCACGTCCGCCGCCACCACCACCTCCTCGAGAATCACTTCTTGCCTGAGCTATTGAAACTTTTACAGCTCTATTATCTAGTTCAAAAGATCCACCTTCTACGGCAGCGTTAGCAGCTTCGGGGGTGTCGAAAGTAATGAATCCGAATCCACGTGATCGACCAGTATCTCTGTCCGTGATCAGTTTACAATCAACAACATTCCCGTACATTGCAAATGATTTGCGTAACGAATATTCTTCCGTTTCGAAGCTTAAATTGCCAGCATACACTCTGCAACCTTCTTCTGCCATCTTATTTGTTGTTCTGATGTTAAATTTACAATCTAAATGCTGCACTGTTTCAATTCCTTTGTGCTCCTCGTGGCCCGGTAAATCAAAGGAAGTGCGCTTAAATTTCCCACCATGCATCAGCACGGCACTGCAGCAACGATCGCTGAAAACAGACTATATTATCAAAGGATATTCTAATATCCAAAATCAAACATTAAATATTCTTTTATTTAATAAAATAATTTCTGGTGAAAATTCTGTGATGAAAACATAATAAATTTCAACTACCCAGACTATTTGGTGCAGAAACTACTTCCGCCTAATATGGTAGCAATGTACGGCAGATTTGTACAATTTAACAAAATAAAGTGTGCAGAAGGCCCATGTTTCGTAAATCTACAAACAGTGTTCAAATTTGGACAGATGTGATTTTTGTGGGTTTTCAAGCTTGTAAATACCATAGTAGATAATTACCTTTTTATCCAGAATACATTTAAAACATCAATATGGGATTCAACATCCCAAAGAAATAGACCGCCTTCCGAATTATCACCAATAATTAACTTACACGGAGTACGGTTAAAACCAAAACGGCCCACTGCAATAACAGCCCCAGTCGATACGGCCTCACTTATATATAGGCAGATACAAGACAAAGCTTATGACGGAACACATTGAGATTAATTAAAAGTAAATTTAAATGAATATGAAAGTGTTTGTTGTCTATCTTATTAAAGATTGTTGGTTAGGTTAATAATTTATACCTACATATACAAGTAGGCCTAAGTGATGTCGCAAATGATGATTTTTTTTACGTTTACGATCTCAACCAGCGTTTGATAGATCTGATATTCTGCAAGTAAGAAATCAATTAGAAATGTCTTTAAAATACTTTTAGTATTGATTTCTCATCGATTCATGTATGCTTGAGACGAAGATATTGTTGAAAAGGGAAGTGCTGGCATTTTACTCGGAAATAAGTTGTACTTGTTTAGTTGGAGTTTTTGATATTTTGACAAACGGAAAATATTGAGAATGCAGTTAAAGTAATAAATATATTCAAATCTTGTGTTGCAATATTTTCCAACATGTTCAGTGTTTTGATTATATATTTGTCTTCTAAATTTTCACTGTAAAATATGTGGTAAGTTTTGCTTGTAACATTATCTTACAAAACGAATTACATGTAGCCCACATTTCAGTATCTAATAAATTACAAGAAATATATTATCTTGCTCATCAATTAAAGGGACAATTCAGTCTAAGAGTACATCAAAATTTGCATATATATTGGAAATTAATCAGTTCTAATGGATATTCGATTAGTTGGTTTTACTGTGATATGTCAGAAAAGCCAACAGTAGTGAAATGTATATGAAATGTTCAAACTCGCTTGCTGTCCGCCATTACACATTGTGGTCGGAAGTATTGTATGCCGAACCCTGGCCCTTGCCAGTAAAGTAAAGATTTTTTTTGTGTATACGTTATTATGTGCATTTTTTTTTTTTTTTTTTTTTTTGTCTAAATATAATTTCAACAACTCCTAAGTGGTTATATATTGCATTTGTTTAACGCACGTGACTTTGGCTCGAGTATGGGTACAGCGTACATGTTATCTGCTTAATCGTATTGATCAACGATTTGGAAATTCAACGGTATCAATCAAAATACATAACAATGTCGTGGAAGTTGTTTTTTATTTCTTGTTACATTGTTCATAAGGAACGTAGAACAATACATTTATGTCATATTTTGCTTCGGGGATATGTAACAAAATTAACATCATTGAATTGTCCCTTTAAATAGAAAACGTTTAAATGATAGTATGTGAAACATTTGTTAAACTAATAGAAATCAAATGTAGATGTGTCAAAAATTTAGTGAATATGAGCAAATGTATTTTTCTTAGTTATGAAAAACGTTAAAGTAAGTTTTAAATATGTGAATTATGATAACATGCACTGAAATTTCGAAGAGAACGGCTTGAGTTTTAGATGAGACTACCAGAATGTATGAGGCAGAATTGAATTGTATCCTATATATATAGACATGTATTGTTTTACTGATATTCATGGTTTGATTTGTTCTTTCCCGTACAGTTAACTGTAATTTTGTGTGATATCAGCACCTTTACAATTTAGCATATCTAATGGACATTTTTCGCACATTCATGACTGTATGCATACGTCCGTAAGTGCAAATTATGTACAACATATGTTAAATATACAATTTATATTACAAAAGAGATGGAGAGTGATTCATGATACCATAGAAATTAAATTTCCTGCCAAACATCTCAACTTTTTAAGCTTTTTTGACCTTTTCTTAATCTTTAATCCTGTTGCTATCGAAACAAAAGGCCTATAAACTACATGTATATGTAACATAACTGTTTTGATATGCATCTTTTTATAAATCCCGTAAAAACCTATTGATTGAACATCGCTAATATCATTGTGATCGATATCATTGTTTTCTTCTGATGGATTGCATCTTTATTTTTATGGTGTTTGATAACTTAATAAATAACTATATACTTGTATGTATATAATCTTAATCCTTTCGTCTATCCGTTGCGTAATAGGATTACTACACAGTATACACTATATAATTACCACATAATTAGGTATACACTGACCACGGCTAATTAATCTTGTGGCGACACCTGTCAATCATAACTTGTTATGGGTTCAGATTCTCTATTTGCTTTGGGTTTACAGAGGCAATATACGCTTTCACACACACTCACACAACTTTGATAAAAACATACATGAAATGTATTGTAGTAGAGAAAGAGAGCACAAAATGGTCTAAATCTTAATTACAGTAATGTTCTTTTCTAGGGCTAATGAAATATAGTTACAAAGATTATTCTAATCTTTTATATTTTGTGCATTAAGTAATTGAACCAACTTAAACATGTTGGGAAATCGGACAAAATATGGTTTTCTAATATGAAATCTTAATACGCTTTGCATTTTTAAGGAAATAAAATTCACCCTCACTATCGTTAATTGCAAAATGCAATATTCTCTGATTTCTTCTCCTTTCTATATATATTCACACCTTATGCAGATAACCGAGATGTATGCAATTTATGTGTGTCTGACGCTGTTGCCCATTGTACTTTAGATTGTAGAAATATAGATATAGTCGCAATTAGAGATACGTTTTTTACAAAAGTTGTGAATATATATCCCGTTCGTGTATATGTTCTATTAGACCAAGTGGACAGGGAAGAACAAATACATATTATTCTTGGCCGCCCACATTAGAACATTATACTAGCTCTCGGTGATGATAATACTGTATATTCATTCGCTCAAGATTGTTTGTGTTTCGCAGATAAAGTGTCTGCATTGACCTTTCAGTAATTAAATGCTCTATATACCATTCGCTGTATAGTGTAGCTATTTGATGTCTTTTCTCATAACTGTATTTGTAAGTTTATACTTACTTTTCAATTAGTGGCAATACAGATTCAATTTAACATATTTGTTGGAAGTCAAAGTTAAACTGATGCTTTCCTGTGCATTCATATAGATTACAATTAATGATACTATTTCTATTCTATTTCCTTTTTACTTTTTTGCTTTGTGTTCTCCCTTTCCTTAATGCTATCTCACCTTTTTTGTTTTGTTATTACCTTGCACCTATTTTTGTTTGTATTCTTATATGTTCATGTAACTCTTCGTTTACGGAGGAATAAAGATATGAATGAATGAATGAATGAATAATAAGATGTTTGTATGAAGTTAATTCGAAAGTATTTCCAGCAAAAGCCATCTGTATTAAAGTGGTTTTTTTACCAAGGCTATGGAAAAATGAAATTAAAGCTTTCGAATGAAATATGATTGTGTTCGAACAATTTTTTGTCTATGACCCACAGTCCGTTCTTAGTCTCCGCGATAAACACGTATATTTCATTGACTATATTAAAAGACTAAATGTACATATCGCTATACAATTTCACGGCTATTTGCGTCCAATTTGATCATTCGTTGATCTAATAATAAAATATATCAGAAACAAAAGTATCCATAATTTTATATTTATTCTGCCAAAGAAACGTTTTAAAGAGGTGTATAATTTACAATATAGTGTTGTTAGAATAAACAGTTTGAAAAATACGTTGTACAAAAGAAAGAACAAAACACAGCAAGAACAAGAGGCCCAGAGGGCCTGTATCGCTTACCTGGTTTGTAATGCCAAGTAATGTTCTGAATACAGGTTCATTGTTTCTTTTCTGAAGGAATTTTAATATTAACCTCTAAGTCCCCTATTGGGCCCCACCCCTCCTGCCCCCAGGGGGTCAGAGCCAAAGTTCTGTTCTCCTTCCCCAAAGGATGTTTATGGCCAAATGTGGTCACAATCCAAGCAAAACTCTAGGACAAGTAGCGATTTATAGGATTTACATCTATTTCCCCTATTGGGCCCCGCCCCTCCTGCCCCCAGGGTACCAGAGCCAAAATTTATACAAGTTCTGTTCCCCTTCCCCCAAGGATGTTTGTGGCCAAATTTGGTTACATTCCATTCAGAACTCTATGACTAGTAGCGATTTTAAGGATTTACCTCTATTTCCCCTATTGGGTCCCGCCCCTCCTGCCCCTGGGGGGTCAGAGCCAAAATTTATACAAGTTCTGTCCCCCTCCCCCAAGGATGTTTGTGGCTAATTTTGGTTATAATCCATGCAGAACTCTAGGACTAGTAGCGTTTTAAAGGATTTCCCTCTATTTCCCCTATTGGGCCCCACCCTCCTGCCCCCGGGGGGTCAGAGCCAAAATTTATACATGTTCTGTTCCCCTTCCCCTAAGGATGTTTGTGGCCAAATTTGGTTACAATCCATGCAGATCTCTAGGACAAGTAGCGATTTAAAAGATTTACCTCTATTACCCCTATTGGGCCCCGCCCCTCCTGCCCCCGGGGGGTCAGAGCCAAAATTTATACAAGTTCTGTTCCCCCTCCCCCAAGGATGCTTGTGGCCAAATTTGGTTACAATCCATGCAGAACTCTATGACTAGTAGCGATTTAAAGGAAATGTTGACGGACGGACGGACGGACGGACGGATGGACGGACGGACGGATGGACGACGGACGCCGCGCCATGACATAAGCTCACCGGCCCTTCGGGCCAGGTGAGCTAAAAACTATCAAAGATGTTAAACAATTTCACTGTAACAAGCAATGAAGAATATCTAGGCATAAATTCTACATGTATAATGAAATGAAAAGTTACAAATAAGTGCCGTGTTTCGTATTTTTCTATCAATTCTTCAAAAATATCATAAACAAAATCGACGCTGAATATACAGTTGAAATAAACATATGTTCCTCGTTTAAACATTTTTTTGTAACGGGGCCGTTTTAACTGGGATTCAACTTACATGTTTAACACGCTCTGGTCCATCGTTTTCAAATAAATCGATAAATCTTCCTAATTTGTTCGTTACTTATATATTGGACACTTGCTAAGTACGTAATTTGTGGTATCTTCCTAACATGGACAGTTTTCTTTTTTTTTCCAAATTTTAATTAGGGCATCAATACTTGTTATTTTGTCTGCCCAATTAAGATTTGACCATACCTTTAAGTTTGAACCAAAGTGTATACCTAACGACTTGACTTGCTTAACCCAGTTTATACCCATGAAGGTAATATGACTGAAGGCAAGGAGCCAGATGTGTGTGAATATGAATCATGTACGGCATAGGAAGAGCGAAGCTCTACTTGTTTATTTAATTTTCTATTTCATGTAAAAGACATAATTTAGAAGTAAAAGGACGCACTTTTAACTTTAGAAGTATATGATGTAATAATTTCTAGCATAAGCTCAAAGAAATGAACTCAAAAATTCGGATTTCTCTGTCTCCATTCAAGGCCTGGAGTGCCGCGTATGCGAATCCTATGATTTCGCGCTATTTGTTGACGTTATGTGACGTCATGATTCCTTGTGCTCATCTTCGCCTTGGTGGATATTTTGACTGCATTCGATAGCTTTTAATTTTCAAAGTGTTGTTATTATTATTTAAAAAATAATAATAAAAATGTTCAATTTCTCCTAGCTGTTATGCATTTGCATTAGTTAAATATATATTTACTGGGGAGAGCAGTACCGGAGCAACGCACAACCTCCCCAAAATGGCGGCCGCAAACTAAAGCTGTCAGTGTGTACTGTAGGATTGAATTTTGAAGATAGTGTTTTTTCTTATGTTTTCTTGTATTCGTTACCTTAGAAGTGCTTCGCGTGCACGAAGGGCTGCGCCCTTATTATTTTTATTTTTGTTACAACCCAATCAGTGTTCTCCCTTAAGGAATGTTTTCCCTGCTGGTCCAAAGGACCGGCTGACCCTAAAAGTTACCGGTCCTGACTGAAAGTTACTGGTCCTTACAAAGTTACAATTCATCCTTGTAGTTTATATAGTTACTAGCAAAGTAATAGTTTTACTTATAACAAAGTATATCTGCATATCCGGATTACTATCATAGGCTCTCAACAAACTCAGTGGCGTAGGAAGATGAATTAAACGTAATGGGGGGGGGGGGGGGGGGGGGGGGGGGGTAAAGGTCCCCCGGGAAAAAAATTGACGATTAAGAATGGCTGAGATGAGTTTTACGATTTGTTGAATTTGTGAGCGCCGAAGTCATGAGATTTTGGTGATTGGGAGGTCCGGGGGTCGCCCCCAGGAAACATTTACAATTTAGAATGGCTTAGATGAGTTTTACAATGTATTTTGATGAATATGCACGCGCAGAAGGCGCGAGATTTTGTTGTTTGGGGGGTCCGAGGGTCTCCCCTGAGAACAAATATTACAATTTGGAATGGCTGAGATGCATTTTACCATGTATTCTATCGATTTTAAAGCGTTCTTAATACGGTAATTTTTCGATTTAAAGTTACCTGCATTTAGAAATGATAATTGTGAGTGGCGTCATACCATTATGCAACCCAGCTCGATCTGAAATACTGGATTCACACCATCGGCACATGAATTGTTGTGTAACTCAAAATAATAATGAATTGAATTTCTTGCTAAGACATATAAACAAATCAATCTTTTAAGAAGCATTTCTTGAAATAGTATAATCTCTTGATGGACATTTTTAGTCTAGTTCGTGTGTATTGAATTTTCATTATTAAAGAACATCTTGAATGTTTTAGTAAACTCACCGCGCAGCGGAAAATTTTCTAAAATGAAGTTTTGTACAGTTTGATCTTCGACCTTTCTACAATTCTACAGCCATTTTTGTTTGTATATATATCTTCTATCTGGACCAAAAGTTGCCGGTCAAAGGACCAGCTACACGGTAAAAAATGTCTGCCCGACTATAAAATTGCCGGTCACGGGCAGACGGACAGGCGTTAATTTCGAACGCTGAACCGAATAGACCATTTGCCGGTTTCCAATAGGTAAGCGATTAGAGTGATCTCCCTTGAAACACAAAATATTAAGTTGGGCTTTACTCATACTCAAATAAGAAAGTGAGCTCAGTTGAAATGCTGTGTTCGTTAAAATCAAATTGTTATTGCTTGTATTTGGTTGTTGAGTGCATTAATTTAAGCTCAGAGATATGTGAAAAGGCTGTCAAAATATTAATTTAGCAATAAATACGAATTTATTGTGCGCACATGCAGCCTGTGCAGTAGATAGCGAAATGTTTTATTTATCGGATTCAGCTTATCTTTACAGTACTTGATATATATTTTTAATCAGTATTTTTATCAGATTTTATGTCTCCATCTATAAGCCTATTATATAAGAAGTCATGTACTTTGATTTAATTTTATTACAATAACGTATGCAGATAGCGTTGATACAACGGAAGTAAGCGCTCCGATTCAAAGTATACATCTGACGTATATTGCGCTTTGATCTATAAACTTTACTGTACATGCTTACTCTATTTGTGTTGATATCCAAATAATTCAAGGTCTCAAATATATGCATAAATGCTCTTTTTTCTGGTTATTATTTTCAATATACCGGTTGAATGTTGAAAGAGACGCTTAGTCCGCTCAACCTGCCTATAAGGCATTTTTTTTTTAAATGGCCTATACATAGTTTATATATTAGACAAAAAAATAAGAGGCGCTATGCCCAGCACATGAAATCAAATTATATACATGTAACTTGTCCTTTATATTGACCTGGATTGATAATAAAAGTTTAACTTTAAATATTTAATGATGTAGATTCAGGCACGTATAAAAATTAGCAAAGAATTTTTATGTTCATTTTAGAATTAATAGAACGTCTACTGATTATGTTTATACACAGAATCTATAAGTGCTAATTATTTTACCTGAATCGCAAATAGTACCAATGAGAATTAATTAATACATGTGCTAAAAGTTGGTATTTGTAATTTTATCATTTGTGCAATCTTCCGTTGTTTCAATAGTAATTACACTATACATTTTTGTACATACAGTTGCATTACTTTATACATACATGTACAGTGATCAATTTGCAATAGGATAAATAGATGGTCCGCGCTAGAAGTTGATCCTCCGATATGCCCTCTATAAAAATCGGGGAAAAAACCCTGCAAAAATTCGCAAATCGCACGACTATGCAAGTTTGCTGTTGTGTAATAGATTATTTATTGGATTTTACAAACTGCTTTTTCACAAATACATTGTAGATCATATATATATTAGATGTTAAGTATATAAATATATGTATTTAGAAACCTCATATCGAGACGGGCCGATATCACGCGAGTGGAAGCATGCCTCCTTATAATATGAACAATTTTGGTTTTTCTTATCTTTTTCCCCTATATGTACATTAAGTTCATATACACTATAACTCACTTGTGCAGATAGGTGCAGTGTTTTTGTCTGTAATTCAATAGTTTTTATTCGTAGTGCTCATGTACTGAAGACTATAACGTTAGGCCTAGCTCTAACGTTAACAAAATAATGTATTGCCGCTTTAGTTCAATTGTTTGTTTTAAATAAATCATGACTGATTTGTGTTGTATTTGTGACGTTGATAATTCAAAGAAATGAAATATGGCATATCTCATTATTAAAGTAAAAACGAATCGTATTTCATAGAAGTATGCACTTCTCTTAGATAGCCGCTTCGGTAACTTGTGTGGTTGTTCCCATTGCTGCTTAGGTGTTTGCAAAGAAAATCGCTTAGTTACGTCATTGAGAACCAGTAAATCGCCTACTAAGTATAACTCCTCCATTTTAGATTTGTTTAATTTTAAACCAGATACTTTCCCAAACTGTTCAACAATATGTAATGCTCTATTGATGTCTCTATACTTCAGAAATAACGTAGTGTCGTCGGCTAGTTGAGAGATTATTATTTTCCTACTTTGTATTTTGATACTACTAACATTTGCATCAGTTTTCATTTTCTGAGCCAGTACTTCTGTTGCTAGGACGATATCGAAGGTCAAACATGAGAGGGGGCAACCTTGCCGGATACCACATGACACTACGTAACTTCAGGTTAACCAGTTATTATTTTTAACACAGCCTTTGATATTGGTATATAACACAGGGACCTAGCAAGAAAATTTTTAACCAATAGTATACATATATATATTATAGTATCGAAGGTATGAACTCGGCGGTCGAGAAAAACGGACCTAATTTTTAAAACCGTGATTATTTTAATAAATGGGTTCTATACAACATTGACAGATATCTTACCTTAAAGAACAAGAGGCCCAAAGGGCCTTAACAGTCATCTCACTACCTTGGCAATAGTAAAACTAATTATATATGGTGTCACTTTGTCAGGACCATGTCAGGATCATTTTCAATTTTTTTCAACAAATTTTATTTCAAACAAGAGGCCCAAGGGCCTTAACATATAGGAAATTAATTAGATATAGTGTCATGGTAGCCATCTTCGATTTGTGATCAACCAGAGATGTAACAATATTTTGTCGGGACCATGTCAGGATCATTTCATGCAAGTTTCAGCCAAATCGCACCGGTAGAACTTGAGAAGAAGTTCAAAATGTGCTTTCAAGATGGCGGCTGTGGTGGCCATCTTGGATTTCGAATCAACCCGAAAAATAACAACACTTTGTAAGGACCATATCGGGATCATTTCATGCAAGCTTCAGCCAAATCACAACGGGAGAACTTGAGAAGAAGTTCAAAATGTATTTTCAAGATGGCGGCTGTGGCGGCCATCTTGGGTTTTGGGATCAACCTAAAAAATAACAACACTTTGTCAGGGCCATGTCAGGATCATTTCATGCAAGTTTCAGTCAAATCGCACTGGTAGAACTTGAGAAGAAGTTCAAAATGTGTTTTCAAGATGGCGGCTGTGGCGGCCATCTTGGATTTCGGATCGACCCGAAAAATAACAACACTTTGTTGGGACCATGTCAGGATCATTTCATGCAAGTTTCAGTCAAATCGCACCAGTAGAACTTGAGAAGAAGTTCAAAATTAATTTCAAGAAGGCGGCTGTGGCGGCCATCTTGGATTACGGATCGACCCGAAAAATAACAACACTTTGTTTGGACCATGTCAGGATCATTTCATGCAAGTTTCAGTCAAATCGCACCAGTAGAACTTGAGAAGAAGTTCAAAATGTGTTTTCAAGATGGCGGCTGTGGCAGCCATCTTGCATTTTGGATCGACCCGAAAAATAACAACACTTTGTCAAGACCATGTCAGGATCATTTCATGCAAGTTTCAGTCAAATCACAACGGTAGACCTTGAGAAGAAATTCAAAATGTGTTTTCAAGATGGCGGCTGTGGCGGCCATCTTGGGTTTCGGATCAACCTAAAAACTAACAACACTTTGTCAGGACCATGTCAGGATCATTTCATGCAAGTTTCAGTCAAACCGCACCGGTAGAACTTGAGAAGAAGTTCAAAATGTGTTTTCAAGATGGTGGCTGTGGCGGCCATCTTGCATTTCGGATCGACCCGAAAAATTAACAACACCGCCATGTTCATTTGTTCCTCGGAACGCTTCTCGAGTTTACCAACAAGCACAACATTACATAATTTGCATAATGTAGTCATGATATGTAAAGTTGAGAAGTGTTCCGAGAGAAGGGAACACTTCCAAAACCTTTACAGATCCGGTGAGGAGCGACACCGTTATACGCTAGCAGTGTTGGGTCTCATTATTTTCTATCTTTATACTTAAAAAATTGCATGCAATCTATTTTCAGCACATGTAATACATTCCCTTCATAAATTATAACACTGTGGCAAGTGAATTCTTTGGATTTTTTCACAAGTCTAACAAAAACCATACAACAAATACATCCTCAATCACTAGTAATTGACGGAGAGGCCTTGAACATGTACCAAACTGGTATGTTTTTAACACTATATACCTCCTCATACAAACATCATCATACAGTCTCAAAGGTTCGGCGATATTATCATGTCCCTTGAATGTTTCAGCCGAGAAACTGAACTTTTCCATTAAACTGCCACACAGCTCACATATATGCAAGTGTTTGTCAATTACCATATTCGACCAAATAAGCGCCCAGGGTGCTTAATAGAAACAAATTTGGGCTTGCCTTTCATAAAATTATTCTACAAAATGAGCCATAAATCAATTTTTTTTAAAAATCAGTAAGAAAACCAACAAAGTTTGAAATTTTCAGTCTGCCTTTAATTAAAAGTAAGTGAAATTGAAGTCTGAAAAAGGGAAGGGGCGCTTATAGGGTGGAATATGGAAGGTTGAATACAATACAATCATGCATAAAAATGTATAGTGCCAATATATTTATGTACAATATAGGTTGAATTTTCATAGTACCAGTACATTATATTATTATAATGTGGTATCGCATAAGCTTACCTTGGTCCTTTGGACCAGGTGAACGAAAAACTCTTGACATTTTGCTCACAAACACAAGATGACACAATCAAAACCAGTGAGTAAGGACAGATAACTCTAAAATAAGCAAATACAGAATACGAAGTCATTAAAGAAAAGTCTCAAATTAAGAAAAGTACCTCAAGGTTAGGTATCTATACTCATCTGGAATATCGGTTTAGGTATAAACCAAATTTTTACATAAATATACATGTGAAATGAATGTAAAGGAGTGTGTGATCAATTAGTTAATTTTCATTGTGAGTAAAATATTGATATGGAAATTGGAATGAGAGCCCTTTTGCAGAAGGAAAAATGTATCATGATTGCATAAAGAAACAAGAGGCCCAGAGGGCCTGTATCGCTCACCTGGTTTGCTTTTTTATCACAAAGACTTACAATTATAAATAGCAATTTGAATCCCAACCATTTAACTATGTTATGGATACCATAGGACTGTGAGTGCTATCCAATAATAGTTTCAGAGAGGAAGTAATTTATATGAAATATGAAAATAGTAGCCTAATTGACCCTTTCGGCCCCGCGTCTCAGGCCCCAGTGGGGGGGGGGGGTCAGCCCTGTGTACAATCCCTGCCCTATAAGATTGTAATCAATGATTTATGAGTGTTATCCCAGACTTATAGTTTCTGAGAAGAAGTCATTTATATTGAAATAGCAAAAGTAAACAGTGACACTTTTGGCCCCGCCTCTCAGGATCCCGAGTTGGGGGGGGGGATTCAGCTTCACCAATTGTGCAATTTTGAGTGTTATCCCATGCTTATTTTCAGAGAAGAAGTCGTTTAAATGCAAATAGCCAAATTGACCCCTTTTGACGCCATCCCTCAGGATGAATTTGAATTCCCTTCCTATAAGGATGCTACCATTGAATTACGAGTGCTATCCCATGCTTAGTTTCAGAGAAGAAGTGGTTTATATGGAAATAACTAAAGTGACCCCTTTTGGCCCGCCCCCATGCCCCCAAGGGGTCAGCCCGACCATTTGTACAAATTTCAGTCAGTACCCCATAAGGATGCTACCAGTCAAATTTTGTTAAATTCCGACCTGCAGTTATGGAGGAGAAGTTAATTGTTGACGAACGGACAGACAGACAGACGCATGACGACAGACACTGCGGTCATAAGCTCACCAGGTGAACTAAAAGAAGTCTCTTTGTAAAGATAGACAAGTACATACTTTATTTAGCCCACCATCATCAGATGGTGGGCTATTCAAATCGCCTTTCGTCCGTCGTCCGTCCGTCGTCCGTCCGTCCTTCCGTCCGTCCTTCCGTCCGTACGTTAACAATTCTTGTTACCGCTATTTCTCAGAAAGTACTGAAGGGATCATTCTCAAATATCATATGTAGGTTCCCCTAGGACCCTAGTTGTGCATATTGCATTTTGGGACCGATCGATCAACGAGATGGCCGACCAGCGGCCATCTTGGATTTTGATAGTGAAAGTTTGTTACCGCTATTTCTCAGAAAGTACTGAAGGGATCTTTCTCAAATTTCATATGTAGGTTCCCCTAGGAGCCTTGTTCTGCATATTGGATTTTGGGACCGATCGCTCAACAAGATGGCCGACCTGCGGCCATCTTGGATTTTGATAGTTAAAGTTTGTTACCGCTATTTCTCAGAAAGTACTGAAGGGATCTTTCTCAAATTTCATATGCAGGTTCCCCTAGGACCCTAGTTGTGCATATTGCATTTTTGGGACCGATCACTTAACAAGATGGCTGACCAGCAGCCATCTTGGATTTTGATAGTTAAATTTTGTTACCGCTATTTCTCAGAAAGTACTGAAGGGACCTTTCTCAAATTTCATATGTAGGTTCCCCTAGGAGCCTAGTTGTGCATATTGCATTTTGGGACCGATCGCTTAACAAGATGGCTGACCAGTGGCCATCTTGGATTTTGATAGTTAAAGTTTGTTACCGCTTTTTCTCAGAAAGTACTGAAGCAATCTTTCTCAAATTTCGTATGTAGGTTCCCCTAGGACCCTTGTTGTGTATATTGCATTTTTGGACCGATCGCTCAACAAGATGGGCGACTGGCGACCATCTTGGATTTTGATAGTTAAAGTTTGTTACCGCTATTTCTCAGAAAGTACTGAAGGGATCTTAATCAAATTACATATGTAGGTTCCTCTAGGACCCAAGTTGTGCATATTGCATTTTGAGAAAGATCGGTCAACATGATAGCCGACCGGCGGCCATCTTGGATTTTGATAGTTAAAGTCTGTTACCTCTATTTCTCAGAAAGTGCTGAAGGGATGTTTCTCAAATGGCATATGTAGATTCCCCTAGGGCCCTAGTTGTGCATATTGCATTTTGGGACTGATCAGTGAATAAGATGGCCGACTGGCATCCATCTTGGATTTTGATAGTTAAAGTTTGTTACCGCTATTTCTCAAAAAGTACTGAAGGGTTGTTTCTCAAATGTCATATGTATGTTCCCCTATGACCCTAATTGTGCATATTGCATTTTTAGACTGATCAGTCAACAAGATGGCCGCCAGGCAGCCATCTTGTATTTGGATAGTAATCGCTATTTGTCTGCAATTACTGAAGGGATATCTCTCATATTTCATGCATAGTTTCCCCTTGAGCTTTAGTTGTGCATAGTACCTTTGGGACTGATTGGTCAACAAGATGGCCAACCTGTCGCCATCTTTGATTTCACCGCTGATTCTCAGAGAACAATAAAGCGATTTGTCTTAAATATCATATGTTGTATATTTGAAAAAGTTTGAAAAGCAGGGAAAAGATCCTTCTTTCCTTTTTCAGACATAGATCATTCTATGGTGGGCGCCAAGATCCCTCTGGGATCTCTTGTTTCTATAAAGATTCTAATAGCCAGGCAAAACTAACTTATCAAATATAGTAATTCGCACTCATCTTATTATAACCGAAATATATCAAACAGGGTTTTTTTCCCACTTACATGTACTTACTCAGCATGCTATGTTATGTTTCTTATGTTTTTTTGGGGTTTTTGGGGGTTTTTTTGTGATAGAAATTTAATGTATATGTCCTGTCAAGTTTATGTTGATGTCCCAAATACCCATGTGTTATATGCAACAAATGGGAAAAATTTTTTTAAAAAATTATATATAAAAAAAAAGATCGACTTTGGACTTTTCTAAAATCATGTACAAATACAACACATTAAATACCCAGATCTGACAATAAAGTTTCAGCTACATAACTAACACTCCTCTAAACAACCCGATGACTGGTGAATGCTTTTGAGACAGACATGTTAATTAAAATTGATCAATTAACTTACCGACAGATGTTTCATGGACTTTACAACTGAATTGTTGTACAACAAGAGGCCCCAGAGCCTTAACGGTCATTTGACTACGTTGGCAATAGCGGTATAGTATAGGAAATTAATTACATATGGTGTCATGGTAGCCATCTCCGATTTGGAATCAACCAGAGATGTAACATCACTTTGTCAAGATCATATCAGGATCATTCCAGGCAAGTCTCAACCAAATCGCACCGGCAGAACTTGAGAAGAAGGACAAAATGTGTTTTCAAAATGGCAGCTGTGGCGGCTATCTTGGATTTCAGATCAACCCGAAAAATAACAACATTTCGTTGGGACCATGTCAGACTCATTTTATGCAAGTTTCAGCTAATTTACACTGGTAGGACTTAAGAAGTTCAAAATTCAAGATTTTAGATTATTTGACCCCTTTGACTTTGAAAGTAGGTCAAAGTCATTCATTTTCACATCTTTGGTAGACCTTCATCCCAGAATGTTTGAGGCCAAATATGAGTACAATGGGCCTTTTGGTTAGTTAGAAAAAGTCGTTCGAAAATTTTAGACTATTTGACCCTGTGACCTTTAAAATTTGTCAAGGTCATTCATTTTCACAACTTTGGTAGCCCTTCATTCCAGCGTGCAACAGGCCAAATATGAGTACCCTGGGCTTTATGGTTATTGAGAAGAAGCCATTTGAATGAAAGTTTTCGCACGGCGGACAGCAGAGGATTGCAGACAGAGCATGACCATAGGTCATCCTGAACCTTTGGGTCATGTGACCTAAAAATCTATTGCTGTCGTCAAAATACTATTTCTCAGTTTTCACATGTAGGTTCATAATGCAGAACAGCTACAAGATGAAAACAAAAAATGAGGTTACAAATCACCATATATATCTTATAGTTAATGTCAATATTCCAATCTAAATGTCTTCAGAGACATCATTATAAATAGTCAGGTAGTTATAACCAAAATATCTTTGTAAACATGCTACACTACTTTATCATGTTAAAAATTCAGTAATAATGATAAATAAAGATGTCAATGATAACTGATATAATAAAAACAAACAATATATGTATACTGTACACTACTTTAGTCTTTGGTTTTCAAAAGTATGTCAAGTTTCAATTAAATATTTTCTTATAAAAGTACCATACTTGATTTAAACCATTGTTGAGTGTTGGTATACTTCTGTAGTTTTACATTCTATTATCAACCAGGAGCCAGGAATTACCACTGGCCTGCTCAAGGTTTCATAATTATATATAATATTAAATATACCAGGTAATAATCCAGCCATCAGACTGGGACATAACTAAAACAGTTTCCAATTACCGTATTTGACTCAAAATACCACATCCCTATAAGTGCCCCTCCCCCTTTCTGACTCCTCAATTTTACTTACCACAAGTAGATGAAGACTGTAGTGAACACTTTGTCACCTCTAATATCATTAGATTATTTATCTTTACTGGGTAGTGAACACTTTGTCACCTCTAATATCATTAGGTTATTTATCTTTACAGGGTAGCTAACACTTTGTCACCTCTAATATCATTAGGTTATTTATCTTTACAGGGTAGTTAACACTTTGTCACCTCTAATATCATTAGGTTATTTATCTTTACTGGGTAGTTAACACTTTGTCACCTCTAATATCATTAAGTTATTTATCTTTACTGGGTAGCTAACACTTTGTCACCTCTAATATCATTAGGTTATTTATCTTTACTGGGTAGTTAACACTTTGTCACCTCTAATATCATTAGGTTATTTATCTTTACTGGGTAGCTAACACTTTGTCACCTCTAATATCATTAGGTTATTTATCTTTACTGGGTAGTTAACACTTTGTCACCTCTAATATCATTAAGTTATTTATCTTTACAGGGTAGCTAACACTTTGTCACCTCTAATATCATTAGGTTATTATCTTTACTGGGTAGTTAACACTTTGTCACCTCTAATATCATTAAGTTATTGATCTTTACTGGGTAGTGAACACTTTGTCACCTCTAATATCATTAAGTTATTTATCTTTACTGGGTAGTTAACACTTTGTCACCTCTAATATCATTAGGTTATTATCTTTACTGGGTAGTTAACACTTTGTCACCTCTAATATCATTAGGTTATTTATCTTTACTGGGTAGTTAACACTTTGTCACCTCTAATATCATTAAGTTATTGATCCTTTCTGGGTAGTGAACACTTTGTCACCTCTAATATCATTAGGTTATTTATCTTTACTGGGTAGTTAACACTTTGTCACCTCTAATATCATTAAGTTATTGATCTTTACTGGGTAGTGAACACTTTGTCACCTCTAATATCATTAGGTTATTTATCTTTACTGGGTAGTTAACACTTTGTCACCTCTAATATCATTAAGTTATTGATCTTTACTGGGTAGTGAACACTTTGTCACCTCTAATATCATTAAGTTATTTATCTTTACTGGGTAGTTAACACTTTGTCACCTCTAATATCATTAGGTTATTTATCTTTACTGGGTAGTTAACACTTTGTCACCTCTAATATCATTAGGTTATTTATCTTTACAGGGTAGTTAACACTTTGTCACCTCTAATATCATTAGGTTATTTATCTTTACAGGGTAGCTAACACTTTGTCACCTCTAATATCATTAGGTTATTATCTTTACTGGGTAGTTAACACTTTGTCACCTCTAATATTTGTTCATTAAGTTTATTTATCTTTACTGGGTAGTTAACACTTTGTCACCTCTAATATCATTAGGTTATTATCTTTACTGGGTAGTTAACACTTTGTCACCTCTAATATCATTAGGTTATTTATCTTTACTGGGTAGTTAACACTTTGTCACCTCTAATATCATTAAGTTATTTATCTTTACAGGGTAGTTAACACTTTGTCACCTCTAATATCATTAAGTTATTTATCTTTACTGGGTAGTTAACACTTTGTCACCTCTAATATCATTAGGTTATTATCTTTACTGGGTAGTTAACACTTTGTCACCTCTAATATCATTAGGTTATTTATCTTTACAGGGTAGTGAACACTTTGTCACCTCTAATATCATTAAGTTATTTATCTTTACTGGGTAGTTAACACTTTGTCACCTCTAATATCATTAAGTTATTTATCTTTACTGGGTAGTTAACACTTTGTCACCTCTAATATCATTAGGTTATTTATCTTTACTGGGTAGCTAACACTTTGTCACCTCTAATATCATTAAGTTATGTATCTTTACTGGGTAGTTAACACTTTGTCACCTCTAATATCATTAAGTTATTGATCTTTACTGGGTAGTGAACACTTTGTCACCTCTAATATCATTAAGTTATTTATCTTTACTGGGTAGTGAACACTTTGTCACCTCTAATATCATTAAGTTATTTATCTTTACTGGGTAGTTAACACTTTGTCACCTCTAATATCATTAAGTTATTTATCTTTACTGGGTAGTTAACACTTTGTCACCTCTAATATCATTAGGTTATTATCTTTACTGGGTAGTTAACACTTTGTCACATCTAATATCATTAAGTTATTTATCTTTACTGGGTAGTGAACACTTTGTCACCTCTAATATCATTAAGTTATTTATCTTTACTGGGTAGTGAACACTTTGTCACCTCTAATATCATTAGGTTATTTATCTTTACAGGGTAGCTAACACTTTGTCACCTCTAATATCATTAGGTTATTTATCTTTACAGGGTAGCTAACACTTTGTCACCTCTAATATCATTAGGTTATTTATCTTTACAGGGTAGTTAACACTTTGTCACCTCTAATATCATTAAGTTATTGATCTTTACTGGGTAGTTAACACTTTGTCACCTCTAATATCATTAGGTTATTTATCTTTACTGGGTAGTTAACACTTTGTCACCTCTAATATCATTAGGTTATTATCTTTACTGGGTAGTTAACACTTTGTCACCTCTAATATCATTAGGTTATTTATCTTTACAGGGTAGCTAACACTTTGTCACCTCTAATATCATTAGGTTATTTATCTTTACAGTGTAGTGAACACTTTGTCACCTCTAATATCATTAAGTTATTGATCTTTACTGGGTAGTGAACACTTTGTCACCTCTAATATCATTAGGTTATTTATCTTTACTGGGTAGTGAACACTTTGTCACCTCTAATATCATATAATTTTAGATTAATTCTCTTATACTTTATATCAGTGAAGTGACTGTACACTGTACACCAAGTTTTAATGATAACATATTGAAAGTTTCCTGGTGTGACTTTATTTTAGACCATTTTGACAATGCCTCTCTAGCTAGGACACATTTTTTTTTATATTTTGTATCCAATATTGTATTCTCAAATACACTATATGTTCTACATAATCACATATACTTGATATTTGATGAAAATATAAAAACATGATAAAAAAATGTGGGGAACTTGAAATAAAGATATGTGACATAATTCAAATGCCATTATAGAAATTTTCTAAGGATTTCAATTATGATGATATAACTAGAAAAGTGACTATACCATGCAGAACTTTGCCATTGGAATTCATCATTTACATTTATCAAATAAAATACTTTAAAGATTCCACCCGTTTCAGTTTTTAATTTGAGAATGATAATGTCTTTTGAAGTTTTATACATTACCTTTTGGAAGTAATGGGTTTATATCCAAGACAGATCCATTCACACCTAGCTTGTCCACTTGCTGTCTCGTACTTAAAACAAATTCCTTCAAAGGCGACGGCGTTCCTTTCTTGGGAGTATCACTCTGTTGTATTTTCCACTGACAATCATTGGAGTTGAAATCACATAATCTGCTATTAACAGGCGTACACAGGAGCCAGATGAGAAGACCAGCGTACACAACCACTAGTAGCATGGCCGTAAGTGGTATGCCACTAGTCTCCTAGTTCTCCAACGATACTGGCCGTGACACCATGCATCCCATAGCCAAATCGAACCTGACAGCTATGTTGACGGACAATCTGGTAAAGTCATATATAACTTCAATCAATACCACAGTTGTATTGGGGCCTACAAAACATTGAAACAATTGTCAGACACCCCTTTTATGCATATATAACCATTTACAATGACATTCCTAGACAAGTTTGTCTGCAATGAACTTAAAAGGTATATCCTTATCTATTTTCCCATTTAAAGTTATTTACAATTTTTGCTGCCATTGGTAAATTTGATCATATTCCCCAGAGAAATGTTTTCTGAATATTTAACAATACAACGGTTCACAGCTTAGCACTGATCATGCATTCAGAATAAATTCATTGATCACTCCAAAACTGAATGGTCACATAAATGATAAATGTCAAATCACGTCTGCTCACATCTATCAGTAATTCAGCAGAAGCAAGACCACATACACTAATTCTTGAGGCAATTAAGATGAAAGAAATCAATATAATTGTGATAATGTTTTTCCCTAATGGATAAATCATTCATGATCAAAGACACATGACTATTTTTCAGTGTTTTCTAATACATTCATGATTGTCATAGTAATTTATCTTTTTATGTTCCTTGCCCTTGTTGATTAACTTTTATAAATGTTAGTAAAAGTTCGATACTCCCATTTGACACCATAGCTTTCTCCCAGTGACAGATATCATATGGCACAATAAAGTCTGGTAACAAATAAACTAAATTGTGTAGACTGAAAACTATAGGTAAATTGAAAATGTCCCCCCAAAAATAAGTTTTTAGAATGTTATTCTTACAAAAAACATATGAATAAAAATGATATATAACTTACACAATAGTACAGATGATATAAGAAACCAAGCACCAAATGTTAACAGACACTTTCAACTGTGTAAAGGAGAGCTTCCAAATATTTACAGGGCACTGCACTCAAATATTTCAAAGTTCAGAAATTCTTACAATCCTATAAGTTTTACATATGCTATAAAACAGCAACTCCTGACCAGCAGTACTGCCACAGCGGGTTACTGCAGCCACTGTCACCAATATTACACTGATCAGATATCTGTACCAAGCACTTTTAAATCTGTCAGTGCCCGTGCTAGTTCAATATCAATTTGAATTGAAACTGATGTCAAGTGACTTCATCTGGACGTTATTGGTGACACTACGACTTGTTGAAAACTTCACCATCCAATAGAATGCTTGGATCCTTGTGAATCAATATGACAAATCTGTTCTATTGTTTAACATATTACATAATAACCACAGTATTAAAGACAAGCTCAAATGCAGGCTGTGTATATTTTGTGTGTGCGAAAAATTGAACTAGGAGTGTAAATTATTCATCTTGTTCCCCTATTGATACATATAATAATGCTATCTTTAATATCTATTGATCTTGCTTCAGTTGGTACATTATCTGAGAAATCCTGTTCTCAAGAGCACACAGCTGTTTCTGTAACTGAATATCTTCTTTAATGTAGTAATGACAGGCTTTCAGTCAATATTCGAGACTTGAATGTCTGTCAAAATACCACAATAGCCCTGATTTCATTAAAATGGACTTCATTGGCCGATTAATCTCCATCAGATGTATATCCCTGTATGTAAAGGTCTGACACGTACATTCAACAACAACTTATGGGGAATCTTATATAATCCACCCCCAAGCCTGATTTGATTTATTCATCAGGTACCAGACAAAGGTAAGATATGTCAGTGACTTAGCAGACAAGTCAGTGACATAAAACTTGATGTGTTACATTTTATCATTTATCATGAAATAAATATACTGACTGACTTCAGCTGATCTATATATCCTACGGCCACACTATTATTTGCTCATCATCACCATCAAACAAACTTATGATCAGACAGATGACTATATCAGGAGAAGTCAGAGTTTCAGAGGAAAAGCTACCAACAAACTTCAGACTCAGTTCCCCAAAACAGATGCATAGCAACAACTTCATACCTTGCAAATAAAGGACTAAAGCAGCAGTTAGACAAATTAACCATTTGACAACTTGATTGAAACATAAAGGCTATCAAAGTACTTACATCTGATATCTTACTGTAGTATAACAACTTTCTTTTACATGAAAATAATTAAATATCTACCTTACTATTACTGAATGGTTTATTTCCATTAAATTTAATATTTTTGTAATCTTCCTTTTATTCAGAAATTTAGTAGCCATGATCAAGTGTCTGAGTTTACAATATGACAGATTAAAATACAGTGACAGAATAAAACACTGTGAAGACAATTGGATAGATCATATCTATAAAATGTAACATCAAATGGTGGCCTTGGCCCCAGTCAACCATGTAATTATCATGTATATATCCAAGCTACTTTTCATTTATTTTTTAACAACTATTTTTTCATATATATATATATAATACATGTATAAAGAGAGTATTTTTCATGTATAATTGGGGGCTCTCACTCTGTTACATTCACATACGTTTTGTATCTCCATTCGATTTGGCTCTTAATTTGGGGAATTTTTTACCCCCAATTCATTTATGCTTTGTGTTCAATTGTTTTTTATTTTTACTTACTTGTTAGCTTAGTTAGTGAGATAACTATGGGAATCGTCCCTCTAGTCATGTACATAGTTTAGTATGTTTTGATTTTATGTTTGTAATTGGAGAGTTGTCTAGCTTGTAAATCTGTCTTTGTAAGTGCCTGTTGGAGGTCACTCTGTAAATCACTGTACTTACCCAGATACTAGCTACGACTCGACTTAAGATCGCTTAAGTCTCTGAGGATTACCTCCCATCTCTCCTTAGCCACAGCTTAGGATCGCCTAAGCTTGGGGATCGCCCCAGCTCTTAGTGTAGGTCCGCCCAAGCTTGGGGATCGCCCCAGCTTCTCGACTTAACTTAGGATCGCCTAAGGATCCATCATATTTTTATATGTTTGCTTGTTTTAGTATTTTTGTTATGTATATAACGTATAGTTGTAACAGAGCAACCCCAAGAATGCCAAACCTTTAAATTTTTATTAGTACTTATGCCTGAACAAGTTACTTTACTGGGTTTAATAATTTTTTCTTTAAAATATCCTTGTTGTGTTGTGTTTAACTAATGGGATAAGATTTTAAAAGCCTTTGAAATTTCATGGAACAATATATATAAGATCTTACATGAATGTTCATTTCATATGAGATTTTATGAAACGAGTCTAAGATATTTTTATTTTTTTGTGAGCATTGGCGAGCAAAAAAAAAATGAAACTTCGAGACAAGTTTCTTAAAATCTCATATGAAATACTTCGAGACAAGTTTCTTAAAATCACATATGAAATGAACACAAATTTAAGATACTTTTTATCACATATCTACAAATATCTACATAACAAAGAATTTAAAGTCAAAATGTACCCCGAAAATCCAGCAGAGGCCGCCATTTTGTCCCGCTGTCCTCATAATCCTGACGTCACGTCATTTTTCCTGACGTCATGTCATTTTTTGTCTGACGTTACAATGAATTTCCAGCCAATGAAAATCGCTCCAGGTCATATTACACTAGCAACGTATGCAAAAATATTACACGGGCGAAATCACTGGATATCAGGCGGATTATGTGATAAATATATAACTATCTCACTTTGAATATCATACAAGTTTAGTCTATTTGAAAAAAACATTGGGTCCAAGGTAACTTCTGGGGAAAAGTTCTTCTTTGTGTTGTAACTTTGAATTATTTATTTCTTTTGTATTTTCTTTTCATTTTTCTATTAGATGCAAGTTTTTGTTGGCATTTCTTTTTAATGGGACTGATTCACATACCATGTGATACTCGATAGCGTTTTTGCAGGACTAGTATCTCCAGTGGTGATGAACCATAACTATTTGTGATTTTCTCTCTGAAATGATGTTAGGATGGGATATCCTGTTTTGATGTCATTCCAACACCAATAGAAGCAATAGTCCCATACAAACTTGTATCAGGAATCATGTGGTGCGTGAATTAGTTCCACAAAAACATGTATCGGGTATCACGTGGTATGTGAATTAGTTCCGCACAAAAGTGTATCAGGTATCACGTGGTATGTGAATCAGTCCCATTATTATTGGTCCTTTTTTGCATTAATACACTGTAAAATAACAAAATTTGAAACTATTTAAACAAGAGGCCCATGGGCCTTAACGGTCATCTGACTATTAGCACAAGACAACATAATCGTTTAAAGAATTTAGCCTATTTGACCCCTGTGACCTTGAATGAAGATCAAGGTCATTCATTTGAACAAACTTGGTAGCCCTTCATCCCAGCAATTTTTTTTGTCACAGGCCCAATAACAGGTCTCTAGGCCTCTTAGTTAATCACATGAAGTCATTAATAGATTTTAGCCTTTTTGACCCCTGTGATCTTGAATGAAGGTCAAGGTAATTCATTTGAACAAACTTGGTAGCTCTTTATCCCAGCATGTCACAGGCCAAATATCAGGTCTCTAGGCCTCCTAGTTATTCTCATGAAGTCATTTAAAGATTTTAACCTATTTTACCCCTGTGACCTTGAATGAAGGTCAAGGTCATTCATTTGAACAAACTTGGTAGCCATTCATCCCATTATGTCACAGGCCAAATATTAGGGTTCTAGGCCTCTTAGTTAATCACAAGAAGTCATTTAAAGATTTTAGCCTAATTGACCCCTATGACCTTGAATGAAAATCAAGGTCATTCATTTGAACAAACTTCGTAGCCCGTCATCTCAGCATATTACAGGCTCAATATCAGTACCCTGGGCCTTCTGGTGCTTAAGAAGAAGTTGTTTAAAGATTTTAGCCTTTTTGACCTGTGACCTTGAATGAACGTCAAGGTCATTCATTTGGACAAACTTGGTAGCCCTTCATTCCAGCAATCTACAGACCAAATATGAGTACCCTGGGCCTTCCGGTTATTGAGAAGGAGAAGAAGTTATTTGAATGAAAAGTTTACGCACGGCACACAGCGCATGACGCATGGCGAATGGCGCACAACGACGGACGGAGCATGATGAATATAGAAAAAGCAATGTTGCTTAGTTTACTTTTTTTCTGGGCAGTTGATACATGGAACGCACTCATTGAATCATTTTAGTGTACATGGAACTTGTATTGACCAAACTCTAGTCATTTAAAACTACTGGTAGTTGGAAATATAATATTTAAGAGCTTCGTAAATATTCATCTATTCATTTGAACTTGCAATCATCACCTATAATAAAGACACACAAACATATTCAATGAGCATTTTTTGAATTTCTGATGATCTCAATTTTAAAAAAGTTTGTAAAAATGACTTGTGTTTAGTTATTACAACACCACTGAAGTAGACTATAGCTACCAGGTTGTTGATATTGGCACAGAACCTGTGGTGTTTGGTTGGAATTCATATGATGAAATGAAACAAAACATTAAAATCCTTTAATTCTTTTCAGATATCTGACCTTTTTTTTACTGTAACCTAGCCCAACACAAAATCAAACATACAAAATTTCATGAATATTTTATAACTGCTTTGAATGTTGCAGCATTGACATGAAGGTCATGTATGCATGATAAAGGTCCATAGATCAGGGATGAAACATCCACTGGAAGTATAATGTATAATGTTTGTATACATCTGGGTGATAAAACAAAATGTTTAGTAGTACATATCAAGGAAATAATCAGGTGCACTTCAACAAGAGAAAACTAGAATACCTAGAATATTGAAGTCATCTGACTCATAAATAAGCAATTGGTCAGTATGATGTGTGTTTCAGATACAATACTCACTAAGAGTGATATAACAACTGGTGAGGAGAACTTCGCCATATACTGTGAATGAGTACAATGAAAATGCTACTTCTCCCTAAATCTAAAGTAGATTTCTACCAAATTTAGTATTGAGAGAAAGAGCAATCATATTGGTGGTCTGACCTCTTATAACAAAGAGGCAGGATATCCCAAATGGGGATTTTTGCTGAAATTCTTTTGCTAATGGTAATACATTTTACACATGTACTTATGAATACATGTATATGAAGTGAACAGTGTAGACTAACAAAATACTTAAAGTCAAACAGTCTTCAAGTTACTGTCAATATGGATTTAAATTCTTGAGTGGTTTTTATGTGATTTTCATGTGTAAAACATGCCTATTACTTTTAGCAGTATAGTTTCAATTACATATACAATTTTGTACAAGTATAAATATAGTGCATAGAGGGAAACTTTCACACTAAAAGTCCTTTTCCTAATAAATGTAAATTTTCACCTCGCATAAAATTTCAGGTATACCATACCATATATTATGCAAGTATTACATCTATAAATTGAAACGCCGATCTCATTAAAACGAGGGGTTCTGAAAACTCATCAGGAGAGTGACTGATAACCTTTATTATCTAGCTTTTATAATCTACATATATTCCAATCTCATATCATTAGGAATCAAATTTATTTGTAATTTTTGGTTTATTTTAGTTTCTGGGCTAGCAATACAGGCAATTAAATGCATTTCTAATTTGTAATGAGTCCCTAAAACTTCATCAAAATCCTGTTAACAACTGTCACTAATGTCTAAAACCAACCGTCAGTCTTCCATATCAAGTGTCTCGTATCTGATCACAACCAGCAACAAATCTGCCATCTTTTTGTGCAAATCCCCAACTTGACAACCCAGACGATTTCATCAAAACAGGATTTCTCCACGAGAGTGATAGAGGGATATGATATTTACGGTTTTCAGATGGTAAGGAAATCTTAATTAGCTCCTTGCGTCTGGGAGAGAGCTCAATGCATGCTCCGTTAGACACAGCCAAGCTTGAAATCTGTCACCTATTTGGCATGTTACAATCATCTCGTTTTCTGCAGAACACTTTGAAGTGTTCTCATTTTAGAAATGATACAAAGGCCACAATAAAATTGACATATATCAAAATATCAATCAAAATATAGATAATAGATTCTACAAGAGACCCATTGAACTTTCTGTATAATTATTTGCCTCAAAGGAAATTTTATATTGGTTTAAATTCTCTATAATCACCCGGTAGATCAACTACAAATTAAACATATTGTATCTATTTCAACATATTACTTATGAAACATATCATTGCCTTTTACTTTTAAATGTCATTATCATTATTCATTCATTCATGAACCAACTCTGAAGCTTTGGAGTCTGTATCATTATGTTATTGGCTTTTTTTTCCTTTTTTATTTCTTTTTGTAAATACTGTAACATCCATCAGTATCAGTTTGATATAATTCTATGTAGCTGAGACTTAATCATTCCTGCATACTTGGTACGACTGCTTCATTGACTTGAATTGATCATGGGGTCATTCTGATCCATGGGTTATCTTCAAAAAAGGAGCATAGGTAAAAGAGGAGAATTTGATAAAATGAATCTTCTTAAAAATAATCTTGATATAATACTAAAGTTATCTTGATATAATACTAAACTTACAAAGACAAAGAGCCTGCATAATACTTATAAAGTTAAAAATTGCCTCTTTAATCTTGGAAAAGGTCAAGGTATTTTCCTGAACAGACTTGGAAGGTCTTCACATCAAGGTGTTGACTTGCCCTTCATATGGAAACTTGGTCTCTCAACATTGAGAAAACATCTGAATTTAAATACTGATAAAGGACAAACACTAAGGTGTTCCTATAAGCAAATCACATCTGAAATTGATCAAATTATCAATGAGTGAATTCTCTGAAAATCTTTATAACTTTATGACAAAGCATACTGTGTAGTTTGTTCCGTGATATATTGTCCCATGGTTTATCGTTGTACTTCAAACCTGTATTGCTCACCTGCTTTGTAATTAAATGTTCTGAATACAGGTTCATTGTTTTTTTCTGAAGAAATGTGAATATTTACCTCTAATTCCCCTATTTGACCCCACTCTTTCAGCTCCAAGGGGTCAAAGCCAAAATTTATACAAATTCTGTTCCATTTCCCCCCGAAGGTTGTTTTTGGCCAAATTTGGTTTCAATTACTCCATGCAGGACTCCAGGAATAGTAGCAATTTAAAGGAAATGTTGACAGATGGACGGCAGACCGGCGGGCAACAGATGCTGCGCCATGACATAAGCTAAAAAGTATCATATCCATTTAAGCTAATACAAATATGTTTCTTTAAACTTTTATTACAGCAACCTTTGGGTAATGTCATTAATTTATTTATCTGAAAAAACAGTTGTTTGTATCTAGTTGACCTTACCAGAAATTAGCATGCCCTTCAGATAGAGCTTGGAGGAGTAGGATTGACTTTGATATCTATTTAGATAGCCCCTGGCTTCTGCTTCTTGATGCCGGACTCTAATCAATACCTGGAAGATGGCACTTGACCACAACATTGGATTGTCATTGACAGACAAGCCCTATTACCAATGGACAATGGAGGCAACTATAGTATCACAAAGGGATGAAGGAGCTTAATTTACAGAGAATTCACTTGATCACACCATCACAGCACACTGCAGTGTAAGAAATGAGCTATTAGCTATCCTAGGACCAAACCTTGTATACAGCTGTGTAGACTCACAATTGCTTACATGTGGGTGGTGTTCTGAGAAGCACAAGATTCTTGAAAATGTGAATCGGTATTGACTTCTACTTGTATAGATTGTAAATGTAACCAGATAAATCACCAGTAAAATTATCACTAATTGTAATGATCGTAACGAGAAAAACAGATTATTATCAGAGTGTACTTTAAGCATGGTTGTCCCATTGAGCATCAAGATAACCTTCTCTAATTACTCTAATCACAGGCGTTTGGCTCTATAAACATTTGTGTCTCTCTCTATATATGTGTATAACACTTTGTCAGTTTTACATATATATAGGGGAAAATGTCAACAGAGCCAAACGCCTGTGATCTAATTGTCACAAGCAAACATTCTCATCACTGCTTGCTGATAGAAATATAATCATACTTTTTTCAGTGCAGTCAAATTTTAGTGCATTAAAGTGTAAATTAGGATTTATTAGCATATTATACCATACCAATATGCTATCTAATACATAGTTTCAGAGAGGAAGTATATAGAATTCATATGAAAATAGTAGCCTAATTGACCCTTTTGGCCCTGCGCCATAAGCCCCGATGGGTCAGCCACATCATTTGTACAATTTTGAATCCCTACCCTATAAGGATGCTACCATTGCAGTATGAGTGTTATCCCATGCTAAGTTGCAGAGAAGAAGTCGTTTATATGGAAATAGTCTAATTGCCCCTTTTGATCCCACCTCTCAGGCCCCGTAGGGGTCAGCCCCATCATTTGTACAATTTAGAATCCCCATCCTATAAGGAGGATGCTAAATGCATTATAAATGCTTTTCTGAAAAGAAGTTGTTAATATGAAAGTAGTAAAATTGACCCTTTTGACCCAGCCCCTAAGGCCGCCTGGGGGTGGGTGTGGGGGTGGTAATTTAGCCCCATCATTTGTACAATTTTAATTCCCCACCCTATTAGGATGCTGCCATTGCATTATGAGTGTTATCCCATGCTCAGTTGCAGAGAAGGTTAAGTTGTTTATAAGGTAATAGCCGAATTGACCCATTTTGACGCTGCCCCTCAGGCCCCTGGGGTGGGGGGGGGGGGGGGGGGGGGGGCAGCCCCATCATTTGTACAATTTTGAATTCCAATGCTATAAGGAAGCTACCATTGCATTATGAGTGCTATCCAATGCTTAGTTTCAGAGAAGAAGTCATTTATATGGAAATAACCAAATTGACCCCTTTTTATCCCTTTTGACCCCTCCCTCCTCAGGCCTCGTGGGGGTCAGCCCCATCATTTGTATTTTCAGTCAGTAACCCATAATGATGCTACCAGTCAAATTTTGTTGAATTCTGACCAGTGGTTATGGAGAAAAGAAGTTGATTGTTGATGGACCGATGGACAAGGAACGAGGGACGCCGGACACAGACATCACTGTATCGCATAAGCTCATCTTGGTCCTTCGGATCACAGGTGAGCTAATAATAAAAAACCATAAAAAAGGAAAAGAAAAGAAAGTGTATTGATATTTATACATTGTATTCTTTCAACAAGGTAACAAGAGGCCCATGGGCCTTAACAGTCATCTGACTATTGGCACAATACAACATAGTCATTTAAAGATTTTAGCCACACGGCTCACTACGATGGATGGTGCATGATGACAATAGGTCATCCTGACCCTTCCGGTCAGATGACCTAAAAATGGATATTAAACAACCAAATATGAAGCTACCTTCTATTCATTTGTTCACTACCTCTGCCTTTTTCTGATAAATCTGTCTGTGTCCATACCATCCTCGACACTCCAGGAGATAGTCCAGGAGTGTATATGTAATGTCTGCAGTGATAATAACCCCTTGAGTATCAAGAATGTAGCCATACGTACATAACATATCTCTCACAGGGTGCGTAAAACACCCTTTTTATGGTCTTTTTACACTGACATTGATGGTTTTCCCCAGAGGTAAAAAAAATCAGAAATAATGGATAATATCATAGAGTTTGGCCTGAATCCATCCCATGGTCAGTATATATCATTAAATACATCAAGATGTATTAGCATTATACTAAAACTTGGTGGCCATTTTACCATACATAGACCTTTCAGCTTTAATATAGAACTATCCAGGAGGATTCTTGAACTGAAATTTGTGCATTTTTAGGTGAGTGTGATGGAATACTCAGGAATTCATCAGCCCCAATCTCAGGTCTTTTTTAATTGTTTTGAATGAATCAGTTATAATATTTTATATCCTCCGCTCAGTAAAGGGTTATTGTGATATATCACGAGAACATGTTTGTATTATGTATGTCTTGATAAAGGCCCCTGGTGGAATGCAGCCTTAATTGATAATTTGACAATACACATATGTATATTTTTTGTTCTATACTGTTGGAACTATTTCTATGGCCCATCTTAAAGATGCTCCAACGCCGTCAGAGCATAAACTATACTCATCATTCTAACAATAATTGGTGTTTAATTGTGTATATAAACGTCTAATTAACCTAAAAATTGAAATAAAATAATTTATTTTGCTTTTGGTGCATGCACAATTAGTACATGTACTTCATTCCAAATCATGGACATATAGTGCCACTGAATTTTTTCCAGATGCAATTAATTATCTTTAATATTTTTATGATGAAGTAAAATTAGAAGCTCAAACTTTTCAATGGTGGTTATTGTGTAAAGTAAGTAACTTTTGTCACTGAAGAAAAACACTAAATCTTTTGCTCCTGTTTTTGAAAGAGAAACAGCAGTGGAGCATCTTTGAACGCCTACATTTGTAAGATTCAGTTTTATCTGGAATACAACTGTTCATAAAGCTATTACTTATTTGACCCAATTATCACATTTGACCTGTTAACTAACTTTTACCTTGAATGAAGGTCAAGGTCATCCATAGTAACATTCTTGACAGCCTTTTTGCGTTATATTCTAGTCAATTAAGCCTATATTAATATCTCTCCGTTAACAAGACAAAGTTATAAATAACTTTTATTAAAATACGTTTTTCTAGAAATTCTCATCTGCGCCACGGTAAAGAAAGAGCAGCTAGCTAGGTTAAGACCAACTTGATATCTGAACTCTTACACTTATAATTAACTCTCTGATCTGACCTCAGCAAAATCAAGTAAAATGTTTTGCTACACTGATAAACAATTAATTCCCACTAAAAGCAATAACTTTATAAATATATATATATATACACCATAAAGTCAGTCCAGCTCAATCTAGTCTTTTAATGAATTTGGAGCCAGCTGTAGGACCACTCTCTGATAATTGAAAGTTCAGAAATATTTAAGTATAACAGTAATATTTATGAATATCAGGAGAGCTTTCAAGTGATATTTATCTATTGGGTCACTAAGCTTTTTACAGCTCAGCAGTCCGTGAACACAATGTTAATAACACGCATGACAATCACGAATTTGATGTGATTTCCCAAACCTATTTATACAAATTATGATATATATTAGGGAGAAAAACACGACCTCAATGGACCTGTCAGAAGAAATGCTTCTGGACAACTAATCATCTTTTGACAAGACATTTGGGATTTTAACAGGTTCCAGACTAACAAATTTTGTCATTGCAGATTCATTTTAAGAATTTTCCAGAAGACTATTGTGTTAGTAGATCTCAACAACTCTATTTACGGGTCAGAGAATGTTACCTCAACAGTACACAGTCTCACATACAAAGGTGGTTTTGAAGACAGATTTCATTTTGTCTTGATTAAACATACAGAGCCAAAATTTATACAAACTCTTTTCCTCTTCCCCAAAGGATGTTTCTGGCTAAATGTGTCTACAATCCAAAGTGATTTAAAGGATTTACCTCTATATCCCCTATTGGGCCCCACCACTCCTGCCCCTGGAGGGTCAGGGCCTAAATTTATACAAACTCTGTTCCCCTTCCCCCAAGGATGTTTCTGGCTAAATTTGTTAAGTTATTTGTTTTGTTTTATTTTGTTTTGTTATAAGTATTTGTTTGTTTGGCTAAGTTACGATCCATGTAGAACTCTATGAGAAGTAGTGATTTAAAGAAAATGTTGAAGACAGACAGACGGACAACGGACGGACGATGCGCCATGACATATATAAAGCTCACCAGCCGTTCCGGCCAGGTGAGATAAAAACTATGAATGTATCTATTTAAATATGTATGCAGTATCAAACAAGTCCCTTTATAATCAATATAGGGCTACATGTATAAAAACAAGATTTTAAATGAATTATAGCATTGTATCACCTTGTATATAGACCAATGGGCCCACCTGGTGCCTGTGTTATATCAAATAACATATATGATAAAAAGGTTAGTTATGACAAGGCTATGTCTTGAATTCTAATGAATAAACAATATCCTTATACCTCAGCAAGAGTGCCTTGCTACACGATCATTGCTTAAATAACAATTATAGATTTTTATTGAACGTTCAATTGTGCCAAAGATATGTCGTTCATATTGACTCAGAGCTAACAAAACAAACGCTGCAGCCACTGGTTTTTCTGTAATGTATAGCCATTTCACTGTTCTAACTTTCAATTTAACACTGATTGAATTGTGAATTATTGAATTTCACATACAGATTTCAATTATCTAAGCCACAATGTAGCTCCTTCTGCTATTCATCAAATGAAAACTAATTTTCTTTCTTGGATGTGATTTGCTGACTTACTGCAGTTTCATTTTGACTGTAGATTTTGCACAGATTTCAGAGATTAATTAGGTTTTCAATAAAATAGAATTCTGTAGACATTTCAAACTCTATAATCACAAAATATTGCATTACTATCTTCAACCTATTTTAACTCCTTCCCTTTTTAATTTCATCTTTCCTAAAAGTTCACGTTCTTATAAGTTAACCATCTATTTTTTCACCTTTGTCTATAAGCTCACCTGCCCCTACAAGTTTCTATAAGTTCACTTTTCTGCATGCCTTTCCATATTCACCTTCCTCTATAAGCTAACTTTTGGATAAGTTCACCTTCCCCTATAATCTCAAATTCTCCTTATTTTTCACCTTCCCCTATAAGCTCACATTCCCCTATAAATTCACCTTCCCCTAAGCTCATGCACCTTCCCCTATAAGCTCACCTTCCCCTGTAAGTTCACCTTCCCCTATAAGCTCACATTCCCCTATAAATTCACCTTCCCCTATAAGCTCACCTGCCCCTATAATCTCACCTTCTCCTTTTTGTTTACCTTCTCTTATAAGCTCACCTTCCCCTATAAGACATTTCCACCAACTGAGCGAATGTGAGAATGAGCTGTGAATGTGAACTCTGACGGGGGTCGTCTCAAAAGTTAATCGTGTGATATAAAGTTTGATATATGTCTGTATGTGTCCTATCCCAACCTCATTTCAATTGTTAAAACTAATACGTTTTACACGTATTGACAAATCATCAATGTAAATTTATACGTTATAGTTTAATAATATAATAGAGCCACATCAGTTTATTTGTCCGTTTACTTACATAATTCATGAATCAATCTACGGCAGTCAGAAGAAGTAATACAAATTAAATTTAAGAAAAAAAAAACATACACACACATTTACACGGATACGTAACTAACGTAACAAACCAAAAATCAATGATACTTCTACTTTTATTTTACTTCTGTGTCAATAAATTGAAGAGAAGCTGTCGCCATACAGCAGGAGCAACATATATCTCAACAATTGAGGATATCTCAATCAGACATAAATTCTGTGAATTTACTTACTTTTACAGTAAAACAAACTGAGATGTGGCACAGTGATATCTTATCCAATAATTCAATTTGACCAATGACTGCCGCTTTTAAAATTCCCCGCGAAACTATTTTGTATACTTGACGTAATACAGTTCTCTCGGTCTATGGAAAAATAATGTCATAGATCTAAGCAATAGAAATGAGCGTAACAAATGAAATTAAATCATTCAAGGATATTCCATGGTTGCTAAAGGAAAGCTTAATAAAATCTGTTACCTGTAAGTGATCAGCTAATGCCTTGGCTAGGATTTTCTTTTTTTATAATATGATATTAATTTTATCGATTTTTCTATCTCGCCTTGGGATAAAAAAAATTATGACGTCGCGACACAACTATCCCAACATAGCGGTAACAGTTGCATTACGTCTCTACACAAATTCAATGACGTCACAATGACGATGACGATTTATTCAGGTCACGTAATTAGATTTTCCTGTGTCACCCCAAAGAATGTGATCTATTCTCTTAGTCCCTTGCATGACATACTCACTGTACATTGGACACAAGATCGCTAACTAACCAATAATAGGTGTCCATACTGGTATTATCGACTGTACTCATATTTTATATGTATATTGTAGTGTGACAAGTTAAATTGTGCATTGGCCTTAATAAAATAAATCAGTTATCTGTTTTATATTCATTTTGTTAGAATGCATTATATAAAAAATAATATATTTCGTCCCCATAAGATGTGCTTCGAACTAGGGACCCTCGTGTCACTAAACGGCTGGCTAACCGACTGAGCTAAGCGCACTTTTATGTTCAAACAACAACATTACATAATATACTTTTAAAAGCATAAGAATAACAAATAACATATTGAGATGACCCCCGTCAGAGTTCACATTCACAGCTCATTCTCACATCCGCTCAGTTGGTGGAAATGTCTAATAGCTCACTTTCCCCTATAAATTCACCTTCCCCTAAAAGCTCACATTCCCCCATAAATTCACCTTCCACAATAAGCTCACATTCCCCTATAAATTCACCTTCCCCTAAAAGCTCATCTGCCACTATAATCTCACCTTCTCCTTTTTGTTTACCTTCCCCTATAAGCTCACCTTCCCCTTTTTGTTCGCCTTCCCCTATAAGTTCACCTTCCTCTATAAACTCACATTCCACTATCAACTCACCTTTCTCTATATATAAGCTCACTTTCCCTTTACACCACCTTCCTCTATAAACTCACCTTCCCCTATACACCACCTTTCCTTATAATCTCACCTTCCCCTATACACCACCTTTCCTATACACCACCTTCCTATATAAACTCACCTTCCCCTGTAAGTTCACCTTCTTCTATAATCTTACCTTCCCCTATACACCACCTTTCTATATAAACTAACCTTCCACTATCAGCTCACCTTCCCTTATAATCTCACCTTCCCCTATAAGGTCACCTTCCCCTACACACCTCCTTCCCCTAACCTTCCTCTATACACTCACCTTCTCCTGTAAGTTCACCTTCCTCTATAATCTTACCTTCCCCTATACACCTTCCCCTGTAAGTTCACCTTCCCCTATAAGCTCACCATCCCCTATAACTGACTTCCCTAAAACACTTCACTTTCCCATATAAAGCACTTAATTCACCTTTAACAATTATCATAACATAGGTATCATGTATTCTTCTCACATTTTTGTTCAGGTTTGAAAATAAAATCCAAGTTTTCCACCCAAATATAACTGCAGACAAGGATCCGCAAAGCATGGCAAAATCCCCCGTGCCCTGCAGTTGGTATAAATGTGGAAGTTGTGAGATTGTAGACCCGGCCGTGGCGGTGTGAGAGTGCAGTCTTTGTTGAATATTGTGGTACATATCTTTGACAGCTACCGGAAGGAGTGTTACTTCTATTTGTGTTCTACTTTCACTTTCAATCTGTTATCTCTCTTCTACATTGGCGCCCAACTAAATAACCCATGGTAGGTGGTTAAAGAGTCTCGGGTTGAGATTTAGGAAATCTCAAGAAAAACAGGGGGAGTAGTGTAAAAGGAGCGGGTCGGTGTGACTTGTACATAGTGTTAAATAAGCTAGGTCTCTGTCAATCAGCTGACGGAGCATGCTTCTTTGGCTGAGTCGGTAGAGCCATAGATTTCCACGCCGGAGACCCGGGTTCGATTCCTGGTCGGGGCACTCGACAGGAATGTGTATTTTCCCTGTTCTTCTACATAAAAACCCAAATACATCAAGGTCAAAGCAACAATTATACAAGCATAACTTTAATTTCATTTCAGTAATACGTTATCATAACTTTAGTATGCAAATACGCTACCTACACCCATCTTTGTAGCCCCAACAAACATAAGATTTGAGAATCCCGTCTCCCTACCGTAGCTCATCTCGTACTCGATGAGAGTAAAATAGAGTGGTCTACCTTCCTCTTTCCTTTATGGCGCTACACAGCTCGAATGGCAATTGAATTGTGTCTATTTTCTTTCGCTGTTAGGTCCATTTATTTGACGATTTTAGTCGTGTGTTTACACATCTGCCCTGTGTTGTTATCTTTTTGTACTGTCATTCGTTTTTTGTGCCTTTTCCGGCCGCTTTTTGACTGTTCCACGTGCTCGCCGGTGTTCTGTGCGATCCGTCTTTACTGGCGACGTCTCGCTGTTTCCGGTTTGTTTACGTTAGTTTTTTGTTCGGTTTTTCGTTGCTGAGGCTTTGTTGCTGTTTTTGTTAGGTAAGATTAGTGTCACCTAACACTGTTTTTTTATGTGTTTAGCGTGTCTTGCTTATATTTTACGTTTTTAACATATTTTTCTTACCTTGTTTACGTAATTGTCGTTGTAATGCCTGGTATGTCCCGCTCGGGTCAGCGTCAGGGGTCTGCTCATGGGTGTTCCCATTTCTATGAGGAACGGGACCCACATAAAGCATGTCCCCTATGTCGCCCTTGTCAGGAGTACTCTCCTTGTGAACTTTGTCCAGTTGGAGAGGCTCTTGGCCAGGCCAGCATTACACCAAGGCAATCTTCGTCCTCCCGTAAGAGGGATTCGTCCTCATCTTACGGGAGGAGAAGGAAGCAGGCTTCTAGTTCTGTTTCTGTTCCTGTCTCGGTAGTTCCTGTCTCTACAGGTTCTTCTCGAGATCAGGAGATCAGGATGTTCCTGGAGTAGGGGAGGGGCAGCCTGACCCTGACGTTTCTCGGTCTAGGGTCGAATTGGCTGGGAATGCTCGTAAGCTTCCATGCTTGCCTTCGGGTAGGGACTACCAGCCGCCGGTCTCTGACGTTGTCAGCGGCTCCGGCATTCCAGGTGGTGTTGCTGTTGGGGGCGGTCTTGATGCCGGACCTATTCGTCCGAGTTTGGGTTCAGGGACTACAGACTTTCCACTGGGATAAGTGATGTGCAGCTCTCTAATCCCGGCATCAATTCTGGTCCAACTTTCCCTCCCGTCCAGTTACATATGTACCTGGTCCCGGTCCTATTAGGTCCGCTCCTGAGTGTGCTGGCTTGGTTTTCCCAGGGGGTCATCCTCAGGGTCCTGGGTTTGTTGGTCAGGTGTCCGATTTTCGGCCTCCTTTTTCCCCTGGCTTAGGGTATACAGGTGCCTGCGGGCAACCATCCTTGGGCCGCCCAAACAAGCCTGCGGATGGTTTTGGGTTTCAGCAGCATCCCGGCAGTTATGGGCCTAGCCCATACATGTCCGGGTTTCCACTTGGAGGGAGTGGTGGTCCAACCTCGTCCTTTGGTCAGGTTGGCCAGCCCCAGTCTCAGGCAGGCCAGTTTGGCCAGTTCTGAGGTCACTCCCAACCCACGGGACCTTTTCTGTAATTTCAGGGATACGGTTTTAACCCCATGGCTATTCCTTCTTGGAACCCTTGGGGTTTGGTCTCTCCCAGGCAACGAGGAGGATATGGACTGTGAGGTCGTGGGTTCGGCAGAGGATGATGATGTTGTTCATCTCTCCCCTGGCTGCTCCGATATTGACCAATCTGGTTTGACGAATGCAGATCCTCAGGTTGAGGATTTCCAGGAGGAGGGTGACCTCGAGGCTGCTGAGGTGGATGCCAAGCAGGTTTTGTCTGGGATGCTGGCCCTTAGGGCCGATGTATCTCGGATTCTCGGGGCGGAGGTTTGCCCACCACCTTCCGCATCATCCATCTCGTAGTCCACCACACTTTTGGGTTCTTTGGTGGCTCCACGGGCATCTGCTCAGACAGATCGCTCACTGTCAGAAGGCACTATTGTGTCTTCAGCTCTGGCCACTGCCCAGTCTCGAGTTATGGAGAAGAATTCTTCTTCATCTCACACGCCTGGGTTTGCCTTGTTGCAGCTCAGTGTTGGTGATTTATCCGAGGTTCAGGCCTCTGATTATGCCATTCACGATGGACTGCTGTCCTCTCAGCCAGCTAAGCTGGAGTCTAGAGAATTGGCAGCTTGGCCCGGCAAGTCAGTGGACCAGGTTGTGTTCGGCTCCAAGGAGCACCACAAGATGGAGAGGCTGCTGCGCCTTTCCATTCAAATTCTGTCTTATATAGACTTTCTGACTGTTAGTCTATATAGGGTATCCGATGTGCCTGAGGGTCGTATATCTGAGGCAGAGCAGGCCGACATTCAGGACAGAGTTACCTCTGCCCTGAACAGGGCATTGAGAGCCTTGGCGTCTTTACAGGTGTCATTGCTCGCCAATGTCTTGTTGGCTAGGCGTTTTTCTGTGTTGAAAAACCGCCCGGTCGAAGAACCTTACCAGTCCCGATTGTTGACTGCCCCCTTCTCTGGGTCCACTGTTTTTGGAGGGACTCTTCCTACTGTTCAGAAGGATTTGAAGGAGGACTCGGTCGCTTCTGCCCTTCTTGTGAAGAGATTGCAGACTGTGAAGGCCAGTACCTCGCAGGGGTCCGTTCCTCCCAAGAAGAAGGCTAGAACTTCAGCTCCTCAGTCTACTGCGCAGCCGAAGTCGAAGCCTTACTTCAAGGGCAACAAGGGGAAGGGTAAGAAGGGCAAGAACCCTCCTGGGCCATTCCAGACGAGGGGTCTGTTCTGAAGGACTCCGCTCCTCCAGTTTTAGATTCCGGTCCTTCTCCCGCAGGATTCAGTTTCGGGTTAGAAAGCGATTCTCCCGCCTGGGAGGGTCTCTATCTTCCTCGTCCCGATCTTCCTGTAGGAGGTCGTCTGTCCTTCTTCCTCCCAGAGTGGAAGGAAATCACAGAGGACACATGGGCCTTGTTTGTGGTCAAGGAGGGGTTGGGCATTCCCCTCTTGCGGGATCCGCCCTTGGCATCAAGACCTATCTTCTTCCCTCCTCCGGGGGATCCAGAAAAGGCACTTGCCATCCAGGAGGAAGTAAGGACCATGCTTTTAAAGGGCGCGGTCGTGCAGGTGCCTATGGTGGAATGCACTCCGGGCTTTTATTCCAGAATGTTTCTGGTTCGGAAAAAGTCCGGAGCTTGGCGTTCCATCATAGATCTAAGTGCCTTCAACAGGCACGTTGATTCTCCTCACTTCAAGATGGAGACTCCACAGAGCATCATAGCTTCGGTGAGAGAGGGGATGTGGGCTACTTCAGTAGATCTTCCACATTCCCATCAAGAAGTCGGCACGGAAATTCCTCCGTTTTAAATGCAACGGGAAGGTTTTTCAGTTCCGGGCTATGCCTTTCGGGCTCACGACAGCTCCTTTGGTTTTCACCAAGCTGCTGCAGGTTGTCGTGGGGTTTCTGCACTCCAGGGGAATAGATGTTCACATCTATTTCGACGATTCCCTCATGCTCCACCTAGTGCAAGAATCTTTGGTGCAGAACACCCGTCTCGTCCTGAAACTTTTGCTCATAGTCGGCTTCATTCCTTCCAGAGAGAAGTCTGAGGTCTCCCCTTCTCGAGACTTTGTCTTCCTGGGAAACCGTTTCAACACGGTTCAGGGCATTGCCCTTCCACCTTCGAGAAGGCCAGAGATCTTGCTCTGACCTTCATCAGTTGGTCACACGTCCAGGTGCGTTGGTTTCTCAGTTTTCTGGGTTATCTCAACTCCCTGGCAGATGTAGTCCCCCTTAGGAGACTTCACATCAGACCTCTCCGGATGTTTCTCCTCCCGATCTGGGTTCCTGCCAGCAGGGAATGGGAGGCTTGGCTTCCTCTGAACCAGTCCTTGAAGGAGTTTGCACGGTGGTGGACTCTCAAAGACAATGTTCTACAGGGGGTTCCGTTGTCCAAGCCAGCTCCCACCATGACCTTGTTCACAGACGCGTCCATAACAGGTTGGGGGGCTTACCTCGATGGCCATTGCCGGTCGGGAGAATGGTCTGGGGATCAGCTCTCCGAGCACATCAATGTGCTGGAGATGAGGGCTGTTCTGTTGGCTTTGCAGGCTTTTCGAAAGATTCTGCATTCCAAGGTGGTTTGTGTGGCTACGGACAACTCTACAGTTGTCGCGTATCTGGAGAGAAGAGGGGGGGGGGGGGGGGGGAAAGGTCCCACGTCCTTTGTGCCCTCGCTATCCGTGTTCTTCTCTGTCAGGAAATGCAGTTGACTAAATCTAGTCAAGCATCTTCCAGGCAGGTTGAATGTTGTTCTGGCGGATACTCTCTCCAGGCGCCGCCAGCCGGTTCTGACAGAATGGCAACTAAATCCCTCGATCTTCGAGGGCATTTGTCAGGTGTGGGACAGGCCTCATATAGACCTTTTCGCCACTTCCCTGAACAACCAGCTGCCAACCTTTGTCTCTCCGGTGCCAGACCAATTGGCTTGGGCTGTGGACGCGCTATCTCTGGATTGGGAGGGGATGCAGGCTTATGCATTCCCTCCATTTAACCTGGTGGGCAGGGTTCTACAGAAGTTTCGGACGCATCATTGCTCCCTCCTTCTGATAGCGCCCCTGTGGCCGAGACAACCATGGTTTCCGGAGCTCTTGTCGTTTCTGGTGGATGTTCCTCTGGTTCTTCCACTCAGATCCAATCTCCTGCGCCAGCCTCGGTCACGGACGATGCATTCTCGTCCCGAGATCCTCCACCTTCACACGTGGATGCTATCTCAGGAGGCCTCGCTCAGGCAGGCTTTTCTTCGGACGTGTCAGCCCGATCAATTAGGTCTTTCTCTTCTGCCGTCTACCAGTCACGCTGGAAGATATTCTGTGATTGGTGTATCGGCAGGAAGATTGATCCGATCAAGGCTTCTGTCCAACTGATTGCAGATTTCCTTCTCTATTTATTTAGGGAACGGAATCTCGCCTCTGATACTATTGCGGGATACCGCACGGCTATTGCCAGTGTACTGTCTTTTCATGATAGACTAGAGGTAGGTATTTCCACCTCGTTGTCTGCTTTGATTAGGGGCTTCAGTCTGGACAGGCCTAGGGTACGGCAGTTAGCTCCACAGTGGAACCTAGCTCTTGTGTTAGAGTCACTGAAGGGGGCTCCTTATGAGCCTTTGGGGTCTGTCTCCCTAAAGTTTTTAACTTTTAAGACTGTCTTCCTGCTTGCCCTTGCCTCAGGCCGTAGGAGGAGAGATATCCATGCTTTGTCTGTTCACTCTTCGTGCCTTTGTTGGGCCAGAGATAGCTCTGCCGTTACCCTTCTCACTGCTCCTGCCTTTTTGGCAAAGAATCAGGTTCCTGGTTTTTCGCCCGATCCCATTAGGATTCCTTCCTTGACAGTCTCTGTTGAGTTTGAGGAGACTGATCAGTTGCTGTGCCCCTGTTGAGCACTTAGGTTTTACCTTGATAAAACTAGGGAGGGGGGGGGGGGAGGTACTCCATCTCGTCTATTCTTGCCCATTAATCAGGGTCAGCAGGATATCTCCTCCCAGTCCATTTCCAGATGGATATGTCAGGTGATCAAGATTGCTTATGAGCAATCTAATGATCTATCTAAGGCGAAATGCAAGGTGAGGGCTCATGAGGTTAGAGCCCTTGCAGCTTCTTTGGCTCTCCTAAATGGGTCCTCATTCCAGGACATCATGTCTGCTGTTTTTTGGCGTGGTCAGTCTACTTTCACTGACTTTTACCTCCGGTCCCTGTCCTCTCATTGTGAGGGACTGTTTTCCTTGGGTCCAGTTGTGGCGGCTCAGTCTGTGACTGTTCCTCCGCCCTAGACATGGTATTTATTTTTGGTTTTAACTGTATGCGGGCAGGCATCACGATGGTACTCCTCTTTTCTCTGGGAGGTATTCCATTTTTTATCCCTTTCCTTCGGGGGGTTCCTGGAACCCTTTTTTTTATTCTCCCTACTGGGGCTTGTCTCCTGGATTTGCTGTTTGATTGGGCTTCCTGGCTTCGGACTCTCCACTACGGTAAGACGAATTCGCATACTAAAGTTATGGTAACGTATTACTGAAATGAAATTGAGGTTTTTCAATGTAAAACCAATTTTCATGATGTAATACTTACCATAACTTTATGGAGTCCCACCCTTCTGTTTCCTCCCCTTTCCTCCTCAGCCATTTTGCCCCTGTGGCTCCATAAAGGGTTTTTGAGGAAGGGAGACCACTCTATGTTACTCTCGTCGAGTAAGAGATGAGGTACGGTAGGGAGACAGGATTCTCAAATCTTATGTTTGTTGGGGCTACAAAGATGGGTGTAGGTAGCGTATTTGCATACTAAAGTTATGATAAGTATTACATCATGAAAATTGGTTTTACATTGAAAAACCTCAAATTGATGTGAGTATTGTAAAACTGAAAATAAATAACTGCAGGTAACAAAAAGAACCAGTGACCTGATATATACACAAAGTTTCATGGAGCTGCATCAAACTGTTTTGGAGTTATAGCCGGAAACAGAAAGAAACAGTAATTTGGTATTTTTGACTAAGTCTCCATGGTAATGGAAACAAGGGCCCAATGGGCCCGAATCGCTCACCTGCAATCTGGTAATCATGCATGGTTCATACTTAACAAATAGAGTAAATAAGAATTTATATCATCCCTAAACAAATCAGAGGCCCCTTTGCCTCTTTGTTATTAAAATGAGATTGTTTAAAGATTTTAGCCTATTTGACCCCTGTGACATTGAATGAAGGTCAAGGTCATTCTTTTGAACAAACTTGGTAGCCCTTGATCCAAGCATGCTACAGGCCAAATATCAGGTCCCTAAGCGTTTTGGTTATTTCGACGAAGTCTTTTAAAGATTTTAGCCTATTTGACCCCTGTGACCTTGAATGAAGGTCAAGGTCATTCATTTGAACAAACTTGGTAGCCCTTGATCCCAGCATGCCACAGGCCTAATATCAGGTCTCTAAACCTCTTCATTATTCACAAGATGTTCTTTAAATGATTATAGCCTATTTGACCCCTGTGACCTTGAATGAAGGTCAAGGTAATTTATTTGAACAAACTTGGTAGCCTTTTATTCCAGCATCACTCGGGCCCGATATATATAGATTTTCACCTATTTTACCCCTGTGACCTTGAATGAAGGTCAAAGTCATTCATTTGAAAAAAACTTTGTAGCCTTTCATCTCAACATGTCCCATGTCCAATATTTGGTCTCTAGCCCTCTTGGTTATTAAAAAGAAGTCATTTAAAGATTTTAGCCTACTTGACCCCTGTGACCTTGAATGAAGGTCAAGGTCATTCATTTGAATAAACTTGGTAGCCCTTCATCACAGCAAGCCACATGCCCATTATCAGGTCCCTAGGCTGTTTGGTTATTAAGGAAAAGTCATTTAAAGATTTCAGCCTATATGACCCCTGTGACCTTGAGTCAAGGTCAAGGTCATTCATTTGAACAAACTTGGTAGCCTTTTATTCCAGCATGTCATATGCCAAATATCAAGTCTCTAGGCCTTTTGGTTATTAAGAAGAAGTCGTTTAAAGATGTTCACCAATTTGACCTCTGTGACCTTGAATGAAGGTCAAGGTCATTTATTTGAACAAACATGGTAGTAATTTATTCCAGCATGCCACATGCCCAATATCAGGTCTCTAGCTCTCTTGGTTATTAAAAAGAAGTCATTCAAATATTTTAGCCTATTTGATCCTTGTGACCTTGAATGAAAGTCAAGGTCCTTCATTTGAACAAACTTTGTAACCCTTAATCCCAACATGTCACATGCCCAATATCAGGTATCTAGGCCTTTTGGTTATTAAGACAAGAGGCCCAGAGGGCCTGTATCGCTCACCTGGTTTTTTGTTAGTAATTATCACAAGACTCTGACAATTAGAAAAATAAGCAAATTGACTCCCAAAGTTTAATTTTGAATCACAACCATACAATGATGCTATTGATACCATACAAATATGCTATCCAATACATAGGTTCAGAGATAAAGTAATTTATATGAAAATAGTAGCCTAATTGACCTTTTGACCTCGCATCTATTGCCGTCTAAGGCCCCGGGGGTCAGCCCTATCATTTGTACAATTTCAAATCCCAGCCCTATAAGGATGCTACCATTGCATTATAAGTGCTCTTCCATTCTTAGTTGCAGAGAAGAAGTCGTTTATATGGAAATAGCTAAATTGACCCCTTTTGACCCCACCCTTCAGGCCCCCGGGGGGTCAGCCCCATCATTTGCAAAATTTTGAATCCAAACCCTATAAGGATGTAACCATTGCATTATGAGCGTAATCCCATGTTAAGTTGCAGAGAAAAAGTCATTTATATGGAAATTGACCACTTTTGACCCCGCCCCTCAGGCCCCCGGGGGGTTAGCCCTATCATTTGCACAATTTTGAATCCCCACACTATAAGGATACTACCATTGTATTATGGGTGCTATACCGTGCTTAGTTTCAGAGAAGAAGTCGTTTATATGGAAAGAGCCAAATTGGCCACTTTCGACCCCGCCCCTCAGGCCCTCTGGGGGTCAGCCCCATCATTTGCACAATTTTGAATCCCCACCCTATAAAGATGCTACCATTGCATTATGGGTGCTATACCATGCTTAGTTTCAGAGAAGAAGTCGTTTATATGGAAATAGCCAAATTGGCCCCTTTTGACCCCGCCCCTCAGGCCCCCTGGGGGTCAGCCCCATCATTTGTACAATTTTGAATCCCCATCCTATAAGGATGCTATCATTGCATTATGGGTGCTATCCCATGCTTGGTTTCAGAGAAGAAGTCGTTTATATGGAAATAGCCAAATTGAACCCTTTTGACCCCGCCCCTCAGGCCCCCCGGGGGTCAGCCACATCATTTGTACAATTTTGAATCCCCAACCTATAAAGATACTACCATTGCATTATGAGTGCTATCTCATGCTTAGTTTCAGAGAAGAAGTCGTTTATATGGAAATAGCCAAATTGACCCCATTTGACCCCGCCCCTCAGGCCCCCGGGGGGTCAGCCCCATCATTTGTACAATTTTGAATCCCCACCCTATAAGGATGCTACCATTGCATTATGGGTGCTATCCCATGCTTGGTTTCAGAGAAGAAGTCGTTTATATGGAAATAGCCAAATTGACCCCATTTGACCCCGCCCCTCAGGCCCCCGGGGGTCAGCCACATCATTTGTACAATTTTTAATCCCTACCCTATAACGATACTACCATTGCATTATGAGTGCTATCTCATGCTTAGTTTCAGAGAAGAAGTCGTTTATATGGAAATAGCCAAATTGACCCCATTTGACCCCGCCCCTCAGGCCCCCGGGGGGTCAGCCCCATCATTTGTACAATTTTGAATCCCCACCCTATAAGGATGCTACCATTGCATTATGGGTGCTATCCCATGCTTGGTTTCAGAGAAGAAGTCGTTTATATGGAAATAGCCAAATTGACCCCATTTGACCCCGCCCCTCAGGCCCCCGGGGGGTCAGCCCCATCATTTGTACAATTTTGAATCCCCACCCTATAAGGATGCTACCATTGCATTATGGGTGCTATCCCATGCTTGGTTTCAGAGAAGAAGTCGTTTATATGGAAATAGCCAAATTGACCCCTTTTGGCCCCGCCTCTCAGGCCCCTGGGGGGTCGGGGGTCAGCCCCATCATTTGTACAATTTTCAGTTAGTAGCCCATAAGGATGCTACCAGTCAAATTTTGTTGAAATCCGACCAGCGGTTATGGAGAAGAAGTCGATTGTTGACGGACGGACGGACGGACGGACGACGGACGGACGGACGACGGACGACGGACGACGGACGACGGACGACGGACGCCGCCGGACGCCACGGTATGGCATAAGCTCACCTTGGTCCTTCGGACCAGGTGAGCTAAAAAAGTCTTTTAACAATTTTAGCCTATTTGAACCCTGTGACCTTGAGTCAAGGTCAAGGTCATTCATTTAAGCAAACTTGGTAGGCCTTCATCCCAGCATGTCAAATGCCATTTATCAAGTCTCTAGGCCTCTTGGTTATTAAGAAGAAGTTGTTTAAATGGAAAAGTTGACGCCGGACGGCCTTACAGACGGACGGACAACGGACGAACTACAGACGCTGTACCATAGCATAAGCTTGAGCTTAAGATTTTCATCTATTTGACCCCTGTGACCTTAAATGAAGGTCAAGTCATTTATTTGAACACACTTGGTAGTCGATTATTCCAGCATGCCAAATGCCATATACCAGGTCTCTAGACCTCTTGGTTATTAAGAAGAAGTCATTTAAAGATTTTAGCCTATTTGAACCCTGTGACCTTGAATGAAGGTCAAGGTCATTCATTTGAACAAACTTTGTAGCCCTTGATCCCAGCATGCCACAGGCCCAATTTCAGGTCTCTAGGCCTCTTGATTATTTAGAAGAAGTCTGTTAAAGATTTAAGCCTATTTGACCCCTATGACCTTGAGTCAAGGTCAAGTTCATTCATTTAAAAAACTTGGTAGCCCTTGGTCACAGCATGTCAGAGGCCAAATATCAGGTCCCTAGGCCTCTTGGTTATTAAGAAGAAGTCGTTTAAAGATTTTAGTCTTTTTGACCCCTGTGACCTTGAATGAAGATCAAGGTTATTCATTTGAACAAACTTGGTAGCCCCTGATCCCAGCATGCCACAGGTCTAATATCAGGTCCTTAGGCTGTTTGGGTATTAAAAAGAAGCCGTTTAAAGATTTTAGCCTTTTTGACCCCTGTGACCTTGAATGAAGGTCAAGGTCATTCATTTAAACAGACTTGGTAGCCCTCTATCCCAGTATGTCACAGGATTAATATCAGGTTCCTAGGCCTCTTGATTATGAAGCAGAAGTCTTAACAAGATATTTCAGCTTATTTCATCCCTGTGACCTTGAATGAAGGTCAAGGTCATTCATTTGAACAAACTTGGTAGCCCTTTATCTCAGCATGTCACAGGTCTAATTTCAGGTCTCTAAGCCTCCTGGTTATTTAGAAGAAGTCTGTTTAAGATTTTCACCTATTTGACCCCTGTGACCTTGAATGGAGGTCAAGGTCATTCATTTGAACAAACTTGGTAGCCCTTCATCCCAGCATGCTATAAGTCAAATTTCAGGACTCTAGGTCTCCAAGTTTTGGAGAAGAAATTGTTTAAATGGAAAAGTTGACGCCGGACGGCCTTACAGACGGACGGACAACGGACGAACTACAGACGCTGTACCATAGCATACGCTCACTTGCCCTTCGAGCAGATGAGCTAAAAATTCAAACAAGAGATCCCAGAGGGATCTTGGTGCCCACCAAAGAATGATCTACGTCTGACAATGGAAAGAGGGATCTTTTCTCTGCTTTTCAAACTTTTACTTCATATTACTACATATGAAATTTAAGAAAGATCTTTTCAGTACTTTCTGAGATATATAACTAACTTCAATTTTCAAAATCAAATATGGCTACCTGTTGGCCATCTTGTTGACAGATCGGTCCGAAAATGCAATTTGCACAATTAAAGTCCTAGGGGAACCTATATATAAAATTTGAGACAGATCGCTTCAGTACTTTCTGAGAAATAGCGATAACAAACTTCAATTATGAAAATCCAAGATGGCTACCTGGCGGCCATCTTGTTGGCCGATCAGTCCCAAAATGTATAAGAAGGGACCTAAAGGAATCTGTACATGAAATTTGAGAATGATCCTTTCAGTACTTTCTGAGAAATAGTGGTAACAAACTTCAATTGTCAAAATCCAAGATAGCTGCCTGGCCGCCATCTTGTTGACTGATCGTTCCCAAAATGCAATATGCACATGTAAGAGCCTTAGGGAAACCTACACATGAAATTTGAGAGTGATCCCTTCAGCACTTTCACAGAAATAGCGGTACCAAACTTTAACTATCAAAATCCAAGATGGCACATCTTGTTGACCGATCGGTCCCAAAAAGCAATATGCATAACTAGGGCCCTAGGGGAACATACACAGGAAATTTGAGAAAGATCCCTTCAGCCCTTTCTGAGAAATAGTAGTAACAAGAAATGTTAACGGACGGAGGACGGACGGAGCCCAAAACAATATCCCCCACAAACGCTTTAAATTTTCGTGGAGGATAATGAGTGGTTGTCCAAGCGACAATGCTTTTTGTTAATCAATGGGCTGTTTGCTGTATGTAGCATGTAGATCTGGTACACTTGGTTTCTTTGTAAGTTTTGTTACTTGGATTACATACATCATTATCAATGTGTCAGGTCTCATACTCATCGCAGGTTACTATTGCAGCTTTTAATTACACCAATGGCTCAGCGGGTACCCATAGATTCTGTTTGCACACTTTGATTTGTACTCTACACAAGATGATTTGTTCCATACAAAATTCATGAATCATTTGGTGATGGCGACCAATGTTTTAATAGCAACATCCTTGGGTCAATCACCCTTTCCCCCAAATTTCTCATAATAACATTCCAGTTGGCGTATAATTACACACAAAATGGCATCCATTACTGCTGTTTGGAATTTTGACAAGTGAAAAATTCATGAGGTTCAAACTACAAGATATGGCATATTCTGTGAACACTAGAAACACATTGTTTTTTATCATTTCAATTTCATGACTTTAATTCTGGGAGTGCAGTAAAATCCTTTCTCTCTCGCCAAGTTGAGAAGTGATAATAGAATTGAACAAAAAGAACAAAAAAAGATGAAACATGATAATTCCTATTTCCATTTAATAAATAAAGTGATCCATAAAAATGTCATGCTTGAGATACTATAAAACTTCCACCCACCACCTTTTACACATCTTGTTGGATAGGAGATCATTTATATTGTCATTGACATTTCCACACAGTATAGGTTATCACATCTGACGATTAATTTGCTAAAACAATTAGAAGTAATGTGTCTTTGTTAACACTGCTCCCACTTTCACAATTAAACAATACTATTTCAATAACAATACAAGACAATAATAATTAAAAGCTTCTCCCTTAATTTCCTCTAACCCAATTACCAGGTAATTTAATTTTGATATGAATCTGTCAGAAACCGGATATAGGTTTATTGTCGTAATGTGCTTTATTTCGATACAATGGCCATTGTTAAATTCATCATTCTTCAATACATAACATATATCCGTTTATAAATTATCCCTATCTCTTTCTGTTATTAAGTCACATCTATAGGTTAAAGCTATCAACCTTGCAGGTTGTCTCAGGCCTAATGTGCCTTTTGTGTATATTGAGATGTATTGTAAACAGTTGTAAGACAAATTTGTATAGATTTTGCTTTGAAAACTTAACACTTGTTTTGCAATCGACTGTGTAAATTGAATTCTTTTGAACTACACCCATTATTTGTATCATACAAAGATAACATATCAAGTTATAAATCCAACAAGACTGTTCTATTTTGCTGATCCTCGTTTATTATGATTTAACAGTAGGCAGTTATCAATCCTAATATACCTAAGGCACATCAGATCCCATGAAATGATACTTTCCTTATCCAACAATGCCAGACATATTAGTATATACGTGACATGCACATTTTTCTAACCTTAAGAGCCATCTCTTACTCTGTAATGGAAATAGATAATCAAGTTGTATGAATAACTCCATTGAAACCTGCATGTTCATATGAATTTGAAGATTATTACAAGCCAATACATAGGTAATAATTTATTTTGCTTGACTGTTATGGTGAGATTTCATTTCATGATAGATTATGTGTGACTTTTTACAGCCTTTGGTAGCAACTATTGAAACATTTCTAGTTTATTGTGACATCAGAAAAGGTACAAACATAGAAATAAAATTATAGGCAGTTTTAATTGTAAATAGTGATATGGTCTGCTTCTAGCTCTGTGCTAGGACGAATTTCCCTTTTGGTCAGTTGTGTGATGCATTTTAATGAGGGGAACATTTTAAACATATGATGAATCCAATTCATCAGTCCCCTTCCTGTGTATATACCTCTTCCAAGGAACAAACATGACTACCCTTTACCAAACAAAACAACAGACTCAGTATCAGGATTTATGGTCATAAAGAAGTAATTTCAATGACTTTATCGTGCATTGTATCTTCTTATATGAATGCAGGAATGTCAAAGTCAATTAATTGTTTCAGCTATTGCATCCAAGTATGCAAAATTTTCATCCAAACTCTAACCATACTCCTTTATTGGATCTGTACACCAAGTGAAGTGTCTCAAGTCTGACTTGCACAACAAATGCATGCAGGTACCAAGGTGCCAATATAGCAAACCATTTGATGATACTTATTTTGGCATTCCATTTTACCATACCATACCAATGAAGTCAATTAAGTTTGCACTCCAGAATAAAAGTTGTTCATTTTCCATTTTCAGAATTCATATAATCCTCATGTATTGCTCACAATACAAATTTATCAATTATGTACATCATAATATAGAAGGACGTTTGACTTACAACAGACACATTGTATTATCTGAACTTACATCTTTAAAGACAAAACTGCTCTTCAAGAAAGCATTTAATGGTTGTTGTTCAGTTTTGGGTGAAGTGCTGTTATAATCAGCGTGATGACCGGAATAAGAACACATGTGATGTAGGAGTTAATGACAGGTGCAAAAACTCAGCCTCATCACCACACTCTTCAAGTATTAAAACATCCGGTTTTGTTAAACAGACTACAGTTTTTGCTGTTTTCTGATCGATTGAATCCATTCGAACATAGGTCAATGACAAAATGCAATGTAAAAGTCCTGGTCACTAATGAACACCTGTGGTCAAAGGTGAACATCAGAAAGGTGAGCGTCAGAAAGGTGAACATCAGAAAGGTTAACATCAGAAAGTCTTTAATATAGTAACAGAGTTGTACATATTAATGGTGTTGCCTTAAATTCAGGATTCAGTTACCTTAAAGGTACAAACCCTTAACAAAAAGAGCTTTTAAATTTTAAATGGGAATGTAAATATAATTTTGTAGAGTGCGCAGAAGTTATACACTTTACCCATCTGAGCAATATTTTTGAAATAAATCAAATGTTAATTTTTATAATGCAGGTCATCTAATGTCTAAAACCTAATTATGTACCGCACATTATTTGACTATAACTATGCCAGACACCAAAACAGCTAAGATGAATCTTACACCAAGAATCTGGTATCTGTTCCTCATCTTTGGATTTCAATATCAATTATGTTATAATTGTTTTTAAAAAACTTTTAATGCTTGCTTTGTAAACATAAAGGTCTTTCATTAATTTATCGATTCAAATTGAAAATAAAAAGCTGGTACAGTTATTGACTTATTGTAGCTTATTCCAACCTTTACAAGAGATCCCAGAAGGATCTTGGCACCCACCAAAGACTGATCTGTGTCTGACAAATGAAAGAGAGATTTGTTCTCTACTTTTCAAACTTTGGCTATCAAAATCCAAGATAGTGGCCTGTTGGCCATATCCTGTTAACCGAGTCAGGTCCCAAAATACATTAAGCAAATCTAGTTGGTTTATGTGGAGCCTATACAGAAAGATTTGAGAATGAGGCCTTCAGTACTGTCCAGCAAATAGCGGTAACAAACTTAAAACTATCAAAATCCAAGATGGCAGCTGTCAGCCATCCTGTTGACCGATCGGTCACAGAATGCTATATCCCGAGAAGGGCCCTAGGGGAACCTACATATGAAATTTGAGACAGATCCCTTCAGTACTTTCTGAGAAATAGTGGTACCAAACTTCAGCTTCCAAAATCCAAGATGACGACCAGTCGGCCATCTTGTTGACCATTCAGTTCCAAAATATAATATGCACAACTAGAGCCTTAGGGGAACCATAATATGAAATATGAGAAGCCCTTCAGTACTTTCTGAGAAATAGCGGTAACCATGGACTATATGGACCACGGATGAAAGGGGATCTGAATATTATAATTCACCATCTGATGATCGTGGGCTAAAAAGGTAATATTCCTGTTGGCATCTGGCCTCGGGGAATATCCCATTTCTTTGAGGTTAAAAATTAATGCATCAAGTAAATAATTATAGTCGATAAACCATGAAACATAGCAAAATGATAACATAAACAAAACAGCAAACACATTATTGACTTTATCATGATAAGGACCTACTAATTCTGGATGTGAATCAATTCTATATATTGCCTAAATTTATCATGTTCACAAATTTTCACAAAAATATTAGTGCTGTTAAAAGAAAAGAGTGTGTGTTTTGATTTCATCTTTGCCTAAGGAGTGGACACATCTTTATTGTTCTATTAGGGTTAACTGCTTTTGTTTAAATCGTTACATTATACATAATTTGTTTAGGGTGTATTGAACACATTAGGATCACTTTTAGATATGGCAGGCTACTGGTGTTCAAAGATACGACTCCACTCCCAGTCTTACGCCTACAACTTTCTAAACGCCTACAACAATGGACTGAATATTACAAGCTGCATTATATTTGACAGTATTTAAACAACTGTCGTGGCACTATAGTTCTATAGTCTGACAAAATGTATTATACGTATACGGAGGCCGAAAAAAGTAATGTCTAGCTGTTAATGATACAAACTAGAAATGTCGCTGAGTGGAAGATTACTATTCGATCACCGATCGGTCCCAAAATGCAATATGTACAACTAGGGCCCAAAGGGAACCTAAATATGAAATTGGAGAAAGATCCCTTCAACACAGCGGTAACAAACTTCAAATATCAAAATTCAAGATGGCCGCCTGGCACCCATCTTGATGACAGATTTGTCCCAAAATTGTGCAGAACTAGGGCCCTAGAGGAACCTACATATGAAATTTGATAAAGATCAAACTTTTTTAGAAATAGCGGTAGCAAGAATTGTTAATGGATGGAAGGACGAACGGACGGACGAAAGGACAGACTATGAACCACATAAAAAGCCCAACATCTGATGATGGTTGGCAAAAAATCTGTTTCAACATCTCCTACCATTGATTTTACTTTAACCTTTACCCTTTTGTGATCATTGAAAACTACATGGATAGCCCTGACTAACCTCAATGGCAGCAAATTTACAAATTATATCAACCACATCAAATAGGGTATTGCATAATCAAAATGTCCATTTTCTATATGCTGTAATAGGTAACATTGGATGTCTAATGTAGAATACATGTACACTTTGTAAATCAATTTATCAGTATGATTGTAGGTCCTCGTTTTGTTGACTACATCCAAATATTCCACCACCTGTCACTGCACATCCTTTTTACTAAATAATATTGATAGCCACACAAGCATCTGAAATGGCAGTTTATATAAGTACAATATGGAAAGCCTAATAACTGTATTATCAACTTGATTCTTACAGTGGTTAATTTGGAAAATACAGGTAATTAAGGGTCAGATCACACACCTACTCCTTTGGGGGTTTCTACCATAACCTCAGATCGCGCCCTCTTTAAAATATGGGATGGGGCTTTCTACCATAACCTCAGATCGCGCCCTCTTTAAAATATGGGATGGGTGTTTCTACCATAACCTCAGATCGTGCCCTCTTTAAAATATGGGATGGGGGTTTCTACCATAACCTCAGCTGCACCCCCTTGGGATGAGGGTTTCTATTGTAATCTCAGATTACGCCCCCTTGAGGTGAGGGTTTCTACTGTAATCTCAGATTGTGCCCCCTTGAGGTGAGGGTTTCTACTGTAATCTCAGATTACGCCCCCTTGAGGTGAGGGTTTCTACTGTAATCTCAGATTTCGCCCCCTTGAGGTAAGGGTTTCTACTGTAATCTCAGGTTGCACCCCCCTCCCTTGCAGTGGGGGTTTCTATTGTAATCTCAAATCGCACCCCCCTCCTGCAGTGGGGGTTTCTACTGTTATTTCAAATTACACCCATCCCCCCACCCCCCCATTGTGGTGGGGTTTTCTATCATAATCTTAAATTTGCCCCCCTTGAGGTGAGGGTTTCTTCTGTAATCTCAAATTCATCGCCCTTGAGGTGGGGGTTTCTACTGTAATGTCAGATCACACACCCTTGAGGTGGGGGTTTCTACTGTAATCTTAGATCACACACCCCTTGAGGTGGGGGTTTCTACTGTAATCTTAGATCACACCGCCCTTGAGGTGGGGGTTTCTACTGTAATCTTAGATCACACCGCCCTTGAGGTGGGGTCTCTACTGTAATCTTAGATCACACCGCCCTTGAGGTGGGGTCTCTACTGTAATCTTAGATCACACCGCCCTTGAGGTGGGGTCTCTACTGTAATCTTAGATCACACCGCCCTTGAGGTGGGGGTTTCTACTGTAATCTTAGATCACACCGCCCTTGAGGTGGGGGTTTCTACTGTAATCTTAGATCACACCGCCCTTGAGGTAGGGGTTTCTACTGTAATCTTAGATCACACACCCTTGAGGTGGGGGTTTCTACTGTAATCTTAGATCACACACCCCTTGAGGTGGGGGTTTCTACTGTAAAGTCAGATCACACACCCTTGAGGTGGGGGTTTCTACTGTATCTTAGATCACACACCCCTTGAGGTGGGGGTTTCTACTGTAATCTTAGATCACACCGCCCTTGAGGTGGGGGTTTCTGCTGTTAATCTTAGATCACACCCCCCTTGAGGTGGGGGTTTCTACTGTAATCTTAGATCACACCGCCCTTGAGGTGGGGGTTTCTACTGTTAACTCTGATCACACCCCTTGAGGTGGGGGTTTCTACTGTAATCTTAGATCACACCGCCCTTGAGGTGGGGGTTTCTGCTGTAATCTTAGATCACACCGCCCTTGAGGTGGGGGTTTCTACTGTAATCTTAGATCACACCGCCCTTGAGGTGGGGGTTTCTACTGTAATCTTAGATCACACCGCCCTTGAGGTGGGGGTTTCTACTGTAATCTTAGATCACACCCGTTGAGGTGGGGGTTTCTACTGTAATCTTAGATCACACCGCCCTTGAGGTGGGGGTTTCTACTGTAATGTCAGATCACACACCCTTGAGGTGGGGGTTTCTACTGTAATCTCTGATCACCCCCTTGAGGTGGAGGTTTCTACTGTTAACTCTGATCACACCCCTTGAGGTGGGGGTTTCTACTGTAATCTTAGATCACACTGCCCTTGAGGTCCCGGGGGTTTCTACTGTTATCTCTGATCACACCCCTTGAGGTGGGAGTTTCTACTGTAATCTCAGATCACCCCCTTGAGGTGGGGGTTTCTACCGTTATCTCTGATCACACCCCTTGAGGTGGGGGTTTCTACTGTAATCTCAGATCACCCCCTTGAGGTGGGGGTTTCTACCGTTATCTCTGATCACATCCCTTGAGGTGGGGGTTTCGACTGTAATCTTAGATCACACCGCCCTTGAAGTGGGGGTTTCTACTGTAATCTCAGATTGCATCCCCTTTTAAGTGGAAGTTTCTACCGTAATCTCAAATTTGTTCCCCTTGAGATGAGGGTTTCTACTGTAATCTTAAATTCGCTCTCCTTGCGGTAGGGGTTTCTACTGTAATGTAAGATACAACGCCACCCTCCTGCAGTGGGGTTTCTTCTGTTATTTCAAATTACGCCCATCCCCCCCACCTTTGTAGTGGGGTTTTCTATCATAATCTTAAATTTGCCCCCCTTGAGGTCGGGGTTTCTACTGTATAATCTCAAAATCACTTCCCTTGAGGTTGGGGGTTTCTACTGTAATCTCAAATTCGCCCTCCCCCCCTTTCAGGTGGAGGTTTCTACTGTTATTACAAATAACGCCCCCTTGAGGTGGGGGTTTCTACTGTTATTACAAATTACGCCCCCTTGTGGTAGGGGTTTCTACTGTAATCTCAGATCACCCCTCTTGAGGTGGGGGTTATTACTGTTATCTCAGATCGCCCTCTTGAGGTGGGGTTTCTACTGTTATTTCAAATTTACCCCACTTGAGGTGGGGGTTTCTACTGTAATCTCAAATCGCTCCCTTGAGGTGGGGGTTTCTACTGTTATCTCAGATCGCCCTCTTGAGGTGGGGTTTCTACTGTTATTTCAAATTTACCCCACTTGAGATGGAGGTTTCTACTGTTTTTACAAATAACGCCCCCTTGAGGTGGGGGTTTCTACTGTTATTACAAATTACGCCCCCTTCTGGTAGGGGTTTCTACTGTAATCTCAGATCATCCCTCTTGAGGTGGGGGTTTCTACTGTTAACTCTGATCACACCCCTTGAGGTGGGGGTTTCTACTTTAATCTTAGATCACACTGTCCTTGAGGTCCCGAGGGTTTCTACTGTTATCTCTGATCACACCCCTTGAGGTGGGGGTTTCAACTGTAATCTCAGATCACCCCCTTGAGGTGGGGGTTTCTACTGTTAACTCTGATCACACCCCTTGAGGTGGGGGTTTCTACTGTTAACTCTGATCACATCCCTTGAGGTGGGGGTTTCTACTGTAATCTTAGATCACACTGTCCTTGAGGTCCCGGGGGTTTCTACTGTTATCTCTGATCACACCCCTTGAGGTGGGGGTTTCTACTGTTAACTCTGATCACACCCCTTGAGGTGGGGGTTTCGACTGTAATCTTAGATCACACCGCCCTTGAAGTGGGGGTTTCTACTGTAATCTCAGATTGCATCCCCTTTTAAGTGGAAGTTTCTACCGTAATCTCAAATTTGTTCCCCATGAGATGAGGGTTTCTACTGTAATCTCAAATTCGCTCTCCTTGTGGTAGGGGTTTCTACTGTAATGTAAGATCCAACGCCACCCTCCTGCAGTGGGGTTTCTTCTGTTATTTCAAATTACGCCCATCCCCCCCACCTTTGTAGTGGGGTTTTCTATCATAATCTTAAATTTGCCCCCCTTGAGGTCGGGGTTTCTACTGTATAATCTCAAAATCGCCTCCCTTGAGGTTGGGGGTTTCTACTGTAATCTCAAATTCGCCCCCCCCCCCCCTTTCAGGTGGAGGTTTCTACTGTTATTACAAATAACGCCCCCTTGAGGTGGGGGTTTCTACTGTTATTACAAATTACGCCCCCTTGTGGTAGGGGTTTCTACTGTAATCTCAGATCACCCCTCTTGAGGTGGGGGTTATTACTGTTATCTCAGATCGCCCTCTTGAGGTGTGGTTTCTACTGTTATTTCAAATTTACCCCACTTGAGGTGGGGGTTTCTACTGTAATCTCAAATCGCTCCCTTGAGGTGGGGGTTTCTACTGTTATCTCAGATCGCCCTCTTGAGGTGGGGTTTCTACTGTTATTTCAAATTTACCCTACTTGAGATGGAGGTTTCTACTGTTTTTACAAATAACGCCCCCTTGAGGTGGGGGTTTCTACTGTTATTACAAATTACGCCCCCTTGTGGTAGGGGTTTCTACTGTAATCTCAGATCATCCCTCTTGAGGTGGGGGTTTCTACTGTTTTCTCAGATCGCCCTCTTGAGGTGGGGTTTCTACTGTTATTTCAAATTTACCCTACTTGAGATGGAGGTTTCTACTGTTTTTACAAATAACGCCCCCTTGAGGTGGGGGTTTCTACTGTTATTACAAATTACGCCCCCTTGTGGTAGGGGTTTCTACTGTAATCTCAGATCATCCCTCTTGAGGTGGGGGTTTCTACTGTTTTCTCAGATCGCCCTCTTGAGGTGGGGTTTCTACTGTTATTTCAAATTTACCCCATTTGTGGTGGGGGTTTCTACTGTAATCTCAAATCGCTCCCTTGAGGTGGGGGTTTCTACTGATATCTCAGATCATCCCCTTGAGGTGAGGGTTTACACTGTAATCTAAAATTCGCCCCCTTGAGGTGGGGGTTTCTACTATAATCTCGAATCGCCCCCTTGAGGTGGGGGTTTCTACTGATATCTCAGATCACCCCCTTGAGGTAAGGGTTTACACTGTAATCTAAAATTCGCCCCCTTGAGGTGGGGGTTTCTACTATAATCTCGTATCGCCCCCTTGAGGTGGGGGTTTCTACTGATATCTCAGATCGCCCCCTTGAGGTGGGGGTTTACACCGTAATCTTAAATTCGCCCCCTTGAGGTGGGGGTTTCTACTATAATCTCAAATTTGTTCCCCCTTGTGGCAGAGGGTCAGTAGTAATATACCTGGTATAGATACGGGTAATAAATGGACCTTGTTACACAAGATAGATATTGTGGCATTAACTGTAGATAATTGGTCTGTTTAATCTAACAATTGAACCTCGGCAGATGAATTAGAGACCAATTGATTCCCATCTAATTGTAAACAGGATATTGAGGATCAAATGACAGATTGTTTAAAAGTCATTATAAATATCACATAGAATTATTTTGCTAAATCAAAATGCAACAAAATATCTACATGTCCAAGTTATTATTTTTTTGTAATTAGAGCATTATTCCTAAGATACCTTATTTGCAAATTGTTCAAAACGCCCCTGCATTCCTATAATTCTTCTTTATCAATGACATTTGTGCACATGGATAAATACAAACTGATCGGCATGAGAAATCGGCTAACATGTCAATTAAGGAATTGGAAATATGTCCTCAGAATCTTGCAAATGAAGCATAGCTCTTGGGGCTCGCTATAACAGTAGAGTATCCACATCAAAGATTTCCACCAATGTTACCAAACCTTTCAAACCTCTAATACAAATTTTACGCATTCACTTCAGTATCAATAGTTTAAAAATTAAGGCCCACTTAAGTCAGAGACATTTCAATTTAAGCTTGTTACATGATCATAGGCTATTCATAATGGCCAACTACAGATGTCAAATTCAGTGTGCATAATGAACCATAAAACCAGGGTGATCGATTTTATTCCAGATTCACATCAACATGTTTTAGATTGCCCGAGATTATTCCCTTTTCCTATATATGCGGATTACATACAAGGAATTTGAATTAGATTCTCAACAAAGGTACAGGTAGTATTAACATTTCTATATCCTAGTGAAAGGTCGTATTCAGCAAGCAACTGTAAACACAGTAATCGTGCTGAAAACTAAACCAGAAAACATTTCTATCTGGAACTTATATATATATATACTGTAAAAGCGGAAATTTTTCACAAGTACTTACTAATTATGAGATTTGTAAATTTTCAGACTTACAGCTAAACAGTATATACGTTCACAAAATGATATGCATATGGGAAATTTTTGCTTTTAACCAAGCAACCTTCACAAAATTATTCAAAAAAGTCCCCTTTGTGTTTTCAATTAATGTTTACAGTATATCAATCAGTTCAGAAAATTTTAAATTGTGAAAATCCATTCACAAATGAACTACCTGGCATAATTCATTTTTGAAAAAAAAAAAAAATCGTCATTTTCAAAAAAACACATACGTAGGAGTCGAGCTATTCACAATAGCAGCACATAACCAACCGAGTCCAGCTAAAGAAATATGGTCTGTCAGCTGAGTGATAGAGATCATACTTACAACAAGAGATCCCAGAGGGATCTTGGCGCCCACCAAAGAATGATCTATATCTGACAAAGGAAAGATGGATCTTTTCTCTACTTTTTAAACTTTTTCAAACATACTACATTTAAAATTTGAGACAGATCGCTTCAGTACCTATTGAGAAATAGCGGTAACAAACTTCAACTATCAAAATCCAAGATGACTCCTTGGCGGCCATCTTGTTGATCAATCGGTCCCAAATCACGATATGCACAACTAGGGCCCTAGGGGAACCTACATATGAATTTTGAGACAGATCCCTTCAGTACTTTCTGAGAAATAGCGATAACAAACTTTGAATACCAAAATCCAAGATGGCTGCCTGGCGGCCATCTTGTTCACCGATCGGTCCCAAAATGCAATATGTACAACAAGGTCCCTAGCGGAACCTACATATGAAATTTGAGACAGATCCCTTCAGTACTATCTGAGAAATAGCCATAACAAACTTTAACTATCGAAATCCAAGATGGCGGCCTGGCAGCCATCTTGTTCACCGATCGGTCCCAAAATGCAATATGCACAACAAGGTCCCTGGGGGAACCTACATATGAAATTTGAGACATATCCCTTCAGCACTATCTGAGAAATAGCCATAACAAACTTTAACTATCGAAATCCAAGATGGCGGCCTGGCAGCCATCTTGTTCACTGATTGGTCCAAAAATGCAATATGCACAACAAGGGCCCTAGGGGAACCTACATATTAAATTTGAGAAAGATCCCTTCAGCACTTTTTGAGAAATGGGGATATCAAACCTTAACTATCAAAATCCAAGATGGCCGCCTGGCGGCCATCTTGTTTTTCCTATCAGACTCAAAATCTGTATGGCACAAATAGGGACCAAGGGTAACCTCCATGTGAAGTTTGAACAAAATTCCTTCAGTAGTTCTCAAGAAATATCGATAACAAAACTTCAACTGCCAAAATCAAAGATGGCTGCCTGGCGGCCATCTTGTTTTTTCGATCAGCCTCAAAATCTGTATGGCACAACTAGGGACCAAGGGTAACCTCCATGTGAAGTTTGAACAAAATCCCTTCAAAATTTCTCAAGAAATATCGATAACAAACTTCAACTGCCAAAATCAAAGATGGCTGCCTGGCGGCCATCTTGTTTTTCCGATCAGCCTCAAAATCTGTATGGCACAAATATGGACCAAGGGGACCCTCCATGTGAAGTTTGAACAAAATCCCTGCAGCAGTTTTTAAGAAATAGTGATAACAAGCATTGTTTACGGACGGACGACGGACGACGGACCACGGACCACGGACGCAGGGCGATTTGAATAGCCCACCATCTGATGATGGTGGGCTAAAAAGTAATACTACCCGGTATGTACAAACTATACACTCAGACGCTGTGACCTGCTCCACAATACTTCTGTACCATTTGCAAATCTACCATTACCAAAAGCCCATACTTAGCCCAGCTGTTATGTGATATGTTTTGTCAGCAGACATTTCAGGAAATCCATACAGCCTTCTGTGAGGTTTCCTTTAAGTGTCAATTTCTATAGACGCAAGGCTTCATAGAAACCCTACTATACAATTTTACAAAGCTTATATCAATTGTTGAGAATGGTCTAAAGCGATCTACAAATTGAATATATTCTGTGTATGACAGAAATATGATAAATATTTTGCTGCTTCAATCACTTACAAATATTTTGCTATCTGTTGTCACAAATTTCATGATATTGACATGTTGAAGTAATGAATGCAGCATTGTCCTTCAAGATTCCAGTACTAGAAAACTACAAATCCTTAAGTGAATATATTCTGTTATCTGTATACAAACTAATATTGCAGCTTTCATCATGACTTAGTATACCCAATAATCCAGACCTGTGATTTCTCGAATGGTCGATTAACTGAAACTTGATCCTGCTAACTGGTCAAACTTACTAGACAGTTACCATCCGCTTTGTTGTGTCATTTCTTAAGACAAAGGATATTGCCGTAAACGATTTAGCTGACTACACCTGGATTTGATTTATAGACTCATAATAATATAAAAGTTGTTGTTGTGATTATATTTGTCATACAAAACCTAATTATCGAAAAATTGCCCAGTAAAACAATGCTTTTTTTACCATTTTTCAATAATTATTTGTGCAAAGGGCAATAACTCCATAAATAAGTTAGAGTTAAATCAAGCTTATTTTCAAACATGTTCAAGATATTTAAAATGTTAGTCTATATGCAAAGTTTCATAAGATCAGTGCATATATATATTTACTCAAGTTATCAATTAAGTTCACAAGATTCAATAATTACAATGGCAAAGGGCAATAACTCCTTAAAAACCGTTGAATCATGCTGATTTTTGAACTCTTCTGAGATCTTTCCAACGGTAGGCTATACACAAAGTTTCATTAAACTCAGTTTATATTTATAGAAGTAAATGCGATCACAAGGTCCAATAATAATTATTAGTGCAAAGGGCAATAACTCCATAAATTATATCCAAATCAAGCTGATTTTTTTTCCTGTTTGAGATATTTCCAATGTTAATCTATATGCAAAGTTTCATTAAGCTCAGTGCATATCTACTCAAGTTATTATGTTCACAAGATTCAATCATTATAATTGCAAAGGGCAATAACTCCATAAGTTACTATCTAATCAGGTCAATTTTCGAACATGTCCAAGATGTTTCTAATTTTAGTCTAATACAAAGTTTCATGAAGCTGATTGCATATTTATTCAAGTTATCGTATTCAAAAGGTACAATGATAATTATTAGTGCAAAGGGCAATAACTCCAAAAGTAACCATCGAATCAGGCCGATTTTTTTATCTCTTCCAAGATCATACCAATATTAGTCTACATACAAATTTCATGAAGCTCGATGTATATTTACTCAAGTTAATGTGTTCACAAGATTCAATAATAATTGTTTTAAGAGTTCATCCGAGATCTTTCCAATGTTAGTCTACATATAAAGTTTCACCAAGTTTGGTCTATATTTACAGATCAGACAGATCGCTTCAGTACTTTCTGAGAAATAGCGGTAACAAACTTCAATTATCAAAATCCAAGATGGTGGCCTATCGGCCATCTTGTTGACCGATCAGTCCCAAAATGTAATATGCACACTTAGGGCCCTAGGGAAACCTACATATACAATTTGAGACAGATTGCTTCCGCACTTTCTGAGAAATAGTGGTAACAAGCTTCAACTATCAAAATCCAAGATGGTGGCCTGTTGGCCATCTTGTTCACCGATCTGTCTGAAATTGTATTATAAACACCTAGACTCCTAGGGAAACCTTCACATGAAATTTGAGACAAATCCCTTCAGTACTTTGTGAGAAATAACGCTTACAAACTTCAATTGTCAAAATCCAAGCTAGCAGCCTGTTGACCATCTTGTTGACCAATCGGTCCCAAAATGCAATATGCACAACTAGGGCCCTAGGGGAACCTACATGTGAAATTTGAGAGCTGTGACCCTTCTGTACTTTCTGAGAAATAATGGTAACAAACTTTAACTATCAAAATCCAAGATGGCTGCAAGGCATAAGAAATTTGAGAAAGATTCCTTCAGTCCTTTCTGAGAAAAAGCGGTAATAAGAAATGTTTATGGACTGAAGGAGGGACCGACGGACGGAAGGACGGAGGGAAAAAACAATCAAAAATGTTTTCCTATTAGTTTTATAATTAACCCATTGACAACAAACTGTAGCGGGATGGACTAGGTGGATCATCAGTGACCAGGTAGCTCAGTCGGCAGAGCACTCGGCTAGTGTTCTGAGGGTCCCGGGTTCGAATCCCGTTCTGGCCGCTACATTTTCTCCTCTCCTGTTACAAAATTGGTGCCCAACTAAATAACCCACGGTGGTGGTGTTTGGAGGGATCTCGTGTGTCTTCGAGGGAGAAGTGTAGCGGGATGGACTAGGTCGATCATCCGTGACCAGGAAGCTCAGTCGGTAAAGCACTCGGCTATAGTGTTCTGAGGGTCCTGGGTTCGAATCCTGTTCTGGCCGCTACATTTTCTCCTTTCCTGTTACAAAACAATAAATTTTGTTTTTGCCTGGCATTATTTAAACCTTCACTTTCCCAATAATAACAAATGGATATTATTTTCCCCTCCAATTACTGATTAATGATAACTTCATGGGCAGATATCTAACCTCAATCTAAATGAGTTTTAATGAATTTTAAACAGATGATTTTTATCTCTTTGTTTGCTAGAGTATTTGGTGCATTTCAAAGCATTGATACCTAAAGTGATTTAGTCATTCTCGCCAAAAGTCAATAATTAAATGGTTTTCTTCTTTTATCCATTGCTTAATGCAGCAGAGGTAAGATTGTGAGCATAATCTGATTGAGATGTTTCTTTACAGACAACTTTCATTCTCAAAGTATAATCATTTATGGGTCAAACTATTGTAGATAATTTCCATTTTGTAACACAGCAAGTACAACAGACGATAAGAATGCCTTTGACACTTTGGCGTTGGACAGAATAATGTAGGATGTTATCACGGTTATCAAAATCATTTATCGAGTGAAAGCACCCAGATGCCAAATGGTCTGTGTAACATAAAACCATGATCAGAAGTCACCAAAGATGGCCAATCTACATACATTGTAACATAAACATTACTCCCATGATCTGAAGTCACCAAAGATGGCCAGTCTACATACATTGTAACATAAAATATTACTCCAATGATCAGAAGTCACCAAAGATGGCCAGTCTACATACATTGTAACATAAAATATTACTCCCATGATCAGAAGTCACCATAGATGGCCAATCTACATGCATTGTGACATAAAACATTACTCCATGATCTGAAGTCACCAAAGATGGCCAGTCTACATACATTGTAACATAAAACATTACTCCAATGATCTGAAGTCACCAAAGATGGCCAGTCTACATGCAATGTAACTTAAAACATTACTCAATGATCAGAAGTCACCAAAGATGGCCAATCTAAATACATTGTAACATAAAACATTACTCCAATGATCTGAAGTCACCAAAGATGGCCAGTCTACATACATTGTAACATAAAACATTACTCCAATGATCAGAAGTCACCAAAGATGGCCAGTCTAAATACATTGTAACATAAAACATTACTCCCATGATCAGAACTCACCAAAGATGGCCAGTCTACATGCATTGAAACATAAAACATTACTCCATGATCAGAAGTCACCAAAGATGGCCAGTCTAAATACATTATAACATAAAACATTACTCCATGATCAGAAGTCACAAAAGATGGCCAGTCTACATACATTGTAACATAAAACATTACTCCCATGATCTGAAGTCACCAAAGATGGCCAGTCTACATACATTGTAACATAAAACATTACTCCATGATCAGAAGTCACCAAAGATGGCCAATCTACATACATTGTAACATAAAATATTACTCCCATGATCAGAAGTCACCAAAGATGGCCAGTCTACATACATTGTAACTTAAAACATTACTCCAATGATCTGAAGTCACCAAAGATGGCCAATCTACATACATTGTAACATAAAACATTACTTCCATGATCAGAAGTCACCAAAGATGGCCAGTCTACATACATTGTAACATAAAACATTACTCCATGATCAGAAGTCACCAAAGATGGCCAGTCTACATACATTGTAACATAAAATATTACTCCATGATCAGAAGTCACCAAAGATGGCCAGTCTACATACATTGTAACATAAAACATTACTCCCATGATCAGAAGTCACCATAGATGGCTAATCTACATACATTGTAACATAAAACATAACTCCCATGATCAGAAGTCACCAAAGATGGCCTGTCTACATACATTGTAACATAAAACATTACTCCCGTGATCAGAAGTCACCATAGATGGCCAATCTACATACATTGTAACATAAAATATTACTCCATGATCAGAAGTCACCAAAGATGGCCAGTCTACATGCATTGTAACATAAAACATTACTCCCATGATCTGAAGTCACCAAAGATGGCCAATCTAAATACATTGTAACATAAAATATTACTCCATGATCAGAAGTCACCAAAGATGGCCAGTCTACATACATTGTAACATAAAAATAATACTCCATGATCAGAAGTCACCAAAGATGGCCAATCTACATACATTGTAACATAAAATATTACTCCCATGATCAGAAGTCACCAAAGATGGCCAGTCTACATACATTGTAACATAAAATATTACTCCCATGATCAGAAGTCACCAAAGATGGCCAATCTACATACATTGTAACATAAAACATTACTCCTATGATCAGAAGTCACCAAAGATGGCCAGTCTACATACATTGTAACATAAAACATTACTCCAATGATCTAAGTCACCAAAGATGGCCAGTCTACAAACATTGTAACATAAAACATTACTCCCATGATCTGAAGTCACCAAAGATGGCCAGTCTACATACATTGTAACATAAAATATTACTCCATGATCAGAAGTCACCATAGATGGCCAATCTACATACATTGTAACATAAAACATTACTCCCATGATCTGAAGTCACCAAAGATGGCCAGTCTACATACATTGTAACATAAAACATTACTCCCATGATCTGAAGTCACCAAAGATGACCAGTCTACATACATTGTAACATAAAATATTACTCCATGATCAGAAGTCACCATAGATGGCTAATCTACATACATTGTAACATAAAACATTACTCCCATGATCAGAAGTCACCAAAGATGGCCAGTCTACATACATTGTAACATAAAATATTACTCCCATGATCAGAAGTCACCAAAGATGGCCAGTCTACATACATTGTAACATAAAATATTACTCCCATGATCAGAAGTCACCAAAGATGGCAAGTCTACATACATTGTAACATAAAACATTACTCCAATGATCTGAAGTCACCAAAGATGGCCAATCTACATACATTGTAACATAAAACATCACTCCCATGATCAGAAGTCACCAAAGATGGCCAGTCTACATACATTGTAACATAAAATATTACTCCCATGATCAGAAGTCACCAAAGATGGCCAATCTACATACATTGTAACATAAAACATTACTCCATGATCAGAAGTCACCAAAGATGACCAGTCTACATACATTGTAACATAAAACATTACTCCAATGATCTGAAGTCACCAAAGATGGCCAATCTACATACATTGTAACATAAAACATTACTCCCATGATCAGAAGTCACCATAGATGGCCAATCTACATACATTGTAACATAAAACATTACTCCATGATCTGAAGTCACCAAAGATGGCCAATCTAAATACATTGTAACATAAAATATTACTCCATGATCTGAAGTCACCAAAGATGGCCAGTCTACATACATTGTAACATAAAAATAATACTCCATGATCAGAAGTCACCAAAGATGGCCAGTCTACATACATTGTAACATAAAAAATTTACTCCCATGATCAGAAGTCACCAAAGACGGCCAGTCTACATACATTGTAACATAAAACATTACTCCAATGATCAGAAGTCACCAAAGATGGCCAGTCTACATACATTGTAACATAAAACATTACTCCAATGATCAGAAGTCACCAAAGATGGCCAGTCTACATACATTGTAACATAAAATATTACTCCCATGATCAGAAGTCACCAAAGATGGCCAGTCTACATACATTGTAACATAAAACATTACTCCCATGATCAGAAGTCACCAAAGATGGCCAATCTACATACATTGTAACATAAAACATTACTCCAATGATCAGAGGTCACCAAAGATGGCCAATCTACATACATTGTTACATAAAACATTACTCCAATGATCAGAAGTCACCAAAGATGGCCAATCTACATACATTGTAATATAAAACATTACTCCAATGATCTAAGTCACCAAAGATGGCCAGTCTACAAACATTGTAACATAAAACATTACTCCATGATCAGAAGTCACCATAGATGGCCAATCTACATACATTGTAACATAAAACATTACTCCATGATCAGAAGTCACCAAAGATGGCCAGTCTACATACATTGTAACATAAAACATTACTCCCATGATCTGAAGTCACCAAAGATGGCCAGTCTACATACATTGTAACATAAAACATTACTCCCATGATCTGAAGTCACCAAAGATGGCCAATCTACATACATTGTAACATAAAATATTACTCCAATGATCAGAAGTCACCATAGATGGCCAATCTACATACATTGTAACATAAAACATTACTCCAATGATCAGAAGTCACCAAAGATGGCCAATCTACATACATTGTAACATGTAATATTACTCCAATGATCAGAAGTCACCAAAGATGGCCAGTCTACATACATTGTAACATAAAATATTACTCCCATGATCAGAAGTCACCAAAGATGGCCAATCTAAATACATTGTAACATAAAATATTACTCCCATGATCAGAAGTCACCAAAGATGGCCAGTCTACATACATTGTAACATAAAAATAATACTCCATGATCAGAAGTCACCAAAGATGGCCAGTCTACATACATTGTAACATAAAATATTACTCCCATGATCAGAAGTCACCAAAGATGGCCAATCTACATACATTGTAACATAAAATATTACTCCCATGATCTGAAGTCACCAAAGATGGCCAGTCTACATACATTGTAATATAAAACATTACTCCAATGATCTAAGTCACCAAAGATGGCCAGTCTACATACATTGTAACATAAAAAATTTACTCCCATGATCAGAAGTCACCAAAGACGGCCAGTCTACATACATTGTAACATAAAACATTACTCCAATGATCAGAAGTCACCAAAGATGGCCAGTCTACATACATTGTAACATAAAACATTACTCCAATGATCAGAAGTCACCAAAGATGGCCAGTCTACATACATTGTAACATAAAATATTACTCCCATGATCAGAAGTCACCAAAGATGGCCAGTCTACATACATTGTAACATAAAACATTACTCCCATGATCAGAAGTCACCAAAGATGGCCAATCTACATACATTGTAACATAAAACATTACTCCAATGATCAGAGGTCACCAAAGATGGCCAATCTACATACATTGTTACATAAAACATTACTCCAATGATCAGAAGTCACCAAAGATGGCCAATCTACATACATTGTAATATAAAACATTACTCCAATGATCTAAGTCACCAAAGATGGCCAGTCTACAAACATTGTAACATAAAACATTACTCCATGATCAGAAGTCACCATAGATGGCCAATCTACATACATTGTAACATAAAACATTACTCCATGATCAGAAGTCACCAAAGATGGCCAGTCTACATACATTGTAACATAAAACATTACTCCCATGATCTGAAGTCACCAAAGATGGCCAGTCTACATACATTGTAACATAAAACATTACTCCCATGATCTGAAGTCACCAAAGATGGCCAATCTACATACATTGTAACATAAAATATTACTCCAATGATCAGAAGTCACCATAGATGGCCAATCTACATACATTGTAACATAAAACATTACTCCAATGATCAGAAGTCACCAAAGATGGCCAATCTACATACATTGTAACATGTAATATTACTCCAATGATCAGAAGTCACCAAAGATGGCCAGTCTACATACATTGTAACATAAAATATTACTCCCATGATCAGAAGTCACCAAAGATGGCCAATCTAAATACATTGTAACATAAAATATTACTCCCATGATCAGAAGTCACCAAAGATGGCCAGTCTACATACATTGTAACATAAAACATTACTCCCATGATCTGAAGTCACCAAAGATGGCCAGTCTACATACATTGTAACATAAAACATTACTCCATGATCAGAAGTCACCAAAGATGGCCAGTCTACATACATTGTAACATAAAACATTACTCCAATGATCTAAGTCACCAAAGATGGCCAGTCTACATACATTGTAACTTAAAACATTACTCCAATGATCTGAAGTCACCAAAGATGGCCAATCTACATACATTGTAACATAAAACATTACTCCCATGATCAGAAGTCACCAAAGATGGCCAATCTACATACATTGTAACATAAAATATTACTCCATGATCAGAAGTCACCAAAGATGGCCAATCTACATACATTGTAACATAAAACATTACTCCTATGATCAGAAGTCACCAAAGATGGCCAATCTACATACATTGTAATATAAAACATTACTCCAATGATCTAAGTCACCAAAGATGGCCAGTCTACATACATTGTAACATAAAACATTACTCCATGATCAGAAGTCACCATAGATGGCCAATCTACATACATTGTAACATAAAACATTACTCCATGATCAGAAGTCACCAAAGATGACCAGTCTACATACATTGTAACATAAAATATTACTCCATGATCAGAAGTCACCATAGATGGCCAATCTACATACATTGTAACATAAAACATTACTCCCATGATCAGAAGTCACCAAAGATGGCCAGTCTACATACATTGTAACATAAAATATTACTCCCATGATCAGAAGTCACCAAAGATGGCCAGTCTACATACATTGTAAGATAAAACATTACTCCATGATCTAAGTCACCAAAGATGGCCAGTCTACATACATTGTAACATAAAATATTACTCCCATGATCAGAAGTCACCATAGATGGCCAGTCTACATACCTTGTAACATAAAACATTACTCCATGATCAGAAGTCACCAAAGATGGCCAATCTACATACATTGTAACATAAAACATTACTCCTATGATCAGAAGTCACCAAAGATGGCCAGTCTACATACTTTGTAATATAAAACATTACTCCAATGATCTAAGTCACCAAAGATGGCAAGTCTACATACAATGTATCATAAAACATTACTCCATGATCAGAAGTCACCATAGATGGCCAATCTACATACATTGTAACATAAAACATTACTCCATGATTAGAAGTCACCAAAGATGACCAGTCTACATACATTGTAACATAAAATATTACTCCATGATCAGAAGTCACCATAGATGGCTAATCTACATACATTGTAACATAAAACATTACTCCCATGATCAGAAGTCACCAAAGATGGCCAGTCTACATACATTGTAACATAAAATATTACTCCCATGATCAGAAGTCACCAAAGATGGCCAGTCTACATACATTGTAAGATAAAACATTACTCCATGATCTAAGTCACCAAAGATGGCCAGTCTACATACATTGTAACATAAAATATTACTCCCATGATCAGAAGTCACCATAGATGGCCAGTCTACATACCTTGTAACATAAAACATTACTCCATGATCAGAAGTCACCAAAGATGGCCAATCTACATACATTGTAACATAAAACATTACTCCTATGATCAGAAGTCACCAAAGATGGCCAGTCTACATACTTTGTAATATAAAACATTACTCCAATGATCTAAGTCACCAAAGATGGCAAGTCTACATACAATGTATCATAAAACATTACTCCATGATCAGAAGTCACCATAGATGGCCAATCTACATACATTGTAACATAAAACATTACTCCCATGATCAGAAGTCACCAAAGATGACCAGTCTACATACATTGTAACATAAAATATTACTCCCATGATCAGAAGTCACCAAAGATGGCCAGTCTACATACATTGTAACATAAAACATTACTCCCATGATCAGAAGTCACCAAAGATGGCCAGTCTACATACATTGTAACATAAAACATTACTCCCATGATCAGAAGTCACCAAAGATGGCCAGTCTACATACATTGTAACATAAAATATTACTCCCATGATCAGAAGTCACCAAAGATGGCCAGTCTACATACATTGTAACATAAAACATTACTCCAATGATCAGAAGTCACCAAAGATGGCCAATCTACATACATTGTAACATAAAACATTACTCCCATGATCAGAAGTCACCAAAGATGGCCAGTCTACATACATTGTAACATAAAATATTACTCCCATGATCAGAAGTCACCAAAGATGGCCAGTCTACATACATTGTAACATAAAATATTACTCCCATGATCAGAAGTCACCAAAGATGGCCAGTCTACATACATTGTAACATAAAACATTACTCCAATGATCTGAAGTCACCAAAGATGGCCAATCTACATACATTGTAACATAAAACATTACTCCATGATCAGAAGTCACCAAAGATGGCCAGTCTACATACATTGTAACATAAAATATTACTCCATGATCAGAAGTCACCAAAGATGGCCAATCTACATACATTGTAACATAAAACATTACTCCCATGATCAGAAGTCACCAAAGATGGCCAGTCTACATACATTGTAACATAAAATATTACTCCCATGATCAGAAGTCACCAAAGATGGCCAGTCTACATACATTGTAACATAAAACATTACTCCATGATCAGAAGTCACCAAAGATGGCCAGTCTACATACATTGTAACATAAAACATTACTCCTATGATCAGAAGTCACCAAAGATGGCCAATCTACATACTTTGTAATATAAAACATTACTCCAATGATCAGAAGTCACCAAAGATGGCCAGTCTACATACATTGTAACATAAAACATTACTCCCATGATCAGAAGTCACCAAGATGGCCAATCTACATACATTGTAACATAAAATATTACTCCATGATCAGAAGTCACCAGATGGCCAGTCACATACATGTAAAATGGCCATCTACATACATTGTAACATAAACATTACTCCATGATCTAAGTCACCAAAGATGGCCATCTACATACATTGTAACATAAAATATTACTCCCATGATCAGAAGTCACCAAAGATGGCCAATCTACATACATTGTAACATAAAATATTACTCCCATGATCTGAAGTCACCAAAGATGGCCAGTCTACATACATTGTAACATAAAACATTACTCCATGATCAGAAGTCACCAAAGATGGCCAGTCTACATACATTGTAACATAAAACATTACTCCATGATCAGAAGTCACCAAAGATGGCCAGTCTACATACATTGTAACATAAAACATTACTCCATGATCAGAAGTCACCAAAGATGGCCAGTCTACATACATTGTAACATAAAACATTACTCCATGATCAGAAGTCACCAAAGATGGCCAATCTACATACATTGTAACATAAAACATTACTCCATGATCAGAAGTCACCAAAGATGGCCAGTCTACATACATTGTAACATAAAACATTACTCCCATGATCAGAAGTCACCAAAGATGGCCAGTCTACATACATTGTAACATAAAACATTACTCCATGATCAGAAGTCACCAAAGATGGCCAGTCTACATACATTGTAACATAAAATATTACTCCATGATCAGAAGTCACCAAAGATGGCCAGTCTACATACATTGTAACATAAAACATTACTCCCATGATCAGAAGTCACCAAAGATGGCCAGTCTACATACATTGTAACATAAAACATTACTCCCATGATCAGAAGTCACCAAAGATGGCCAATCTACATACATTGTAACATAAAATATTACTCCATGATCAGAAGTCACCAAAGATGGCCAGTCTACATACATTGTAACATAAAACATTACTCCATGATCAGAAGTCACCAAAGATGGCCAGTCTACATACATTGTAACATAAAATATTACTCCCATGATCAGAAGTCACCAAAGATGGCCAGTCTACATACATTGTAACATAAAAACATTACTCCATGATCAGAAGTCACCAAAGATGGCCAGTCTACATACATTGTAACATAAAACATTACTCCATGATCAGAAGTCACCAAAGATGGCCAGTCTACATACATTGTAACATAAAACATTACTCCAATGATCAGAAGTCACCAAAGATGGCCATCTACATACATTGTAACATAAAACATTACTCCATGATCAGAAGTCACCAAAGATGGCCATCTACATACATTGTAACATAAAAATTACTCCATGATCAGAAGTCACCAAAGATGCCATCTACATACATTGTAACATAAAAATTACTCCCATGATCAGAAGTCACCAAAGATGGCCATCTACATACATTGTAACATAAAACATTACTCCCATGATCAGAAGTCACCAAAGATGGCCATCTACATACATTGTAACATAAAAATTACTCCATGATCAGAAGTCACCAAAGATGGCCATCTACATACATTGTAACATAAAACATTACTCCATGATCAGAAGTCACCAAAGATGGCCAGTCTACATACATTGTAACATAAAATATTACTCCCATGATCAGAAGTCACCAAAGATGGCCAGTCTACATACATTGTAACATAAAAAATTACTCCCATGATCAGAAGTCACCAAAGATGGCCAATCTACATACATTGTAACATAAAATATTACTCCCATGATCAGAAGTCACCAAAGATGGCCAGTCTACATACATTGTAACATAAAACATTACTCCATGATCAGAAGTCACCAAAGATGGCCAGTCTACATACATTGTAACATAAAATATTACTCCCATGATCAGAAGTCACCAAAGATGGCCAGTCTACATACATTGTAACATAAAAAATTTACTCCATGATCAGAAGTCACCAAAGATGGCCAATCTACATACATTGTAACATAAAAATTTACTCCCATGATCAGAAGTCACCAAAGATGGCCAGTCTACATACATTGTAACATAAAATATTACTCCATGATCAGAAGTCACCAAAGATGGCCAATCTACATACATTGTAACATAAAATATTACTCCCATGATCAGAAGTCACCAAAGATGGCCAGTCTACATACATTGTAACATAAAAAAATTACTCCCATGATCAGAAGTCACCAAAGATGGCCAGTCTACATACATTGTAACATAAAATATTACTCCCATGATCTGAAGTCACCAAAGATGGCCAATCTACATACATTGTAACATAAAACATTACTCCAATGATCTAAGTCACCAAAGATGGCCAGTCTACATACATTGTAACATAAAACATTACTCCCATGATCAGAAGTCACCAAAGATGGCCAGTCTACATACATTGTAACATAAAACATTACTCCATGATCAGAAGTCACCAAAGATGGCCAATCTACATACATTGTAACATAAAATATTACTCCCATGATCAGAAGTCACCAAAGATGGCCATCTACATACATTGTAACATAAAATATTACTCCATGATCAGAAGTCACCAAAGATGGCCATCTACATACATTGTAACATAAAATATTACTCCATGATCAGAAGTCACCAAAGATGGCCAGTCTACATACATTGTAACATAAAACATTACTCCAATGATCAGAAGTCACCAAAGATGGCCAGTCTACATACATTGTAACATAAAACATTACTCCAATGATCAGAAGTCACCAAAGATGGCCAGTCTACATACATTGTAACATAAAAACATTACTCCAATGATCAGAAGTCACCAAAGATGGCACAGTCTACATACATTGTAACATAAAAAAATACTCCATGATCAGAAGTCACCAAAGATGGCCAGTCTACATACATTGTAACATAAAACATTACTCCAATGATCAGAAGTCACCAAAGATGGCCAATCTACATACATTGTAACATAAAACATTACTCCATGATCAGAAGTCACCAAAGATGGCCAGTCTACATACATTGTAACATAAAATATTACTCCATGATCAGAAGTCACCAAAGATGGCCAATCTACATACATTGTAACATAAAACATTACTCCATGATCAGAAGTCACCAAAGATGGCCAGTCTACATACATTGTAACATAAAACATTACTCCATGATCAGAAGTCACCAAAGATGGCCAGTCTACATACATTGTAACATAAAACATTACTCCATGATCAGAAGTCACCAAAGATGGCCAGTCTACATACATTGTAACATAAAACATTACTCCATGATCAGAAGTCACCAAAGATGGCCAGTCTACATACATTGTAACATAAAAAAATTACTCCCATGATCAGAAGTCACCAAAGATGGCCAATCTACATACATTGTAACATAAAACATTACTCCAATGATCAGAAGTCACCAAAGATGGCCAGTCTACATACATTGTAACATAAAACATTACTCCCATGATCAGAAGTCACCAAAGATGGCCAATCTACATACATTGTAACATAAAACATTACTCCCATGATCAGAAGTCACCAAAGATGGCCAGTCTACATACATTGTAACATAAAACATTACTCCCATGATCAGAAGTCACCAAAGATGGCCAATCTACATACATTGTAACATAAAATATTACTCCATGATCAGAAGTCACCAAAGATGGCCAGTCTACATACATTGTAACATAAAACATTACTCCATGATCAGAAGTCACCAAAGATGGCCAATCTACATACATTGTAACATAAAAATTACTCCATGATCAGAAGTCACCAAAGATGGCCAGTCTACATACATTGTAACATAAAAATTACTCCATGATCAGAAGTCACCAAAGATGGCCAATCTACATACATTGTAACATAAAAATTACTTACCCATGATCAGAAGTCACCAAAGATGGCCAGTCTACATACATTGTAACATAAAATATTACTCCCATGATCAGAAGTCACCAAAGATGGCCAATCTACATACATTGTAACATAAAACATTACTCCATGATCAGAAGTCACCAAAGATGGCCAGTCTACATACATTGTAACATAAAAAATTACTCCCATGATCAGAAGTCACCAAAGATGGCCAGTCTACATACATTGTAACATAAAACATTACTCCATGATCAGAAGTCACCAAAGATGGCCAGTCTACATACATTGTAACATAAAAATATTACTCCCATGATCAGAAGTCACCAAAGATGGCCAGTCTACATACATTGTAACATAAAACATTACTCCCATGATCAGAAGTCACCAAAGATGGCCAGTCTACATACATTGTAACATAAAATATTACTCCCATGATCAGAAGTCACCAAAGATGGCCAATCTACATACATTGTAACATAAAACATTACTCCATGATCAGAAGTCACCAAAGATGGCCAGTCTACATACATTGTAACATAAAATATTACTCCCATGATCAGAAGTCACCAAAGATGGCCAGTCTACATACATTGTAACATAAAATATTACTCCCATGATCAGAAGTCACCAAAGATGGCCAGTCTACATACATTGTAACATAAAACATTACTCCCATGATCTGAAGTCACCAAAGATGGCCAGTCTACATACATTGTAACATAAAAATATTACTCCCATGATCAGAAGTCACCAAAGATGGCCAGTCTACATACATTGTAACATAAAATATTACTCCCATGATCAAAGTCACCAAATTGATAAAATCCCCATGATCAGAAGTCACCAAGATGGCCAATCTACATACATTGTAACATAAAAAATTACTCCCATGATCAGAAGTCACCAAAGATGGCCAATCTACATACATTGTAACATAAAATATTACTCCCATGATCAGAAGTCACCAAAGATGGCCAGTCTACATACATTGTAACATAAAACATTACTCCATGATCAGAAGTCACCAAAGATGGCCAATCTACATACATTGTAACATAAAACATTACTCCCATGATCAGAAGTCACCAAAGATGGCCAGTCTACATACATTGTAACATAAAACATTACTCCCATGATCAGAAGTCACCAAAGATGGCCAGTCTACATACATTGTAACATAAAACATTACTCCCATGATCAGAAGTCACCAAAGATGGCCAGTCTACATACATTGTAACATAAAACATTACTCCCATGATCAGAAGTCACCAAAGATGGCCAGTCTACATACATTGTAACATAAAACATTACTCCCATGATCAGAAGTCACCAAAGATGGCCAGTCTACATACATTGTAACATAAAAATTACTCCCATGATCAGAAGTCACCAAAGATGGCCAGTCTACATACATTGTAACATAAAACATTACTCCCATGATCAGAAGTCACCAAAGATGGCCAGTCTACATACATTGTAACATAAAAATATTACTCCATGATCAGAAGTCACCAAAGATGGCCAATCTACATACATTGTATCATAAAACATTACTCCAATGATCAGAAGTCACAAAATATGGCCAATCTACAAACATTGTAACATAAAATATTACTCCCATGATCAGAAGTCACCAAAGATGGCCAATCTACATACATTGTAACATAAAACATTACTCCATGATCTGAAGTCACCAAAGATGGCCAGTCTACATACATTGTAACATAAAATATTACTCCCATGATCAGAAGTCACCAAAGATGGCCAGTCTACATACATTGTAACATAAAATATTACTCCTCCATGATCAGAAGTCACCAAAGATGGCCAGTCTAAATACATTGTAACATAAAATATTACTCCCATGATCAGAAGTCACCAAAGATGGCCAATCTAAATACATTGTAACATAAAACATTACTCCATGATCTGAAGTCACCAAAGATGGCCATTCTACATACATTGTAACATAAAACATTACTCCAATGATCTGAAGTCACCAAAGATGGCCAATCTACATACATTGTAACATAAAACATTACTCCATGATCAGAAGTCACCAAAGATGGCCAGTCTACATACATTGTAACATAAAATATTACTCCAATGATCAGAAGTCACCAAAGATGGCCAGTCTACATACATTGTAACATAAAATATTACTCCATGATCAGAAGTCACCAAAGATGGCCAGTCTACATACATTGTAACATAAAACATTACTTACTCCAATGATCTGAAGTCACCAAAGATGGCCAGTCTACATACATTGTAACATAAAATATTACTCCCATGATCAGAAGTCACCAAAGATGGCCAGTCTACATACATTGTAACATAAAATATTACTCCCATGATCAGAAGTCACCAAAGATGGCCAGTCTACATACATTGTAACATAAAATATTACTCCCATGATCAGAAGTCACCAAAGATGGCCAGTCTACATACATTGTAACATAAAATATTACTCCCATGATCAGAAGTCACCAAAGATGGCCAGTCTACATACATTGTAACATAAAACATTACTCCCATGATCTGAAGTCACCAAAGATGGCCAGTCTACATGCATTGTAACATAAAACATTACTCTTATGATCAGAAGTCACCAAAGATGGCCAGTCTACATACATTGTAACATAAAACATTACTCCCATGATCAGAAGTCACCAAAGATGGCCAGTCTACATACATTGTAACATAAAATATTACTCCCATGATCAGAAGTCACCAAAGATGGCCAATCTACATACATTGTAACATAAAACATTACTCCCATGATCAGAAGTCACCAAAGATGGCCAGTCTACATACATTGTAACATAAAAATAATACTCCATGATCAGAAGTCACCAAAGATGGCCAATCTACATACATTGTATCATAAAACATTACTCCAATGATCTAAGTCACAAAATATGGCCAATCTACAAACATTGTAACATAAAATATTACTCCCATGATCAGAAGTCACCAAAGATGGCCAATCTACATACATTGTAACATAAAACATTACTCCATGATCTGAAGTCACCAAAGATGGCCAGTCTACATACATTGTAACATAAAACATTACTCCAATGATCTGAAGTCACCAAAGATGGCCAGTCTACATACATTGTAACATAAAATATTACTCCCATGATCAGAAGTCACCAAAGATGGCCAGTCTAAATACATTGTAACATAAAATATTACTCCCATGATCAGAAGTCACCAAAGATGGCCAATCTAAATACATTGTAACATAAAACATTACTCCATGATCTGAAGTCACCAAAGATGGCCATTCTACATACATTGTAACATAAAACATTACTCCAATGATCTGAAGTCACCAAAGATGGCCAATCTACATACATTGTAACATAAAACATTACTCCATGATCAGAAGTCACCAAAGATGGCCAGTCTACATACATTGTAACATAAAATATTACTCCAATGATCAGAAGTCACCAAAGATGGCCAGTCTACATACATTGTAACATAAAATATTACTCCATGATCAGAAGTCACCAAAGATGGCCAGTCTACATACATTGTAACATAAAACATTACTCCAATGATCTGAAGTCACCAAAGATGGCCAGTCTACATACATTGTAACATAAAATATTACTCCCATGATCAGAACTCACCAAAGATGGCCAGTCTACATACATTGTAACATAAAATATTACTCCCATGATCAGAAGTCACCAAAGATGGCCAGTCTACATACATTGTAACATAAAATATTACTCCCATGATCAGAAGTCACCAAAGATGGCCAGTCTACATACATTGTAACATAAAATATTACTCCCATGATCAGAAGTCACCAAAGATGGCCAGTCTACATACATTGTAACATAAAACATTACTCCCATGATCTGAAGTCACCAAAGATGGCCAATCTTAATATTGTAACATAAAACATTACTCCATGATCAGAAGTCACAAAATATGGCCAATCTACATACATTGTAATTTACCACAATATTGTCAATTAAGGCGTCATAGTATTCATATGAATACTCTCATCATAAACCGCTTCACGGTTTATTTAGAGTACACTCAGATTTTTGTGTTATATCTCCATAACATAAAAAATCTATTCAAGTTAATCCTTAAAAACAATACACATGAAACAAGTAAAAAAGAAGATACTTACAGAAAGTTATTAAAACGATATCCCAGGGAGATCTTGGCGCTAATCAAAAAATGATCTTTGTCTGACATTGAAAATAGGTTTTTTTTTCTGCTTTTCAAACTTTTTCAAACATACACTACATATAAAATTTAAGACAGATGGCTTTGGTACTTTTTGAGAAATAGCGTTAACAAACTTCAATTATCAAAATCCAAGATGCCAGGCTGTCGGCCATCTTGTTCACCGATCAATCCCAAAATGCAATATGCACAACTAGCTATAGGGCCCAAGGGAAACCTGCATATAAAATTTGAAACAGATCCCTTCACTACTTTCTACGAAATTAAGCGGTAACAAACTTAAATTATCAAAATCCAAGATAGTGGCCAGACGGCCATTTTGTTGACTGATCTGTCCCAAAATGTATCATGCACAACTAGGGACAAAGGGGAACTTACATATGAAATTTGAGAAAGATTCCTTCAGTACTTTCTGAGAAATAGCAGTAACTAATTTTAACTATCAAAATCCAAGATGGCTGCCTTGCATCATGTTGTTGATTGATCTGTCCCAAAATGTGACATGCACAACTAGGTCCCTAGGGGAACCTGTATATGAAATTTGAAACAGATTCCAACAGTACTTTCTGAGAATCTGACATCTGACATCTGTACTAACTTAATCCTTTAGCATAGAGATCACATTTGTATGGCTTCTCCCCTGTATGTTGTCCTAAGACATCTCTTAACAAAGTACTATTCCTACTAAAACTGTTGTACTGTAGTCAACTTCTTAAAACAAAAAGGTCCATAGGGTCTGTGTCACTCATCAACATGACAATACAAAACACTATTGCTAAAGGGAACGGTTTACAAAGAAATTCATATTTCCTCTATCAGGATATATATACACAATATCACTCTACATTGGATGTCAGATACAGTATCATTTTAAACCCACCTTTGATACTATTGCTTTCCAAGGTAATCGTATTATGGAAGGCATACACGCCTCCATAACAACCAACCATGGGACAAAGAACAAGAGGGCCTGTATCACTCAACTCAAAGGTTTCCCATCCAAAACATACACCTACCCAATAATATGGATGCTACCAGGTAAATAAGAGTGATATCTATAAAGTTTCTCGAAAAAAACAACCCGTTATTAAACTTGAAATTGAACGAAATGATCGCTTATTGACATTGTCCCTCTAGAGTCCCGTTAGATATTCATGAGGATTAAAGGTTTAAACCAACTATCTGAACAATTTTGAATCTCAGCATTAATCTCATAGGCATGTGACAATTAATCAAATATGAATATCATACATACTTCAAACAAGAAGTCATTCTATATGAATATAGTAAAGTTGATCAGCCCAATATGGTCTCGACCTAACCATTTATTCAACGTATGAATCCTCATCCCAATAAGGATGCAACTATCCCATGCTTATTGTCAGAGAAGTTGTTGTTGCTATCCAAGCTATTTATGCTTAGTTTCTGAGAATACGTCATTTATATGGAAACAGCCAAATTGAAACTTGCACTGGTGAAACTTGAGAAGTTTAAAATGTTAAAAGTTCAAGGCGCATGGCGACAAACCAAACACAATGACTATAGGAAGGGTCATGATGGTCATCAGATGACCAAAAATGATCTTTATAGCCAAGCGGTAACATACAGTGCAAATTGTGTTAAAATTGAATAAATGGGACCCAGTGTTTTAAGCAAATGCAAATGTTTTATGCAAAGCTGTTGTACTGTAGTCAACTTCTTAAAACAAAAAGGTCCATAGGGTCTGTGTCACTCATCAACATTACAATACAAAACACTATTGCTAAAGGGAACGGTTTACAAAGAAATTCATATTTCCTCTATCAGATGACCAAATATGATCTTTATAGCCAAGCGGTAATATACAGTGCAAATTGTGTTAAAATTGAAGAAATGGGACCCGGTGTTTTAAGTCACTTTTCCCCTGAAAATCAGAAGTGTGACCTATTAACCAGGTGATCTTTATTCTACTATTGGAGAATTCTCATAAACCTGCACCATTAGCTAGCTAGTCAAAGTATTTTTTAGCAATTCTGAAACTCAAAACAACTAAGCCATTGCAGTGTCAATGACTTCTGTTTAATCTTTGAACACTACACCAAACATCATAGCAGTGAAATGAACCACCAGGAATTTTAGTAAATATATGAGAAAAAGTTGTGACATGTAATAGTAATGACCATTAAAGTGCTACTGAAGGCAGTCTTTCCATTGTTTTTTATTACATTAATTTCTTACAACCATTTATAGAGTTACTTTTTATGCAAATAATTAAGGTCATAGTGATACATATTTAATGTATGGTTTCCCATTCTATCAGGCACCAATCACATCCAAATTCAAGCCATTTTAAAGTTTCTGATTCAATTAATATCATATTTATTCACGTCAATGCCACATCAAACATGTACCTAAAATATTAAAGTGTCTTTTTTTTTTGTTCTCAAATGCACTCTCCAACTTCCTTAATGATTCTCAACCACAATTAGCCAACTCCCTTCAATTCTCAATTTTATTGTGAGTTATATAATATCCAGCTTTTTAAACTTCAACCTAAATTCTTATCAAACTTCATTTTTCAACTCCTATTGCAACCTTTAAAGATGCTCCCAACGCTGACAGAACATAAACGATACTCATCATTTGAACAATAATTGGTATTCAATCATGTAGATTTTAGCCTATTTGACCCCTGTAACCTTATATCTGGCTAAATTTGGCCATAATCAATGCAGAACTCTAGGACTTGTAGCGATTTAAAGGATTTACCGCTATTTCCCCAATTAAGCCCCGCCCCTCCTGCCCCTGTGGGTCAGAGTCAAAATTTATACAAACTCTGTTCCCCTTCCTCCAAGGATGTTTCTGGCCAAATTTGGTTACAATCCATGTAGAACTCTATAGAAAACAGTGTACGTCAAGAGTCAGTAACGTGCGCGATTGCGAAAGTAGGTAAATATTATAAGACTCTTTCATATGCGGATATGAAGGATAGGGATATTCTACCCGAGGGTCACAAAATGCTGTAAAACCCGAGGCTTGCCGAGGGTATTACAACATTTTGTGATCCCGAGTGTAGAATATCAATATCCTTCATATCCACGTATGAAACAGTATTTTTCTCTCATACCTCGACGTTTTCTTCCAATTTTACTTCTATCAATTTCCGCCATTTTGAAATAAATCTGAAAAAAATGTGACTGCAAGTCAAATCTCCATACATAAAAATTGCGTGATATTTTCAACGCAGATCCCGGTCTTTGTAAATTTTCTAGTAAATCCAGCTTAATTTCAAAAAGAAATTTTACAATTGTGCCTAGAAAATAGTAATTTTGTTGACGCTGCAATACAGCTTCAGCCGCCATGGCTGTATTGCCCTGGACCAGGCAGTATTACACATGTAGGTATGAGAGAAAAATGGATTGCTGAAATGCAAGAGATGGGAGCAACTCCCCACTTTAGACTTGCATGATGTACATATGTGCAATAAGTCAGGAACCTCCCTTCGCAGTGCCCTGTCATGATCGAATGAAAAGTCTCGTTTGACTTTTGAATTATCATTCTTATGCTAAATACAAATTGTTTTATAACAAATATGGCTTAAACTTCATTTGTCAACCAATGTAGATTAGAAAATAATCTTACAATGTGGAGAACTAATATTGACTTGTCACTTCAGCAAGTTTGTTGTTCATTATAAATGAAAGTCAAAGTCATTCACTTGAACAAATTTGGTAGCCCTTCATCCCAGCATGCTACAGGCCAAATATCAGTACCCTGGGCCTTCTGGGTCATGAGAAGAAGTCGTTTAAAGATTTAAGCCTATTTGACCCCTGTGACCTTGAATGAAGATCAAGGTCATTCATTTGAACAATCTTGGTAGCCCTTCATCTCAGCATGTCACAGGCCCAATATAAGGTCCCTCGGCCTCCTATTTATTCTCAAGAAGTCGTTTAAAGATTTTAGCCTATTTGACCCCTGTGACCTTTTATGAAGGTAAAGGTCATTCATTTGAACAAACTTGGTAGCCCTTCATCCCATCATGCTACATGCACAATATGAGTATCCTGGGCCTTTTGGTTCTTGTGAAGAAGTCGTTTAAAAAATTAAAAACTATTTGACCCCTGTGACCTTCAATGAAGATCAAGGTCATTCATTTGAACAAACTTGATAGCCCTTCGTTCAAGTATCTTACAGGCCAAATATAAGTTCTCTAGGCCTCTTAGTTATTCACAAGAAGTTGTTTAAAGGATTTTTTGCCTATTTTACCCCCTTGTTGGCCCTTCATCCCATCATGCTTCATGCCCAATATGAGTATCCTGGGCCTTTTGGTTCTTGTGAAGAAGTCGTTAAAAAATTTAAACCTATTTGACCCCTGTGACCTTCAATGAAGGTCAAGGTCATTCATTGGAACAAACTTGATAGCCCTTCATCCAAGCATCTTACAGGCCAAATATAAGTTCTCTAGGCCTCTTAGTTATTCACAAGAAGTTGTTTAAAGGATTTTTAGCCTATTTGACCCCTGTGACCTTGAATGAAGGTCAAGGTAATTTATTTGAACAAACTTGGTAGCCCTTCATCCCATCATGCTACAGGCCAAATATCAGTACCCTGGGCCTTATGGGTCTTGAGAAGAAGTCGTTTGAATGAAAAGTTTACTCACGGCGCACGGCGCACGACAAACGATGACGGATGGTGCATGATGACAATAGGTCATCCTGACCCTTCGGGTCAGATGACCTGAAAATATTCAATAAACATCTGAAAACCATATCTAAGCATACAGAACAAATTATCTAAGGTTCATGTCCTTTTAAAAATATTACCAAAGCATAATGGGGCTTCAAATGTTGTTACATACAATTGTTTACACTATTGCAAATTGTGCTCATGTGTGTAGCCGATCAGCATCCAGAATTCTGTCCGTGATGTACTAATCACTATTGTAATATAAACAATGAACATGTTTTCAAGGGTAGATAACTCTGCAATATATATGTTGGGCTTTAATTTGTCTATGCCACACTATGAATATTCCTTCTAAAAGTGATGAAAGTAGAACCTCTATTGCTTCAGTCATAAAGTCATTCAGCTCATTCTATGGTGTTAAACTTGCTATTAGAGGTGATGGTTATTACCACATTGACACCCCTGCCCCCAGGTGATGGAGGGGGGTATGGCACTTGAGTGACAGTGGTAAAGAGCCTATCATTATGTTGTGGTCATTCACTACACTGACCAATCAAATCCTATTGTAGTAAGTGGAGTTTAAGACTCAGGGTCTATCTTAAGACAACAGGATCACTCTATAGCAGCGAGGCGTGGCGATAAGGCGTTTATTCATAATGGCGTACTAGCTGTAGAGTAAAAAAATTTTTGGCCCACCCTTGGCTACCCATTCCCAATGTTTTAATGTTAATTATTTCTTACTTCATTGTTACATATTCTTGTACCGGTACGTAGTTTATAGTCTATAGATCCAGTTTTGTATGCGGAGATTCAGAAGAATAATTTTAATGTATTATGTAATATCATTTACGATGTAATTGCGGTAATCATTACATAACATTAATAAACTGGATCTACTATCCCAAACCTGGTCTTTGTGTTGGTTTCAGACCTGTGGTTAATTAATAAAATCACACAGTTTATTACCTGTAATGAAATCAGGCATGGCTTTCAAATAACTATAAAATGATTTGATTACAAAATTTTATTAACATTCCTATTGGGAACGTTCTATGTAACATGAAACAATTTGAAATATTTAAGCAGAAAATTTTGAAAGCACTTTTTTATTTTTCTCAATGGATTCATTAATGGCCCATTACTTCCAGTTCCGCTGTAATCCATCACTGCCAAGCAGACTACATTTGGATGGAGGTGCATTTGATGCTTTTTTTAAATTATGAAGACCATATTTTCTAGCTTTGGTTTCTAACATCAGCTCAGCTGTAACAGTACTAGCCACATGGGAACAGAACTGGCATCACATGTGGCGCTTCATGTCACCGTGTTAGTCGTGTTAGTTGGGGTTGAGGGGATCATGTCGGCATGACATTACGGTTTTAAACCTTATTTACATTCCCATCAGTTCAAAAGAGAAACATCCAAACTGATCAGAGGAAGCCGAGCAGATCAATTATCAAACCTTTCACTCTTCAATACTAAAAGACAAATTCCTGAACACCATATAAAAGTGCACATAAGTAATTCTACTTAAGGAATGCAGTAATCATGTGTGTAAGTCAACAAGAGGAACATGGATCTTAACGGTCATCTGACTATTATATACCATGTAGTATACTGCTGTGGCTAATACAAGGAACTCAATACTTGAAGCTGTAAGTTTCTGATACATTTTATTACTTTGACCGTATAATTAACAGTAGGACAAGGGCATTCATTTTAACAAACTTAGTAGCTTTTCATTCTAGTATGCCACAGGACCAAAATCAGTTTTCTAAGCCTCTGAATTATTGACAAGAAGTCATTTAAACAGTTCAGCCTATTTGACCCCAGTGACCTTGAATGAAGGAACTTGGAACAAACTTGGAAGCCCCTACCAATATCTGGGCTCTATAGGCCTCCTAGTTATTCATAAAAAGTTGCTTACAATTTTTAGCCTATTTGACCCCTGTTACCTTGAATGAAGGTCAAGGTCTTCATTTGAACAAACTTGGTAGCCTTTCCTGTTACAGGCCCAATATCAGATCTTATTGACAGGAAGCCTTTTTGATCTTTGTGACCTTGAAGTACAAAGTTATTCATTTGAACAAACTTGGTAAGCCCTTTATCTCAGCATGCGACAAGACAAATATACCAGTACCAGGCGATCCTTTTGATTATTGAGAAGAAGTTATTTAAATGAAAATACGCACTACGCACGGACAATGCACAACGACATATGGAACATGTTGATAATTGGTCATCCTGACCCTTTGGCCCGATTTAGATCAGATGACCTAAAAACACCAACAAATGGTTAGTAATGCACCTGTCCCCCATGTTTTTTTAACCTTACTCTCTAACCTTCTGGTCTTTCTTACTTCAGACTCTTTTATGAAACAAGTCTTTTGTTAATTTATGTAAATAAATATTTTTAAAGGTGTGAACTATTAGTTCAATGCTATGTCAAATAAACTATCATCCATCAAATACAACATATCATATCGGCTAGTGCCACTGATCGGCTCAGGGGCTATCAGTCAACACCTCCCGAGTGTTAATATTTGGGTTTCAGAGCTTGTCTAGTCCCAATATACCACTAACTGTCAATGTCATTATAGTATTACATATCACAGTAAACCTAGCTTGATTTATTTGTAGCATGAACACCAATTTCTCCCAAAACAATTACTTTATTGAATGATATTAAGTAAAATATAGCAGGAAGCTATCAAATCGTAATGAATTTCAGATGAAATCTGGAAATTTGAGGAGAAAATTAATATAGAATTCGATGGTCAACTATGCTTGAATGAGCATCACCAACCCAATATAGTATCGCATATTTAACACAACCTTGAAATGCAATTCAAATTTTCATTAGACTAAATAATAGAAAACCGTTTTCACAGAATTTGATATCAGAGGCAGATATATACCATTAGAGATGATGGAACTTTCATAATAGCTATCAAGTATCATTAAGCATCAAACATTCAAGTTTTACTGCAGAACATCATATGAGATATCAGTAGTTTCTAAACATTAATGACTTAAAATAGCTTTTCCCAGTTACAAGTGCAATATCAAGTCTCTGGGTTTCTTGCACGGTCATTTATAGGGAACAATGATAATGCTCACTGACAAACACTGCACTACAGCCTTAGCCTGTACCACACAGCCTATGGTTGCACCACAAAGCTTAGAGTTGCACCACACAGCGTAAGGCAGCACCACACAGCCTAGGGCTGCACCATAGTCTAGGGCTGCACCAAATAGCATAATTATAGGCTGTATCACCCAGCAAAGGGTTGCATTACAGATCATAGGGCTGCGCCATAACGTAGGGATGCAACTTAACGTAGGGCTGCACCACACAGCATAGGACACAACCACAGTTTAGAGGCTGCACCACACAGCATAGGGCTGCACAACAGCATAAGGCTGCATCACACTGCGTAAGGCTGAACCACACAGCGTGAGGCTGAATCACACTGTAAAGGGCTGCACCACACAATATAGGGCTGTACCACACAATATAGGGCTGTATGACATGGCATAGGGCTGCACCATAGTCTAGGGCTACACCACACAGCGTAGAGCTGCTACACATAGCGTAAGGCTGCACCACACAGCATAGGGCTGAACCACAGGGACCTGGCACGATTTTTTAAAACTAACAGTATACATATACATATTATAGTATCAAGGGTATGAACTCGGCGGTCGAGGAAAACGGACCTATTTGTTTAAAACCGTGATTATTTTAATAAATGGGTTCTATACAACATTGACGGATATCTTACCTTAAAGAGAAATAATTTATCTTTGCATTGAGTGCTTGATGAACAAAATTGGCCAAGTATTGACGAAGTTATGGCTTGATATATCGGGAAATTTACGAAAAATATGCTAGGTAGACATTTCCCTGTCCGGTCGAAATGTCGTCTCAGCTCTAATGGGTACCTCAAAAACCAAGCCAAAATCACAAAATCTACGCTTGTGGTGGTAAACAGTACCCATAACTGTGTTCATCCAAAATCTCCTTTGGAGGTGTCATGACCCGTACTTTGTAGAAACTCCATTAAAACATCGTGTAGCTCACTTACTTCAACCGTCACCGCCATGTTCATTTTTCTCTCGGAACGCTTCTCGACTTTACATATCGTGACTACATTATGCAAATTATGTAATGTTTTGCTTTTGGGTAAACTCGAGAAGCGTTCCGATGAACAAATGAACATGGCGGTGACGGTTAAAGTAAGTGAGCTACACGATGTTTAAATGGAGTTACTACAAAGTACGGGTCATGACACCTCTGAAGGAGAATGTGGATGACCACAGTTATGGGTACTGTGTACCACCACAAGCGTAGATTTTGTGATTATGGCTTGGTTTTTGAGGTGCCCATTAGAGCCGAGACGACATTTCGACCGGACAGGGAAATGTCTACCTAGCATATTTTTTGTAAATTTCCCGATTCATCAAGCCATAACTTCGTCAATACTTGGCCAATTTTGTTCATCAAGCACTCAATGGAAAGATAAATTATTTCTCTTTAAGGTAAGATATCCGTCAATGTTGTATAGAGCCCATTTATTAAAATAATCACGGTTTTAAACAAATAGGTCCGTTTTCCTCGACCGCCGAGTTCATACCCTTGATACTATAACATATATATATGAATACTAAAATTTTCGTGCCAGGTCCCTGTGGGCTGAACCACAGCGTAGGGCTGCATCACAAAGCATAGGGCTGCACAACACAGCGTAGGGCAGCACCACACAGCGTAGGGCTGCACTGTAGCATAGGGCTGCACCACACAGTGTAGGGCTGCATTATAGCAAAGGGCTGCACCACACAGCGTAGTACTGAACCATAGCTTAAAGGCTGCATTACACAATTTATCGCACCTCGGACAGAAATGTCCCCAAATGATTGGCGGAGAGCCGTCACGTGGTGACCCCCTATCACTTTATAGGGGGTCAGTAAATTTTATTATGGTGCAATATGGCGGCTCTCGCCCTCGCTTCAAAATTTAAACACATTATCTTCAACTAAACATACCACTTTATTACCGTAAAACTATATATTTATTGTTAATTTTTGTGTAAAAATAACTTTAATCGTTTTAATTCTTCAAATTACATGAAATGCATTTTTTAAATACGAGTTGCTTCCCCTACGCCAGTTTGAAAGTTGATGACGCGGTGAAAGTCAAACGTAACAATTCAAGCGTTTTCTAGACTGTGATTATAAACAAATGGAGGTGTTCGTACCTACAGATCAATCTTCACTCTACAATCAATTTATCGGCATAACTTTTAAGTGATTATCTCAGCGAGAATGCACAGATGACAGATGATCAAGGAGATTGTGCTTAAAATGTTAGATGGATGTTTGTGTCACTCTTGTTTGTGATATTTTCAATATACAGACGGTCTGGTGTCGTATTGAGGTAGGCCTACTGTGCACATAGGAATGTCGAAATTATTGTTAATTTATTAATTATTTATTATTATTCTGCAGGTTCCTTATATAGTATATTTGAAAATTCTTGAAAGAAATACATAGAAAAATATGTAGCCCAGGCAAAATATTTTAAAAGTGTCGATTGTTGGTTATCATTCGCACAAGTATGATTTAAGTAATAAGTTTGATTTCAGATTCTTGACCAAACAAATAGGAAACAAGAATTAATAAAACAAATAAATGGTCCTCGATGCGATAAATTCGTTATATAGTCAGTTACTGACCCCCTATAAAGGCATAGAGGGTCAATAAGAAGTATAGGAGGCTCGGGCTACGCCCTCGCCCCCTATAAATCTTACTGACCCTCTATGCCTTTATAGGGGGTCAGTAACTGACTATATAACTAATAATATGGCTGCACCACACAGCAAGGGCTGCATTACACAATAAAGGGCTGCATTACACAGCGTAGGGCTGCACCATAGCGTAGGGCTGCATCACTCAGCGTAGGACTGCACCACACAGCGTAGGGCTGCACCACATAGGGTAAGGCTGCACCACACAGCATAAGGCTGAACCATAGCATAGGGCTGCACCACACAGCGTAGGGCTGCACCACACAGTGTAGAGCTGGACCAAAGTGTAGGGCTGCACTAAAGAATAAGGCTGCACCATACAGCATAGTGCTGAACCACAACTTAAAGACTGCACCACACAGCGTAAGACTGCACCACACAGCGTAAGGCTGCACTATAGGGTAGGGCTGCACCACACAGCGTAGTGCTGAACCACAGCTTAAAGGCTGCACCACACAGCGTAAGGCTGCACCACACAGCCTAGGTCTGCACCACACAGCGTAGGACTGAACAATAGCATGAGGCTGCACCACACAGCATAGGGCTGCACCATAGGGTAGGGCTGCACCACACAGCGTAGTACTGAACTATAGCTTAAAGGCTGCATTACACAATATATGGCTGCACCACACAGCAAGGGCTGCATTACACAATATAGGGCTGCATTACACAGCGTAGGGCTGCACCATAGCGTAGGGCTGCATCACTCAGCGTAGGACTGCACCACACAGCGTAGGGCTGCACCACATAGGGTAAGGCTGCACCACACAGCATAAGGCTGAACCATAGCTTAGGACTGCACCACACAGCATAGGACTGAACCATAGCTTAAGGCTGCACCACACAGCGTAGGGCTGCACCACTAAGCGAAAAAGGCTGCACCACACAGCTAAGGACTGAACCATAGCTTAAAGGCTGCACCACAGTAGCGTAGGGCTGTACCACAGTGTAGGGCTGCACCACACAGCCTAGGTCTGCACCACACAGCGTAGGACTAAACCATAGCTTAAAGGCTGCACCACACAGTGTAAGGCTGCACCAAATAGTGTAAGGCTGCATCACACAGTGTAGGGCTGCACCACACAGCTTAAGGCTGCAATTCACAGTGTAAGGTTGCACCACACAGCATAGGGCTGCACCACACAGTGTAAGGCTGCACCACACAGCGTAGGGCTGAACTACACAATATAGGGCTGCATTACACAGCATAGGGCTGCATCACACAGCGTAGGACTGCACCACACAGCATAGGGTTGCACCACATAGGGTAAGGCTGCACCACACAGCATAGGGTTGCACCACATAGGGTAAGGCTGCACCACACAGCATAGGATTGAGCCACAGCTAGGGCTGCACCACAAAGCATAGGGCTGCACCACACAACGTGGGGCTGCACCATACAGTGTATGGCTAAACCACATAGGCTAGGGCAGTGCTAAAGCATAGGGCTGCACCACACAGCATAAGGCTGCAACACAGAGCCTACGGCTGCACCATAGCGTAGGGCTGCACCACACAGCTTAGGGCTGAACCACACAATATAGGGCTGCATTACACAGCATAGGGCTGCATCACACAGCGTAGGACTGCACCACACAGCATAGGGTTGCACCACATAGGGTAAGGCTGCACCACACACCATAGGGTTGCACCACATAGGGTAAGGCTGCACCACACAGCATAGGGTTGAGCCACAGCTAGGGCTGCACCACAAAGCATAGGGCTGCACCACACGTGGGGCTGCACCATAGCATAGGGCTGCACCACACAGTGTATGGCTAAACCACATAGGCTAGGGCAGTGCTAAAGCATAGGGCTGCACCACACAGCATAAGGCTGCACCACAGAGCCTAGGGCTGCACCATAGCGTAGGGCTGCACCACACAGCTTAGGGCTGCACCACACACCGTAGGACTGAACCACACAGCATAGGACTGCACCAAACAGTGTAGGACTGCACCACACAGGGTAGGGCTGCACCACACAGTGTAGGACTGCACCACACAGCTTAGGGCTGTACCACACAGTATAGGACTGAACCACACAGGGTAGGACTGCACCACACAGTGTAGGACTGCACCACACAGGGTAGGACTGCACCACACAGGGTAGGACTGCACCATACAGCATAGGACTGCACCACACAGTGTAGGACTAAACCACACAGCGTAGGACTAAACCACACAGCGTAGGACTACACCATAGCAAAGGGCTGCATCACAAAGTGTAGGACTGCACTACACAGCGTAGGACTGCACCAATCAGCGTAGAGCTGCACCACAGCATAGGCTAATTTGCACTTCGGGTGAGGTGACAATGCAATGATAGATTTTGCTTCAATAGAATTTGTATCCTGCTATATTTATCTCAATATGCGTTTAACAATATTACTGTATTCGTTTCGGTAACTTATACATACATTCCATTTTTGTACTGTATGTATCAATTGTAATGTACTGTTGATTACAATTGTATTTCAAATATTATATTGGGAAGATTTAAGTATCACAATTTGATCATATTGTGATGTCCATTTTAACAGCCAGGGTCATTCAAGGACGTGCCAGGTTTGTTGGTGTAGGATTTAAGCTGGAGTACCTGGAGAAAAACCACCGACCAGCGGTCAGTACCTGGCAACTGTCCAACATGGGATTTGAACTCACGACCCAGAGGTGAAGGGCTTGTGGTAATATATGTCGGGACATCTTGACCACTCAGCCATCGCCGCCCGTGAACCACTGATGTTCTTTGATCTGAAGGTGTATGTAATGTTGTTTGTTCATTTGTTATACTTCATGGTTTTTTTTATACTTCTAAAACTTTAGTGTTATTTATGGACATACCAGGAGATAGAGGTGGAGGAAAGCCAGAGTACCCAGAGAAATATATTGACCTACAGTCAGTTAAATACCTGCCAACTGTCCAAGTGGAATTTGACCATGGAGAGCTATAATATATACTTATATACATCAGAACACAGCATCAACTTTACATTATATTAGCCTCTATGGCGGGCCAGGTTTGTCATGCATCGAAATTAATGAACGAGTGTCAAATTAATTATCTTTTTCACACGTAAATGACAACAGATTTCAAAGATTCACATCCCTTGATTGATATTATATAATATATATTAGACCATAAACTTATGTATATTTTCATAATGCTCTTTATTTATTCAGGTTTCATGAGAACATTCTGTTAACATAATGAATACCCTAGTCTTATGTAGAAAATCAATCTTTACAGGGATATAGAACTATTTTTCCATCAATTTCAACAGGCATGCTTAAAGGGGGAAAACTCCTTCAAACAAGTTTCTTAATTCTGTCTCTGTTTATCTCTTCTAATTTCAAAATTTTGCTTTCAGATTACACACTATTTTTAATATGGATTTTGATTTTAAAGTATGTTTATGCTCATTGGTGATATTCCGTAGAAATCTAATTCACTTTATGATTGCACATATTAAAACCATTTGCTAAGGTTTGGATTTTCTAAGCAAAATAACAAAATTTGAATTAGGTAAGATCTATGTACATGTATATGCATCAATCCATGTATGATAACTACATATTTAACAGATGAGTATTATGACTTTTGATTTTCTTTTTTAAGTTCAATGATTTCTTTCACTTTTGACCTTCTTGCTGAAAAATGGGCACATTAATAAACTTAACTTCGAAACCTTTCAGATTTATTAAAAGATTAAACTTTTCAACATAACCTCAGAAAGTCAGAAAAATAAAACAGAAAATAAATACAAAATAATGTACCAATAAAGATCACATCCAACTATGGAATGTTTAGTTTACACAGAAACAAGTAAAATAGAATTCTTGAAAAATATTAAAAATTTAAATACATAAAATGATAAATTGGGTATTTTTGTACAATTGTTTAAAGCATTAAAACATTCTTTCTATAATTTGTATTCCTTAGCAATGTAAACCACATGATTTAGACAACATATATTAGAAAATATATATTTCTAGAGCAATATATCTCGTACAATCCATCTAATAAAACCATGTCACCTACAAAGATCTTAGCCTTTATTAACAGTTCTCAAATCTATATTTCCTAAGCTATGAACACAAGTTTAGCACTATAACAGATAATGAGGACAGCCATTACACCCATGTAAATAGCATGACAATTTTATTTCTGGCTGTGCAGCAGAATAACAATGGAGATCTTTGATAAATTGTTCACTTTGAATTAAGTACTGAATTCACCTTGAAAATGGACACTCTACAATACATTTTTTAACACATTTAACACAAACGATCTTCAAGTTCAAATAGTTAATTATAAGTCATGACATGATCAATACTTAACAGTTCTAACAGTTAAGCCATCACATGGTCAACAGTTGTTCTAATGATTGACCCATGGTAGGTCTACTGGTGATCATCATCACTCAGTGAAATGTCCTCAATTTTGACCTTGTTAATGCTATCATGTGTTGGTCAGATACATATGACTTAAAGTGGTCCGATCCAAATGGTTTGTTAGAAAGTCTAGTTATTGACCCTGGTCAGTATCAATATTCCAATGACATTATAGAATCTGTTTCCTTAACTTTAAAAAATTAAAGATGCTCCACCGCTGACAAATGGTATTTTTTCATTATCAAAAACAGGAAGAGACGATTTAGTATTTTTCTTCAGTTACAAAAGTTACTTACTTTAAACCATTACCACATGCAATAATTAATTGCAACCTCGAAAAAATTCCGTGGCACTATATTCTATATGGAATGAAGTACTGATTGCGCATGCACCAAAGGCGAAATAAATTATTTTGTATTATTTTTTGTGTTAATTAGGCATATATATACACGATTAAACACTGATTATAGTTCAAATGAAGAATATCATTTATGCTCTGTCGGCGGTGGAGCAACTTTAACATTGCATGGAGTTTTAGTAAACAATCTTGATTTAAAGAGCCTTTCTTATTATACGTAATGCTTTCCTATTGAGAATTTTAAGTTAAGGAATTTCTGAAAGTTAAGGAATGCTCGTGAAACTGGTCTGATATTTGACCTGCCTGCATTAATATAATAATACTCTTTTGAAAAATGTCTTATTCATCTATCTGCTATTAGGCCATGGGCAAGGAGGGTCCCACATGCACCCCCCCCCCCCCCCCAAACCTCCGAACCAATATTTTTCTGAACCCTTATGACCCACTGATCACAAATCCAAATGTTAACATTGCATAAGTTGGGATGAACTTCCAGTTATGACGTCATCAAGATGGCCGCCATCTCGAATTTCACTAAAAATTGAAAAATAGTCATAACATTAACATTTTTCAACTGAAGTAGACAAATGAGGTATCAAAATGACCACATTAGAACAACAAATACATATCAGGACCAAAAAATACAATATATGTAGTGATTTCTACGCAGGAAATGAAAAAAACGGATTTAAAGCTCAAAAATGGTGATTTTTCAGCAAATTTTTCATATTTTGTTTGACGCAGCAAAAATGTTTCCCAACAACAATCTATTATTTCTAATAAGTTTTTTGACCACTTGTCAATCAGTTTAAGCAATAAAAACAACAAAAACCAATGTTAACATTGTATAGGTTCCGGTTATGACGTCATCAAGATGGCAACCATCTCGAATTTCACTAAAAAATGAAGAATAGTCCTAACACTGATATTTTTCAACTAAAGTAGACAAATGTGGTATCAAAATGACCACAATAGAACGACAAATACATATCAGGACCAAATAATCCAATATGTGTAGTGATTTGTGCGGAAGAAATAAATAAAATAATCTTTTAAGCTCAAAAATGGTGATTTTTCCGCAAATTTTTCATACTTGGCTTGACGCAGCAGAAATGTTTCCCAACAACAAATTATTACTCGTAATCAGTTATTTAAACTCCTATCAATCAGTAAATTCAAAAACAACATCAAAAATATATAGAAATGCAAAAAAAAGAATTATTGTTATACCCTCAATTTTGTAGATTAGCATCGTCTAAAAATAACACAACACCTACTGATAGCGTAACAAATGTAACCTAAGCTAAGCCTGTGTTTCCGTTAATATCATTAACAGTTCCCAAAGTGTTTGTGTCTTTGAAAATGAGCACATTCATTGTTTATTTCCTGTGCATAGCATAAGCAAAATGTCAGATGGTTACTACAATGTCACTAAATAATATGTCTTTCACTGGTTCTTAATGATAACCATTATCATTGTGCGTGCTTTCTCGCCTCACTGACCTATCCACTGAAGAGACTCGGCATATCTGGTAGCTGGTACATGCAGTCCGAATCAGAGTACTCGAGATATCAGTATCCAATTCGTCGAAAGCCAGATCGACGTTTTCGATACCGATGAGCTTATGTGACACTGCATTACCAGTGTTGTTCTAGCCTTTTATGACCCATCCATGACCAGAGTTCATATCAGAAACAACAGGTTCAGAGATGTGGGATCTCTTTCAGATTCTAACATATCGTATGTATATGCTGTTTCAGACTTCTCCGGCATAATGGAAATTACACCAGATGCACATTCTTCCAATGGTGGAATTGGTTCTCCTTAGCACATAACTCCATAATTTGTATGAAGTACTATTCATCAATCTTGTGGACACTCGTGCAACCATAAATGGCACAGGTGATATCATTGAGGTCATTAATGAGGGCATAAATGTTAAATGTTTTTCATTGGTCTGACTTTCCCCACTCCGTGTAAGGTGCTGGTTGTGTCACATCTGGTATATGCGCAAAGAGACCATTGAAGACTCTCCAGTAAAAAAGTTCTCTAAAGTGCTTTCCAGACTTGGCAAAGAGTGAAACTTCACTGCAGACCTCATTTATGACCTCAAAGAATCCGCGTGTGCCACCTATGGTCACTGAGGTTCACAAGAATGAGGAATTGTGCTTCATACGAATTAAGGAGAACCAACTCAACCCCCAGCAGAATGTTGATCTGGTGTCTTTTCCATCATGCCGGGGAAGTCTGGAACATAATATAAGATATGTGAATCTAGGTGAAACTAGGTTGGAAACAGGAAGAGCTCCCACATCACTGAAGCCGATGTTTCTGATCTTAACTCTGACCATGGACAGTTGACAAGTTAGAACCACGATGGTAACCCGGTAATGTAATGTCACATCAGGTCACCGAGGTCGAAGACGACACACTCTGGCAAGAAAGCACGCACAACGAAAATGATTAGCATTAAGAACTAGTGAAAGAAATATGTGACACTGTAGTAACCATCTTATATTTCCTTGCGTTATACACAGGAAATAAACAATGGATGTGCTCATTCTAAAAGAACACCATATGTTTCGAAAAGTGTCATGGTATTTACGGAACTTTAATTTGATACCCTATAGCTATTAGTTAGCGTTTTGCTGTAATAATTCAGTTTGAGAGGCTACTAATCTACAAAATTTCGAACATGAAAATGGATTATTTTGAAGTCCCACTTAGATATTCAGCCAACTTTAAATTCAAATTTGTAAAGATATAAATTGTCAATAGCCAATGTTATATTCAGGAAATTCCAAGACACCAGGAAACTGTAGTGTTAGCGGTTTGGAAAAAATAACAATCATGTGCCGCATCCGGTGATGTTTTGCAAACCAAATGATGGTATAACATTTCTCTTTTGCATTTCTATATATTTTTGTTGTTGTTGTTTTTAACAGATTGATAAGAGGTCAAATTACTGATTGTGAATAATAATTTGTTGTTGGGAAACAATTTTGCTGCGTCAGCAAGCCAAATATGAAAAAATGCTGAAAAATTACCATTTTTGAGCTTAAAAATTTTTTTTTTTTTTTATTTCCTGCGTTCAAATCACTATATATATTGGATTATTTGGTCCTGACATGTATTTGTTGTTCTATTGTGGTCATTTTGATACCTCATTTGTCTACTTCGGTTGAAAAATGTCAATGTTATGACTATTTTTGATTTTTCAGTGAAATTCGAGATGGTGGCCATCTTGATGACGTCATAACCGGACCTTATACGATGTTAACATTGGTTTTGGTTGTTTTTATTGCTTAAACTGATTGACAAGTGGTCAAAAAACTTATTAGAAATAATAGATTGCTGTTGGGAAACATTTTTGCTGCGTCAAACAAAATATGAAAAATTTGCTGAAAAATCACCATTTTTGAGCTTTAAATCCGATTTTTTCATTTCCTGCATAAAAATCATCACATATATTGGATTTTTTGGTCCTGATATGTATTTGTTGTTCTATTGTGGTCATTTTGATACCTCATTTGTCTACTTCGGTTGAAAAATGTCAATGTTATGACTATTTTTCAATTTTTAGTGAAATTCGAGATGGCGGCCATCTTGATGACGTCATAACCGGAAGTTCATCCCAACTTATGCAATGTTAACATTTGGATTTGTGATCAGTGGGTCATAAGGGTTCAGAAAAATATTGGTTCGGAGGTTTGGGGGGGGGTGCATGTGGGACCCTCCTAGCCCATGGCCTATATTGTCATGTCAATGGAAATTGAATTATCATAAATAGAAGTCTATATAAAAGGATCTAATCTTTAGCACTTGTTATTTATTTTCTAATATGAACTTTAAAAATTAATTGATCATTAATGTTAAAGTTCAATAAAATGATAATGAACTATGACTTATCTGTCTATATTACATCAGGTAGGCTGGTCATAATCAGTAATAAATGATAAATAATATGATCTTTTGATATCTCATATAGTTGTCTACCTGTTGGATATGTGTAACTTAAACACAATTCTATAAAATCCTAATGACTATCCTTTCAGGTCCAGCTCAATAGTTCTAGAAAGTGACCGGTCATTTATCTGGATTTAAGATTGTAGGTCTAGAATTCAACCTTTTCATGTAATCATATAGGCAGATCTAGAGTTATTTCCCCTCGTTTACAGTTACATTTTAAAATACATGATCAATGTCTTCAATACTTGAAAAACCTTCAAAGATTTTTATTGTAGATGATTACGCTAAGTAGCTCACCCTAGATTGGGTCAAATATATCATATTTGAAACGAGAATAGAAACATTCTTCAAACACAAAAATACAATAACTCAGAAATTAAAAATTTTAACAAGTACTTAGTTATAAACATCAGATCTTAATACAAAAGATTCATTCTAATTCATTTGAATGTTTTTTCTCACTGAAAAAAAAGCAACTTAAATTAATGATACCAAATTGTGTTAGCTTGTACGGAGGACTCCGAGTAAATAACCTTACTGTCAGACATACAGACAGGTGTCTTTCTCACTTATCTAAACTTCATGAACTATTTCTTGTCAATTAACTTGAATATTGATAGTCCTAACAATGGTACTTCCACACTCCAGATTACGTTGGTTTTTTTGTGTTTTTTTTTGAGGTTTCTGATTTCTTGCAGCCAAGCTTTGGTTGCTGTCATATTGTAACATTTATAATACTCTATACAACCCACATATTAGAAGTTGCTTTCTGGACAATGTGCAATTAACTTCATATCATGAACAAGCAAAATGGTATAAACAATTAATAAGAGGCCCCTAATGGCCTGTAGCAGTCATATTAAAAACAACAAATTTGCATCAAAAATCTTCAAGTATAAAGACATTTTAGACTAAATATTGTGTATCAACAGAAGCAGGTTAAGGGAGGTATTTCTGAGATTCATGGCCAAGTCAGGACTCTTCGCCAGAATGACTTCCATGATATTAATAAAAGCCTACTGTATTTAGACTACTTGGATTAAGTAAAATCTAATGAATTAATGTATAAGCTTCACATGCTAGACCTGCGAGTCTTTACAGATTAACAATAACAGTTAAACATTGGACTTTATGCTAGGGTTTAAAAATATGTGTACATTGTATATGCCCAACAATTCATTTGTGGCCCATCAGGTGAGCTGTCAAATAGCTTTTGATAGCAAAACTTTTCCCACAAATTTCACAGCTGTATGGACGAATTCCAGTGTGAATGGAAAAATGGCAGCGTAACTGAGTATTTGTTTTAAATTTTTTTTCACAAACTGTACAACTGTAGCGACGTTCCCCGGTGTGATCCATTATATGGCGGGCCAAGCCAGATCTAGTCTGAAATGTCCTACCACAGGTCAAGCATGGAAACAGTTTCCTGTTCATAGAGTGTGTCTCCTTGTGTCTGTCTAGTTGCTTCATGGTCTCGAAGACTTTTGAACATTTTGAACATTTCAGAGACGATTTCTCATAACTGTGAATTGCCCTATGATAAACAAGGGCAAGCTGATTTCCAAATGTTTCCCCACATGTTTCACACACGGTCTTTACCGGTTCTTTGTGAATGAGTTGATGACTTGTCAAGGAAGACTCCAGATAGAATACCATAGGGCATTTATAGCACTTGTGCGATTTCTTCACAGAATCACGGTTATGAATCAGTTTATGATACAGGTAAGCCATGTGAGATCCAAATTCCTTACTACACTGTGAACAACAGTAGGAGATTTTTTCACAAGGTTCTTTCTTTTCTCCTTCATTCGATTGCTTTTTAATTGGAAAGGTTGACTTTACACTACCCTGTTCCTTTTTCTGTTGATATTCCTCAGACTGTCTTGACTGAAAATTCCTGTTAGATTCATCTGCATTGATAGCAACAGAACCTTGTGATTGCATGTTGTCATCCAATTCTTCAGACGCTGACGGGTAATTAAAAGGTGGTTGAAGTTTCTCATTTTCAGTTTTTGAAACATCCAATTTTTCTTGTGAATGATTTTCACTGCCATTGCGTTGACAATCGTTAACAAACTCTGGTGAGCCGGCTTTGTCCTGATGAACTTTTCTACGGCTCTGAAGAAGCTCTTGCGAGTTTAGGCTGTTGGCACATGTTTTATCAAGTGTCTTTGAAGCCTTCAAAATGGCATCAACTTCTTTGTCTGTGTCCATGGTGTCATGCATGGTGACATGTCTCTTCATTTGACCGATAGTTGGGAATCCCTTTGAGCATACATGGCAATAAAATGACATCTCTCCAGTATGATACACATTATGAATGGCTAGCTCATTTTTGGTTTTGTACGAGCTTAAGCATTTACTGCAGGAATAGGGCTTGTAGCCGGTGTGATCATACTGGTGCCTGAGCAGGCCAGTCTTTGTCTTGTAGCATCTTCCACAAACTGAACAAAAGAAAACATTGTGAATGGCTCCATGGATACAAAGATTTTCAACTGAAGAGAAAATATCACCACAAACCACACATCGATACATGTCATAACAGACATTCAATGACCTATGTAGCTCAAGGTCACCTTCGGATTTAAAGTCCATGTGACATGCCATACACATGTAAGTTTGTTGAATAGATCTGGGTTTCCTTGGCACATACTTGTATGCTTTCAGTTGCTCATTTTTACTTTCAGAATCACACTTTTCTACAAAACTTTGTACATTTTGATTTCCAGTAACACTTTGTCGATAACTGTCTTCTGTTTTCCTCAACTTTTCATCTGTTGGATGTTTTTTTATTTGCTTTGTGTGGAGTTGGTATGGGACTTTTTCCTCCATGAAGTCTAGCTGGTCCTCGACCCATTTATCTGTGTCATAATACATCTTGAATGATTTGCTCTTTCTCTTTCGAAGAGAATACCGTTTAAAATCTCCACTAACATTTTCATCACCTAGCAACACTAAAGCTTCCTCACATGACTGCACAGAGGATGAAGGAACAGAACTGGTTTCATTCTCACTCAACTTTTCACTATCATTCTGAACAGATGAAGCAGAGTTGGAATTTTCTGCGACTTCCGAAGAGGAGCTACTATGGAAGATCTTTTGGACTTCAAATGATAGATCATTTTGTTGTCCAGATAAGTCTTGTGAAGATAAAGGATTCTTCTCATCATGGCAGTTATCTAACGATAGTGAACCATCCAAAAAGTCCAAATACTCTTCAGAAATGTATTTTTTGAACATGTCCTCGATGCTTTCCAATTTTTTCTTGCTGGCTTTCTGATTTTCACTATTCTCTGCACAATCAACAGACCTTTTGCTGCCTTTTTCGTCTGAAACTTTACAAGTGAAATGTTCATCAGTCTTCTTAGATGATTCCACATCAGGAATATCAGAGTTGTTCTTGGGAAACTGAAAAGGTTTATCTTGAATGACTTCATTGCCAGATGTCTTAGCTGGTTTTATTTGAAAGAGATAAATAGTCTTCTGTGATGGTTCAACTTTTTGCTCCACTTTAATGACTTCCTTAGCAGGTTTCACTTCAATGACTTCTTTCGTTTTCGTGGAAAGTTTCACTTCAAGAACTTTAATTTTCTCACCAGGTTTCATTTCAGAAGTGTTCTTAGATAGTTTACCTTCAGTGATGTCCAAGCTTTTCTGCAATTGTCTCCCATCAGTTGTTTCCAAACACTTTTCAATGTCCATCAAATTGGCATTAGCTCCAGCAAGATCTATGCTATCAGAAACTTTTGAATTCTTTACCTCTGTAGTGACATCACAAGCCTGTCTTCCTAGGTTCAACTTGTGACCTCCGTTTTTAGTCACTGAATGTTCCTTGTTCTCTTCTTCATCTCCCATGTGATTCTCATCATCGAGAGATTTTCTGGTCATTGTCCATGGGATATCATCTAAAGGTTCTACTGCAGGGCAAAATATCTTCTGATCCATTGGAACAATAGCTTCACAACAGGTTTTACTGTTAAAAGATAAAACAGACTAGTTAACTTCTGGTGACCAAATAGAGGTAGATTTTTTACTCCAAAGCAGTAGCATTGCACGCAGCAGTTTTTGCGGCTCATCAAAGATATATATAGATATCAATAATATGCTAAAAAACAAAATATTTTGTTCACCATATTTTACTTTTAATCATCATCATATATAGGCCTTGGTGGCTCATTAAGCACTAATGTTAATCAAGACATTTCATTAGAAGAAGAAACAAGAGATACCAGAGGGATCTTGGTGCCCACCAAAGAATGATCTATGTCTGACATTTGAAAGAGGCATCATTTCTCTGCTATTTTTGACTATCAAAATCCAAATTTGCTGACCGATCAGTCCCAAAATGCCTTAAGCATAAAGTCCTATGTGGAGTCTATACAAATGAAATTTGAGAATGAGCTCTTCAGTACTTTCTCCAAAATAGTGGTAACAATGTTAACCTTCAACTATTAAAATCCAAGACGACAGTCAGTCCGCCATCTTGTAGACAATTTGGTCCTGAAAATGCATTATGCTCAAAAACGGCCCTAGGGACACCTACATATGAAATTTGAGACAGATCCCTTCAGCACTTTCTGAGAAATAGTGGTCACAAACTATGATTATCAAAATCCAAGATGGCTTCCTGGCGGAAATCTTGTTGACCGATCCGTCCCAAAATACAATATGCTCAACAACGGCCCTCAGGAAACCTACATATGAAATTTGAGAAAGATCCCTTCTGCCCTTTCTGAGAAATAGTGGTAACAAGAATTGTTAACAGACGGACTATGGATAGAAGGCAATTTGAATAGCCCACCATTTGATGATGGTTGGCTAAAACTGTCATACATATATACATTGTATAATGGATACATGTATTTCAATAATATTAATCACCTTTTTTAAATACACATTTTGTACATAGATTTTCATTTTTTATCTATTTATTTTTTTCATTCATACTGGACTTATTTTAGCAAAAACCAAGAGATCCAAGAGGGATCTTGTTACCCACCAAAGAATGATCGATGTCTGACAATGGAAAGATGGATCTTTTCTCTCTTTTTCAAACTTTTACTACATATTATAATAATTACTACATTTGTACATATGAATTTTGAGACAGATCCTTTCAGTACTTTCTGAGATAAATTAGAGCTGTCATTGATATAAATGTTAAGCATATCAATATATCAAAAGGAAAATATCACGATGTATCAATACCGTATATATATATCAAAACAATGATGGTGTTGTTGAGAAAAAGATGAAATCCGGAACAACTACATACTCTATTCTATACACGAAACACATCACATGTCATTTGAGAACTATTGCTGAGTATTTCATGTATAATTTGTGGTAATTGTGAAAAACTCATCGAGATGAAATGATTAGGAACCTTACAATATCTATAGTTGGTATACTGTAAACAAGAGATCCCAGAGGGATCTTGGCGCCCACCATAGAATGATCTATGTCTGACAATGAAAGAAGGATCTTTCCCTGCTTTTCAAACTTTTTCAAATATACAACATATGACATTTAAGACAAATCGCTTTATTGCTTTCTGAGAATCAGCGGTGAAATCCAAGATGGCGACAGGTTGGCCATCATGCTGACCAATCAGTCCCAAAGGTACTATGCACAACTAAAGTCCAAGGGGAAACTACACATGAAATATGAGAGATATCCCTTCAGTAATTGCAGACAAATAGCGATAACTATCAAAATCCAAGATGGCTGCCTGGTGGCCATCTTGTTGACCGATCAATTCAAAAATGCAATATGCACAACTAGGGTCCTAGGGGAACATACATATCACATTTGAGAAATATTCCTTCAGTACTTTCTGAGAAATAGCGGTAACAAACTTTAACTATCAAAATCCAAGACGGACGCCAGTTAGCCATCTTATTCACTGATCAGTCCCAAAATGCAATATGCACAACTCGGGCCCAAGGGGAACGTACATGTGAAATTCCCACCAGCACTTTTTGAGAAATAGTGGTAACAAACTTTAACTATCAAAATCCAAGATGGCCACCGGTCGGCTATCTTGTTGACCTATCGGTTTCAAAATGTAATACGCACAACTTGGGTCCTAGGGGAACCTACATATGAAATTTGAGAAAGATTCCTTCAGTACTTTCTGAGAAATAGTGGTAACAAACTATAACTATCAAAATCCAGGTCGGCCATCTTGTTGAGCGATCAGTCCCAAAATGCAATATGCACAACTAGGGTCCTAGGGGAACCTACATATGAAATTAAATTTGAGAAAGATCCCTTCTATACTTTCTGAGAAATAGCAGTAACAAGAATTGTTAACGGACGGACGGAAGGACGGACGGACGGACGGACGGACGGACGGACGGACCACGGACGAAAGGTGATTTGAATAGCCCACAATCTGATGATGGTGGGCTAAAAATAATATACAAACTTCAAGTATCAAAATTCAAGATGGCTACCTGTCAGCCATCATGTTGACAGATTGGTCCCAAAATGCAATATGCACAACTACACCCCTAGGGGAACCTGCAGATGAAATTTGAGACTGATCCTTTAAGTACTTTCTGAGACACATTAGAGCTGTCATTGATAGAAATGTTAAGTATCGATATATCGAAAGGAAAATATCACGATGTATTGAAATATATGGAAACAATGGTGTTGTTGAGAAAAAGATGAAATCCGGAACAGTCGTTTTGTGTACTACATAATTGGTTCTATAAACGAAACACATCACATGTCACTCGAGAACTATTGCTGAGTATTTCATATACAATTTGTGGTACCGGTAATTGTGAAAAATTCATTGAGTTAAAATGATCAGGAACCTTACAATATTTATACAGTTGGTATACTGTAAAAAATAATATACAATTCAGCAGTATTTGAAATTCCACATGAAATTTGAGACAGATCATTTCAGCACTTTCTGAGAAATAATGGTAACAAACTTCAATTATCAAAATCCAAGATGGTGGTCTGTCGACTATCTTGTTGACCAATCAGTCCCAAAATCTAACATGCACAACTAGGGCCCTAGGGGAAACTATACATTATACAATTTCAGACAGATGGTAACAAGCTTAACTATTAAAATCCAAGATGGCTGCCTGTCTGTCATCTTGTTCACCAATTGGTTCGAAAATGCAACATGCACAACTAGTTCCCTAGGGAAACTGCACATGAAATTTTTACAGCAATTTGTGCTGGAAGGTTCAGACAAAGGTTTGGTCGACATAAGAATCACTGCATCATTAACAATCATTTTTTGTATAAATTCTGTTTTTGCTGACTTGTCTCTGTTTAAGTTTAAGAAATGAATTATTAACTATGTAAAGGTTAGATGGGTTGGGTTAGGGGGAGACTAACAGCTCAAAACCTAAAAGAGCACAATTATTGACTAACATCTTGTTGCTTTATCAGTCATCTGAGTTATTGACCTTAAGCTCCTCCCTGTCTCCCCCTTCCTTCCCCAACTTTTTAATTCTAAACCTTCAAAAGATAAAAGATCCCAGGATATTTATCCCATTCATAACCTGTTGTGGTCAAGACTGTCTCTAAAAGAGGTAGATTAGAAACAAACAGGTCTGTGTATGCTAAAGCGATTAAAGTGAATAGTTTTCCGAAATAGTACAATGCAAATGACATCTTGTAAGAGAACACTAATAAGGAAACTAATTACAATGAGGAAACCACAATCCTGGCACTACTGACTAGTGACATCTGACTGCATACCTACAACCTATGTGTGTAGGTCAAACCCACAGGGACCTGGCACAAATTGTTTTAACTAACAGTATACATATATATATATATTATATTATTATATCAAGGGTATGAACTCAGCACTAAAGAAAAACAGACCGATATCTTACCTTAAACAGAAATAATATATCTTTCCAATGAATGCTTAGTGAACATAATTGGCCAAGTATTGACCAAGTTATGGCCCGTCGAATCGGGATATTTACGAAAAATAGACATTTCCTTGTCCAATCGAAATGAAAATTTCCACTTTTGGGGCCCCATCTCATAACCCCTACAGATCAGATTAGGCTCATTTATGTACCATATGACTGTCCTTTCCAAACATTGTGTCAAACCAAATTTGGTTGCCATCCATTCAAGGATGAAGGAGGAGTAGGATTTTAAAGCTAAATTTAAGAAAAATTCTCCCTTTGGGACACCACCCATCAGCCCCTAGGGGTCAAACCAAGCTCAGTTATATAAAATATGATTGTCCCTTCCCTACAATACTCCAAACTAAATTTAGTTGCCATCCATCCAAGGGTTAAAGAGGAGTAGAATTTAAAAGCTAAAATTAAGAAATTTTTCCCCTTTTGGAGCACTGTCCCTCTGCCCCTAAAGGTCGGGTCAGGCTCATTTATATAAAATATGATTGTACTTTCCCATCAATGATTCAAACCAAATTTAGTTGCCATCCAACTAAGGGTTAAGAAGGAATAGGTTTTAAAGCTAAAATTAAGAAAATTTCCCCTTTTGGAGCCCTGCCCCTCTGCCCCTTATAGGCGTCAGACTAGGCTCATTTATATAAAATATGATTATCCTTTGCCAATAATGTTTCAAACCATATATGGTTGAAATCCACTTTGTGGGTTAGGAAGGAGTAGCGCTGTAAATGCAAAAGTTCGCACACGGCGGACGACAGACTTTGGACAGTCCACACAATGCCCTCTTGATCAGATGACCTAAACAAGAGTCCAATGGGCCTAAATAGTCATCTGATTATTGGCACAATACAAAACCTCAAAGAATATACCAACAGGACTCTTAGTTATTTACAAGAAGTCGTTTAAAGATTTTAGCCTATTTGGCCAATGTGACCTTAACTGAAAGTCTGAGGTCATTCATTTGAACAGACTTGGTAGCCATTCATCCCAGCATGTCACAGGCCCAATATCATTTCTCTAGGCCTCTTAGTTATTCACATTAAGATAATTAATTTTTCTTTGTTTTCATACCAAATCTGGCTTTCTGATTGGCCAATATTTTTTTTGCATACCACTATGAAAAAAAATCCAAGAATGGCGCGAAACCTCGACGTTATTGTGACGTCACAATAGAGACATTGACGTTGCGTATTGATTCGGAAAAAAGAATCCCTTGAAAAACCACTTTAATGTTACATTTAAACATACGTCATTTTATCAAATAGAGTATAAAATTAATTATAAGTATTGATGTCACTATTTTTTAACTTCATCGGGTTATGAAATAAATTTTGTTTGCAAACTTTTGTGAGAATCCGCTACACAGATTCACACAGTTTGCAAACAAAATTTCTTTCATACTCCGATGAATTAAAAAATATTAACATCAATGCTTTATTTAAAGATTTTAGCAGATTTGACCCGCGGATTCTCACAAAAGTTTGCAAACAAAATTTATTTCATAACCCGACGAAGTTAAACAAAGTAACATCAATGTTTAATTATTCAAAGATTTTAGCAGATTTGACCCCATTCATTTGAACAGACTTGGTAGCCCTTAATTCATTACAAAATACTGTTTTTACAATACAATGTAAATTTTTCAGCCTAAAGTTGTTATAGTAATCATCCAAAATATGCATAAATTAAGTAAAATAAAAATTTTGTAATCTTCTGCTATTTTTTTATATTTTTTTTTTTTTCTAAAATAACCATAGAGAGCAATATTGAACAGACTAACATTTATTCAAAACATGTAGGTACCTCAGACACATCTAAGAGATTGAAATACAACTTTTAAAAGTTTGTTCAAGGATGCGCTCTATGGTTTCTAGATGAAAAACATATAAAAAATGGCCAAAAATGACTAAATTTCCACATTTTTACAGCTTTTGCATATTTAGGCAGGGATCAATCTAGCTGATTTATTACCATTTATGGCCTAAAAAGATTTAAAAATTCCCCATTTGAAGCTAAAAATGACCGTTTTTGTAACACAATTTCCCCTGTGACTTATTTTTCATTACTTTTTTTTTTTTACTTTTGTTTGCAAATGTCTTCATATTTATCATACAGCTACTGTATATTTTAAGATAAACTCAATTTTTTCATTATTTTGCTTAAAATCTTGCTTTACTAAATCTAAAAATAAAAGTAGTTGTTTTACAGTACTTTTTCGTCAAAATGAATATAATTTTGGACCAGAATAAGAAGATTCAAATTCCCCCATATTTCGCCAAACTTTTCCCCTACAGTCAAACCTCGATGATTCGAACTTCGATGAATCGAATTTCTCGCTGTATCGAACTTTTTGTCAGGTCCCGAATTTCTTCACTATATAACATTACTAACTAACCCATGTATGAATCGAAGTTTTATGAATCGAAGTTCTCGATGTATCGAACTTTTTTCATGGACCATTTGTTATAGAATCATAGGTAACTGACACTCGATGAATCGAATAAAAATTTACCTGTACAGATCAGGTGTTCGCCGATACCCCGCGGCATGCTGTCACACCTAGCTGTCTCGCGACGGCCCTTCGCCGGACAATAGGGATTATGACAGCTTGTGTTGCTAGCTTGATTTCATCAAGATAATTAATATCACTAATCAGGCCAATACCCGGTGCTTTGTTTTTACAAGCTGCGGTGCTTTGTTTTTACAAGCTGCGTTATTAAATCATTAGTACGGCAAAGATACAGTTAGCCGTTTTTGATGTTCGCCGCCGCCATTGGTAGCGGTTTGTAGAATTTACGGAACGGTAAATAGCGAGCCACATTATTAGTAACTCATACTCAAAACTGTTACATTGCACAACTTTGGCATAAATACTTGAGGAAATCGATCATTCTAAATCGAAGTATTTTGTAGGTGTTGTAGCGCTTTCGGTTCCTCCTTTTTAGTTTCGTTTTTACAACGTGTTTTTGTTTTTATATTCATTCCGTAATATTAACCATCGCTTAAATAGTCACCAAACGAACACTTGTACATGGGTTAGGCCTAGTACACGTAAGTCTTGTTTATAATATACGTATATGTATTGCTAACGATAGCAATACACGTGATTAATTGCATATTTCGTTTTTATTTTGTTTTGCTTGTGGTACAATGATTATAAAGTTTACGGAACGGAGACGACATGTACACAACTACCACAGTTGGTCATGGTAAAAAAAAACATCGGTCTAATTTCAACCACGAATAATTCGAAGTCTCGATGTATCGAAGTTTTTCTGACGGTCCCTTGAACTTCGATACATCGAGGTTTGACTGTATTTCGAAAAAGGGTAGTTTCCCCCAAAACCTAGATTGATCCCTGTTAGGATGGTTATATACCATATCAACTATAGCTACAATGATACATAACTATCATACCTATTCTATCAAAGATATACCGTATTTTCCCTATTAAGAGCGCCTCCTCTAATAAGGGCGCCCCACACGTCAACTATTTTCATACAATTTTTGTGCCAGATTGTGACAATTTGTCTTTGCAGACGCTAATAAAATACTGTTTCACATCAATCTGATGCTTAACAGATATCCGATCAGCTATAAATGTATTGCATTGGACAACTTAGGACACCTTTGCCAAGTTTTACACATAGAAACAGCGAGAATGCTATGTTCAAAACAAAACGTGTCACTTGAATGCCCTACACACGTGTATGGATGAAGACTAACTGGCAACAATATTTAGCGATATCTATACAAGTTTTATGAATACTTACTGTATATCTATGATAAAAGTTCCTAAATTACAGGAATATTATCATTTCTAAGCATTTTATTGTGTGCTCTTGTCGGTATTTCCCATCTGCCACAAAACAAAAGTAGCGATCGAAAGCACCGTCCGCCATTTTGTGTATGGATGGTAAATAAACAGGCTAGCATGAAATGCCAAAAACAGACATATTTAACCAATGTTTAATACTTCTGGTGCAAACATTTCTTCATGATTATGTAATTTCAATACTTACTTGACTTCAAAACGTAAGTTGGTTATAGTAAGTTTCAGAAAAATATGAAACTAAAGGCAAGATGACTATAGTCTGTTTCAGGAAAAACATCTAAAAATGGTCTCAAATAACGGCACCCCCCTAAGCCATTTACCCACGCCCGGTGCCCTCATTAGGGAAAATACGGTACTCCATATTTGATATTCAATAATTTAATCATTAAATGACAGGTTGAATGTGAAAGCTTTTAAGTTATCAGTCTTTACATTGAATGTGAAAACATTTAAATAATCATTCTTTGCATTGAATGTGAAAGCATTTAAGTTATCATTCTTTACATTGAATGTGAAAGCATTTAAATTATCATTCTTTACATTGAATGTGAAAGCATTTGAGTTATCAGTCTTTACATTGAATGTGAAAGCATTTAAATTATCATTCTTTACATTGAATGTGAAAGCATTTAAATTATCATTCTTTACATTGAATGTGAAAGCATTTAAATTATCATTCTTTACATTGAATGTGAAAGCATTTAAATTATCATTCTTTACATTGAATGCGAAAGCCTTAAATTATCATTCTTTACATTGAATGTGAAAGCATTTAAAAGTATCATTCTTCAAAATGAATTGTCATTGTCAATATGCCAGCTAACTGTGAAAAGAACAATTCGCCAAGCTTTCCTATCATTGCTTCTTTATAAATAATGCGGTATGCTGTAATTGTATTATGTTTATATGTCGTACATGTACGTACACTTGTTAATCGTTACATAGTATTAGTATACGCCGTCGACATACAGTTTCAAACAAAATCAACTTGGCATTTATTTAATATTAAAGTTTACAAACGAGGATGCGTTGGTCTCGAACACCAAAATTGCACTTTTCCATTTCCATGCATACTGACCTTCGGACTAGATGCTGATTTGATCACGGGCTCTGATAAAGGTCATATCACTGGATGCTCCTACAACATTTTACAAACCGGGATAGAAGAATATTGACATTGGATACGTTCTTAATGAATCTCAAACAAAATACTTCTTGAGGCATTAGATTTAATCACAGATTTTGACTGTGCCTAAAGCTAGATCTACATGTAGGCCTACATACATTGTATGCATGTTGATGATGCGAATTAGTGTCGACTGGCAGCTTGAAATTGATCAACAAGACAATGTAAGACAATTATAAGTAATTCTGACATCTATATGATTTACATAACTTACCTTACAATACAAAGTCCGCGAGGATAAACAACAGTTTCTTCCCGGGAAAGTTTTGATCTTCTCCTGTGTGAGACACGAAAATCGGGAGCTACATTTGTACGCATGCGTAATATCATATGACGGAGAAAACGCGCGCTTCTATCCAAACGCATTTTGCCCCTGATTGACATGAAACAGGAAAAACCAATGATTACTAACGTAAAAGACATTAAGTTGGTCGGAATAATAGAAAAACTGTATTAAAACGTAAGTAAGCCTTTTATTCCGTGCGTTTCTCTTTTTTTTTAGTTTGGAGAACAAAAAATGAACTTGGGGTCGCGGTGGCCGAGTGGTTAAGATACATGTACCGACATATTACTACAAACCCTTCACCTCTAGGTCGCGAGTTCGAATCCCATGTGGCTTTTCTCCGGGTACTCCGGCTTGCCTCCACCAACAAACCTGGTACGTCCTTAAATGACCCTGGCTGTTATCAAACCAAACGTTTGAAATGAAAAATTCCTGAAACAACAGTCTGTAATTATTATTTTCGGTCTTTACGATAGGTCCAAATATGATACATACATGGGCCCAGGTCCTTTTGTGGTCAAACTTCACATTATTTCTGTCGAAACAAATATGTTTTCAATATAAATTTATTCCAAGGACGTCAGAGATGTAGATAGCTATCCACATTGCATGTCTCTGAGGACGTGTAGGTTGTTGCATTTATAGATCTAGATTTTTTTTTACTTTTTAAATTATAAGATCACCTCAGACGAAGTCTCAAGTGACCTTTTCTAATTGCCTTTTGTCCGTCGTGCATCGTATGTACGTTAACAATTTACATTTTCGACTTCCTCTCCAAAACTGCTGAGGCAATTTCGATGACTTTTTCGACCCCAGGGGGTTGTGGGAGGAGGCAAAAAGGGGTAAAATTCACAGATGTGATGGAATCAAATACTCTTCCGAATCATAGATAGAAAGGTCTTAAGGTCCTTTACAAAAATTGTGAATTATATGACCCTGGGGTCTCTCATTTGCCCCTGAGGAAGGGGTTAAGTTTACTATAGTTTATATTCTAACTGGGAAAACACATTTTTGAGCATTATTTGGTCATTTATAATAGGAAATGAGTCAAACGTTGTCATAAGTATTAGTATGAGATGGCGATTGATTCCTACTAATACATTTTCCATGACTGACCCCCAGGGGCCTTAGGGGCGGGGTTAAAGGGGTCAAATAGGCTAAAATTTCAAAAATCTTTCAGAAATGACAATTCTCAGATTTCTGAAATTCTGGAGATGGTAGAATTAAACATTCTTCATAGATAGAAAGGTCTTACGATCCTTTACAAAAATTGTGCATTATATGACCCTGGGGTCTCACGTTTCCCCCTGGGGAGGGGGTCAAGTTTACTATAGTTTATATAAGGAAAAACATTAGTGAGCATTTTTTGCTTAATTTTCATAGGAAATGAATCAAACTTGGTTTGAATTATTAGTCTGATAATTATAGCGTTTTAACATCATATCCATATTAGTCCCAGCCGACCCCCTGGGGTAGAGGGTTGGGACCAAAAGTGGCCAAATAAGCTAAAACTTCAAAAAAATAATCTCTTCTAAATTTCTGGAAATGGTATAATCAAATAATCGTTATAGATGAAAAGGTCTTAAGTGTTTTATAAAAATTGTGAATGATATGACCTGAGGTCTCACGTTTTCCCCTGGGTAGGGGGGCAAGTTTATATAGAAAAACAACACATTTATGAACATTATTTGCTCAATTTTCATATTAAATGAGTCAAACTTAATAAGAATTGTTAGCCTGAGATATAGCATTTTAACATTCATATCGGTCCTCGCTGGTCCCCTGGGGGGACCAGAGGGGCGGCGCCAAGCAGGGTTAAAATGACTATCTGAGTTCACAGGTTTGATGGAAGCAAATACTCTTCATAGATTAAAAAGTCAAATTTATAAAAATCACTGAGCTGCTTCAAGGGCCAGCTATATATAGTGTCTTTATTTCATTATATATCTATAACTTTATAAGTCTATGACTCAGGTGACTATTAAGGCCCATGGGCCTCTCGTTTTTACTCTTCATGTTTCGTCCGTCGTGCGCCATCCGCCATGCGTAAACTTTTCACATTTCGAACTTCTTCTTCATTCTACCAGTGCATATTAAATTGAAACTAGCTTGAAATGATCCTGACATGGTCCTGCCCAAGTGTTAATTTTCGGTCGATCGAAATTCAAGATGGCCACCACAGCCGCCATCTTCAAAACACATTTTAACGTCTTCTTGAGTTCTAGTTTTATGGGTATGATTCAGCTGAAACTTGCATGAAATGATCCTGACATGATCCCGACAAAGCGTTGTTATTTTTCGGGTCAATCCGAAATCCAGGATGGCCGTCATCTTGAAAATATATTTTTAACTTCTTCTCAAGTTTTACACGTGGGATTGAACTGAAACTTGTCTAAAATGATTACGACATGGTCCCGACAGAGTGTTCTTATTTTTCTTGACAATTCGAAATCCAAGATGGCTACCACAGCCGCTATCTTGAAAACAGATTTTGAACTTCTTCTCAAGTTTGGCTTAAACTTGCCTTAAATGATCCTGACATGGTCCCAAAGAACATCTCGGGTTGATATCAAATTTAAGATGACCACTATGACACCATATCTCATTGGTTTTCTATGCGACTGTTGCCAAGCTTAGTCAGATGACCATTTAGGCCCTTTGGCCTCTTTCTTGTTTTTTTTTGTTTTGTTTTTGTTTTGTTTTGTTGTTTTTTTTTTGGGGGGGGTTGTGGGGGGGTTCTAATAAATATATACCTGTATATTAGGGAGGAGCCTAGTAATATAAGCAGGTTTAGCGGACTACAGTTTATATTGCAATGTATGACAGCGCTGTTTCTTGAAGACATGTACATGTATTAGTATTATTGTTGAGATTACCAACAAGAGTTGTTCCCCTTTGGGTGAGATATCACCATCTGAATTCAAGGTACAACGTGATTAAAATCAATCCCAGGTCAATTGGCTAAATTATTTTCAAATATTTTACTATTAACCTAATCTTCATATAAATTATAGAAAAAATAAACATTCAGACACAAATGAACAGGGGAGAAAATCATGCTATTGATAATAAATTCACATTTGTCTTCTTTTTACGGCGTGAATATTTGTACGAGTACATACTGGCATAATATATAAATCAGCGCACAGTACCTACTACATGTACAGCTTTTTCTAATATAAAACAATCAATAAACATGTAAAACGAGAGATAAAGGACATTCATTTTCAAAATGTCTATGTGTACATCTGCATTTGATGAAATACAAGTGTCTACTCTAGTAAATCCTGATTTGGTGTCGCTACTTACCAGTCAGAAGACGAAAAGTTGCTTTTGAAACCTGTTGTTAATTGAACTATCTATATTTCTGAAGACATGTAATGGAATTCCGGGCAAGATATAAAGGACGTTTAGTAGATGATAAAATAAAAGGCTTCTAGTTATAAATTATCGATAAATGTACTTTTTCCCGGTTCAATTTTGGATAATTTAAACCTTCAAGAAGCAAAGGCAATAGAGCTGATCTGCTCTAATTCTTATAGTTAGTATTCCCTACCAACAAAAACATGCTTAATGAACCAATCGGAGAAACTGGTACATAGAAGGAAATACACTGTATAGATCTTCTATATTCCCGATGACCTTGAACTTATATCGCTTGTCAGCAGCACTTGAGATATTCATGATTCACCAAAAAAATACTTTATTAACTATAAAAACCAATCCTCAACAAATACTAAATGTAAATTAGTTTAAGGCGATTTTCGTTTCTAAAACACTATGCGCAAAATGCTAACAGTCAATGGCCAGCATTGCAGTGATTTAATGTCCAGTCAAATACAACAAGAACTTTGAGTAATACATCGTCCGTTTGAAATGATGATGATGGCAAGAACGTCACCAAAGATGCTGTTCGCTGCAATCACATTCGTCTCCAACGAGACGATTCTCAAGTTTTATTGATGTAGTAGATTTCAAGAAAACTCGCAAATAGTTTCAAGCACTTTAATATACATTGTATAAGATAAAGTAAAATTCTGACAATGAAATGCAAAGAGTGTTCAGTCGCATTTACGACAAGCACACAAATTGTTCATGTAAGGAAATAAAAACCAGATTCGGTCACTTCACGATCAAGTATTCAATATAAAGTTTCCAGAAAAAAAATCCGTAAGTATCTGATAATATACGTCGCATATATCAGAAGAGATTATATCCTCCGAAAATAGTCCCTATACATGGCAAAACAAGCAAGAATAAAATCCAGCGTCCCGCCATTCTTCGGTCATGAATCCTTGGCGCCATTTCATGGGTCGACCTGCAATCCTCGCGCATTCTCTGGTAATGTTTAATAAATAAAAGAAGATCTTGCACTGCCCGGTAAGTTTTGAGTGTGGAGACTAATGTCACCTTTTACGATAAATGTCGTTACAGAAGCTAGCCACACGTCGGACCTCATTACAGCACTCTCCGTACAGTTCCATGCTGCCAAACTGTCGTCCACACATGTAACACATTGTGTTGTAGCTGTTGCTGTCCGCACACTTGCTGTCCTCGAACAGGCGGTCCACGACAAAATGACGTCGGGCGATGACGCGGCCGTTTACGCACGTGCACGTCAGGTAGAGGGTAATTGTTACCACCGTTAGGAGTGCTGTGTATTTCATCTACAACGAGAAAAATAAAACAAAATTTTTAATAATTTCGAAAATCTCTGATTCCAACTGCATTCTAAGCCATGGAACTATAGGTACCTCTGAGAAGTTCACGAATATTCGACAACGCACCAGATAAATGATGCAATTACCAAATATCATATAAGGAATTGTGTGCATTCATTAAGAAGGTCAAACAAAGAAATGGCAGAAACATAGGAAATCCATCGCAAAAAGAACTTCACTGTTATCAATATCAATGTAGCAATATAGAATTCATAAAAAATATATGCATCTGAAATGATAAGTATGCATCGCTAATATCAACATAGCAATAACATAATTTTGTCGAACTAGTGCGTATTATATCAAATTGAGTTTCAAACTTATCGCGATGTGATCATTACGAGACAAATTTTATTGTATTCATTTTACCTTTGGTAAAATAAAGGTTATATTAAATTTTCTTTCTTTTTTTTCCTAAATTTTCTCCAGAAAGATATAATATCTATCAAAGCAAATGACGATGTTCTGATACACTTGTAATGCGCACAGACATGTAGTAAACTATAAAAATAACACTGGCGAAATACAAACACCTATTTTGACAGAATTTCATTCAATACAATCCCGTACGCCAAGGGTCTATATTTTTTCATACAATTAAAATGGCAGTCAATATCAAGTATAAATAATTTTATTAAGAACTGAAAAATTTAAAAAATTGAAGACGAAAACAGATAATTTCATAAAAAAAATATGCCAAAAATGAATTTACTGTATAGTTTAATAATGAATCTTCAGTTATAATTTCAATAACGGTGTAGTTTACCTGTATTGAACTCTGTATATTGATGAAATCCTGGTGATTTTAGAACAGCCACAAGATGTACTGCTATCTGCTGAAGATCTCGCTTTCAAAGTGAGGAAATTTATGACGGGAGTTCGGTAATATTCACGCTTCTTCTGTCCGCGACCAATCAGAAACCTGGGAGTAAAGGACAAAGTACCAGATTGGATAACACAGTGTGCCGATAGACTATGGGTGATATGACATGTGTTAACCTGGAGATCGGAGGAATTTAATCAGTAACCATAGTACAGGTATGTAGGACGGCCGAGTTACGGGTCACCAGGTACCATATTTACTCTAATTGATTTCGAAGGAGTCGGAAACCAGTCTTACCGGTACTGATTTCTAAAGAATGTCAATATAAAGGACAAACTATTGCTTATCAAACCAATCCCTTATCGACTGATTTCCAAATCACATATAAGGTTTATCCGTGTCATATTACCTAAAGTTATACGATTTAATGGAATTTTACATCTAACGGTCCCTAAGAGATTTTACTTACTATTTCAAGTGTGATGTTGTTGGTTTAGTCATACTCCTAGATATTTTCCCTATTCTATAAATTCGTTATTCCTTGACAGCCATATCAATGACTTCACAAATATCTAGTGTATTAAATGATAATGGACATGGAGATATCACGTCAGCGTTATCACCTTACACCTTTAGCTGTGGTATCAAAGGAATACTTAAAACATTTTTTATTTGTTTCTTCACAAGTTAATTTGTCACAATCATGACTCGGAAATTGACATTGATATTTTCCCCATTTTTGACTTAGATTTGTTTGGTTTAATCCATAACGCTAGCAACGCTTGCTCTTCTTAAGCACCTGGTCCCACACCCTGTCTGCTATTTTTCACGGATCCTTATTGTTTAATATATATGTTACTATATTTGAATGTAGTTTGAGTTGTGATTTAGTTACAATATCATTTGCTATATATTTCAATCAGAAATGCTAACATTTCACCATGCCCAATACTTGAGAGAACAGGTAAATTAACAGGAAAATTATCCACACTCAATCCCGTCTAAACAGGTAACACTATTAACTCCTTGTCAAGGTATAATGTGATGGTCACTCCAGCAAAATGCAAAGTGGAGCAAGGGGCTCGACGAGGAAGCGTTGTCTGGTTCATGGACGACATTTAAAAAATAACGTTTTAGATTAAAGACATGATCAATTATAGTCTAAAGTAAGAATTATTCTACCAAGTTTCACATAAAGTACATGTTAATTAAGCACCGAAGAACTGATCTCCTACCACAAAAGATAAAGCATTTCCAATAAACGGTTTGTTTCTTATAGCAAATTACAATTACCGTAATGTCACATTTATAACAATAATATTGAATCACTATTACTGTTAATAATCTAGTTTTAAGCCTTCAAAAATTTGCTTCAAGTAGCATTAGTCCTTAACCTTTCATCAATACGTGACAGTTTAATGCATAAGAAGAATATAGGGCTTGACTACACTAGTTCGAGAGACACCTGTTGTCACACGAGAACGATGCGTGTCTCTTCAATAAAAAAAGATTTTAAAGGGTGAAAAACTTAAATCATACCAAGGGGGTTTGTTTACGTGTTTTTTTTCTATGTAAATTGAACCAAAATCGAAAAAAAATAATGAAAATGTTTTTCTCCACTCCACATTTTGTTGACGATGCATGCATGATTCCCACTCCTTTTAGGCATTATGTGCATCCTTGTGACATGTTAAAATGTCTTGCTCCATTACCAGTTTGCAAATTAGCGCGACATTTTGGTATAAATAGTCACACATTCAGAAACGTATATGGGAGTACCGACATGGGTGCCGTTAGTTCCCCATCCTTTATTTGTTAGGCGTCCCCACGAAAGTTCTTCAACGAAATGACTGTCTTTTGTCAATTATCACTGATAAGGGATTCAAACAGTCATAGAATGGGAGGGCCAGTGATTTATCTAGCATACCTCTACACCACAATGTTCACTGAGCCGCGGTGGCTGAGTGGTTAAGGTGTTCCAATTTATGACCACTAACCCCAACCTCTGGTTTTCGATTTTAAGTAGTTGCCAGAAATGGCCGTGGTTGTTGATAGGACGTAAAACATACACGAATATAGAACATATATATATATAAAAGGGAACTATTCGGACATTTGATATAACTTATGCAATAAATTACTCTTTGGAACAGTTGTAAGTACTAATCGCATATGGGAGGCCGTCCTGACATGGCCCTGCCTGTTAATATGACGTACATTTAATATACCAAATCAAAACAAACTGATTTGTTACATTAAAGATGCTCCAGCGCTGACAAATGGTATATTTCTCTATCAAAAATAGGAACAGACGATTTAGGATTTTTCTTCTGTTACAAAAGTTACTTACTTTACACCATTACCACCATTGAAAAGTTCGAGCTTCTAATTTTTCTTCGAGATAAAAATATTAAAAATGATTAATTGCACCCCGTAAAATTCTGTGGCACATGTACTATATGGAATGAAGAATGCACCAAAAGCAAAATAAATTATCTTATATGAATTGTTCAAATGATTGAGTATCGTTTATTAACTGTCAATAATGGAGCATCTTTAATGTTTGCTGTGTTTAAATATTCTTTCAACAGGGCGATCATTATAATTTATATAGCAACTTAATGACGGAAATTCAAGACGACTATATGCAAATGTACGTCATCCTTTCTATTACTTTAACTACCATAACCTTTATGAGATGAATTGTAATATTTTATCAGCTGAAATTATCTTTATATTAATCTAAACTTGAATTTCACGTGATGACAGCCACGACCGTTAAATAAAAAGAAATTTATATATATGTATAAACATATATATGTTATTTCTACTAAAATCATGCAAACAAATTTATCAAACGTCAACAGTCTATTCTGAAATGTGGCACGTAAAGGTTAATATTGTGAATAGAAACCCAAGGAAGAATTTTAAGTCTTACAGGTCTGCTCTCGGATATCCTCCAACACTAAGGTCGGGTATTCGGGTATCCTCCCACGCTAGGCATTCTCTGGACGCCAAACAACAGTAACTAATATTAGTCGACATAAATTATGTCGCAATTGCTGAGCAAATATTATGATTTACCATGACGATAGTAGAGGCCAATAGTTAATTCTAAAGATCTGAAGATGCCGATCACAACGTGGGGAGTGAACTCAGACGACACACGACCCAAGTCACGCGTGTGGTTTTTGTAGTTTGTTAGAAAGTTTTCATTAATCTACAACCGGCAATGATTAAAAGATTTCTGTGCAAATTTTGAAAAAAAAAAAAAAAAAAAAATGTATAAGAAAACATTTTCTGTACGTCATACAAAAGTATGTAATATGCTATTCATAATTTATCTGGCCATGGTTTTTTTTTCTTTCACTATATTAGTTTTTTTTATCAGTTTTCGAAAACCAAGTACATACTTTTTTATTTATTATTTTTCGAGCAACATAGAAGAAAATCTAAAAAGGATAGACAATGTATGATGCAATATACTGGTATTCTGTAATGTTAAATGAAAATATCTCTCAATTTGTCGTTTTGAAATACAAGGCGGAAAATATGCAAACAGCCGAACCTATTCATCTGTATACTTAACAAATGTTTTAATCTATATTTCAGCATTACCGGTATTATTTTCGATATTCAGTCGTATGCTGGCTGCTGTAAAGTTCCATGTAAAGTACATATCCTTTTATTTAGTATATAGCAGTATGTGTAGCGGGTTTGATTACCACACCTTCCGGTATATTGTCGATGATGTCGGTTTATTTGAAGACAAGTAAATTACCAGCCTGATAATGGCATTGTCTAGTATACTTTAGAATTGACTATAGGATTAAGAGTGGGACTCCCAGGCGAGTGTTACAAGTAACAGTATTAAAATCACACACCCACTGGATCAGTAGTGGTAATGGAGAGCTGCAGTCCTGATGGGCTCTGCTGTCAACTATCTCGTAAGATTTATGTTTGAGCGTCAATTCACTTTCTAAAGAAGATTTAAAACCTTAAATGGAAAAGGATAGAAATTATAAGGTCATAAATACGATTTTGTGCTTCACGACATGTTAAGAGATGACGTCAAATACCACATCTTAGCAGATCTTTTTGGTTTATTACTACAAATAAATACGCGTCATTTATTTATTTTCTTTTATTCTACTGTCGTTATCACGTTTGGTTGAGAATTCCATTTACGAGTCAATTTTCAGTCGTACCTTTGTCTACTAATTTCCCCCCGAACTCCATATCGCCGATGACAATCTATATAGACAAGGGGTCCCTTAGATAGACTGCACAAACAGTGAAATAATACATTCCCTTGCATATCAGACATGAAAACGTCTACCAGAAGGTACGCAAAGGAATGCTACTAAATAAAATGATCAGTTCTAATTAGAAGAGATTAATCAATTCAGCAGTCTATGGGTGAAATACAATAAACGCCACAAATGTTTGAAGTTTCATAAAAGTTCTAGCGTTGTTTGATTATTATGTGATAACCCTAAACCGACAGATAAATATGATTATTTCATTTGATTTTTTTTAAATTTGTGAATTAGATTATTTGTATGTACAAAATTTTACAAATTCGAACCGAGTTTATTTTTGACAATATTTCCAATTATTAACTTTTCTGAAAATGCGAGTGGTTCTTTGCAAAGCTATGTGTTATATCAATTTTCATTCATCCCAATATTGTGAATCATATCAAGTTTTACTCATTTACTGAAAATGTTTAACTTTAATGCAATGTTGAGCAATGTAAATGGATATTTTTTTTTTACTTTGAGTGTAAAGTTCCTCTAATGAAATAGTAAATGATCCTTTAATGGCATGTGTTTGGACATCCCCTGTATGTTACCATTATAAAACTAAGGGTGTATGATTAATAATGAAATATGTATCATATACAGTGGGTATCAAAGGAGGAAAGATTAGTAAAAAACGGCATGTCAGTAGTATTTCCAAACCTAATGGAATTTAATATAAAGTTTCAAACATATTGAGTTCAGATATAAGCATCGTTCGATACGATCAGAAAACAGCTGCTTTACGCAAAGGACATATATTTCTTGACAAACATTTTGTTGCTAATTTACTGCAGTATCCAGAAAAGTTTGAGAAAGGTAGGAAAATCATATATACATGCGTATAATGTATTAGTTTATTTTGGATCAGACAATCTAACTCCTCTTGAGTCCGGTTTTCGATTCAAAATTAATTAATCGTGTGCTGAAGAAGTTTATAAACCGATGAAATGGTGGAAATTAAGGGAGATTTCCAGCGTTATTTTATATTACAATGATTCGTGGTCATGGAAATCTAGATTCGTGCATCATTGTCTGATCCAAAATAAACTTTTAAAATGCATTATACGCATGTATGGTTTTCCATTTTGGATCAGACAAAATCTAGATTTCAATGACCAAAAATTATTGTAAAATGAAATAACGCTGGAAACCATTCTTAATTTCCACCATTCTGTCGGGTTATACATTTCTTCATTACAAAAGCACACGAATAATTAATTTAAATCGAAAACCAGGCATAAGAGGAGTTACAGAATCTGTCTCTTTACACGGTTTTGTGGTACATGCATTAATGGTTTCTCAAAGAATGAGCATAGCTTGAATGGGTTTCGATTTGACATTAGATTAGCTCCGCCGTATTTGTCATGTACCTGTATACATAATATCCATGTATGATATCCTCTGATCACGAGTGATATGTGAGTCGAATAATCGGCCGTCAGTAGTGATGGAGAACATCGAACCATAATGTTCATACTAAATGTGGAAATTTTTGCACGTGGATATTTTCGCAAAGTAAACTTTCAGATTAGTCGCGATGTGGTAATGTTCGCCCTGTACATCTAGTGTAACTTGTCAAACGATTTGCACCTGTTGATATGTTAGCGGAGATTTACTGTAAGCGAAATTCACAAAAAAAATCACGCTGTAAATAAATGTATTTCACTTATACAGACCAAAACAACCATTTCCCGTGTCTTTTTGAAAGGATTGAATTTTTGTTTTGCCTCACACATTTCCATTTATTAATTATAAATTAAATATATCAGTCATATGTACACGTGTTCTGTAAATGACTATGGGCGTCCATATATTGGAAAGATAAAGTGTATGCAAACTAGTAGATATTGGCTGTGAGCTAGTATAACTAGTAACAGTTGTAATACACAATCGTCAGTTTTCGCACCTTGACATATTTTAGCGGGAGTATTTTTTCAATTAAAAAATAAGGTAATCACATATTATGAAAATTGAGGCTTGTTATATCGTATATCATGTGGATAAACGGCAGATCAACGTAGCAGGTTTCATTAAAGTAACAATACAAAGATACAAAAACGAGCTTAATTTTAATGTATAAAATAAAATAACATAAAACATTTCCAATGAAAGCCATTAAAGTGAAGTCGTGGTAACATCGAGCACACAAAACGTCCAGACGTGTCTGATATAAGTATCAATATAAAAGTTTTCAGATTCGGTCATTCAACAAGGAGTTTCTTTCAGGAAACAATACCTAATATCTGTAACAAACAAGTAGTCCACATCTGGCAGACGAGATTCTGTCCTCCGGGCGAGAGAAAACGTCCCTGATGTTACATCACAGTATTCATTTGCTGTATAAAACAGTTCATTATATACTTTCGTTTCGTTTCGGCACACGGATATGGTGACGAATGGTGAGTTAAAATGTCGTTATCATTTAAAAATGGAAAATATTCTATCATCGTGTTTGTTGTCATGAAGATCTTGCACTGCCCCATATAAGTTTATATTCTGATGATTAAATCATCGTCATCTGCCGTAGATCCGACTACAGAAAGCCGCCACCTCCGTTTCTTCATTACAACAATGTGTAAAGAGTTCCATGCTGCTGAACTGTCTTCCACATGAGTAGCAGACGGTGTTGTAATCTTGGTCGTACGCACATCTGCTGTCCTCGAATTGTCGGTCTATGACGAAATGGCGTCGGGCGACCACGCGACCGTGTACGCACGTACATGCAAGGTAGAGGGTAACAGTCATGATTGTTAGAAAAGCTGTGTATTTCATCTGCAATGAGATAAAAGTAATACCAAGGTTAGAAAAAAATGTCTTTTATGAAAGAAGAAATCTTTGTACGGACCATTTCTGGATGAAGTCTATTAATACGGTAAATCCACTATGAAACAGCAATGATTTTACAAAAAAATTATACATTATAGCACCTGTTCTCGCCACACTGTAATACAAAAACAAAAGCTGAATTTATACAGTACACCTCACAGTTAAGTTTCAGAGAAACGAGCGAGTCCCCTAACATTGAGCTATTCTGAATTTAAGGAAGTCCAACACATTAATGACAACCAAGTAATTTACCTGTAACGAGTTAAGTCTATTATTTCCAGTTCTTTATCATACGCCTAAGAGAGTGAATGGTCACGGTTCAAGCACACTCCTGTTAGTTCTATCGATAACTTTAAAGTGATTTTAACCCAGTACGAAATCTCACAATATTCGCTCTCCATCTTTTCTTGACCAATCAAACACACGAAAGCGTGTGGAATATGACCCTATTGGTCCACACAATCTGAGTGTGACTAGTGATGTGAAGATATGGGGTATTTAATATGTTAAGTATGTAAACACAGATAGCTGTTCAGGTATGTCTGCTACAGTAAGATAATGTGTAGTACTTTCTATAAATACACGACGTTACTGCATTCTTGTAATAAGTTGGATTTTGATGATATCATAAATTGCACTGAAAATTAATTCAGGAATTAATTTGTTAATCACAAAATATCAGACAGCCATCGATCTTTTGTAGTTACGCGAGTCCCATTGCGTTGACAATCCCAAATGTTTTTCCTGATTAATCTGAGATTGCTTATCTTCCAGCACGTTTTTAAATTTGATTTTTACATACAGAATCTGACGAGGTTTTTCAATTTAGTATCAGACATTGCCCGTCATGTTTTTGAAACCTGAAACTACATCCTGCTTATAATCATCAAACGTTTGTATTGACAAGAACGGACAACCATCTTATCGGACATGCCTATTTCGTTATTAAGATTTAGTTTCTGTTATTATGACCGATGATCAAGAATGTGTTTTCCACATACCAGGTATTCATAAGGTCTTCATACAGATTCAATTTTCAATTTTCAAAATGTACATAGGGGTTTTAAGAAATCTTTGCTCTTTTAGCGAAGAAAATATAATCATTTGTTTGAATTATGAATGTCCTTTTCGTGTATTATCCAATTTTGCTATCTGTTGGTCAAGATTTGCTGGTCATCGTTTCCGGTCACACGATCGCTATCTAAATCAATGAGAAAGCGGAATGTCCGGAGTTATCACTGGACATAGCCAGTGGGGTAAGAGATAACAATACGATATATAGATAAAATACACCTGTACATCTCAGCAGGGGACAAAAAGGTGTTTCTCAGCAGGGGGTAATATGAGAACGTTAGGGATAACCCAGAAACACGACACATTTTTAGGTTAACCTTTGTTCTAGAAAATTCCACTCGCCATCCTTTAGTTGATAATAGAGCAGTTCATGACCATGACGCAATGTATGTTTTTGAGACAATATGTATGATATTTTCAATTTGGTTAGATCTACTAAATCGTCATTGGATTATATTTGCCAAGAAAATCTCATTTACTAGAACACTTATTAAATGAGTAACAGTAGAAAAGTGGTTTTATTAAAGCTCTGATTAACAGAACAATCAAATCGAAAATAATTGTAAAAAGTGATGGAAAAGGCTTTAACTTGTCGAGGAAGACCACTTAGTGAAGATGGCTACCATAGGCTTTCCCTGGTGCCAAATCCACTTGTTTTTGCAATACAATATGTTGAAAATAAAAAAAATATGAAATGGGTATTCTTCCATTTTACGTCTTAAATAAATTTTAACATTTTTGTTAATTCCTCTACAACATACGCGCTAATCATTATCATTGAAGTCTTATATTTTCTTTTTGATTTCACGGCGTTGTATCTAAAGTTTAATTTCTTTTATATTATCAGTAGAAGTATACAAACAGCTGAAATCGTGATTTATTCCTAAGCACCCTAAAGTAGAAAAACTGTTTTGATTATATTTATTTATCCACTGAGAGTTGCAATATACACCCAATCCATCCCTTTAGACGATACATAACGTACGCAATACCTTCCTGTGCTCTAATGTCTAAATATAGTCATGTTTCCATCAGAGCTTAGTTTAATGTCAAACACATCTAAAAACCTCACTTAGTACTAAAGCTCAGTGGGTTGACAATAAGGAGTTCTGCGTTCGTGTTTAAAGCAAGTAATTCGGTACACAAGGGACCATATTTTGATCACAGTTTTTCAGAACAAATGTTGAAAGAGGCAATAACCACGCACGTTAAAATTTAAATATAAATCGTAAACGTCAAAGTTCACAAATGAAACATGGATGTGTCACAATCTATAAAGATGAACCTGTGTAATCAAAATTGAATGTATTAAAAACACCTTCTCTAAAAAACATAGCAAAATGATTTGTTTCTTCATACTTTTAATCATTACTTTCGTATAAGAATTGAAACAAAGTCATACTTATAGTGTTAGTATGTCTCTTATCAGACTGTAGCACCATGCTTGATATTGTCTCATGACTGCTTTTAGATTGCAAAATGGTCCTGAACAAGCATTTGTAGTCACTGTTCTTTGGTCTAACTTGGTTTAAAATATTCTCCATTTTGTAAAGTATTTGAAACTAAGACAATATTCTTATATTTACAACTTGTTTGTTCGTCAGAACTTTTATACGAGACTATAAATTTTATTGTAAAAATTGGCAATATAAAGTTTTGGATGTTATTCAATGCTACTTCGAATATGATGTTTACAATTACAATTTGCAATTATTAGAAAATGCAAATATGTCATTGTTTTTGTGGTTTGTTAATGATTACGGTTGATTGCAAATGCTAGAAATGGGTGGATAACATATTTAATTATGACTTTATAGACGTTCTGATATATTCAAAATTGAAACATAGGGTAATCCGTATTAGAAATTTTAACAAGACATTACATTACCGCCATGTAAATGTGTCGATTTGTTTCCGGTACCATATGCCGAACAAATTTCTCTCAGTAGCACTGGGATTTTTTTTCACTCCGATCTAATCAGGGTTAGTGAAGTGTTTGTGTGGTCGTTCGCCACGGACACCTACCGGCCCTGATCAGCGGCCTCTCTCCGATCTCACGTTTAAGGAGTGTCCATTTGTGTTACTACAAACAATGTTGTATTGGCTATTGTAGAAAAGATTGAGTCTCGAGTGTAACTTAAATAATGATAAAATACCCTGGTCAAGAAGGTGCATCACGACATTGAATGAAATGAGGTAACATGACCCGTATTGTAATGGATTGGATAGTCCGAGACTTGTTTCCATTGTGTTAATGGCGTTTTTTAGTTACAGATAGATGCCAATCAATTAAATCTTTAATACAAACATGTTTGCTATATTTGGCTTCCAGCTATACATGGCTTCTATGTTTATAAGATAAAATCAAACAGCAGTTCTAGATTGAACGCTATTGATAATCTGATGAATGTCTAACCGGCATATTTGTTCGTAGTAAGGATGCCACTTTCGTGTTCAACATCATATGCAGTTTATACAATCGAAGAATTATCCACCCACCTGTACAATATTATATTCTTAACTTGTTAACTTAATCTTCATATAGATGGATTCGAATACCATACCTTTATTTCAGTGTAAAGCTTGAAACTGAAAAATGTAGAGACCAGAATCAAACCCCACTTAGTTTGACCTAACAATTCTGTGTAAATCCCTATTTTTGCTCTGGCCATCACGTGCAGTAGGTATACGCCCTCACGTGTCTCAAAGGAAAATGTGACTCACACAATGTAACAGAGGAACTTTGACCCATATATTCCAATAAATCTTATAATATACTGTGTTGCCACATCTCACACTTACCTGCAAGCCATAACTGTCTATCATTCATGTTGCAACTGTATTTATTGTAAAATGCAACACAGAGAGTACTTATACGAGCACAATGGTTTCGTCGTTTATCGCCGGGGTTTGTCATGATCAACAATGAGTCGAAAACTTAATAAAGTGAATCAAATTTGCATTTTGCAATGCTGCAGTTTATTCTTATATAAAAATCATGCATGAAAATGATTGTATACAAACGGATTTGACATTAAAAATTTAAAACAGAATCCACTGTTTGAGCTATGAATTGTTAAATATACTGTTACGTTGTGAATCTAATATCTAGAAGTTTCGAGTGTGGCTCACGAGCTGAATCCCGGTTTGCTGTCGTTATAAGCTAGGGAAGTTGCTTCAATACGAATCATATAAGGTTTCCGTTCTCTCACGGGATATTACCTTCCGTAAGTCGTATTACTACATGTATCTTAAATCGCTAAAACACAAATCAGCTGGGTAAAGGAAATATAATTTTCAGATTGCCTCTCTATGGCAGAATTTGGCTTCTCCAACATTGAATAAATCCTGCTTTGTTAGAAAACTCCCAGAATGAAATGGACGCAAACATAGTCAAGGGACGTTTCGGCGCTATAACGTGTTCCCCTGATTCTGTTGCAGTACATGAGATTGAATTATCCGCTCTTCAGCAATGGGAAAGCTCTTTTGCGTATCTTTTAACGGAATTAAAATCTCTATTAAATATAAAAAAACGTCTAGTGCAAATTCTATTGTCTAGAATCTTAATTTTCAAAGAAAAGCATCGAAATATTGAGAGTTTTTTTGGTTCATATTTATATATATTTTTTATGACCCTTGGCGTCGTTCAGTCAGATGTATAGAACGGATTTATTTGATTTGGTCTGAAAGGTTCTTAAGCTCCCGACGATGTCTTAAATTTTCTGATAGCTTACTATACATTTCTTCTGTGAAATACCTACACAAAAGAGTCTTTCAAGAGAAACCTTAATAATTTTTCAAGAAAGAAGTATATTTAAGTTACCAAGACATTTTACACCATTTGATATATGTTGGACTCAAAGCAATGCGATAATCAAATTCCCATATCAAAAATAAAATATCAAACGGATGACTGTTAATCTGTTTTGTGTTCTATGATTGTGGATCGAGGACACATTTTATAGCCATCAGGGCATTTGAATGGCTGAATTCTTATTCAAGTCTCACGGTATCAATTTGTAAAAAGCAGATGATAATTTGTGATAATAGTTATCTATCGATGACTTCCCATTCCCACGCGTGTCTGTGGTATGGAGTAACAGCTGATATGACACACGTGCGCGTGTTCACCAAACTTCCATTATTTTTTCTAAACTCTAAAACATATCTGCCATCACGATTTGGTATTCATGTTTACATATCGGATTTCTAGTTCAACGAATATCACGTTAATTCATTCATATCTTATGCCTTTAAGATTGAATCACGTTTCAATTAAATTTGAATGAAATAAATGTGTTTTTCCCTCCAGAATTGGAATCACACGTTTCTTTCCAAGGACAGATACATTGAAAGAGTTACTGTCTATCATATCTATTTCTATTCATCAAGGTTTTAATCTCTTTTATCTCTTCACTATAAATAAAAGCAATTAATATCATAATATGATTGCAAATGCCAATTACATCACAAAAATGACATTGATGATCAGTAAGAGTGGGTAAATATATCATTTTTGCTCCTGGTGTCTTGCTGCATGACACATATATTTGCTGATAGGTTAATGCTGCAAAAGTAGTCCATCAGATCCTAACCTAATGATACGCAATAAAATGTTAATGATCTGTTACCACCTTACAAACAGTTCAAAATGGCCCGTTGACCATTTGTGTCAACGACTGTTTCAATCTAATAAATGGCCATTCAAAGTTCTCCGCATCATTTGTTTTACGATATCCACGTCGTACCAGTATATCTTATATTGGACACATCTTACCATACCACTACCATAGGTAAGATAGCACATGTCCTTGCCTCTGGCCACCGTTGGATCCTAGAGTTAACTGATGGGGTCTATTATGGTTACAGTCCTCCGACGCCCAACAACAAGATACATGGTTTATATAGTGTGATGTCCAGTCCCACTGCCACGTCATTTGGCTTGTATTACGTACTCTCCGACATTTTTATACTCTCTAGCACGATCCTCTCTCTTTAGATCTTTCTACATAGTAAGTTTTCACCACTTAGTTCAAGAATATGATTTACAGCTTAATATCTCGACATTAAAATCTTTTAGCCATTATCTCGACATTAAAACCTTTTAGCCATTATCTCGACATTAAAATCTTTTAGCCATTATCTCGACATTTAAAACTTTTAGCCATTATCTCGACATTAAAATCTTTTCACCCATATAATCATCTCGACATTGTACACCACATTCAGTGCATGCATTGACGACCACATATATTATTAACACATTGTCCATTTACTTCAAAACCAATATCTTAGCTGGTATCTTACTAACTATGTAATTAATATCATGAATAAAATAGTTTTGCATTCATGTTTTAATTGAAAATTTCAAATGGACATTTCCAAATCTTATCCATGAATTATGTCTGTATGTCATATGAACATGTTTCACTATCAGCTTTTTGTAGGCACGTTGAACGCGGTTAAAGAGGAAAAAGGGATAATAAGCAATCAGACATCCGTGAAAATTATAAGATTTAAATCAGTCAATAAAATATGAATACTAAAGCAATAACGAGTCTTCAAGTAATCTGAACAGACCATTTAGATGAACAAAGTAAATTACAATGTACATGAATTAGGTGTCAGGCATGCTTTAGACATAACATATGGCAAACTATTAGTAATGGTATTACACTTTAACATGTCAGAGTAGTACACGTCAGGCATTTTAACATCTAAACAATTTTATGTAAAATGTCACTTTAAAAGTGACATAACTGAAGCCATATCTTGTTTCACTTCTACTAGTACAAAAAGCGATAAGATATAATATTTTTTAAATATTTTTTTTTTACTCTGAGCACCATTTACCAACTTTCGATATGGAGAAAGAACTGTAGCGAACAACAATCGCCAGAAAAGGTTAAATCTGCTAAATGGTGCTGATGGGAGAAAGCACCTGTTCGGATGTTGTCTAATACATTAATTGTATAAACATTCCTGGTAGCGCCGTTCTTGAACGATCTATACCCTAATGTTAACAGATATGTCAAATATTTACTATAGCAGAGTGATGAAAATGACTCACTCGCATTACGCACCTCTCTTGTCAGAAATAATAGCGAAAATAACAAATTTACAATAGGCCGCCAGTACCCACAACATAATAAAATGAATAAACAGAGATATTTTCATATTCATTTCCATATTCATTTCAGTAATCTTCTTAGGGGTGCTCGTCCTATTTCAATCACTTATTGTCTCGTCAAATCGATTACAATATTAATAAAGATCCCCGCCCACGCCTCCAATTAAACCCAACTGTAAATCATTGTTATAGAAATTTATGATTTATGGACTTTTGCAATCAAAATGTTTATCTAGTACTGTGAATCTACTTGTCATCGCTGATAAATGGTGTACATAATGGATTTAGTCGTGATCGATGTCGATGTTTAGATGTTCAGACAGATCCCATGTATATTCCACACCTTTATATAACCATTTGCAAACCACATGTATTAATAACCGGCCATATTTAACCTTGACTGGACAACGAACGGTCCATATCAGGAGCTCCAGGTGTGGGAGGCAATGACGGATGTCTGTGGTCTCAAATATTACAGTAAACGTGTCCAGCATTGGAGACGGACATTCGGCCATAAGTTCGTTAGGTAGTATAATAGATTCATATCAAAGTGTCATTGAACAACTTGCATATCCGAAACGAAATGTTAATTGATAATGGTTTTATATATGCTTTTGCATGGTTTTATATATACTTTTGAAATTTTCAGGCTGCCTAAAATTTATAACTAAAGTATGTTATTCAAAGCACAAGAAGCATCCTCAACAATGGCTAGCGGTGCAAAAAATGTATTTCCTAAAGTATCAATGTGTACTTCAAGGTCATTATTTAGTTTGAACCATAGGTTGTATCGCATCTCTTTATTATAAGAGATAAATGTATTTGTAAGATAGAACTGTTAATCCTTAGATTTAATACAATAGTATTTTAGATGAGTAGATGGAATTTTACCGAACAAAGGACTTTGCTACTGAATATTCTATTATTTGTGACATAAAAATTACTAATTTAAGTCCAAACGATTATAAGCTAGACCTTATCATACATTTGATGGTTACCTAGGTCTTTCATCAGTATCGAGGAAAACCTTTACCACCAAACCATCGGATTTCTATCAGTAACCAGTCAGCATATCATTTCTTAGGTCAGATAAGTGTTCAACCTCCCTTTTAATGATCCTAGAGTATATTAGTACCCCACTTACACCACAGGAGAAACAACTGAAATCACTTATTACATACGTATAAAGGAACATAATGCTTAGTTTTAACTAAAGTAAACCAACTATATTTCGCGACTACATTGAAAACATTTGCGGACTTAAAAATCGAATGAAAATTCCTTTTTATATTATTATCTATTTTTCGCGGAGATAAACTTTCGCAAATTTACGCTGATGGCGAAATTCGCGACAGAAAGGTGAGGTGCCAATATAGTTACGTAAATGTCTGTATACAGTGGTGTTAACATCTCTATTATCGTGATATAGACATTTTCGTGCAATTGTGAAGGATTATCATTTTGAACCCCTGATTCCGTGAATATATTGTAAAAATAAATTGTTTACAGTACATATTCACCATTAAGTTTACTCCAAAGGATCACGTTTTGCAATTTATTCTATCTTAAACGAGAAAATCAAACACTCGGTTATATTGCGACAATAAGAAAACCAAGTACATTATAACATATGGTTCTAATGAAGGATTCAATAGACAATTGCTATCTAGAAAAATAATCCAAATGACACGTACATACGAATAAATTATATTTAAGGGGGAGACAGGTGCGTGATTTCCCATAAATGCCCAACAATAGAAATACATTCAGTCTTAGGATTAATTCTAGCCTCTCTTAGTATGGATTCCGAAGGACAATTCTTAATATTCAAAGAAATTATAGATTCCGGAGGACAATTCATAATATTCAAAGAAAGTAAAACACAATTTGTCAAATTTCTTTGGATAATGCAACATTGAAAATTAATAAATCATTTAGGAATTAGTTTTTGCATTCACAATATTGATTTCGAAGTTTGTGTTACAGTCATCGTAAAATACTATAGGGTAACATTTAATTATTATATTTTTTACATATGCAATTATGTATTATTGTTACTCTGCAAGGATGAATGCTTAAGATCACACATTGCTAGAAAATATTGAACTTTGGAAATACAATACAATAATTACGGTTCTAAGAGGAGTTGCTACCAGGAAGCCTACATACATTAGAATAAGAATTGGATGCACATATATCATTGAAAACGAGCCATGTGCATTAGGCAACGGAAATTACCAAACAAGCATCTTATAACAAAACTAACACTTGTGAACGGAACAATGGTAGGTGTAATAAGAGCTACTCACTGTTTGCTGATGTGTGTAGTAGTCTCCGCTGTAGTAATCTCACGTTCCTCCGTCTGGTGTAGTATTGAAACAAACAGCTAGATTATATACCTAATACTTTCTCAATCGGCGACAAAGGTCAACGCCGAGGTCAAACGCTAAGGCACCACGTGGGTAGTAATGTATGTGTACTCATTAAGTTAATATACACTGTTAAAAGTAATATCTAAATAGTGATTTATCATAAATTCTATTTGAATAAGGTATGCAAACTTAAAAACTACATAGCTGGGATTGTGAATTCTATAGACGTTTTTGAAATAGAACACCCCTTTACTGATGACGCTGATTGTCTGATACGCTCACGCCTCACGATCTCCAGTCAATGAACGCCATTTGATACGCTGATGATATCGTCTGTATTGAACGTTAGATATGGACTTAATTGAACGTATGACCAATGTGGTTTCCGCTAAAACTTTCTGTTAACGATGGCGTAATACAACGGCCGGGTTATGAAATGATATCTTGACACTAAGGATTATCTTGTCTATTAACATAGGGAAGGTTTCACAGCTTTTAAACATAAATATTTTAGAACTTCAGCTAAAGATCTCTTCACCAGTGAGTAATAACAATATAGAATATTCTCTTCATTTTCGAGGGATTGACTCTTCCGTGCATATAACAGGTCATCCTCGATATATCCAGGGATTACCTCATCTCACAGTAAAACTGAAATCAGTTGAGGAGGAAAAAACCCGACCAATCACAGGCCTGCAGAGATCTCCTTTGATATAATCAAAAGAAACGTATTGTTATCAGCACTAAATTTACTGTATGGAAGGTTAGAAAAATTGTGAAGTACCAAAGCAAAAATATAAGTGTCCAATGTTCACTTGTTATCTTTAAAAGCTTTATTATAGAAAATATTGGAAATTATTTGAAATGTCAAAATTCAAGAAAAAAGGAACTGTACAAAGTGTTATCAAATGCCTTAGTATAGTTCAAAGTATTAAAATCTTCCTTTTCATTACGAGATACAAATGTAGCCCAGGGGTGGATAAAATGGTAGTGAAAGAAAATAATGTTAGGAGTATGAGGATGTTCAAAAGGTAACGTTCAAATCTTGTTTTAAAGATGAAAACAAATTCCATGGTATATATATTTTATAATAATAATCAGAGGCATTTTTTTTTATTTAGAAAATTGCAATTGGGATGTATTTTATCAACTTATCAAATAGTCATTCAAATAGAAACATATTTATGGTAAATACGGAGAGCACACAAATCACGAACGATCTAGAACAAAACTGGAAACTGTAATATAACAGTATATAAAGTCGAACAGTCAGGTTGTAGTGTCTAAACTATTCTTGATCTTAATTATTATATTAGTATTTCATTTACTTTCCGTTTTGAAGGTGGCTTGTTGATGAATATAATTGCACCTGAAGAAAATGTAACTGAAGATGTTCAAAATTACGTACAATGTAGGTAACGCGCCGAACAAACATGGGGAGTTTATCCGTGTAAACCTCCGTGAGGTCGGTATAAGTCATTATCTTAGTATTATATTTCCGAAAATATAACCCTTAGTAGATGTCTATTGATAAGACACGTGTGGCTACCAGATGAGTATGTTCAATACACTGATGTAATACAACACTGTGTAATTTCAGAGTCCCCAAGATGATATAACTACAATTTTTTTTTAGAAAATCTAATATTGTTCCATGGTGTTATATTATCATCTCAGTAGAAAACCTCCCCATTTATGGATACAGCTTCAGATGATGAAATAAATGGATTACTCAGTCTCACATTGATTTTATGATGTTGCCTGGATTTGACCTAGATTTTACGTTGATAAAGTAAATAATACTTCCACTTCCGAGACACTAGGTTCTAATCTCCTTGTGGTCTTCCAGGAGTGTTCACTACGTTATATATATTTTTTCTTCTATATGTGGCATGTTGAAACAGCATTTTCATATCATAAAGGTGCAATCATATTTGTTAAGATAACGACGTGTTAATTGAATGTTTATTTACATAATTCATAGAATATATAATTAAAGATGTTTAACCTCGTAATACGATGCATGTATCAAGTGGCCTGTATTGGAGTGTACTTTTAAACTGTAATATTCACTACTAGCATTAATGTTTTCCCGATAAAACAAGTATTCTTATTGAAAAATACAATTTAACGATTACTGGATATAAATGAATTTATTTCTGAGATATTGATTACCGTCTCTGATTAAGTCCTTTCATCCAGTAAAAGATCGATTTTATATAAATTGCACATGAATTAACTATGCTAACAAAATTAATCACGACTTTATATAAAATATTATTGCGTTTTACGGAGGGCAACGTGGTAGGTCAACACAAGAAGCTTATCAATAATTTCAGCACCGAATCGGGATGAACTCGGATGTAATTCGTGCTAGATAATGACCTATGTCATTGTAAGAGCAATTCACTATAGTATGCCGTTTTTTAATGTGCTCACAAAAGGTATGCACATAACATAAAATTGTGAAAATAATAAGTAATGTTGGAAAGGTAAATTTAAGGTTTCAGATCTTTCATCAGTTTTCATTTACACTCCAATGAAATTTTTTTAAAATGTGAACACGATTTCAGAATATATGAATATGATTTTGGATCTCAGTGTAGGACTCATCCATGTTCTGTAGGAAAAAGCCGTATTAACACTCGATCACAATAACACTTGTGTTATACAGTATTGCAATAACGATTCCCTTGGGACCAGGAGAAATAATTTCTTATAACAGAAATTCGCTATAGAGTTTCTGAAACTATAAATTAATTAAAGTCATAGGCTGATTGCATCCTCAATCAACGTGGTTAATATGCTAACTAGCAAATTCTAAAGTTGGGAACAATGTGTTCTTTGGCAGATTTTCCATCATAATCATATTTGATTGTCTGTCAATCGATTCCTTTTCACTTAAAACAAAAATGCTGCTACATTCAGCACTTTCAGAACAAAATTTTGGAAAAATTGCTACGAGATTACTTCGTATCATAAGCAAATCCGTTTTACATTTCTCACAAATGTATAAATAAAGAGGAGTCAAAACCGGGGATTTCAATTTACGTCGTAATAGGCAGAAATACGTATCAAGCAGAATCGTAACAAGTTAATAATTTTAAGAATTATTTATAGGAATACAACGAAAGTCGATTGGGCTAATTTTGGTAGAAGAAAAAAAATCGCGTTATTACGCAAAACTTTTGGCGTTATTACACGAAACTTTTGGCGTTATTACGCGAAAAATACAATATCTAATTACATTGTTTGAGCCTTGGAAGCCACATTTTGATTCCGGAAGCCACATTTAATATGGTCAAACTTTGTCATTTATACACATGACGTTTTCCGGAATGTTGAAGTTCACTCCAAATATATGTTGGAGCATCGTTCAATTCTGAAAATTGTTTCCATCTTGTTCATTCCAATTGATTTAGATACCGCTTTACAATTGATTTGCTTTTAATAACTTTCAGGCGTTAAGCTACCATATACTCCCGTACTCATGTGCATCCACATACTCTTTATGCTCATTATAAAATAGGTTCTGATTACTTCTCTGTAGAAATTATAAAATCAACTGAAACAAGTTGTCTTATAGAAATCGTTTGGTGTCAATACAACACTATAACTAATTTTGTTTGATTACTTTTTTATTTCCTTCTGTCCTTTCTGATGAGTGTATTGGTTTATTTGGATGTTACACTGTCGAGTGACTATCATCACGTGCTCTTTGTAGGGCCATCGCACTTTGAAGCTTCGGTCACAATTTATTATACAGATTTCGGGTTCATGAATATTAGTTCGCACCTTTGGATAGTGACATCTAAAATTGGTCCGTTGTATTTAATTCAACAAAACACAACTATCACAGTTTTACTACGATTGCATTATTTGCTTTAAATCTTCAATGAAATGAGCCTAGTATTTGATACTGAAATTCGAGAACAAAGTTCATTTTAACTAGACGCGACAGTCCCTTGACCTGTGAGCACGTACGTGCTGTTCATTCAAGGTTTGTCTTTTACCTTGTACAGATAACCTTGTACTTACCTGTGTAACCTTGCAATGATAACCCCGTATTAACACCTGTCAGTTGTATATCAATGACACCATACTTTAGCCCAGCTAGTGACAGCTATGGATAGGACTATATATATGACGTCAGTAAAGGTACATCTTGTACGTACATCCTCATCTTCTGTAAATAAGTAAGGTGTAACACGACCTCAAAATATCCTCAGTTGTTACAGTAGTTGAACTTAGGATCTTTTCTGTTATTGATGTCGCTCTTAATCAAAGTAATATAACAAACTCATGAAAAATTCCAAAACTGGTAGTTAAAGGTTTTATATATGATTTGGAAACTGATGTAACAAATTCAGCAAATATTTTAATTAAGTCTTTGGCAAATTAATATATTTGAAATATTTAGTACAACACCGATTCAATTATACTGAAAAGTGTTCTTTTATTGTACCTCTGCATTATGTAGTTACCATGTCAACCATCCGTAATATGCACATATTAAAAAGAGCACAACCTTGAACTCTTGAACTCTTGAACCAACTTAATACATTGTACGTATTTAAAGAGAATATACGCAAGCACTAACGATTAATATATAATTCGCAATGATTTATTATCACTTAAAAACAAATCACGGAATGGATACATACAAGGCCTAAACCATACATACTCTTTTCATATTTTTCTAGTAAAATAAAAATAATGAATCAGGAATGAAATAAAAACGTTTGACAGTTTTGAATTCAATCATTTTTTCCGATTGATCCTTAATTTGAAAAAGGTTGCGTTGATAACTTATTAGATATAAGTGTCTTACTTTCAGCTGAACAAGTGTCTAATCACTGTGTAACTTTCTACCGAGCCTTAATTCCCAATGACCTAGAATGTGGTGAGTAATGTTGATCTGTTCATTCTGTTATCCTCGTCATAGTGTACATCAAGTTACTACAGTGTAAGAACAGGACAATATGCAACTATTCGTGCAGTGCACTTGTTTGCGCTTACTGACTTTCTCTAACTTGCAACAGTCTGTTTTATATATAGCTCATACCCTCCTCAAAATGAAACGTGATGAACCTTGACAAAAGGAAAATGAACGCGTGGTTACCGAAGATAAAAATACTTGATGATCAAATATATAACGTATACATATTTTTACATTAAAACATTTCTGAAGGGTTAACTGTTGTCGTAGCGTGAATATGAACTTCGGCACTTGAAAAGTTGTCAAGTTAATTTAGGATACAAACAGATATGGACAGAATGACCTTGAAGTTTGAGAGCTTACCAATGGCCTTATGGTTAGATATGAACTAAGTACATGTGAAAATGCGTCATCATTCCCTGCCGACGAATACCTAAATCCTGGCCTTGACATTGACTTTAAATACAATACATGCCTTGTTGGTTGTTTTCCAGAATGTTTATTTGAATAAAATAACCTTGAAATATCTATTAAAGCCAGCTAGGTCTTATAAATATTGTTTATCCATTCTGCTGATTTGTCATCACGTGACTGCTTTGGCCTTAGATCGTCGGTACAAAGAGGCACTAGGGGAAAAAATCATAATTCTCCTGATACAAACTCTTATATAGAGAGTTATTTACACTATAAAATACAATGTAAAAGATCTTAAAGTGCAGCAGTTATGATATAATTTACATAAAACAATGATTATATTCACAGTGGTGAAAATGACATTATTTTAAAAGGCTATATGCACACGTAATACAAGGTCCCATACAGTCACGTACACCGTTGACAAACATACATTTTTTCCTCGTACATTTCAAAAGACATATTTTTCGGAATGCATTATGTAATGGAATATTAACATTGACTGTTCAAAACATTCTTTCCTGATATTTTATCGGTGTCTTACCATGGAACTACAACAAATACAAAAAAAAAAAAAAAAAAAAAAAAAAAAAAAAACATAAAGGTTTTACTTATTTATTTTGTACTCTGGTAAGATTTTGCATGAACTTTGGCGGTAACGGTATTGTTCCTTTAAGACAGCAAGAATAGGTTTCTTCATTCGTCATGCCAAGGGAAGATAGAGCAATGGAGGGTATTATCGTCAGGTTTAGCATCTCCGGAGCATAGCAAAGTCATGTCACACAGGCCCATTTACAGCATTGAAGTCACCCGAATGTACACAGAACGCTAGTCAATTTAGCAGACGCTTTAGAACTTGTCAGAGATCATGTACATTCTTGAATTTGTTTTACATTTTTGATCTCTTAAGGAAAAATGTTTTTGACTGACGTTATTCAATCACGTAAGACGAACCGAAATACAGCATAGAAAACATATTAAAGGTTTGAACATCAAAATACAAACAAATAACGCTTAACCTGAATGATCGTAGGGTCAGAAAAGTTCCAGAAGAACAACAGTTTACTTTGATAAAAATTATAGCAACCGGACTGTACCATTTATCAAAATAATGTTAAATTAAGGAAAAACTGGCGATAACTACCCCCTGACGATAATACTCTCAATTGCTCTAATCGCAATAGTAATTAAAGTTATATATTTACACGTGTTGTTCATGGGAAACATGCATTATACAAAGTGTGATGATCACAGTTACTTAAAATATTGTTACAATATTTCGACTTGTTTTCTATTTCTTTAGTTTTTATTGACCATTAAACATCCCATTATCTATCGCGTACCTCGGTCTTTAATGGCATTACAATTAAAGGACCACTACCTTTCCGAAATGGCTTTTATAATTTTTATAATGAGAATGTAAAACGAGATCGATCATTTTGTAGAGTCGCAAAAGTTATTAACTTACCGCGGGTCGTCTTGTGTTCCTCGCCGTCGCCCTAAATACCACGCGGTAATTGACTACCACGGCGCTAGACGGCAAAACAGCGAAATGACTCTCCACTGTTTTCATATATAACGCATGAAATCTTGCATGTTTTTGGTGTTGTAACCTCATCTTAGGCCATCGGTATATATTTTCTGATGCTATTTATGTTTATTAAGAAACCATTATGTTTTGCTCTGGAAAGGTAGTGGGCCTTCAAATATCACTTTAGTTTATAAAAATGCCGATTTCTATGGCAGGTCATTTTGGTGGAAAATATTATGAAATAAATCCTTTGCTAACTCAGTTCTTCCTATACGCGGTATGAAGACAGGACACCCAATATAGGTCAGCAACAAAGCCAGCTGTGTTGTTAGACAATATAACTGAAATGTCTATCTATTTTTTTTATTTCGATAATGTCATATCGGATTTAATCATTATATAATCTGATGTTAACGTTTCAAATTCAAAATGTGTTCTTCTTCCTTTGAACCTGTAAAAATGCAGTCGTTGGGGCAATCGTTCAACTATACATGTCGGATAATGTCACAGCACATCTTCTAGAGCGTAATAGAAGCAGCCCACTTTCCTTTCTATTGGTGTCCTGAAGAACTTTTGATTCTATTTGAAAACCTTATTGTTCATTTGCTGTTATAAAAGACTTAAACATAATCATATAAATACGTTCAATAACAGCTTGACCTGATTTTAGCCACACAAATAATCCGAAAGTGGTTATTTAATAACACTTGGTGCCAACGCCCGATAAGTTTACGACTTAAACCAACATAGGAGGAAAACACATTATAGGGCAACGTGAGCTTTGTATACTTTCTATGTATAATGCATTGTACATGTTGCATATTAATGTATAACTATTACATACACGGAAACCAATGAGCCTTAAAGGCTCACTACCTTTCCGAAACGGCTTTTAGTTTCTAAAATGGGAATGTAAAACGAGATCGATATTTTTGTATAGTCGCTAAAGTTATTAACTTACCTTTAATACTACACGTGTCATCACATTCTGAACAATATGATTAAAATAAATAAAATGTTAAATTTCATAACGCGGGTCGTCTTATGTTTCCCGCCGTCGTCCTAAATACCGCGCGGTTGACTATCACTGCGCCAGACGGCAAAACAGCGAAATGACTCTCCACTGTTATCAAACATTACGCGGGAAATCTTGCATATGTTTGGTGTTGTAACCTCATCTTAGGCCATTGGTATATATTTTCTGATGTTATTAATGTTTTTAAGAAACCTTTATGTTTTCCTCCGGAAAGGTAGTGGGCCTTTAAATGTTGTTTCTGTTAAAACGTCGTGATGTGCATATGTCAACAAAACAGCAAAGCTGAAAAAAAGTATAGTGTGTAGTACATTAGTCTGTAGTAAACGTGTAGGCATCAAAATATGATTAACGACTGACCTCTGACTTAATTGAAATATCTGAGTTCTTAACACTTTTACAGACTTATTTGATCTAAGATAAAATTATACATGCTATTTTGTGTCTTCAACAAATGGGATAAAGGCGAATGGGGAGGAATCTGACTATATCATGTGTCGCATTTCAACACCCATGGGTAGTCTGACGCGTGCTTTACCTGCTGTACTTCCTTGAGACATAGCCACACAAATAAATCTGTGTAGGATGATGCTTTAAAAAGATGGTTTCCTGTTTTCTTCATTAGCGTTCAAGTTTCTTTTTTCACAAACATATTTTTTTACTTCTTGTATATTTTTGGCTAGGATTTTTGATAAATTTAGTATTTTCGCAAAGCTTATAACGTATGCAGCACAGAAAAAAAATAAAATGGGCAACTTCAATCATTGAGTGGAGAATGAAAATTTGAGCACAAATACTTCGGGAACCATCTTTTGTAAAACAGTGAAGTAAATTGTAATAACACATAGAAAATCCTCTAATGATTTTGTTGATGGTGATTCCATTAATTAACTTGTTTCTCTTCGAAGATTTCACCTTGACTTACAATGGTTACATGTAGTAGTTTTCACAGGCCTTGATAAAAAAGAATTATTTTATTAATATTTCCCATTGTTTTATTGGCTTTTTGTGTTTCATAAAGTTTGGGGAGGTGTTCGACATTTTCTTTCGCTGACATTTTTGCACCAGTACATCTTAATTCTTCATTCGGAGGAGACATTTCACTAAGGCATTATTTCTTTACAAAATTATGACACGTTTCAGTGATGTTTTATGCAGTCAAATTTAACATTTGTAAACAACATTTTCAATAACCCAACTACCCTTGTGAAGGGTCTCTCAGACCCTCACAAAGGGTCTCTCAACAAGTGCTTGTCCTGGGGAAAATATAAAATATACAGTGTTTATATAAAATACATTGTAAATATAACGAAAATTGGAGTTGTCAAAACAAGTCAATAACAACCTTGACCCAATAGTGAATGAACGGAAATACATGTATGGAAACCCAAATCACGCACAGGTCCAAGGAAGGTAACTCAACATAATAATAAAGTAACACGTACAAAGACAGCGCGAAACAGCAACAGCACGCATGATACATATTACCTGCAAAGCCCCTTGGCGCGGGGCTAGATTTAGGACAATCAAAACGTTATTTCGTCGACTACGTTGGTACTATCAGTGAGTGGCTATCCGTGTATCGTCGGGTGTATTTCCCACAATTGTTTTGCAGACTACGGATGAAACAGCCATTTGAAGATCATTTAAGAAATTCACCAAATGCATTTGCATGTTTTCTTCAACTTAGGGTAAACAAAAAAAAAATCATGACTTAAGTTTTTTGTTTCAAAAATGTTGATTTAACTTGACGCCAGTCGTGGAATGCACAAACATAATGAATGTCAGAAAAAAAATAACGAAAAATTATTAGATGTAATAACGTCAATTCACTTTCCTTTCTTATTCCCTCTGACCTATATGAAAATATGTGTGAATTATTTAATGGCCATCAGAGTCGAATTTAGAAACTTGGCTAACTGAAGTTGATGGCGTCCCTCCCGCTTCCCAACTCCTAAACCTGCCATCATATAACCCGGGCAGTTGGTATCCCCTGGACTCCAATCTCTTTTTGACCATGCCATAATGTATTTTGTACATCTATGTTTGTTTTATTCTCCTATCTTCCGAAATCGGAAAACTGTAGCTGATTTCTCGCAATGAAGTGATTCCCATATTTCCGGTAAAATGTAAACAAACTAGTCACACTACATGTCCCACAAAGAGAACGGAAAAAAAGAACTGCCATAAACGGCTATACCGATACCATTTACGGACATTTGACGTCATATCGTATCGAGAGGGAATCATCAGGAAAGCCTTATAAATAATCGTGTTAAAGCAGAATTGTCAACTCTTAGTTAAGTAAACAATACGATGATGGCTAACTCTTGTGACATGTGTCTTTTTTTCTCGAGGTCAGAGATTTGTGGAAAGCCTGCCTGGGCTTATCAAAAGCTTGTTATCTGTGTCTTATCATGCATGTTTGAAGCTGACCTCTCCAAAACCAAAGCGGGCCTTGAAATATGGATAGCAAATTATTAAAATAACAATTAAACATAGGATTTCTTCTGAAAATATCGACTAACAATAGAAGTCGAATGCCGAGGAGTACAAAGAAACTTGAAAATTACATACAGTCAACCTATATTTAAATCTACCCAAGTCTTTAGAATTTTCGTATGTGCTTAAGTCTAGACCATGGCAAGCATGCGTCCGCCGTAATGTTAAGCTGTATGTGCCAATGCTGATTTTGCTACAATTATAAAGAGCATTGACCTTCATGAAACTGAACCAGCTTAATATTACCAATTTGTCATGACGGGCCTGGGCATAACCGTGAATACAAACCGATTTCATTAGTGATATAGATAGCAGTTATATTTGGTGCACGAAATGGTGAAACAAGGCCCAATTTTGTTAAAGGATATTTTAGTTGCCCAATAAGTATTTTTTAACCGTAAATGATTGTTAAATTGCCTACATTCAACCATAGTATTGGTATTACCCTGTCTGCCTTCCGGAACACTATTTTACTTGGTCACAACCTGAGACAACCGTCCAAAGTCACTATGGATGGACATGCATTTATCATAAAATTGCCGTGTGTTAGACATTTGACAGTATAAACAGCAACAAAGCATGGCAACGGACGTTCAGGATCCAATTTATCCACTTCCTAAACAATTCTTGTGGAATATTTTACCAATATTTGATCACGTATCAAATACCGATTTACAGACAATGGCGATATTTTGTCATCGCTGCATCACGTGAAGTGTCCACACTCGACACGCCTAGCGTCACTAATGGCCATTGTAGTCTAGCTTTCCGTTGTCGGCTCGAGTCAACACACAGGGCGGTATTTCGAATGGTACAGCTATTTCCTAGTTTGTTTAATCAATAATAAATAACAACCATTTAAAACATGTATCAGTGAATACCGAAATCCGTTGTTTGAAATCAAATTCTAAAGCAAAATCAACACCACCAGCAGTTACGACAATAAGAAGCAGACATCATCGTGATCAGGTGATGGTATCCCACAATAACTCCAATCACGCGCAGAGCGCGAGGTAGCCAGCTAGGTCCAAGGTCATAGAGTGCAATAGAAGTAAACATATTTTTCATTAGATATGAATGTGACATACATGTATTCACATTTGAATTAGGATTTTGCCCAGCTATCGTCTATCAAAAGATTATATCTTACTGATGACCGTATAATCGTAATTAATCGTATGAATTCTATCTTAAAACGAAGGGACAGTCGGTGACTTCATTGAGCGGATTAACATTACGGATTATACTGATTAATCGTATGAATTCTATCTTAAAACGAAGGGACAGTCGGTGACTTCATTGAGCGGATTAACAATACGGATTATACTGATAGCCAAGCATAATTATTGGGCACTTTTTCTTTGAATCGAGTGACTTAGGCGCCTCGCCGGGTCGCCAGCGGTCGCCTGCTCTTGACGAATCGAGCATATTAATTTAACAGTACTAATTAAAATAGAAAATATATTCTACACGAAAACTTAGACATTGGTAGTCTATGAACCACGGCCGCTTATTATGACGTCATTATTATTGTGACATCACAATTGTCGTACCAGCTTTCACGGCTGTTCAAATGGCTGTTCCATCCTTGACGAATAACGAAAGATTTATTCATTATAGATACCAAAATCCTTTGGGGTCTCATCATTATATTGTAACCAAATGTAAATATATCTGTCCATTCGGTATTCATATGGGCTATGTTACATGCAAAAATACAGAATAGTGAACAGTGCCAGATGTTGATTATACAGTGATGAAACTGTTTCTATGGTAAAGAAGTTCTAGACAATCTAACGTTGAGCCGAGACTGGTTCTCAGATGCCGAGCTATGGATGCAAAAATTATTGCAAGCAGTACTATCATAATTTTATTTTCATTTGTATCCCTCTTAAAGTAGCTAGTCATGCAACATTCTCTTCTCGTCTAAAAAAACATTCCTATAGTTTCAATGACTGAAAAGTGCATTTTTATCATAACTCTTATTACATTTTTTTATGACCGGTTTATTAGAAAATTCGTTAACAGTGTAATGCTGCATAGCACAGTACATTTCATCACAGAATCTATCACATGATTCGCCTGATATCACGGAGGTTTCATGAAGACACAAATTCGTACACCGCATTTTTCTATTAGTGCGACTTTTTATGGCCTATTAAATAATGCGCTGGTTTTTTTTATTATTATTATTATCTATTCACTATTTTTACATGTGCATAAATCGGTTTTTACATATGTAAAGAATTCCGTAAAGAAGTTTCTATATTACCATTTTTCAAAATGGGTCTTATGGTAATGTAAATTGGTATTTATCTCCCTACGTTTTGAATAATTTTAATTATTGTCAAATATTTTTCAACCAATTAGTTGATTTGGTGGTTGATTGGGCCTAACGTTCTTTTAACAACCATGATCCCACATGTAAGACGTTTGTTGCCTGTATAAATGTATGTTTTGGGAAGTTGTTGTAAATTCGTATTGTGTCTTCATGTTATACTGAAAATTTTTCATTTTCTATAGTACTTTCCCACTAAAGCATGCCGTTTAACATTAAACCCACCAGGTACTATTGTACTGATAATGGACAAACAGTAGTTTCATTCTCTTAATGCTAAGCGCGTAGCAGCACAAAAGAAAACTATCACCTTTATAATAATAGCGTGCCTCGACCAGGAGACAGAAACCAAAGCTTTCTTGACGAGGCGAATGTAAACCTGAAGGCAATGGTGAGGTGGTGTCAAGGGAGACGTTGTGAAAAAAGATAAGATCCCCAAATTTAGCCTTCTTTTAAGATCACTTCTAACGCTTTATCTACAGTACGGGCATTTATTAATAATATATAATATTTATTGATACGTTTTTAAAGGCACTTGCTGTGAGACATTTATCATAGTTTTGCATTGAGTAACTTTTCTCTCCAACGCTAACCCTATTGATCAGATTGGAATAAAAATTTCATGCAGACCACCATAATATAGATCTAGTGTAAAACGATTGACATGGCTGTTGTCAGTGTGTTTTCGGGTTAGGTGTGTTTTCGGTGTCTTTTGGCTGTATGCTTATAATTCTCAGTCTCCTAAAGTATACAGATGTTCATACATAGACAATGAATTGCATATATTACAAACAGAGATGGTCATTTTTCAATGACATTAACTGTTATAAAACTATAGTCATAGATCTATATCAATATCTAGAAGATATTATCGAACAGTTTTTTTATGAATGGCAATGGATGAAATAAATGTCACAGTTTCTTGATTTTGGTATGTAGTCCGCTGACTTCCCGAATCCTGCAACAGGTATGAAATTCCAGTGCCAAATGGAAAAGAAAATATAGCCCAAACAAGTTTTATTTTGTTAAATTGCATGAGGTCAAAAATATGTTACAGTGATTTGATTTTTGTATGTCATTAACAACCTTACCAAGGTGAAACCATGCATCACATTATAAGTTCTAAATGCTATATAGTATTGGAGATGAAAAATCAAGTGGTTGAAAGACAGCTGACGAAACAACACGACATGCATGCCTTTGTCACTTGTTCGAAGTGGAGGACTATAAAAACAACGCTGTAAATAGTTTTTACTCTTGAATACTTCATAATAGAATTTTTTAAATCACAAAAGGATGTCCATATTAAAACGGATGTTGCCGAAAGCCATTTTTACATTCAATAACTTTCATGACGGCATTGACGCAATATTTAGGATTTTACGTCAATCACGTTTCAGAATATTACACTTAAATTAAACTTTTCTGCGGTGGTCAGAAAAATAAAGTAAATGATTGTGAAATTAACTTTATAAATGAAAATTGTTCATCAATTGAATTACGCATGATTACTATATTTTTACTAATGTACGCGGATGATTCTGTTTTGTTAGCCAAATCGCCAAGTGCCCTGCAATCATTGTTAGATGCATTGCAGAAGTACAATGATAAATGGAAGCTTACACATAATATTCAAAAAACGAAAATTATAATTTTTAGAAATGGTGGTCATGTTAGAGAAAATGAGAAATGGTTTTACAACAATAACGAAATCGAAATTGTAAATGAATTTAATTACCTTGGAATGCTGTTTAATTTCAATGGTAAATTTAATAAAACACAAAAGCACGCAGCCGAAAAGGAAGGAAGGCTTATTTCAGAATCATGAATAAAATATAAAAATAATTATTTCAATGCAGAGACATTATGCTCAGTTTTTGATACATACGTGGCTAGTGTTTTATGCTATGCTAGTGAAATATGGGGATATCACAAGGCACAAGATGTCGAGAGGGTACACTCGAACTTTTGCAAAAATATTTTAGGGGTAGGTAAAAAGACTTGTCATGATATGGTGTTTTGTGAACTAGGAAGATTATCATTACAAAATAAAAGAAAATTAAAAATTTTGAAATATTGGGTTAAAGTCAAAAACACTGAAAACTGCATTCTGAAAGCCTGTTACGAAAATAGACTGTCTAGCAACGACAATTGAATTGTAAATATAAAATTAGAATTAGATAGGTTAGGCTTAGGATACCTCTATAATAGTTATTTAGATGGGAAAACAATATACAAGATAATTGAAAACAAATTTTATCTTATATATTTTCAAGACCTGACAAGTGATATCAGTAATTCCTCTAGGGGTTTTTATATCAGCATTTAGTAGATAATTTTGATCTACAGTATTATCTTAAGAAACCTATTGAACAACGATATAAGAAGTGTATTTCTAGAATAAGAATGTCATCACATAATCTAAAAATTGAAAGCGGAAGATATATCAACACTCTAAGAGAAAATTGAACATGTACTTTTTGTAACAAAAACGAAGTGGAAGACGAGTTTCATTTTATATTAAGATGTCCATTTTATTCAGATATTCGGAAAAAATATATTAAACCATACAATAACTTTCATGACGGCATTGACGCAATACTTAGGATTTGACGTCAATTACGTTTCAGAATATTACACTTTAAACTTTTCTGCGGCGGTCGGAAAAATAAAGGTATAGACGCAAAAAAAAAAAAAAATAGGATTTTACATATCAGTTAATTTAAAGATAAATAGAAATTAAGTATATCTACGGTGGCCATTTTGAAAAACAAGATGGCTAACAACAACGTTTACCGATAACTAACGTTCATATTTGCATTCAGTTACCCTAAAAATATAGGATTAAAACAAAATTTGGGATTCTATATCAAACAATTATCAAGGTATTATATCTCGGCCATTTTGAAAACCAGGATGGCCGGAAACAGTACTAACGTTCACATATTTGGTTTATTTATTTTTACGTCCTATTAACAGCCAGGGTCATGTAAGGACGTGCCAGGTTTGTTGGTGGAGGAAAGCCGGAGTACCCGGAGAAAAACCACCGACCAGCGGTAAGTACCTGGCAACTGCCCCACATGGGATTCGAACCCGCATCCCAGAGGTGGAGGGCTTGTGGTAATATGTCGGGACATCTTAACCACTCGGCAACCGCGGCCCCAACGTTCACATATGTATTCAGGAACTTGAAAATATAGTTATTAAGGATGTATTCTTCTGAGGTTTCAGTCCCGTTGAAGTCTCGTTTCGACAAAGATCAAAGAAGTTATGAGATTTTCAAATATATTTTATCAATATCTGTAGCAAGTTGTCAGATGCAAATTTCGTCAAAAAATTACATTTCTATTTTCAGTAGATTTTTTTATACAGGGATTTTAATAAATGGCCCATTTGGCGGCCATTTTGAAATTGTGTCTTTTTTCCTCTTTGAGTAGAGCCATAGTTTAACCACTTTTTGCTGAAATTGTTTTTACTTAAATCATCACTGCACCAGCATTTTTAGCTGTATCGAGCTATTTTTTGCTGTTAATCTTTACTAGGTTAGTGGTTATTAAAATATTGAGCATTATTGCGTGAAGTGATACGCTTTTGTCACTTTATTTTTACATTTAATGGTAATTTGAGCACTTTTATTTTTTACTCTAAAATACTGAAAAATAACACATATTCAAATGGGGCAAAAAAGTAAGCACACTGACCCCCCATTTTTCTGCCTAATTTAAAAAGAATAACCCATTCCCTATTGATATGCAAAATATTACAGATGATCCACCGCCGACAGAGCATAAATGATACTCATCATTTCAACAATAATTCGAGTTTAATCGTGTATATGTATGTCTAATTAACACAAAACACAATATAAAATATTTTGTTTTGCTTTTGGTGAATGCGCAATCAGTAATTCATTCCATATAGGATATAGTGCCAGGGAATTTTTTCGGGATGCAATTAATTATTTTTTATATTTTAAACTTTAAGTAAAATTAGAAGCTCAAACTTTTCAATGATGGTAATGGTATGAAGTAAGTAACTTTTGTAACTGAAGAAAAATACCAGATCGTCTGCTCCTGTTTTTGATAGTGAAAAAATACCATTTGTCAGCGGTGGATCACCTTTAACAAAAGTTTAATACCACAACTATTTCCATAAAGGAAAATGGTTTATTTTGTAGCTCAAAATTAAGGGGTAGGGGTAGCATATGTTGTTATTCTGAGAAAAAATATGAGTCTTATTAATCAAAACTTGTATATTTTTAAAGAAGACTACAGGAAAATAAATTCTTCAAACTTCCATACATATCAAACATCTCATTAGGAAATTATGGCTTTAAACTCTTGTGTATATGGTCAAAACGGCAAAATTTCCATAAAATCCAATATTTTGTCAACAAGGTGTCTTTGAGTGACAAAAGCTCAAAATCGAGCACACGAACATATGTTTTTCTTCCATTTTCTTGTATGGTATGAACTCCTATTTCCAAAAATCTATATGAGAAAAAAAAGTTTAAAACAAGAAAATTTTGACTTCTCAGAGGTGTACATCCTTAAAACAACATTATGATTAAATATCGATTCGTTTTCAGGATACTATTCTATGTTCTATACAATATAAGTTTTCAAGATAGGCCAATTAGGCCTAGAATTCCTAAACATTTCTATGTCGGCCATTTTGAAAAATAAGATGACCTACAGCTTTTACAAATTACTAAATGCTCATATTTGCATTCAGTAGCCCTGAAAATATGGTATATAACAAAACAGAATCTTATATCATTTAGTTTTCAAGATATTAGACTTTAGTGGCCTAGGCACAGGGCCATGTATAGTCTCTATATGAAAAAATAGCCAGAAATACATATAATTTATATGTATTTCTGGCTATTTTTTTCTTATAGAGACTATACATGGCCCTCATGTGGCCTAGGCGTAAAAAGACATGCATCATCTAACATTAGAGTGATCTCCCTTTACCGGTTGTAAGTGGGAAATTTGAAGATGGCGAAGCGTAAGGGGAAAGACGATGACATGTTGTCATGTACTTTCGTTTTTGACGGTACACTGCAATCAAGAGTGCGGGGATCTTTGGTTATAGAGTTGATCAAGTATCTACTTTACGAACGACAACAAATCCCTCTGCCTGTTGACTACGTGAAACAGGAACTGAAAAAATTATCGGAAAGTAATTCTGAAAACGATCAACAGGTGCTCTATTTAAATACATGTCTTCTAAACAATTAAAGTGTAGAGTCAATTGTATGATTTGTATTGTATGATTTGTATTGTATGATTTGTATTGTATGATTTGTATTTACATTTTGAACTTTATTATAAGTCTACACGTAAACGTGCATGCATCCTTTTGAAACGAAAAGAAACTCGAGATTTTGTGACAATAGTAATTTCATAATATAAGAAACGAATGTGTTAATTTTCATGCACTGTAATTATGTGATTAGTTTGTGCATGTATAGTGTAACAATTTAATTGAAGCAATGACGTATAGTTGGAGCGGATTTAGATTTAATTCCAATAAGTAAAGGGAGATTATCCTTATAAAATTTGTCATATCTTACCATTAAATATGGAAACGTCATTTTTTTCCATTGGATTCAGTGATTTTTTCGATTTCTTTTTACATTTTTATTTATTTATTATTTTTGTATTGAGATTTGCCATCTAATAGCAAACAAATTGAGTTAAAATAAAAAAAAATCTAAAGTTAATTTTGATAGCAACAGAGTCAGATCTGTATATATTTTTTTGCAAAGTCAAGATGTCATTTTTTGAAGATGAAGTTAGTGATGGGATTCGGTTTCATTTTCATAATCGATAATTGGAATGTTTAAATCTATCGATTATAATCAGTTTAAATAATAGCTCTAATTGAAACACTATTCCAAGATTATTGTGATGTAAATTGTATTTAAATATGTTTATAATTTAATCTTACACAATGTATCAAAATTTATAATTGAATCAAATCGACTCATGTAAACTTTCTTTACATCTTGATTATATATATATATTAATGATTTACAATGTATTTAAGTTCATACCCTATAAAAAAGTAAAAGGGCTATACACAATCTATTTTCTCACTTCAATAGTAATGAAAAGGGCTTATATACTATTTCCATTTGTATGTGTGTAGGCATCCTCGATACTCCAGGGCTTCTGATCACTTACAATCTCTGCACCCCTGGACTATCTCATAGTAAAACTGGAAGCAACAGTATAGAACAGGTAATTTAGTAATTTGATGCACATCAAAAGAGCCGTATAACAGTACACTGTGGTTGACTGTGTGGCTTTGATGTTTGGTGTCGTTCTCTCTGCAGTCTTCAAAGGAAATCTTTGCTAGCCTGTGATTGGTCAAATGTTTTCCGCTGAGCTGCCTTCAATTTCACTATGAGATAGTCCAGGGGTGTAGAGATCGTAAGTGATCGGAAGCCCGGGAGTATCAAGGATGGTGTGTAGGTTGCAAGAGGTGAATGTATAAGTAAATGTATGATATATATTAAGTAGTCTGAAGTCAGCATGTATTTATAGTAATATATACATGATTATATATGATGATATATTATGGTAATTAACTTACATATGTATGTATTGTTGCTAGAGGTGGAAGTATATAGTATGAAAGGAGTATGTGTGCTTGTTTATTTTGATCAATTTCCTAGTATGAAACCTTAATTTGATATTAAACTATCAACAGGTATTTTTAGAAATTTACTGTAGATATATTTACAATATACTTATAGAAAAAAATTGTCTAAATCTAAGTTAATTGTTCATAATTTACCGGGTAATAATAATATTATAATGTATACCATTGTACCGGATTCAGGAAAGGATCAATATAGGCACTACCTGCCTGTTATACTATCTTTTTGTTGATCAATAAAATATTTTGACTTGAATTGTATAAATATGTTTATAAACTGGTGAGAAATAACTACAATATCACTTGAATCAAAAGGTAATAGCTAGTGTGGTAAGAAAGCATGTCCACTGCAACGGATGAATGTGTCCTGATGGATACTGTACTGTATGGGAACAATGTATGTGGGTAATGAAAATAGGCTAATTATTCAGTTGAATTATGATAAACAAAATCTAAAGATTTAGGATGACTTTAAAAAAAATTCTGATTAACTGGTTTTACAATTTCTTAATCCATGATAGGTTTAATTTTTTTTTGATAATCTGCCTATAACTAGACGTTTTCTGTGTATATGCATCTTGAAAACTTAATCACAGAAAAAAAATATTTGAATTGAAAAGAAATTTCAGAATGTTTCCATTTTTATCAGGTTTTTTTTTTTCATTGAATGGCAAACCCCATTAAAATCAAAGTTTCAAAAAAGGTGAAAAAGCCCTGAATGCATTAGGAAAAATTATGTTGTTTCCTTAGAACTGAATATATGTTACAGTAAATATGTATGGTATGGTAATGTACTACCACAAAGTCCTCGTATTGAAGAAACAAAATGCTTTATTTCAAATCTAATGATTTAAACAGACAATTAAAGTTGACTCTTTCATTAGTCTTTGTCATCCAATTTGTTTTTACAAAATGTGTATTGTCACAAACTTTTTTATATTAATTAATGTTGGAACCACTGTTTATCTTTGTAGAATGGTGCAAAAAAAATCAAAACTCGACAATTGAACAAATTAGAGTTAAAAAGAGCCACAAATACAGTGAAGAATTTAGATGAGCTATCATCACGAGTACTGCAGGTTTTCGAAGTGTGTCCAGAGATCCAGCAGGTTGTACTGATGTTTGGTGGCACATCTGTCAGTCCAAAGGAATCCTATCTGGTAAATCTACCTGGGATCAACCCGGAGGCTGAAGGCCTGGCCCTAAAGACTTGTGTTAAGTCCCTATACAGGCAGCTTGTTTCACAAGACATAATGGGAAGCTCCAAGCAAATTGGACCCACATGTTTGAGGGTATTACTGCGTGCCCCTAGGGAGTCAGGAATAGAATGGTTTCTCCCCAAACCAACATTCAGGGTACCAACAAGGGGAAAGAAATATGTGATGAATATTTGTGGGAAACACACCCACAATCATTACAGTCACAATATCACAAAGGATGAATATGAGATAGAAATATCCGGGATTGAACCATTGGAGTGTTCTGGTATGAGTGCTGCTCAAGATGATGGTGCTGACAATACTCTGTCATCCTTTTCAACTAAATGGCTTCATGACAGCACAGACAGTTATAACAATCAGTCAAAGGAGAGTGTGTTAATGAGCTGTACAACTGACATGATAACGCAGAGTGTCGAAAACATGCAGTTTAATGATGTTACTATAGACCAAGATGAAGCTGTATTCATGCTAAACGAAGAGCAATATATGTGGTTCCAGGCACCACTTGTGGTGAAAGGATATAAAGACAGGACTTCAAGGCAGGCCTCAATGACTGATGGTTTGATGTAACCACTGATGATAGTTAAGCAGAGTAATAAAAACATGATTACTACAACACAAATTATGTCATATATGATATTATTATTATCTGGGTTGCATGTGTAACGAAAATGTAAGAAAAAAGAAGATAATACATCAAAATGCTGTTCTTTATATTAAGTACCAGCTAGTGTTGTGAAGATTTCTGTGTTAAGGAGATAACAATTTAATATAAAACTAATACCCTCAACACTGGTAAATAATAATTTAGAGGTTATATTCTACAATAAATAGGCTCTGGATCCATGACTATTGAATGATGATTTTGATACAACAATTATATACAGTATTTTGTATTTGACTGATTAAAAAAAATTAAATGATTGCATTCTCAATTGGAAATGATCATGTATTTTCCAAATTGGTTGCTACATTTCCCATTGGAGACTTACAGATATAAAATTATTAAAAACCACAAAAGAATATCATAAATACTGCCAAATAGGTATAAAGGATTTCTTATGAGAAAAAATGGAATTACAGTATACTGCCTTATAAGATTCACAGTTTCACCATTTCAAAGGGTCCTGTTTTTCAAACTAGTTGAGAATAAGAATAGGCCCTGACATTTAGTTTGTTTAGGTCATGGTTGTCTGATGTTCTAGCACTAATGACCCCCGACCCTTCTAGCCCCCAACTCTTGACTGTGAGGTTGAGCTTAATAAACTTTGGTTTTAAGTACGTCAATATGGTCCCATCAACATTGATAAACATGCAGTTGTTTGCTTCTCTAGCTATATGTAAATTTCAGCTGTAATACTTGTTGGTTCATATAACTTATAAGATAGTATAATAATATAATATCAAATGTTTGGTGTATTCTTAAAGATATATGCTCCACCTTTGACCAATGGTATTTTTTTCTCTATCAACAACAGGAGCAGACAAATTAGTATTTTTCTTCAGTTACAAAAGTAACTTACTTTACACCATCACCACCATTGAAAAGTTTGAGCTTTTAATTTTAGTTAAAGATAAAAATATTAGAAATAATTAATTGCATCCTGAAAAAAAATCCATGGCACTATGTCCTATATGAAATTAAGTTCTGACTGCACATGCACCAAAAGCAGAATAAATAATTTGACATAATTTTTTTGTGTTAATTAGTCATATATGTATAATTTTAATTGTATTTAAGGATTAACTTGAATAGATTTTTTATGTTATGGAGATATAACACAAATATCTGAGTGCACTCTAAATAAACCGTGAAGCAGTCTATGATGAGGGTACACTCAGATTTTTGTGTTATACCTCCATAACATAAAAATCTATTCAAGTTAATCCTTATAATTCAATTTACTAAAGCCAATCTCTTCAATATTAAAAATTCATTTTGGGACTCTTTTGTCTATGAAATCATTACGCTGTCATCTCAGCCAATCAGAAGCAGCGTTGCCATTTTTTCCTTTATGGGCTGATAAAGTAAATTTTTAAGCCAATGAAAATGCTCGTAACAAGCAAAATTGAATTATATACAATTAAACACCAATTATTGTTCAATGCTGAGTATCATTTATACTCTGTAAGCTGTGGAGCATCTTTAAAGGTTACCAGTATTTAAGACATTTTGACACAAGCAGCTTTATGAAATGGTTAACGTTTGTTTTAGCATTTGTTGTAAATTTCCAAAACAATTAAATAAAACCATAACAATATTAACAACCTGTATAGCAAGTTGCATTTGCAGATAGAGTTATGTAATTTGTATTAAAGCCCCTCAATGAGGACACTTCTTGATAAATCATTTTCAATGTGGCAATTTTTAATGGCTCAAATTATACCCGATAGATATCTTTTTGATTCGATCATATTTTCAGGGCATGCTTATGACCATGTTTTTTACCCTCCAATTTAATTTGAATGTATTGATTATTCATTCATTACAGCTATTTATACTAACAAAAAATTCAAACATTAATGTCTTTTTCATATTAATATTTTTTGTTGTGAATATTTTAAAATATGTATTTAAGTAAATGTTTACATGTATTTTATAATAAAACTATTTATTGGGCAAAGAAGTAATTCCAATAGTGTGAACAAAAATGTCAAATTTTTATCAACATGTATTTAGATTGATGCATAAGCTTATCACTAAATCTTGATGATTTCATTTCACAATTATTTTATTTTATTGATAAAAATGAACATGTATGCGAATATGTAAAAGGCAAAGCATATTTTTATTTAATTTAATAAATGTCACAAAGATGCAATTAAGATTGATAGTTTTTTGTACTTATATATATATATATATATATATGCTTATATAGATCTCTGTGGTGGCCGAGTGGTTAAGATGTCCCGACATATTACCACAAGCCCTCCACCTCTGGGATGCGGGTTCGAATCCCATGTGGGGCAGTTGCCAGGTACTGACCGCTGTCGGTGGTTTTTCTCCGGGTACTCCGGCTTTCCCCCACCAACAAACCTGGCACGTCCTTACATGACCCTGGCTGTTAATAGGACGTTAAACTAAACAAACCTAACCAAACCAAAGATCTATGGAAGTGCAGTTAAATATTATATGTACATGTATAATATAAGATGGGAGACTGAAACAAAAAAAAATCTACATTTTCAAATGCTATAAATCTGAGTGTTCTCTCATCATAAACCACTTCACGGTTTAACTACAGTATAGTGTTGGAAATCGGTTGTAAAATGGTAATCGATCATCAGTTTAGGACAATTTACTAATTATCGATTTTATAATCGGATACTATTTATAGAAAGCTCTCCTATATTTATATATTTCACCTTTTAGTTTTTCTGAAGAATTTTAAAAAGATATCCACTGAACGAACAGTCATGAAGAAGTATTTTTTTTAATTCAAATTCTTGAGTATCTATGATGTTTAAAATATTTTGATGTGATTTTGCCCTGATATATATATCTTAATAAAGGTTCAGAACAGTATAAGATAAGCATGAGTTATCTCCCATTTTAATAATCGATGATTACCTTTCATAATCGATAGTCTTTGGAAAAATCATAATCGATCGATCATCGATTAAAATCGAGAATCGGTCCAACACTACTACAGTACACTCAGATTTTTATGTTATATCTCCATAATATAAAAAAATCTATTCAAGTTAATAATTAATAATATACAAACGCGTACATCATAAAAATTAATTGCATCTAGGATACATATGTAGTAAATGTTTATAAAATACATGTACTTCAACAGAATGCTAGAAATATCCAGAATAGAAGATCAAAAGTAATCACTCAGAGATTTAGATAATATATGTCAATTACAAAAATGTAACCCTATATAGATCTAGAGTAATGATTATAATACTTGTGGAGAATAATATACATATATATGATATCATTATTCATTGGTTACTTACATGTATCAAGTAATACTAATAAAAACAAACTTTCCTTCACATTGGATCAATTTTGTTCCATAGATGGACATGTCATTATTGAAGTTTGGGGCCAATTATAGTGCTAAAAATACAATTGATGCATATAAAACGAAACAAAATTTCCAGCTTATATGCACAGAAATATATGTTACTGGTAAGCATGCTTATTTTCTTCTTCTAAATTTATATACATGTATTGAAGAAAAAAGCATAGGCGCCTGGAGGGGGATCCCCCCTAAGAAACAATAGCATTTAGAGGACAGAAATGAATTGTATGTTTCTGATACGTAAATTAACAGTGATTTTTTTCTGGACAGAACATAAAATTGTTCCTACTCAAGAGAAATCACTGCCAATATGTCAACATCAAGATCATTCTTGATACTCCTCCACCTCTGAACTATACATGAATCTCACAGTAAAGCTGAAGGTTGCTCACGAGAAAAGAATGACCAATTACAGGCCTGTATAAGAATAATATTTTCTGTCTCTTCCGTTGCCTAAGTTTTGCAATGTTTACTAGGGTGATGTAAAATATATAAGTTAACAGTACTGTAAAGTTTATATTTTTACAATGTCGTTATGTGTGAGATTAATAGAATCTTTCACCCCCTTTGGGGTGAGACAGGAGATTCTCAACCTGAGCTTTGCAGAGTGTTGGACGGCTTAAGAATCTTATTCCGAGGGTTGAGATCTCCTGTCTCACCCCAAAGAGGGTGAATGATACTTTTTCTCTTACCCCGTGTACCACTTTGTCTCTCTAATAATATTATTTTTCACATTGCATTTGCTTTCTTTGCTTTTTGGAATACAACATTAGTCAGAGTGTAGCTGAAACAGCTGCATTCATATTGAATTTTACTGAAATATTTAGTAATGAAAGTTTCTAACGTATATATAGAGGTTACACAACGAGTGGCTGTTGGATATGGGATTTATTTCACACGAGTGAGTTATTTTTTAAAAGTTACAATAGACATGAGCTTTAGCGAGTGTCTTTTGTAACTTTTAAACAATAACTTACGAGTGTGGAATAAATTCCATATCCAACAACCACGAGTCGTGTGACCTGTTTCTACCACAATTATATCCGCTTTTAGCCGATAGAAATACGACGAGGATACGTACGCTATCCAACAACAGTTTTGGCATTAAAAAAAACCTAGAGAATTGTTATAGTAGTAAACAAAACATATTTTAATCTGAGAGAGAAAAAAAAAGTAAATTTCTGTTTAATTTGATTTATTTAAATTCAGTAACTAATGATACTTTTTTATTATTAATATATTTTTTCCATTTTTAAAAACGTGGTTATTAGGAAATCGGGAAATTCTATAAAATCCGGATCCTCTATTACAATTACCCAAAATGGCGGCTATTACGATTGCAAAGATTGTGACATACGGATATAGATAGGCCTATTTAACATTAAAAACGTGAGTAAATCATTTACAGTTGGAAGCAGTATTTGTTTTGTAGTAATTGTCACTAGCTGTACTCATAAAATTTATTGAAAGGCCAGCTGATTGTTTTCTAGGCGGCCGATCGGCTGCTTGACTTCAACCTACCTTTAATACACAGACGTGAGTGAAAGTGACACCACAAGCCAAGGTGGAAATAGCCCAAGGCTGATAATTAGGGCCACTGGGGTGTTGGTCAGGGGTCAGGGAGTGGTTACTCTCGTGCTAAAATTAACCTAGCATGTACACAAATATGGCGATGAAATTAAAACGGGAGGGGTTTACAGAATACGGGAATTTAGACTCTCCTCCCGGGAGACAATAAGAGGCTTTAAAATACGGGAGGTTTTGTCTCCCGCCGGGAGGTATGGCATGTGCTGTATGTTAAATATAAACGTGTCACTTATGCAAGCGAGGATGACGTGACCTCAATAAGTCGCCGTCTTTGTGACGTCATTTCATTGTTGTCGTGACGTTGTAATATATTAACGCGACGTCATGATACTAGATACAAGATACAAGAAGTTTTATTTAGTGTCGTATACATACAATAAAATAATATTAGCTCTGTAGAGCTATTCTTACGACAATCAAAGGTATACACATTTTATAACAACAAAGGAGATTGTATTAATGTAAAAGATAAGATAGTAATAATGATGTCAAGTTATAAATAGTTTAAATTCATCACAGCATGTAGTTTAGTTTCAAAACAGAAAACACACAATATATAGTAGATACATTCTATGGGACATGTTAAAAAAGCAAAACCTAAACGAGATGCTGTATGAAAAGTTCCATGCTACATTCTACCAACCAAGCTAAAAAAACCCGCTGGACAGGGTTCGTATATACATACAATACCAATATTGTATAGGTTAAAAATTGACAGAACACATGCTAATATAGCATAATCTAAAACAAAAGGAGCACGTTTGTAATACATACAATGTGGATAGTAAGAAGAAAACCTAAAAGCGCTGATTATAAAATAAGACAAACAAACAGAGACAGGACAATAAAAAAGTGAGCACTATAAAAGGATTTCAGATATAGAAAGTTTACATATGCATGTGGTATATGATAAAGCACTAAGAGTAGAAAATTATGTTTTCTCACAGATAGCACAAGAACACAGCTGGCTGTCGGCAGACTGTTCCACACCTGGGCAGCCTCAAAACGAAATGATTTTTTCCATATAGAGGTTGAGTTAACTCTTGGTGTTCTGATTGTGTTCTCTTTTCTGAAATTATACATAGGGTCATTTTTAATAATTAGGTCACTTAAAAAATCTTGTGCTAAGCCATTTACAATTTTAAAAACCTCTGAAGCCATAGACTTTATTCTGATGACATGTAAAAATGTAAGTTTGTTTCTGCGTAAAATATCTATCACAGGTGAGGTAAAATAATTTTCAATAAAACGCAGAAATCTTTCTTGTATCTTTTCCATTTTTCTTGTGTAGCTGAGGCTACAAAAATGCCATGCTAAGGGACAATAATTAAAATTTGAAGCAATAAAAGATTTGTAAATAGTCATTTTCCAATTTTGGTAAGGTTTCCTCCTATTCTTTTCAAAATAGCTAATTGTTTTGAGGCCTTTTTGCATAGTTTGCAAATGTGGTTGTCGAACTTCAAAAATGAATCAATTCAGTCGACACCTAATAAGGTTACAGAGTCATCGCATTCAATCTTCTGGTCTCCAAAATGACTTTATGTTATCATGCGACTTCTTTCCGAAACATATTGCCTGGAATTTACTAGGGTTTGCTTTCATTCCATTTCTGGAGAACCAGTCAATCAAAAATATGCTTTCATTTTCCAGGGTACTTTTTAGTTGGACTGGGCAGTTGCTGATGTAGGATAAAGTGTTGTCATCAGCATAGTTATACAATACACAGTTTTTTAAAAAGCTAAAAATGCCATTAAGAAAAATATTAAAAATCAGTGGGCCGACTATGGACCCCTGAGGGACTTCCTTTCTGAGCAGCTTCCAGTCACTGACCCTGGGGCCGAGCCGAATCCGCTGCTTTCTGTCACTGAGGTAGCTGCTAATGAGACTGATTGCAGCCTCATCCAGCCCATCCAGCTTGCAGCTTCCCCAGCAGCAGATTGTGGAGGATGCAGTCAAACACCTTGGACAGATCCATCAGTATTGCACCAACACATTGATGGTTGTTCAAGGCCTGACGCCAATCCTCCAGAAGCCGCAGCAGAGTGGACTGGCACCCAAAGCCAGGCCTGAAAGCTGCCAAGTAAGGGTTGAAATAAGAGTTGAAAAGGTCACTAAGTTGATTATGCATGACCTTCTCAAAAACTTTGGACAGTGTAGGTAAGATACTAACAGGTCTATGGTTTTCTTTTTTCAAAGGGTCGTTTTTTTTCATAAATAGGTGTAACATGTGCCTGTTTTAATTTGTCCAGGAAAGTTTTACTAGAAATGCAAAAGTTAAAAAGTTTGGATACTGGAGAGCTCAAGGCCTGGGATCCGGCTTTAAGTATCTTAGCTGATATCCCATCAACCCCTGTAGATTTCTTAGTATCCAGACCAGAAAGAAGTTTATAGAAGAATACTGTTGACGTCAAACAATTGTTTGGCACATACAAAGATCTCGTGTAGCTTGTCTTTACCCTAGGGTGAGATAGAAAATCCAAGGACGTATATGAGATCAATCCTTGGTAGATCATATATCCCTGTCTGGGGTAAGAGAAACAGTAGTCCACAGATCACGAAAAAGGAAAAATGTTTTATCATGCTTATTATATAGACTTCGGAAATTAATTTTCAATGTCTCTTCAGCTTTCTCATTTTTAAAATCTTATCATTTTTGATTTAAGAAAATCCGGAATGCCGTTACGGTTGCGGGTCTTATTTTACTTATATGTCTTCAACTTCCGGTGTAACCTAAAGTCGAATCAACCTGCGTTTCGTAATACAGTATTACACTATTACTCTTGGGCTTACATGATGGCAAACTTAGCGACAGCAAACTTGTTTGACGGCTGATTTACGGTAAGTTGTTGTAAATATATGTATAGGCCTACAGTGCACATCGAATGAGGTCTCCCTGACGAGAACCACCTCATCCTTAGTTCTGTCCTGGGTTGTTTCGCCTGCCCTTTTTCGAATGTCAGGGACCAGCATATCTGACCAGTATTTTCAAGATTCCAGATTAAATAGAGGTAACACAATGAGTGGTTGTTGAATATTGAATTTATTCCACACGAGTGAGTTATTTTTTTAAAAGTTACAAAAGTATAACTTTTAAAAAATAACTTACGAGTGTGAATAAATTCAATATTCAACAACTACAGTTGGTAGTAGACTAAAGGTTACACCCTTGTGCACACGGAGTGCACTACGTTTAGACTACAGGTAGACACCGAGTGCACGAGGTTTAGACTACAGGTAGACACGGAGTGCACGAGATTTAGACTACAGGTAGACACGGAGTGCACTACGTGTGAACACGGTGTCCACTACAGGTGGACATCGTGTCCAGGTACATTGAGACCTAGACAGACAAGGTGATGTGTTACAGTTAGGGATAGGGGAAGAATAAGTTCTTCAATTTGAAATAATACATAATTATAATTTTTAAGTGTTTATCTTTTTTAATTACAACATCTACAATTTACAGTACAGTATATATAACTATATAATACAATATTTTTTAGTATACATGAATAAAACCTTTTCACTGCAAAAGTAATAAAGATTGATTTATATTCGTTAAGTATATGTCTATTTAATTTTATATCAGTAGTTTCCATTTCTTATCTTAAATTGTCTATATTACGTTTTCAAAAGTAAATGTTTTATGGATAAATTGCATTGAATATATATTATATATATATATATATCATTTACATCAAGCATTTTCACAAGTCAAAAACAACTTTGAATTGCAGCAAAAACCAGTCCTAATGTCCTTTGAGACACTTTTTCTTTTATAATAAGCTATCAGTAATACAATCATATACCGGGTAATACATAGCTTTTAAACAAAAAGATTTGGTGCCTATCAATCAGTTGTCTAGCGATACCCTTGTAGATCGTCTTTCATTAAAATATATACACTTTTATAATATTTTCTTGCTATTTTAAGTTCTAAAAGTATTGTACGTAAAAATAGCTTAATTACATATTCTTTATTAAAAACTGAACGTCTTTAAAAGATCATGCAGAATTAAATCCACTTCAAACTATATGACTTCCTCCACTAATTGGTGGCTAGTCTACCTACAAGTACCCAATTCAGCTTGTTTTGATTCTTTATTACCCGTACACACAATAAGTTTATGATCCCAAACCCGCAAGTTATCTTGATAGTATATTGTGTCATGGTCCAATAATTATAACTTGTCAAACATACAGGTAAGCCACAGTATCCAGCTATACAGGTGCCTCAAGGTGACCATCGATAGATGGCCAGAGGGCAGAATCGTTACCTTCTGTGTTTGCACGGCTTTATGAGAATGGGGCAGTATCTTTATATAATATGTGATTTTAGAATTGTTTCTATGGAAGTTTGTTAAGACAAACAAATATACTTTACCGTTTAAAAATCATATACCCGGTTCATAAGTTTGAAACACATAAGTACCATTCTTATTAGATACATGTACATGCTTGTTGTAGAGCCTGGGTAAACATGTACACCGGTTCCCGGGGTGGGGGGGGGGGGGTGGTGGTGGTAGATTGGGATGAGGTATGAGGTAAAAACTAGCTGGCAAAACATATAGTTAGTGATGCTGAATACACCTCAATTATTGTCACGACAGGCAGCCGTGAAGTGGAGCTGACGGTAGCTGTACAATGCGTAAATCATGCATGTCTGTCACAACCTTGAATATACCAATAATACATGTATATATTATAATCAAAATTAATGTAGATTAGGTACTTATTCAACATTGTAATATGGTATTTTATATACATAGTCATGATAATCAGGTTTCTGATATATGTAAAAAGCCAGATATTGGATGAAATATGATATTCCAATAATCTTGAAATAAATGTTTTAGTACACTTGGTATTTAGATTATTTTTAATTTTAATGTATAAAGCTTCATTAACAAATAAATTAAAATGCACTACCAGCAGAGATTTAAATATATACTATTTATATCTCTGCTACCAGTTAAAACACATATCCCTATTGACTAGCATTGTTGTATAACTGTATGTATTTGTGTGATGAGTACAATGTATGTATGTAGAGAGGCTGCCACCTAAGCACAGCATGCTATAAATGGACCTCCTGGGGTTGGGATAAGGTACTACATGTATACAGGTGTTGTTAGTATGTGATACACTTGACTGAACATATTGAAGGGTGCCCAAAGAGGGCCCCAGGCCCCTGGCCCCACTCTGATCAATGTTAGGTAATTCAGATTATCATACCCGTGTGGTTGATGGAACAGTATGAAGTCCAAGTGACCATGCCAACTGCAGTCCTAGCCTAGGGGTCTACCTTTCGAGCAGGCAAATTTAAGTGAACAATATACTACATGTATGGATCATACATTAATATAATATTGTTATCATATAACTCACGCGGTTTGTAAAAGAAGGTCAGAATAGGATATTGTCAAATTATCAAGGTTTCTAGAATTAAAATAATTATGACAAATTCAGAATCTAATCAACAACTATGAATCTACAGTTTAAATGGGTAGAAGTTGGATTCATTTTGATTCTTAGTGTTTGATTTGTTATCGATCAGACATGTGACCTACGTTTTAGCGATCGGTCCTTTGAACAATGTTGATGCTCACGAGCAGCCACATGCCCGATAATAAATTTTTGCTTTCTTAAGCCAGTGCTTACAGGTTCCTCAATGGGTTGAGTGTAATAAAGTGTCATTTCTAATGCCGATTTTTAACGTCTATGGACGATTTCTCATTTTTCCAATGCTTTGCAACGCGCCAGGTTCCATGTAGCAAATGTATACGTATTATACAAACTATTTCGCGCACCTTGCCGTTTAGAAAACTATATTCCATACATACATAGTTAAACATTTTATGAAGAATTTAATTTGTTTATGTTTATATGTCCTTGCTTTTATTATGCCCATCAATATATTCTTTTTAATCAAAATAATTTGCCGATCAAAATATCTCTTTGGCGACGATTTGCTTATACTAAAAATCTTACTCCACGCAAGGTTCATCACTTTATGCGTACGAAAAAGAATTTCATCTTTAAACTACTTATCACTAGCTAAGAAAAATAGTTTTTACTGGGAACTATCCATTGATGAGACATAACCAGTATGTGGTTTACCGTACGCAGTTAATTTGCAACGCAGTTAATTTGCATTTATAAATTCTATAATTAACGTCCTTATTTATAAATTAAATTGTATGATAATATATATTGATACATTTTACTTTATATGTATCTATTCAAATAAACATTACAGTACGAATGATTTCCAGTAATTAACGGCAATTTTTATGTTGCAATAAATATTATGTTAACTATTTCTATCTGTCAAAGTCCATATAGACTGCAGATTCCAGATTTACATATTTTCTCATATTTCTGTGGCACATCATCTAGTCTGTCTGTGGTCTGGATGTAGTGGACATTTTACCTGGACACGATGTCCACCTGTAGTGGACACCGTGTTCACACGTAGTGCACTCCGTGTCTACCTGTAGTCTAAACCTCGTGCACTCCGTGTCTACCTGTAGTCTAAACCTCGTGCACTCTGTGTCTGCCTGTAGTCTAAACCTCGTGCACTCCGTGTCCACTCGTAGTTCACACCGTGTGCACAATGTGTAACCTTTAGTCTACTACCAACTGTACGAGTAGTGTGACCTATTTCTACCACAATCATATTCGTTTTTGGCTAATAGAAATACTGCGGGGATACGGTAACGTGTATTTATCGAAATATGCAAATAAGGTGTAGTAATGTTTTCATCAACAAAAAGTCACTAATTAGTATTCAAAAGTCATTGTTTGATAAAGAATCCATCAATATCAAATTGTTCTAATGGGACTAATACGTCGGTTTGAGATCCCAAAACGATGTGGGTAAAGTACAATTTACCATCAATTAGTCCCACCATCCGGTGATTATGACGTCATCATTTGACGTGAGTTTCTTGACGTCATAATCACCGGAAGTTGGGACGGTAAATTGTACTTTACCCACGTCATTTTGAGACTTTGAAACCCCGTATTCACATACTACATGATACCTGATAACGTGCAGGACTAGTATCTCCAGTGGTGATGGATCGTATCTCTTTATAATCTTCCCGCTGAAATGACGTTATCCCACGATAACGTCATTTGACGTCATTCCATCATCAATAGAAAAAATAGTCCTGCACAAACGTTATCGGGTATCACGTGGTACATAAATGAGTCCCAATGGGATCATCTCTAGGGTTAAATAATACACATTTAACGTCTTATTGAATTCAAATCTTATAGTTCCTTCCAGAAAATAAAACTCAATGTCGGACTACATGTATACATGTGCTGCCAGAATCATCAAGCCATTACCATCAAGATCAAGTTTGTTTCATACATGTTAAATCTACGAATCTCATCAGTGAAATTCTTGTCTGTCAAGGTGTATTATTAGTACATATGGTTATTTAACATGTATGAAAACCTCACATATTTTGACACAACGACCATGACGCATACGCTTTCCATCACCAGTTTGGACGTCAAGGAGCGAGCACAACATAGTATGACGTCATTCGATGATTGATGACGTTGACAAATGATGACATGACACCATAAAAAAAAGAAGTTCCGTAAAAGATCACTGTGTCAGCCAATCAGAATGCGTACAGAGTTTATACCACGTGTGGTATAAACAAATTGTTAATCAACAGCTGCACTGTTTATTTGATACCGTGAGAGAACAACACCGCCTATTGTGGTAGAAACAGGTTTTAATTATAAAATGAATTACCATACAAATATAATAAACGAGGGCGGTTAAGAACAGGCATCTGTTTCTGACAAGTTCGGTTTTGGACAAAACATAATGGCCTACTGTACCCCGTTCATGTAGTATGGGTAGGCTATTATATTTTGATTCAAAACCAGAAGCAAACGTCTGTGGTTTAAGCTTAGACAAGTTTTTGATATTGTATTTCTTTTCCATACCCATTTATTGTTCTCCAAGTTCATAACCTTCAGTTCAATAACATATATATATATATATATATATATATAATATATAATTCTTGTATATATACTGCGCTGTACAGTACAGTAGATGACTTGAAGTAAACATAGATTTGAAGTTATTTATATTTATTTCTTGCAGAAGCAAAGATCACAAGAATGAGTTTAACTGCAGCTGTGTGTGGATGTGTGACAAGGGCAGGGAGATGGCATCACCCTAAGATATATAGTTGGCCTGCAGTGCTGATCATCAGGTAAAATGTTATTCAAATAATACAGGTGTTCTCACAATGTCCTTGGTGTTACTTGTGTAAGATTTTACTGTGTATATACTTCTTTGTTACAGGTGTTTCCATTATGTCCGTGGTGTTATAATTATACAGTACTATAATATTACAGGTGTTCCCAGTATGTCTTTGGTGTTACTTGTGTAAGATTTTACTGTGTATATACAGTACCATAATGTTACAAGTGTTCCCAGTATGTCCTTGGTGTTACTTGTGTTAGATTTTACTGTATTATACTATTTTGTTACAGGTGTTCCCACTATGATGTACTATGTGTTTCTATATTATATTATAGGTCATCCCACTATGATGTACTTGGTGTATCTTCCAATGCCACACAGAAAGATATAAAAGCTGCCTTCATTGATAAATCAAAGCAGGTAAAAAGTTCTGAGAATTCCTTTGCTTCTCAGCGTTCAGCTTTTCATGATGTATTCTTTTTAGCACCACAGAATCAAATTGTTCACATATAAAATTTGCACTTAATATGTTTGCTTGTGGATGAAATTGGAGAAATTTAAAGAAAGCAATACATGTATATTTCAAATTGTGAAAAATTCCATCCTTTGAAAAATGTTTTTTTTTTTTACAGTAACCTCATAAGAAACAATTTCTTATTAATTAAGTTTGATTTGATATTCAAAGGACTGTACTATTATGTTCTTGTATCACTTTGAAACAATATACATGTATAACCCATCAGTGGAAACAAAACAACTTCAGTTAATTTACAATAATTGAATACTGTAACTATAACCATTTGGTTTTTGCGTCAATATTATTTTCGATATACAATGGAACCACACATAGTCTGAAAAACTTGCATTAGGAATGGAAATGTCACAAAACAACTTCAGTTAATTTACAATAATTGAATACTGTAACTATAACCATTTGGTTTTTGCGTCAATATTATTTTCGATATACAATGGAACCACACATAGTCTGAAAAACTTGCATTAGGAATGGAAATGTCAGGGAGTAGATTATGGTAATAGTACAAAATTTCGAAGAACAAAGAATTTGGCAATCCAGACAGTTTAGGCTGTGAATGAAGATGTCCAAATTATTGATGGTTCATTGTATTTGCAAATACATAAACTTGTGATCAAAGGCTCTTACTGACAACCATGTATTCATTTTATGTTAATATGATTATTCGCAAAACATTTGAAATTGCAAATTTTCTTACAAAGTTATGCAGAATTTTTATCTCAAGGAAAAAACGTGATTTACAGTATTGATGAAATGTGTACTTTATGATGATGTTGTTTTTCTCCCCTAAACATTCATCTGGATCTCACTCTTTTCTGAGCAGTATCATCCCGACAAGAACTCCCAACCTAATGCCAAGAAAATGTTTGCTAAGTGTGCTGAAGCCTATGAAGTGTTGGGGAAGGAAAAATCAAGGTCAGAGTATGATGCTAAGTTGAGGGAATCATCTACCACATACAATCAATATACATCAGGGGCTCCAGATCCATTCCAGTCAACAGCAGGCTTCAATCCTAGACGAAGAGGCCGTCCAACAGGCTCATACTCAAATAGAACTCGATATGATGAGTAAGGAACTTTAATCACATATGAAGTCGTTAATTAGGAAGCATATTTTGTTGTTGTTGTAAACTGTTATGTTATAATGAAAAAGGTTTGATATTGGTTATATTTGTATGGTAAGGGGAATAACTCTTAAACAATATTTTGCACAAATTCAAATTTCACTAACCTAGGAATTTATGATATCGATTAAAGTACTAAAATGTCAATACTTCCACTGCCAAATTGTTTAATGAGAAGAAGTTATTTCATCTGTTTATTTATGTGTATCAAAGTAAAATTAAAAGGCAGAGGTTTCCAACATGCTGTAGGTGTTTCCTAATGGTAAGATGTATCAACAGAGGGATCAAAGGAGTATTCTAACAGCGCTCCATAGACGATGTGGAAATACAAGTATGAAGAAGGATGGAGCATCAAAACCAATGATTCCGTGAATCTGTGGGTATTAATTAGCTTTTGATGTTGATTCTCCATCCTTCTTCATACTTGTATGTATATCAAAATGTGTGATAGCCAATTTTCTCATTTGAATTTCAGTTACACATGGAATCCCTATGATGTGTTAGAGAATGACATATACATAAGGAAAGGACGTTATTATCGAAGTCAGTATTGGAAAAAGGATGAGGATATACGCAAGAAGAAGAGTGTAGATCCAAGAGAGGCTGCAAAAAGAGAAAAACGATTGTGGCGTAGTGTTGCCTTGTTTGTAGGCATAATCATAACTATGCAATTTCTTGTAGAATCAATGAGAGCTTCAAAAAGGTGGGTAACACAGGTGGAGTTTTAGGTGTTGTAGTCACAGGTGTTTTGTGTAAATAGAATGATTTGACTTTAAGTTAAACTCTCTTATATACAATGTATTGAATATGGTGTAATTTAGAACAGACTTACATTCCATGATGATTACAGGTTCATACAGTAACCACACGTGTAAAATTAAGTCATCATGTATTTTTTCACAGATTAAAGAGACAAAAAGAAATATCACAGCGCAGAAAAGAAAGAGAATTTCTAGCAAATTTGAAGGATTCAGGTAAATTTTAAGAAATATCTTATTTATTTACCGGCACTGGTTTCAGAACTGAATGGTACATGTTGTAAAAGTTGATGGTCTTTGATTAAACCCCGCTTTAAATATTGTAGCTCATCAATATATAATTATTATTAGTCAAGCGTACTCTTGCATTATTGTTTTCCTTGTCAGGTGTGAAGTCTGTACATGTGAAATCTGTACATCCGCTATGTGCAGATTCCAACTGTGCATGTGATACCGGAAGTCACTGTCTTATACTGTCTATGTTTCTGGTTTAATAGATTTCGCTGTGATTTAGTGACACCAACCTTTTAAAAACATATACTAAGAGATACCTGTCAGCGATGTTCTACTATAAATTAACAACAGTGACATTAGACAGTGAAAATCACATTTGTTTTGTGTAAACTTCTAGAACGAATATACGTACCTGGCCTACTATACCGTTCGGCCAGGTACGAAATGATGCCTATGGGTCCTAGTGGAGCACTGCCTCAGAAAATCAATCGGTCACAATTTTCGATACTTTTTGTAGATTTTTATTCGTATACATGCATTTATATAATTTTTATAACATAACCACCATTCTTAATACCTACCCTCCCGCTGACAAGACGTGAAAATCACAATTTGTAGACTTGCTGTATTAATTCTGTTTTGAAAGACCTTCATATGATCATGTATATGTAACAAGAGGCCCAGAGGGCCTGTATCGCTCACCTGGTTTGTAATGTCAAGTCATGTTCTGAATACAGGTTCATTGTTTCTTTTCTGAAGAAATTTGAATATTTACCTCTTATTTCCCTATTGGGCCCCGCCCCTCCTGCCGATTTATAGGATTTACCCCTATTTCCCCTATTGGGCCCAGCCAAAATTTGGTCGCAATCCATGCAGAACTCTAACCAAATTTGGCCACAAACATCCTTGGGGGAAGGGGGAACAGAACTTGTATAGATTTTGGTTCTGACCCCCGGGGGCAGCAGGAGCGGGACCCAATAGGGGAAATAGAGGTAAATCCTAAGAATCGCTACTTGTCCTAAAATTCTGTATGGATTGTGACCAAATTTGGCCACAAACATCCTTGGGGGAAGGGGAACAGAACTTGTATAAATTTGGCTCTGACCCCCCCGGGGCAGGAGGGGCGGGGCGGGGCCCAACACGGGAATTTGAGGTAACCCTATAAATTGCTACTTGTCCTAGAGTTCTGCATGGATTGTGACCAAATTTGGCCACAACATCCTTGGGGGAAAGGGGAACAGAACTTGTATAAATTTTGGCTCTGACCCACTGGGGCCAGGAGGGGCTGGGCCCAATAGGGGAAATAGAGGTAAATCCTAAGAATCGCTACTTGTCCTAGAATTCTGTATGGATTGTAACCAAATTTGGCCACAAACATCCTTGGGGGGAGGGGAACAGAACTTGTATAAATTTGGCTCTGACCCCCCGGGGGCAGGAGGGGCGGGGCCCAACAGGGGAATTTGAGGTAACCCTATAAATTGCTACTTGTCCTAGAGTTCTGCATGGATTGTAACAAAATTTGGCCACAAACATCCTTTGGGAAAGGGGAACAGAACTTGTGTATATTTTGGCTCTGACCCCCCGGGGACAGGAGGGGCGGGCCTAATAGAGGAAATAGAGGTAAATCCTATAAATTGCTACTTGTCCTAGAGTTCTGCATGAATTGTGACCAAATGACCCAAAATATCCATGGAGGAAGGGGAACAGAACTTGTATAAAGTTTGGCTCTGACGCCCTGGGGGCAGGAAGGGTGTTGCCCAAAAGGGAAATTAGAGGTAAATATTCAAATTCCTTCAGAAAAGAAACAATGAACCTGTATTTAGAACATTACTTGGCATTACAAACTAGATGAGCGATACAGGCCCTCTGGGCCTCTTGTTGTATGTGTGAGGCCTTGTAGATGCATATTGTACTGAAATTAAGGTTTTAGAAAAGTAGTTAGTGAGCACTTAATATCTAACAGACATATTTCTAGTTCCTGAATGGTTTCACGTGAAACATCCTGTTAATTTTCTGCTCTATTTAAAAAATACTATGGTGAGCTTTTATTAGCTTATTCAGTACAATGCCATTTTTACGTCTAAAATATAGTAAAATGTTTTTACAAGAGTTATACAGAATGTATGTATCGCTAACATCGTGTGTTTACTGATTTTTTTCCCTATTTCAGGTGACAAATAGCATATTTTAAGTGAAGACATCTCCTGGCTGAGTTGTACAACTCCAACATCTAAACAACATCTCTCAGATTCTATTACTTTTTATACTTGTCTGTCAATTATTTTATGATCACCTGTACTGTTATATTAAGCAGTAATCTTCATTATGGTTTTTGCAGGACAAATTTTAGACTGAAATAGAATTTATTGTGGAGGCATAAAGTCAATTTATTAAAGCAATGAAATATGTTATACTGTAAAATTAATACACTTACAGAACTTAAACTCAGAGTTAGTTTTAACAATAACTTCAATAGAAGTTTAAAATATGAAAAAAATGTGATTCCATTGTAGCCTAGCTACAGGATAAATGTCATCCTCGATACTCCAGGGCTTCCGATCACTTACGATCTCTACACCCCTGGACTATCTCATAGTGAAATTGAAGGCAGCTCAGCGGAAAACATTTGACCAATCACAGGCTAGCAAAGATTTCCTTTGAAGACTACAGAGAGAGCGACGTCTAACATCAAAGTCACACAGTCAACCACGGTGTACCGTTATACGGCTCTTTTGATGTACATCAAATGACTAAATTACCTGTTCTATTCTGTTGCCTCCAGTTTTACTATGAGATAGTCCAGGGGTGTAGAGATCGTAAGTGATCGGAACCCCTGGATTATCGAGGATGGATAAATGTATGTACAACTACATATACATGTACATGTTTCAGGGGTCATGAAATACTGCATGTCCATACATTTGTAATGGACATTTAAGTTTTTCAATGTATGTTGCAGGTATACTTCAGTAACATATGTACACGTATTGTTCAAGGGAAATATTTTTCATTTGAACATAGAATAAATACTGATAGTTGAAGCTTATTGCAAAACTCTTGATGACATTGTTTTTGCATTATCCATGTTTTTTTTTTATAGTTATCGTAACTGATGGGTAATCTAAGTTAAATTGTTAAAGATGTCTATGAATTGTTTTTGATTTTGTCAGATTTTGAATTATTTATTAAAATGTACTTAAACCAAAAGATTTTTTGTTTTGTTTTTACAAATCTTTATCCAGTCACAGAAAGAATCTACCTCAATGCATGGATTTCTGGTTTTATGAGCTAAAATTGTTAGATTGATATGTGACGGTTCTATCCTTGTGTAGCTACCATTTTCATGATGGTTTTAAGTCACTGTATATGCCTAGCATTCACAGCATTTCTACGATGGCCTTGTTAATTATTTACAAGGTCTCCTGATCCTTTTGGGGTTGCAGACTTTCACCTCTGGGTCGTGAGTTTGAATCCCATTCGGGGCAGTTGCCAGATACGGACTGCTATTTAAATGTATTTTTTCTTTGGGCTTCATTTTAATATTTCACACAAGGAAATTTGCAAACATGGGCCACATTGGGGTGGCTGTTTGTAAGAGTTAGGACAATATTCTTAGAGTGAAAATTTCAACTTTTGAATTAAATGAGGAGTAAAATTATCATACATGTAGGTCAAGAACACCAGTTCACTAACATCCTGGATCCAGTTGTTCTAAAGGTTATTATGCTAATCAGTAAATGGTTTTCAAATCAAGTTTACTTTCTCTTAATACGTACTGTACTAACTGTACAGTTTTTGAGGCACTTAAAGTGACTAGTCAGGCAAAGGAAGGCTAAAGTCGAAGTAAAAGTTGTGTTAATATATCCAGTATACATTATGAAATAGAAAAATAAAATTTCCTGCCAAAATCGCTCTGCATGCAAAGAAATCAATTACATTCTAGAAATCCAAAAATGTCCTCCAGCCTGGCTATGTCGGTATTGACATTCCCATGCAGCCACGCTTTCAAAGAGTTATTATAGAACTGTGGTAAATTTACAGGGGCCTTTCCCATAATTGCAATGTTCAAAACTGGTTAATGTAAACAGAACTTGACCGTCTTTTTGATATGTAAGGACGTTTGGAAGGCTAATGAAGGCATGTATTTAGACTGGCTTTTTTTTGTCTGACTTTCCACATTAAGAACTCCATTCTTTACCTATTTGCTGATTTTTAATGAATAAAGTAGGATATTTTGCAGCAAATAAGAAGTGAAAATTTCACTAATCATGTGATTAAGCGAATCAACTTCTAAACAACCTGTCAGGCTTTCCACATTAAGAACTCCATTCTTTACCTATTTGCTGATTTTTAGCTCACCTGGCCCGAAGCTTTTGCCATGGCGTCCGTCAACATTTCCTTTAAATCGCTACTTGTCATAAATTACTGCATGGATTTTAACCAAATTTGGCCAGAAACTTCCTTAGGGGAAGGGATCAGATTTTGCTGATCGGGTGGTGTAGTGGTTAAGCCGCTCGCCTTTCACCTAGCCGGCCGGGGTTCGATCCCCGGCATGGACGTGAAAAGGTCAGGGGTCACCTGCCCGATCACGTGGGTTTTCTCCGGGCACTCCGGTTTCCTCCCACACTAAGGCCCCTCGCGCGCTTACATCCGGGCCATCGAGAGTGATTTATGATAAGTTGTATAACTTGTTTCTCAATCGATGTAAAATAAATAAAGTTTATATTATCAGATTTTGCATAAATGGTGACCCTGACCCCGTGGGGCAGGAGAGGCGGGGCCCAATAGGGGTAATAGAGGTAAATCCTATAAATCGCTACTTGTCCTAGAGTTCTGCATGGATTGCAACCAAACTTGGCCAGAAGCTTTCTTAGGGAAAGGGGATCAGATTTTGCATAAATGGTGACCCTGACCCCCTGGGGCAGGAGGGGCGGGGCCCAATAGGGGTAATAGAGGTAAATCCTATAAATTGCTACTTGTCCTAGAGTTCTGCATGGATTGCAACCAAATTTGGCCAGAAACTTCCTTAGGGGAAGGGGATCAGATTTTGCATAAATGGTGACCCTGACCCCCCTGGGGCAGGAGGGGCGGGGCCCAATAGGGGTAATAGAGGTAAATCCTATAAATCGCTACTTGTCTTAGAGTTCTGTATGGATTGCAACCAAATTTGGCCAGAAACTTCCTTAGGGGAAGGGGATCAGAACTTGTATAAATTTTGACTCTAACCCCCTGGGGGCAGGAGGGGTGGGGCCCAATAGGGGAAATAAAGGTAAATCCTATAAATCGCTACTTGTCCTAGAGTTCTGGATGGATTGTAACCAAATTTGGCCAGAAACATCCTTGGGGGAAGGGGAACAAAACTTGTATAAATTTTGGCTCTGACCCCCCGGGGGCAGGAGGGGCGAGGCCCAATAGGGGAAATAGAAATAAATCCTATAAATTGCTACTTGTCCTAGAGTTCTGGATGGATTGTAACCAAATTTGCCCAGAAACAATGAACTTGTATTCAGAACATTCCTTGGCATTACAACCAGGTGAGCGATACAGGCCCTCTGGGCCTCTTGTTAATGAATAAAGTAGGATATTTTGCAGCAAATAAGAAGTGAAAATTTCACTTATCATGTGATTAAGTGAATCAACTTCTGAACAACCTGTCAGGCTTTCCACATTAAGAACTCCATTCTTTACAAATTTGCTGATTTTTAATGAATAAAGTAGGATATTTTGCAGCAAATAAGAAGTGAAAATTTCACTAATCATGTGATTAAGCGAATCAACTTCTGAACAACCAGGCTCTGGTAATTAGCATGTCTGCTATCATCTATAAACAAAATCGGGCTCTGGTAATTAGCGTGTCTGCTATCATCTATTAACCGGGCTCTGGTAATTAGCATGTCTGCTGTCATTTATAAACAGGGCTCTGGTAATTAGCATGTCTGCTATCATTTATAAACAAAACCGGGCTCTGGTAATTAGCATGTCTGCTATCATCTTTAAACCGGGCTCTTGGAATTAGCAAATCTGCTATAATCTATAAACTGGGCTCTGGTTATTAGTATGTCTGCTATCATTTATAAACAAAACCAGGCTCTGGTAATTAGCATGTCTGCTATCATCAATAAACCGGACTGTAGTAATTAGCATGTCTGCTATCATTTATAAACAGGGCTCTGGTAATAAGCATGTCTGCTATCATCTATAAACCGGGCTCTTGGAATTAGCATGTCTGCTATCATCTATAAACCAGGCTCTGGTAATTAGCATGTCTGCTATCATCTATAAACAAAACCGGGCTCTGGTAATTAGCATGTCTGCTATCATCTATAGACCGAACTATGGTAATTAGCATGTCTGCTATCATCTATAAACAAAACCGGGCTCTGGTAATTAGCATGTCTGCTATCATCTATAAACTGGACTCTGGTAATTAGCATGTCTGCTATCATCTATAAACAAAACCGGGCTCTGGTAATTAGCATGTCTGCTATCATCTATAAACCGGACTGTAGTAATTAGCATGTCTGCTATCATTTATAAACAGGGCTCTGGTAATAAGCATGTCTGCTATCATCTATAAACCGGGCTCTTGGAATTAGCATGTCTGCTATCATCTATAAACCGGGCTCTGGTAATTAGCATGTCTGCTATCATCTATAAACAAAACCGGGCTCTGGTAATTAGCATGTCTGCTATCATCTATAGACCGAACTATGGTAATTAGCATGTCTGCTATCATCTATAAACAAAACTGGGCTCTGGTAATTAGCATGTCTGCTATCATCTATAAACTGGACTCTGGTAATTAGCATGTCTGCTATCATCTATAAAAAAAAAACCGGGCTCTGGTAATTAGCATGTCTGCTATCATCTATAAACCGGACTCTGGTAATTAGCATGTCTGCTATCATCTATAAACAAAACCGGGCTCTGGTAATTAGCATGTCTGCTATCATCTATAAACAAAACCGGGCTCTGGTAATTAGCATGTCTACTATCATTTATAAACAATGTCAATCACTTCTGAAAATTTGCTTGGAATAAAACAGAACGTGATGGAGACTTGCTTGACTTTGTTGATCAGTCATTTACAGAATTTAAGTTGATGCCAGTACGTATTAAGTTGATACCAGTACCAGCCTTTTTCCCAATTCCTACAGCAGTATGAGAATTTGTGATATAAATGACACATGGTACTGTAATTCCATACTATAAATATGTAGATGATATTCCTTGTTTCTTGATGAATACCAGTTATATTTCATTGAGTGAGGTGGAAACTTTGATATTTTTCACAGGTGAAAAATTATCTGGTATTCATCAAGAAACAAGGACTATTCTATTTATAGCATTTGACCTGAAGACCATCACAACTAGTTCCACCAAAGGTTATTCTGCCATTGCATTTTACAGTTATTTGCCCTTGGGGTTATTATGTCATATTTTTGTGCACAAACTATAATGATGTAAAAATCAAAATGATATTTTTTTACTGTCAATGCTGCATTCCGATTGGTTAAAAACGAGTGAAAATATCATAAGTGATATTTTACACCATAAAACCTTATATTTCACTGCTAACAAGAGATCCCAGAGGCATCTTGGCGCCCACAAAAGAATGATATATGTCCGACAATGGAAAGAGGGATGTTTTCTCTGCTTTTCAAACTTTTTTCAAACATACTACATATAAAATTTGAGACAGATCCGTTCAGCACTTTCTGAGAAAGCAGTAACAAACTTCATCAAAATCCAAGATGGCTGCCTGGTGGCCATCTTTTTCATTAATCGGTCCAAAAACACAATATGCACAACAAGGGCCATAGGGGAACCTACATATTAAATTTGAGACAGATCTCTTGAGTACTTTTGGAGAAAAAGCAATAACAAACTTTAACTATCAAAATCCAAGATGGCTGCCTGGCGGCCATCTTGCTCACCGATTGGTCCCAAAATGCAATATGCAAAACAAGGGCCTTAGGGGAACCTACATATGAAATTTGAGACAGATCCCTTCAGTTCTTTCTGAGAAATAGCGATAACAAGAATTGTTAACGGATGGACGGACAGACGGACCATGGACGAAAGGCAATTTGAATAGCCCACCATCTGATGATGGTGGGCTAAAAATGTAATAAAAAGCCAAATTGATAAAAACAAACAATTTTTAATATCCAACATTTCACAAGATGGTTGAAGGATAATAATATTGTTATACTAAAATCTCGTGTTCATCATCAACAATAAAAAAAAATTATCATATCTACATTGTATGTTTTTGACTGACAGGAAAATAAAACCTACATAGAGCTTTGGTAATATCTTACAGTAGACACCTGAATACAAAACAGCTCTATGAATGTATCACTTATATTGAAATATTTTACATATATAACAGATTCAATATTAAAATTATAGATATCTGTGGTATTAAACCTCTAAGAGTCAGTAAACACAATTTAAGCATGTGATATTTACATAATTGTTTTAAAAACCTAGAAATTTAGATTAAAATCACCTTTAACCAAATTTTCTAACGTTTGAAAGCAAGGAAAACAAAAAGAAAGTATGTTAATGCATCTCTGATGAGAAGACAAATATCATATCAGTATATCAACAAATAATCCATCATAAATATAAGCATCCTCTATATTCCAGGGGTTCCGTTCACTTACGATCTCTACAACCCTGGACTATCTCATAGTGAAATTGAAGGCAGCTCAGCGGAAAACATTTGACCAATCACAGGCTAGCAAAGATTTCCTTTGAAGACTAAAGAGAAAGCGACGCCTAACATCAAAGCCACACAGTCAACCACAGTGTACCGTTATACAGTTCTTTTGATGTACCTCGTATGACTAAATTACCTGTTCTATTCTGTTGCCTCCAGTTTTACTATGAGATACATAGTCCAGGGGTGTAGAGATCGTAAGTGATCGGAACTCCTGGAGTATCGAGGATGAAATATAAGTTGACATGATTAGATATACAATGTAAATAGGCACCTGAAATAGGACTTTCGAAATAAATCTGTTCAGGAAAGACGTTGGGGGTATACTCAAATGTCAGCCTCATTCTGTACCTGCATTATTGAACGGTAATTTCTATCACATCTAAATTATGTCCCAAATCTGGTTATAAATATATGAAACCTGTAGAATATTTCATCTATTGACAACTTGGCTCTTGAGTTACTGATACTGATGTTCTGTTGCGGTAAAATATCCTGGAAAAGAAAAAGAAGATCAAGTTTAAATGTAGCATCAATACTTGGTTAATATATTGTACATGTTGGGCCTAAAAGACATTGTTTCAATTAAGATTACAGTCCTAGTGAAATCTACATGCATATCATATTTCATCTGAATATCAATCCTTATATCTGTACAAACTCAGCTGTGGAGGAAATGTGAAGCTCAGGTAGCAGCTAAAGACAAAGACAGTAACAGATAAAGAGGAGAACAAATGACTCATTTTTCTGCAAGTTAATTTTTTAATATGCACACCTAGATCACAGGAAGACATTCACAGTGATACCAACTACTCCAGCTTTCATTTGAATGGATTAATATTGATATAAACACAAATTTCAATGCACTTCGTACTTACTGAATTATCTGCAATGTATATATAACATTTTAATCTCCTTATCTATGTAAAATTAAACTTACCATTATCAAACTTTCCAATTTCATATGGTACATGTTTATCATTGAAGTTGTACTTCCATCTCTGAGAAAAGATAAAAGTTGTTGATAAGCTTTCATGCAACAAAAAGTAGGAAGAATGTGAATTCTGTAGGCTACAGATCCACAATAAGGTATTTGTTTTGGGCCTCCAGATAAATAGTAAAGAATTATTAAAAGAATACCATAAGTTGTAGGCCTACTACTAAAAGTTTCAAGCACTTCTGCCATAGTTCCTAGACAAATGCAGCACATGCCTTTCATGCCATAGGCGAGCATACTATAGATTATATTAGTAGACTTCAGATCTCTGGGCCTCTTGAGAATTTTACCATCATAGCCTTGAATGAAGGTCAAAGCAGTTCTTTCTGACAAGGTAAATAGCACTTCATGCCAGCTAGTATGTTTCAGATCCAATATAATGTTTTTAGGACTCTGTTATTGAGATGTCATTCCAGCATATTTGGCTAATGTGACCTTGAATAAAAGTCAATGTCATTCTTTAAATACAATCAATAACCCCTATATCATGCTCAATGATGTTGGTTTGCAAACCTCTGTATTGTTTGTTAATGAGATGTATTCCTGAAAGGTCAAGGTCATTTATTTTAACACACTTGGTCATCCTTTATTCTTCCATGCTACACTATATCAGGCCATTGGATCTTATACAATGAAGGCTATGATGAATATGTGACGGTGATCGTATTTGGGCAACTGAAACTTTAGAACTAGTAAACTGGAACACAAAAAATTGTTAATCATTGCCTGTGAGTTTGCATTCTAAAACCACAACAGTGTCAACTATTTATGGGAGGTCAAAGTCTGATTATTGAGGCCTTTTTACACTTGGAGAAATCAATATTATATCTACTACATAGCTCTGCCGTGGGGAAAAACAACAGCATTGCACTTAACAAGAATATATATGCCAACACAAAACAATTGTTTCCTGGGTATAAATTTAGCCTCATCGTACATTACTATTCCATTACAACAGATTCACTTACGTTCACTTTGCTGTTTTGTCTTTATGTACTTTAACTGCTTTGCCCTTTCTGAAATGAATGTAAATGATTTGTATATGGTTAATATAACAAAATCAATATGATGTAATGGGTACATCTAAGATTATAAGAAATGCTTCTGACTTGATTCCTAGTAACTAAATGCTGCAAATGACCTTGATCTAAGTTTATACCTATCGTCAAGGTCTTTGGTATATCTGACACAATAGCGGACTCATGGTTTACTTCACTTTAAAATATTGTCATACATTTATGGATCATCTACAAAAATTATACCTTCATATCTGAGCAAAGTGATTCATGTTGTATTAACATTCGACCTTGGAAATAAATGATCTACAGGTCTGTTTTGTGAAGTTATAATGTGTCGCCTACTATACAGTTATATTATTTGTGGGTGGACTTTATAGACTCACAGACAAGCGAGAACTGTAGGATACTGGTAAATCTGATTAGCCTGTGCCTGATAATTTGAGTTTCTTAACTTGTCATTGAAACATTCCATGAATCTATTAGACTTACCTTTAGGTGTTACTGGTTTTTTATTTAGGTTGACTATACGCTTTTTATTTTGGTTGATGTCTTCTACACGTGTCAAAGACAGTGGAAGTACAAGATTGTTATTGATACTGAAAAACAAATTCATAAAAATTTGAGAACTACCTGTTATGCAACTTAAAATGTGTCAATTATTGATTA